>NC_086157.1:38865911-39488202 GCF_035149785.1 Candoia aspera
TGTATACAATGGCCCTCAGTCACAATTCATATAGATACATATAGATAGATAGATGATATAGATAGATATTGATGAGACAGAGGTAGAGGTAGAGGTAGAAATGACAGAGAAACCTGGGTTGGTTTTTGAAGATCTAGATGTCCTATGAGTGCATTTTAAAAAAATCTTCATAGTATTGTTATACTGTATATGGTTCCAAATGGACTGATCATTACATTACCTTCGACTGTCTAAAGTACTTGTATTTTTAATCTGAGATGTTATTGCTACACAAATGTATTAAGAATGCTATACATTTATTTTAATAGTTGTCAATAACTGCAACTTTTAAAATATTGAAGTTTTGAATGACTACTACGATTTCCAGGTTGACTTGTATACAGTGTGCTTCACAGATCCTGATGCTTTGAATTGTGGTTCAAAGGGTTTGCTGACCTACGTTAATTAACCTAACAGCCCAAAACACTTTGACAGCCTGTAGCCAATTTTATGAGTAGAGCCATAATTTGTATCCGCAAGAAGCTTCAGGTGCACATAATTACAGCTGCTTCCTTTCTCACAATATGACTAAAATATACCCTGTAATTACACAAATAGCATATTCAGAAGCCATTATCAAAAAAAAAATCCTTCAAAATTATAGAAAGAAAAAATGGAATTCATTTCACAATATATTAATATAGAATAAAGTGGCCAATGCTTTTGCGTGATACCTTATACCACACCAAAAATGTTATCCGTGTAGGCCTCATCTGAAACACTTAACAAGAATGCTTAGGGTTGAGTGTCAGTTCATACAAGAACTACAATATGACCTACTGAACAGAGCAACAGGCTCTTTAGCTAGTTTCTTAGCAATTGAACTTAATATTCAAGATGTTGCTTTTAATGGAATAAAATGGATCTAGAACTAAAGCCTTGGATTATTCATTCCCTGGGGCATCCACAGGGGGGTGTCTTGACTTTTTGACACACGTACCCCTGTGGACATCTGTGCTTGTTCCCCATTTATTTCTAGTATTTGTTCTTCTTACTTTCCTGGCCTGTTTCTCTTTGCTCAACTATGATAGTGTCACTATGGATTATCTCCTCATAATGTCTCTTTCTCATTCTCTAACCATACATACTCCCAAACATGCATTTGGTTACCCAGTCAAAATATGTGAGGAAGGTTTTCCTAACACTGAGGAAGTTCCTGGCAACCTTCAAAATTGCACCATGCCAAGTCTTTAAAGATCAGCAAATTTGATGTTTATATGTGAAAGTGCTCATGGACATATTTCTTGCTCACACTGTATAATTATATCTTCAAAGTTTGTATTTCCAAGTATGAAGACCGGTACTCTAATGGACTCTGGAAATGTGCTTTTGCATTTTGTATTTTTGGGTAGTCTTGTAATGCCAGGATATTTTAATGCCTTTTAGCCTTTTAATGGATGAAGGAAAAGAGTAGAAGAAGGGGGATTATGCATAATTTTCTCTTTCTTTAATTTCCATACATTCGCTGGAAAGCTTCATGCAGGTTATCTGTCATTCCATGCAATTGAAACAGGAGAGATTTTTAGCCATTCAGTTATTAAACTAAACATTAGCAGAGGTGAGGTGGAGTGGCGTGTCCCCAAAATTGTATGTATTTAGAAGTCTAGTCACAAATGGAATCGTTTATAGGTGTAAAGGGTCAATTCAGCTGAATACAGTCACTAAAGGCTGTACTTCCCTTCTCTGTATAGTCAATGTATCTACTACACAATTCTAGAAAGGATTTCCAGTATACCTTTCCCTATAGAGAAAAATTGTGTATTTAAGTATACTTGTGCATAGGTTCCACTTTTATCTGAACGTATGGATATCAGCTTCATGGAAGAGCACATATAATTCTATATCTCCATCCTCATACACTTAGCAAAAATGGCTTTTGTCTAAGCTGATTCTGAGCTTATAGAGGAGAATATGGGCATGTTTTTCACTGTGATTCTTTGAGTAATATTTTTCTTTGAAAAATAGTTGTCACAATAAACAATTTATCTACAGTATATGATGCATATTCAGTAATAATAAAATAATCATCACTAATGTTCTGTAAGTGGAAGAACAAAGGCCACTTTTCTCCAACAGAGCTGTAATATGGCAATTGGATTTGTTCCAGCTCTTTGTCCTCCATTTGTCTGTATTACATATTATAATTCTGCCTACAGCTGAAGTTATTAGGGACACAGCATGAAGGGAAGTGTAGTAATGAATGACGAAGTACAGCAAGTAATTTAAAACAATCCAATAAAACTAAAAGTTTGTTTCATTGAGGTAAGAAATATATTTAATCCATTTACCCAAAGCACATGATGCTGATGATGATTTTAAATCTATCAGAACTGAGATAGCTTGTTTGGTAATCCAAATGATAAAATATCAAAATCTATCCAGTTGAAACAGGAGGGAAATGAAGCTACATTTCTCAGAAATATTTCTCAATTACCAATCTTTCATATAGCTGGAATGCTGTCAGAGATAACTATAACTGGTCAAGTATCCTGATTCATTAACAGTGTTTTACAGGGGTTGCAGACATCAGCTACCATTTTTACATCAACCTCCCTAGTTCAAATTCAGCATAAGCTTCCCAGATACTTAACATAGTTTGGCTTGATAAGAATCTTTATTCTAGAACGAAGCCACTTAAAAGAGCTGATTCCTCCCTTTCCCATGGCTTAATGGATACCTTGTTCATGTTCCTTAGACTTGATGTTAGATGGTGTAATGGTTGTGTGCCCTGAGGCTTACCCCCCTTCCGTTTTGACATGGCACAAACTGGACAAGAAGCAACATAGTCCTTGACATCACGTCTTAAGGAGGGCCACCAAAATTGCCTGCGGACCAGGTGTAGGGTCTTTACAAATCCAAAATGACCTGCCCGCTTATCATCATGAGACCCCCTTAAGATTTCCTTTCGCAAACTGTCAGGCACATAGAGGTGATTCTGCCTCCAAGCGAAGCCTTTGTCAAAAGTAACATTGTCTCTATTCGCTTGCAGCCAGGTGTCAGATTTCAGCTCTGAGAGAAACTTTTCTTGCAATTGGGAAGGAACAGCCGGCGCTCTAGCAGCCGGTGAAACTGACGCTGAGGGCAACTGCCCACGGGTCTGGCTGCGTGTGACAGCTTGCATCCCCAATTGGGGCTCTGTCCAAAGCGTCCCCACGACGTCAGGTGCCTGGGCTGAATCCTGAGGCAAGCGGGAAAGCGCATCGGCCAGGAAGTTTTTCTTTCCTGGGATGAACTTTAACTGGAAATCAAAACGGCTAAAGAACTGAGCCCAACGAACCTTCTTAGGCTGAGTTTGCGAGGCGTGCTAAGGGCTTCTAAATTCTTATGGTCCGTCCACACTTCAAACGGAAATTTAGCCCCCTCTAAAAGGTGGCGCCAAGTGTCCTAAGCTGCTTTCACTGCAAAAGCCTCTTTCTCCCAGACATGCCACCGTCTTTCTGTTTCAGAAAACTTTCGGGACAAGCACGCACAAGGCTTGAGGCAACCAGCAGCATCGGCTTGCATCAAGAGAGCCCCAATGGAAAAATCAGAAGCATCCACCTGAACCACAAAGGGCTTATCGGGATCAGGATGTTGCAGAATAGGTTCAGCAGTGAACAATCTCTTAAGCTTGTCAAGCGCCGACTGGCATTGAGGCATCCAATTGAGCAAAGCCCCCGGGTTTTTCACCCTCCGTGTGTCACCCCGCCCCTTGGTTTTCAATAAATCAGTTAGAGGCAATGCAATCTCAGCGAACCCCTGGATGAACTGGCGATAATAGTTACAGAAGCCAAGGAAACTTTGGAGCTGCCTGTGTGTGCGCAGGCGCTCCCAGTCCAAAATAGCCTGAACCTTGGCAGGGTCCATTTCAACCCCTGCATCCAAAATTCTGTACCCCAAATAGTCAAGTTGTGTCTTATGAAATTCACATTTAGAGAGCTTAGCATACAACTCTGCCTTTCTTAGTTTGCTAAGCATCTGTTTCACCAAACGCTCATGTTCTTCCATTGTTTCAGTGTAAATCAACACATCATCCAAATACACCAAAACTCCCTTGAACAAATGATCATGTAACACCTCATTAATTAGCTGCATAAACACCCCAGGTGCCCCTGCCAACCCAAACGGCAGAACCTTGTACTGGAAGGAACCCAGAGGGCAATTGAAAGCAGTCTTCCATTCATCCCCTTCCCATATACGGATACGGAAATATGCCTCCCTCAAGTCCAGTTTAGAGAAGATTTTCCCTTTAGACAGATGTGCTAGCATGTCTTTTAAGAGGGGCAGAGGATATTTGTTTAGGATCGAGACCGCATTGAGCCCGCGGTAATCCGTACATAGTCTCAAAGTCCCATCCTTCTTTGCTCAGAACAAGACAGGGGCACCAACCGGCGAATTAGCTGGCTCAATAAAACCCCTAGCTAGATTTTTGTCCACAAACTCACGCAACGCTGCCAGCTCCTTTTGCGTCATGGCATAGATTTTCAGTTTGGGCAGCTGCGCATTAGGGACCAACTCTATTGCACAGTCAGTTCTCTGGTGAGGAGGAAGTTGGTCCGCCTCCTTTTCCCCAAACACATCTGCAAAACTCTGGTATTGCTCCGGCAGGCCCTCCAGGGGGGTGGCAGCGAGATGCGGGGTCGCCGCCGACGCCCTCCCCATTGCAGCCTGTGGAGCGTCTTCTTCTATAGGGATTTGATAGAACCCATCCCCAAATGTCAAAGTCCGGTGCACCCAGTTTATGTGTGGGTTTTGTTGGACCAACCAGGGCATCCCCAGAATGACCAACGGCCCTCCCACAGGCGCCATGACAAATGGCAGCCCTTCCCAGTGGCTGCCCATCTGCAATGCCACCATACCCGTAAAATGGGTGACTGGCTTCCCCCCTGTCGTAGAACCATCCAACTGGGTAAAAATCATAGGGTGTTTTAGGGGGAACGTGGGTAATTCCAGCGCATCCACCACGTCCAGGTGCATCAAGCAGCGGGAACACCCTGAGTCGACCAATGCCCATGCTTCGACAGTTCTTGTTCGGGAGCCCAACTTAACTTTCACTGACAACGTAGGAAAGTTTCCACTCACCGAGGGGTAGTCGCGCCCTCCCTCTTCCACCTGCCCAGCGGCGCCCTTTAGAGCAGGTGGCTGGCGTTTCCCACCGGCTGGAGCAATTCGGGCTCCCCCTCCTCTACGAAATACGGGACTCCTTCTTCTTCGCCCTCAGCTACAGCCGCCTTCATCTTCCTGGGCAAGGTGGGTGACTTTCCCGATGATCTCCCCTGACGCTCCTCAGGTTTCCCTTTTGGGCATGCCGCCGCCCGGTGGCCCTCCTTCCCACATCGGAGGCACTGCCCTTTGGCGTAGCGGCTCTCCCTCCCCTCCTGCCATGCCGTTCGCCCTGCTCTGGCTGCGGTGCCCGTGGGTTTGGCAGCTCTCATCATGGCCATTTGCTTGGGACCTCTCTTGCTTTGAGCAAACTTCGCATGGGCTTGCTCCACGTTCCCTGCCAGCTGTATCCAGTCATATAGAGTGGTTGGGTCTGCTCTCCCCAACGACCACCTCAACAATTCGGGTCGCAAACCATCCTTGAACATTTCTATCAAAGCCGTCTGCGACCAATCGTCCACCTTGGCAGCTAAAGCTTGGAACTCTAAGGCGTAGTCTGCAACAGACCTTGATCCCTGGATCAACTCCCTCAGGGCCACTTTGGCTTTCTCCTTTGCCAACGGGTCAGCAAAATGTAATTTGAGCGCCCACAAGAATTCCTCGAACTCGTTCAATTCTAGGGCCTCCATTTCAGTCAATTGTACGAACCAATCAGCTGCCCTGCCTTCCAGTTTGGTGGCCACAGCATTTAACTTAGCCCTCTCAGAAGGAAACAGTGTCCCAAACTCCTCCATATAGCTCTTAGCATTTGTCAGGAAAAATGACACCTTCATGGGGTCCCCATCAAACTTGACCGTAAACTCCCTGTATCTAGCGCCCAGCGGGCTCTTCTTCCTCTCCTTCTGCCCAGCCTTTCGCTTGGCACCCATCGATCTTCCGTCTGGGGGGGGGAATCCGAAATCCTGACTTTGGGATGTCTCTTCTCCCCTCTTTCCATTCTCCTTCCTCGGTCGTCCGAATGCCGCGGGGGCGATGGGGATGATCGTCTGGGACTGCTAGATGGTGAACCCGCCCGATGTCTCCTCCAACCTCTCATCCTCACACCCGGGGAGGGGGAGGAGAGGGGGACGACTGTCGGGAATGGTGCTCCCTTCTCTCTCCAACTGGGTCCCACAAAGCCAACGATATTTTCAACACCATTTCTTCTAGGGATTGTAACCTGGCTTCCCACCCTTGTACTTTCACAGGGGTTCCAGAGTCCTCCGACCCTCTCTCACCGGCCATGGCTACATTTGGGGACAACGGGTACCTCAGCTTCCAAGACATCCTTGACGTCCCTGGTAGGGGTCCCTGCTCCTCATCCCACATCACCTGTTCAGTCGGCGCCTCTTCTGCTTTCTTCACCACTTTGGACTTCACAGCCTTCTGAATCGCAGGACTGGGACTCGAAACCCCCGACAGGTCCTCCGACTCCGGAGTGGGTTCTTTCCCACTTCTCTTAGCCATGGAATCCGGCTCCCCAGCATCTGAATACTCGCTTTCCCCCGAGTAAGGAGTAGGCTCAGTCATCGCTAACTTTAGTTCTTCACAGATTGCTCTGGATAGAGGTTAGCAGTAAGGGTTTAAGATTCTTAGCTTTATGTAATGGTTGCCTAACCTAACAAAGCCAGACTCACAAGTGAACTTTATGAAATCTGGTTTATTGAAGGATTAGTATGCAAGTGCAGAGAAAGCTGAGAATGAGCAAAAGCGCACCAAATACAAATTAAGAACCCTCGGCTCAAAACGTAAGACCTCCCCCCACCCAGCCATTCTAACACCCCGCCCCCTCATGTGCCAGTAACTGTCTTCACCATTCCTGGGAAAGCAACCTTGAGCATTTGAGAAAACCCAAACACATTCCATTCCCTCAACCCAGAGATAACAGTCCGGGCTATGGACGCCTCCCTTCCCTGCAAATCAAACATGCAATCAGTAAATGACATGTGAAGTGTTACGATGTACCAGGCACATTGAAACAGTGAACATGACAGATGGCAGCTGCTTGTTGACATAACCGGCATTCCTGCTGTGGGAAACAACCAATGCAACTCCCACATTTTTCATGATTTCCATGTTTTTTTTCCTTATCTTCCATCACAATACAAAGATGGAATTACCCCAAGTTGCATTAAGAAGTGTCCAACTCCTTGGATGTAGGTGTCTGAAAATTCTTTACAAATAATATGTCTAGCAAAAGCTTCTGGTCTAGAAAAAAAGGCTGCCTGTACCAAACACTTTCCGTAGTCAAGCCTTTGAGCTTTTAAGTCAATAAATCACCAAGGAAAAAGAACCACAACCTTACTATTTTGGAATGTTACACTAAAGCTATTTAATTTGAATCATTGCCAATCTGAGCAAATGCATCAAAAAAGATTAAGAGCAAATCTTAATAGACATGAAAAATTCCCATTAGTTCAAGTTAGTGCATGGTGAAGGAGGTTAATGGTATTGGGAAGAGTGTGACTTCTCTAGTTTAACATCTGACAATAGCAGCCAATCCATCTCAGCAGGACACCAACTATGCATTAGAGAAATGGCCAAGCAAGATAAAACAATAGGGGGTAAAGAAGAAGAGGAAAGAAGGTCATCTGTAGCTGTGCCAGATTTGTCACTCTTCAAATAATGGACCATCTTCTTCCAGTGTTCCTGAATGAAGGGTAATGTTTGGAAAGGAAAGGAAAGGAAAGGAATTCAGCAAATATTGATCAGCAAGATCTCTGAGATGGCCTGTCACATGTAGTTCATGCACATTTACACCTTCCACTTTCCTTCACTTTCCCAGCCAACCATCCAAAGCCAGGAGAAGCAAAGGCAAAAGTAACAATTTTAGTGCTTCCACAATCCCTTCAAAATGTGTGTGCATGCCACTAAGTTCATATATATACTGTAATATGGGACACAGAAATTGTGACTTTGGGAAGAAGAGCTAAGTTCCTTGAACTTAGGGAGACCCACTGGATTAGGAAAATTGGCCAGGTTCCAAGTCAAGCTTTGGCCAGAGGAAAGCCATCTTATTACAAATGAGAATGTTTGGTATGACCATGTTCTTGCTCTGTCAGAAAGTACAGTGGACCTCTGTCAATTACATACTACACAAATGCAGGAATAGCGTGCTACCATTAGCAATCAGTGAGGGAAAAAACAGAGGAGAAAGAGGGGCAACTTATATAAGTTTTACCCTGTGAAACATCTTCCATCAACCAAACCCAAAATAAAGATATGCAGTGCAGCATCCTAGACACTGGAGTTCATTACAGAGATGAGAGCCAGTTTGGTCTAGTGGTTAAGGTTCTGGGCTAGAAACAAGGAGTCTGTGAGTTCTAGTCCCACCTTAGGCATGAAAACCGGCTGGGTGACCTTGGGCCAGTCACTTTCTCTCAACCCAGCTTGGTGCAATGTAGACTAGCCTCCTCGTGGTGCACCCTGGGCAACGTGACTTGTCACGGCTAAATAGTCTACACATCTGGCTGCTGGACCTCACAAGGATTTCTCTGCAAGAAAAAAGCAGCATGAACACCAAACTGCTATGCCATGCAATTAAAAAAAAAATTGCAGAGATGCAGAATATGTTATCTCATGTATTGCCAACTCTATTCCACCTCCTCACCCAGCCTTCAAGATATGCACCACTTTACCAGCATCTCTCACTGCTTTGCAATGGCAGTTCTGTTCTATGCCCTCCATCCAAGTGTTGTTCTTATTGCTGTGCAGAACGTTTTTTCCTGGAATTCACACCAAGCTACAAAGCCAAGTTTTCATGCTCCCAGGTCAAACATTCCCAGAACACCTGATCAGATTTGCATGCATGAATGAAGTCAACGTGTGTCAGGACTTGTGGGTCAGTAGAAGTGGGAGGGGGACACACCAGGAGCATGAAAGCATCTTGTTTGGACTACCTCTGGCACCCAAAGTCAAGCTGCCGAGCCGTTGGAGACATCTGCACAGAACTGAATGAGCTGGCATGAAAAGGGGGGCTGCATACTGACAAAAGGGAAGGGGGTTCAGTTCATTGGGCTGTTTAACTTGGAGAAAGCATGGGAACCATTATTCACAACTTTTTCACTGTACTGTATACTACACTCCATTAAAGAGATTTCTACTTTAACTACATATGAGTCGAATTTAATGGCAAGCTGAGTAATACAGTCATCACACAAGTCAATAAATATGGAAACCAAATCATAGCATTCGTCACAGGCCAACAGAGTGCTACGCTAAGCACGCTCTTCATTTAACATGGGATTCTGTTTTTATACTTCTTTGAAAGTCTTTTTCAATCTGTTGCCTCCCAGATGTAGCATCCCAAGCCAACATACTAATAAAAATAATGGGACTTATAGTCCAAAATGCATTTAGAGGAGAACAAGTTGGAAAAGTCATAGAGTAGTCCACAACGTTGCTGGACATCCTACATTCCATGCACCATTGCTGGGAGCACAGTCATGGCTGTATATAAAGCACAAGCTACATTTTAATTTAAAACTAACATTTGCTTTCATCCAAAGGTACAGACAGGCTCTGACCCTTATATTTCTGAAACTACATTTTAGGGAGCATCTAAAGGAGATATAAAATCAGATCTTCATTACTGCTTGGATCATGACCTTAGAAAACAGATTTGCAAATAAATTACTTTATTGGTTTTAAAACCAATGAGGTAGCATCAGGATCTCTAAAGAAAGAAATCGTTGTCAGTATTTAATTTAGCAAATAAAATATAAGCCATTTCCTATCAAGCATTTTTTGAATCGGCCTACTGTCAGCAACTCTGGTCTACACTGTTCCACCGTTGTGTTTTCCAACAAAGTAACAGGTAAAGGATACTGTAAATGTCCACAGGTGAAACAGCCAGCATCTGCCAAGTTGTTCTGTTTTCTGGATGAATGCTAAACAAAATCTGGGGATACATTCAATAATTGTATTTCAGTTAATTCAGTATTAAACAAGCTCTCCCTAAAGTTGTTTGCATCTGTAAGATAACTACAAAGACCAAATACTTTCTAATCATGATTTCCTAAAACTGTGGTCTTAGTATTTAACTTCATAATCCAAACTTTCCAAGCTGTGGAAATGTTGTAGATGGTGCTATGTCAGCATCACATCACATGAAAATAGTTTCCAAACCAAGAGCTTTCTCTGGACATGCTGGAGGAGGCTATGGAAGTAGTAAGAGCTTCAGGATCACTAGCCCTCCTAAGCCCCAGGGTATGCTTATGTAGCGGCATCCAAGGAAGGAAACATCATAAATCACTCTTTCCCCATTCAGTATCTTCCATATTTGTTTGGGCAACAACTCCCAGATTTCCCAGCTAGCATGACTCTTTGGGAATCTAGGGGTTATATATATGAAAAATGTTCTTCTTTCCTTTCTATTTTACTAGGACTGAATTTTGGTGACCCTCTGAGATCAGTTTCTGTCAGGCCTTCCAGGGAAACCAGACAGGAAACATGACTAGATGAACTAATTCTACTTTATTTTAAGGCTATATTAACAGAATCTTGCAAGACTGAAAATACAAATCTCCTTCCCTCCATATTTACCACTTGAGTGGTCAGGGCAGGGCTTTCCTAAGTTTCTTCTTTAGACTCCCTTTCCTAGTCCATGGTCTAGAAATCTTATTCTGCCAAGCCATTGCCTTCATCTTGTCCCCAAGCCATATGAGTGGGACAACCTAAGTCCCTAGGTGTACCACGGTTAAAGTAGTGTTTTCCCTCTGATTCCAACCAAACAATTGCAGCCTTGAAATTGTAAAATTTGTTACCTATCACCTTCATGGAAAGTCAGATAACTATAGTGGCTTTAAACATAGATAATAAAGGCAGAATAGAGATCAGCAGTGGGGACAGCAGATTTCATGCTTGTGGGTTTTGTTTTGTTTTTTTTCCCCCAGAATCAAGGATGGGCAGACAGCACTTCTAGCTGAGCAGAATCAGTGTCTTCCTTCTTTCTCCATTTGTTGGTACAAGTAAAGTTTAGGAAATTAAATAAGAATGATAAAAGCAAATGCCAAAGTCCATGAATATTGAGTCAAATCTAGCCAATCCAACATAGACGAGAATTATTATTTCCAGCTGTATAATTCTGTGGAAGTTGTGGTGGAAGAAGTGAACCAGGAACTCCACAATTCTACTTCTTCATTGCTGGCCAGCCACCACTACTTTTCCTACCCTTTCCATCAAAAGTAGCATAGGCAGTGCCTTAAAAAATATATTCTTTGCTCTATTCTTAGTGAGACAGCATAACATAAGAGGGAATACCGAGTTTGCAATAGAGCAGAAGCATTTTTGGTTCCCTACTTTGCCTTCTAATCCTTTATTTTTAAGTTATATTCCAACAGAATGTTCAGGGAAATGCTGTTAAGCAAATCAGACTACTACAAAAGCTTCTCCTTTATTGCTACTTGTGCTCAGTAACACTTCTTTCATTATTCAATATTTAAGTGGGAGGAGACAATATCTATAAGGCACCTTACCAAAGACCTCCGCAAAATTGGAGCCAGGCCTAGGAATCATAAACAAAACATTCTGCAATGCTGTAGGTCTTGCTTATACCATCAGGTTTAACTTTTGAACAGCTAGCACTCTCAAAATTCAATACTTACAGAGCATACAACTACAAAGATAAAAAGGCATGAAACCTTTAGGAGTTTTAAACAGCATCTGTAAAATAAGAGAAAAGATTCACAAAGAACACAGGAGAAAATATTGCTTCACCCATTCATAACACAAACTTCTGAAGTCATCAAGTAGGCTTCTTGAGAACCTGAGACAAAGGTGAGCGATTAGACAAAGATGACACTAGTTCTAGAGATGAGGTTTTACATTACTTTATGCTACAAAGGTATAAGAAAGTTCTACGCACTGACTCAGTCAATCAAGCCTGGAACTGTCTAGCATGATTGGTTGCAACTCTTCAAACCCCCCAAAATAATCCTTTCACAGCTGTCTCTGACTTCCTGGAGACAAAATTGAGTTCCGATGCAAAGCACAGGGGTGTCAATAAAAACACTTCTTGCTCCCATTCCACAATATCTTGCATGGAGTTCCCAAGGTGATAGCTATCAATGGCATGTGTTGCCCACCCCAGGCATCTCTCTTAGCACCCCAGGCTCCTTGATTGCTGTGATATCATAAAAACATTTCCTTTTTTAAAAAAATATTTTTTTTTAGACTAGACAATGCATGACCCATTGGATCATCATTTCAGAGATATTTCCTTACCAGATTCCTCAATGCCTTCAACAATGGCAGAGCTTCTAATTTACTGCCTTGACTGGAAAAGTTCTTAAAAATTCAGGAAGATATTCAGAGTTGTATCTGCCTTGAAAGTAGCCAATATTGAACTGTATAGCATATTCAAACATCAGGAGCTGACCACAGGAAGTCTTTTATGACATTTTGTATTATGTCATAAAATATTTTATGATAATTTGCCAAATGTCTATTCCATGGGAGTCAGGGGTCCTGGATTTTGGGCGCATTCTGTAAGTTAGCCCATTGAGGTACTTTGGTTCAAAAACTGTTGGTCTGCAATGCACTGTTTCACCCAGTCAAAGGTTACAAAGTATCAAACAGACCTGAGACTTTTAATAGTATATAGATTATAATTGGAATAGTAAAAACTAATACAGGAAGGAAGGAAGGAAGGAAGGAAGGAAGGAAGGAAGGAAGGAAGGAAGGAAGGAAGGGAGGGAGGGAGGGAGGGAGGGAGGGAGGGAGGGAGGGAGGGAGGGAGGGAGGGAGGGAGGGAGGAAAAGTAGAAAGAAAAAGTATATCTCAAAATCATTTCCTAATAAACTGGGAAGCTGATATGCTACAAAATGGCACACCAGACTTTAGCACCATCTTTATTTCTAAAAATAGTTCTGAACTTCATAGAAGCCAGAGACATTTTAAGAAAATTAAAATGACAGGTGACTGTAATTCAGCTACCAGAAAAAAATAACCTCAATAGGAAGCCTGTTATCCAGGGGACTGGAAAGCAAATGTGGGTGTTGGTTTTGGTTTTAGCTACAGTATGTTGATTTTGTTGGTTTAAATTGATGCTCTGTTTTAGTACGCTGCGGATTTTGCCTGCAGAAAGGAGGGAGACTATATGCAGTTCTCTTTCCTGAATATATGGCTGTGTGCATTGGATGTTTTGCCTGGATTTTATGGGTGCATTAGTTTTTCCAGGGTTGGACATGTCTGCCCGTTTGTCTGCCTTTTTGCTATGTTTTCCCTGGGATTTGGAGAATGGACCGATGCAATATACATTTTGCCTGGATTTATGTGTGATGGTGTGAGTTTTGCTCGAGTTTCTGGTGGGGAGGAGAGAGATGGATGTACGATGTGAATGAGTGTTTTGCCTATGTGTGTAGGTTTCTCTGAACATCTGTAGTTTTGTGTGAAACAAGTGCTTTATTTGGCTTGTATTGGCAAACAAGTAATTTGTCATTTGAAGCTCAGAACACATTTAATATATCTTGACCATATTTGTGGCCAAGTTATTAGTCTCTGTATTTCATCAGTTTTTCTTCGGTGACATGGATGTTGGGAGCTCAGAACTGTTAGTTCAAAAAAGTGTTTTTGCTTTCTTTTAACTCAACTCCACTTCTAGCAAAGGGTTAGATTTTTGAGCAAATTACTTTTCTTTCAGCATCACCATTTTCTGTCATATGACTGGCCATACCTACAGTGCTAACTGTGAATGGGTAAGCTCTCTCCACCTCACCATGGCAAACAGAGCCCTGAAAACTCCAAGCATGCCATTTAGAGACAGTTGATCTAGCTGCTAGATTAGCAAAATAACTCATGTTTTCCTGCCCATATCATTATGTAGCATATATATGGAGTAACAGCAGTAGATTATAGAGTGCTGTACAATATATCTATATCTTGTCCATTAACTAGTGATGAGAAAGATTGAAACAGAATCAAATTTGGACATGCTACATGCAACACATATGCTATACTTGACATGTCTTGTTTCAACACCTGTGTGACTTTGTCTGGCTTGGAAACTAAGCAGGGTTGGGCTGGTTAGTGGTTGGGTGAGAGACCACAAGGGAATACAGGGCTGTGAACTAGATGAGAAAAGTCAAAAAACATCCTGGAAGAAGGTAATAGGAAACCACTTCCACACTTTTACCAAGGAAACTGTGTGACATGTCCATGCAGGAGTCAAGCTTGACTCAAGAAAGTCTATCTTTAATGTATGACTTAGTAACAGAATACACCAACATGAAAGCATTATATTTCAGAACTGTCTAACACTTAGGAGCTTTTATCAAGAAACTCATATTAAAATGATGATGATGCTGTTTTAATTATATCACTGTTTGGCTCCGCTCTGTGCTTAATTCATTTTCCCACCTTTAAGGATGTGTGACTATAATTGTACAGTTTTTACACATTTAAGGCATGCATTTTACAAATGTAATTATAGTGTGTGCATTACAAGTCAAGTCTCTTTATTTCCATGATCAACCAGCAAAGTGCATAGACCAAAGACAAGCTTTAACCTTTTGAATTAAGATTCAAAATATGGTATCTAGAAACAGACAGTCCATAATAGCAGTATCAATCAGGAAACATTAACAAATCATTTAGATGTCCAGAAATGCATACCCTTTAAATAATAATAAACTCAACTTAGCAATCAGGAGATGGGGACTTGTTTTTATTAATCAAGTATAACACTTAAGAGTATTCTTCTCACCAACTACCAACCCTTTGGGTACCTAGACTTATGAAACAATGAGTTTAATTAGCCATAATGAAGACTGGTCTTATACACAATTACCATCCCAATGTCTACACTACAATTCTATTGAAATTTTACCTGTGTGTATTTGGGACTTGCTCTGTTTGGAGTTATTTTTTGCCTAGATGTTGATGAATGCCAAAAAATGAGGGTTTTCATTCAGATCTACAGCACATAGAGCACAGATATTTCACTGGAACTGGGCAGATTTAGGCCACCTTGGCGTCTGGAAACTCCAGCATGTTTATTCAACAAGGCTGCACAAAAGTATTTCAGGGAACAATCTGTCAAGAGTACGTGTCTGCTGCAGCACCAGGGATACAGGGCAGGACTGGCTGCCAACTGTTCTGCATAACCAGGGCAATTATATTGGGCTGTGCTTACACAGCAATGATACAGAACAAAGGAAAGCTGGGCAGCTTTTAATGTATTCCTATATTCATAATTAAAATAGAACAGGGAAGGTCAGGAAGGACGGGTGCAAAAGAAAAATAATAGGCATGATTTCACACTGATTCTAGGAATTTATACCTATCTTCTTGCTGCCAGCTTTGCTATTGCATGTGACAGTAATTAACAAAACAGAATATTTGCTGCTGTGTTTTCTGGCTCCAACTAGTTAGTACGTCAGTACCAAGGACAATACATTCTTCTTTTATTCTTTTACTGTCTCAGAGTATAAATATGGATTGGTTACTTCAAAGTGTCTACTGTATGAATATGAATTTCTGAACAGGTTGCCATGTCTCACTAAGGCTTTGTTCATAAAACACTGCCAAATTTACACAACTGTAGTCGTGGCTCCACGTCTATAAACACTTTAATATATTATAAGTTGGGATGACAGCAAAGCTCCTAGGATAATTAGTGATTTGCACATCCCTAATCTAGATGCATGGCTGCACTAGGCAGTGAACCAAAATAACTAATGATCTGCAAGAAATACATACTGCCATTTGTTGTTTTTTTACTGAAGCAAAACCTTCTATTAAACTGTATGGTATTTTGTGATGTCTGTGATATTTTGTATTGGTAAATGTTTGTGTATATGTGGGCATCCGTGTATGTGGGTGGGTGGGTGTAGAGTGGGTAACTGATTTTAAGAAAATAAACGAATGCTGACTGAATGATTAAATGTGAAAGTAGTAAAAGTGATGAGACAGCACAATACTTGAAAAGAAAGATAGTGCAGGCTTGGTCCAAAATATCTGTGGGAAATAAAATTCTTTATCTCCCTTTATGAATTATGGAACTGCCCTGAAAAAAAAAATCCAAAACAGATTGTTAAATAGGAGCAAAAACTGACTGATGATCATAAGACACCCTTTCTCACATGAATATATGTAACAAATCATACAATATAACCACATCTGTTTGGATTCTACGTCCACTAAATCATCTGGCATACAAACATTTGTAGTGATGATTTCCACTAGATTGTAGAAAAGAAATAGAGTGTACACTTACTTCATTTCAAACTAGACCCCAATGCTTTTTAAGGGCAAACACATTTCAAAATGTGTTGAGACCTGGTTTGAAATTAAGAGTAAGTCTATTCCTTTCCCTTTCATCTAATTAGGGTAAAGGTAAAGGTTTCCCTTGACGTAAAGTCCAGTCGTGTCCGACTCTAGGGGGCGGTGCTCATCTCCGTTTCAAAGCCGAAGAGCCGGCGTTTGTCTGTAGACACTTCCGTGGTCATGTGGCCGGCATGACTACACGGAACGCCGTTACCTGCCCACCAAAGCGTTACCTATTAATCTACTCACATTTGCATGTTTTCGAACTGCTAGGTTGGCAGGAGCTGGGACTAGCAACGGGAGCTCACCCCGTCACGTGGATTCAAACCACTGACCTTCCGATCGGCAAGCTCAGCAGCTCAGCGGTTTAACCCGCAATTTGGTCTATATCTTTCTCTGTTCCTTCTGCTAGATTATAGATCTTTGCCAGTTTAGATTACCAATAACTGAAAGAGATTAATGCTTAATTATTTATTATAATTATATAATTATAAAATAAATATTATATATTATGATGTATTATAATAATTATAATAATCGTAACAAAAAAATTAATTTAATTTTCCCTCTTGGGGAAAGAAGGCCGAGCAAATGCAGAGGGAGACGTGAGTAGTTCCAGGGGAAACCAGTTAAGAACTATCTCTGAATGTTTCCAACATAACACAAAATGTGTTTTTGTGAGTGCCTCCTGGCGGACTAACAGCTCAGCGGGAGCAAACTCACATGTACATGGCTGAAACCTGTACACGTTATAGGAACATTGCAGGATGAAAATGTAGATGACTTGATGTGGTGCAGAAATCACTAAATTTATCTTTTTCCCAGCAGTCACCCTTACACAGTGCAGGAAATTATTACTTTTGTGATTTTACCGATTCTGTAGATTAAAAAAAAGGATTCCTTAAATCAAACCATGCTTTCAAACACAGATCAGGACCTAAGCAGAGTTGTAAGAAAAAAACACAATTAAACTCTGTAGGGCTTATTTCTAAATATATACCTAGGATTATTTATTTATTTGTTTGTTTGTTTGTTTACTTTATGAGCACATCTTGCTGCTATAAAACTAATGCAACTGAGAACACAAGTCAAAGCATAATTAAAAACACTTAAACAGAAATAAAAACTATAATCTTCCAGCAACCAGAGCCTACTTAAACTTTAAAGACATAGTTAAAGTAAAAAGGTCATCCCTTCACATAAAGTACCGTGTATGAAGATAAAGGAGGCTGTTTCTTCAGTATTGTATTATTATCTAGCTATAAATCTGACTAGATGTTATTATCTATCTCATTGGGATGTTCTGCTTGAAATCAGTGGCAAGTTCTAACAAAGGAGTGTTACTTTACTTATTTGCTGAAGAGAAAAAAAGTGTCCTAAATTTTCAATACAATACCTCATCTTGGATAAATTGAATTTGATATGAAAATTGTCCAATATTTCGCCTTTTTCCTCACAGGAAGCAGATCTGGACAAGCTGGTCATTTCACTTCCTGGCTGAGACCTTTGCTCAAATTCTGCAGAACTGTTTTCCCAAAAGTCATCATCTGTGATGAAATCTGCATTATGAACAGCTGTGCACTTTAACCTATAAAACATCATGGACAACTATCAATATAGATTAGTCTGATCTTCTCAAATTTGTCCCATTGGGAGAATATATCTGTTAGTGAACACGACATTTTCTTAAGCTTGTGAGGAAAACAACTACTGTGCTACTTATACTTTTGGAATAAGTAACAATGCTGACATTTCCATTACAGGAGAAACCTCAGCATTAGAGCATTTTCAATCAAAATATTCTATGCTTCTGGGGTTTCAGGGAAATGTTCTTTCACCACCTCATCTCTAAGCTTGAACTATCTGTTATTCTATTTATTGGTTTATTTATTCAACTCGGATGGCCACCCAACTCACAGCAAATCTGGGCAGTGTACAAACAAATTAAAAACCGTCATAAAAAGAAAATGATACATATCAAAATAGCAGAATAAACTGGCAGCCAATATGCTATCATGTTTCCTACAGATGGGTTCACTCAACCCTCTGGTCCACAGGCAATTCCATTTAGAGCATATTGACTGAGATCAGTCAACCAGAAGCCTATCCCATGAAACCATCCATGGCATCCTTGGAGACATGGCTAAATAAAGTATTTCCAGGGCAGGAATCTTCCTGAGAAATCTCAGGATTTCACAATTTTGAAGTTTACGAATCCTACTCAGAAGAGCTGCTTTCCAAGGATAACTCTAAGTCTACCTAGAATTCTTAGGTAGAAAGAAGAAAGAACACAAATATATCTCCAAAGATGATTATATACTTCTATTTTTGGTCAGTGCCCTTGTAGATCTATGACCAGAACATGTTGTTTATTCGTTTAGTCGCTTCCGACTCTTCGTGACTTCATGGACCAGCCCACGCCAGAGCTTCCTGTCGGTCGTCAACACCCCCAGCTCCCCCAGGGATGAGTCCGTCACCTCTAGAATATCATCCATCCATCTTGCCCTTGGTCGGCCCCTCTTCCTTTTGCCTTCCACTCTCCCTAGCATCAGCATCTTCTCCAGGGTGTCCTGTCTTCTCATTATGTGGCCAAAGTATTTCAGTTTTGCCTTTAATATCATTCCCTCAAGTGAGCAGTCTGGCTTTATTTCCTGGAGGATGGACTGGTTTGATCTTCTTGCAGTCCAAGGCACTCTCAGAATTTTCCTCCAACATCACAGTTCAAAAGCATCGATCTTCCTTCTCTCAGCCTTCCTTATGGTCCAGCTCTCGCAGCCATATGTTACTACAGGGAACACCATTGCTTTAACAATGTGGGCCTTTGTTGTCAGTGTGATGTCTCTGCTCTTAACTATTTTATCAAGATTTGTCATTGCTCTTCTCCCAAGGATTAAGTGTCTTCTGATTTCCTGACTGCAGTCAGCATCTACAGTAATCTTCGCACCTAGAAATACAAAGTCTTTCACTGCCTCTACATTTTCTCCCTCTATTTGCCAGTTATCAATCAAGCTGGTTGCCATAATCTTGTTTTTTTTGAGGTTTAGCTGCAAGCCAGCTTTTGCACTTTCTTCTTTCACCATCATAAGGCTCCTCAGTTCCTCTTTGCTTTCAGCCATCAAAGTGGTATCATCTGCATATCTGAGATTGTTAATGTTTCTTCCAGCGATTTTAACTCCAGCCTTGGATTCCTCAAGCCCATCTTGTCGCATGATGTGTTCTGCATACAAGTTGAAAAGGTAGGGTGAGAGTATACAGCCCTGCCGTACTCCTTTCCCAATCTTAAACCAGTCCGTTGTTCCGTGGTCTGTTCTTACTGTTGCTACTTGGTCGTTATACAGATTCTTCAGGAGGCAGACAAGATGACCAGAACATAAATCTACATTATTTGATAAGATGCAAAGGTCTACTCTAGTTGTCCCATTATAGAAGAAAGAGCTCAGAGAATGTCAGCATTGCTTTGTTGATATTTATTCTTTATTTGTGTATTTAATTTATAGCTCACCTTTCCTCCATAAACTTAAAGGAATGGACCTAGCATTTCCTTCTCTAATATTTATGTTCTTTAGGATACAATAAAGTATAGGGATGAGCCCCCTTGAAATCAATTAGGACTTCAGCTGTTAATAATATACTGTGGGGCTCAATATCAAGTAAGATATAGATTTTTTTTAAAAACTTACCCATTTTCTTTAGTGGAAACTTTCAACAGAGGTGTCCTTTCTGTAAAACAACTGTCTTCTGATATTGTGCGGAAGAATTTGGGCAAAGTGTAGTGATACCTTTTTAAAAAATTAATTGTTAATTGTTAAGATAATCACCTCCCCAAAGCAGTATATGTGGTTCATATGTAAGCAACAGTACACAAATTAATATTAGATTAAGCAAATAAATTAATTTAAGGATTTATGTTAGAACTGAAAAGCAATATTATCTCAGTTTTTCATTTTCACTTCAGTAACATCACTGCTTTTCTTATCAATCCTTTTTTTTACCAAGAATCACCTGCCCAATTATCAAAATAATTTTTCTCAACCTCTGATCAAAGTAATCAAGTAAGTCAATATTCTACTTTACTTTCAATTTTCCCCAGCTATTTCAGAAATGTATATTTACCTTCACTATCCAGTAGCTGAAAAATTACTTGAATTTTCCAGTCAGTCTTTCCTTCTTTCCCCACTGACAACTCAGAATTCTGCATCTAATATAAATATGACTCCAGCACTGGGCCTGCATACAACCTTGAATAACTTTCTCTATGGCGGAGAATAGCTACTACTATTGTCTGTGACAATCAGTATGGAATCAGTGTTGGTCTTGGGAAGATCTTTTCTTATAAACAAAGATATTCTCATACATATCTGTTCTGCACTAATCATGCATCAACAGGTTGATTGCTGGGTTCTCATAAAAAAAGACACACTAGGAAACTAAGGGTGTGCATAGAAGCCGCCATACTGAAATGCTGTGATACCAGGCAAAAGTGATTTTGGTTGGAGTGTCTATTAATAAGACTTATTAATAATTTCTGGAAGGTTCAAGGTTACAGATGCTTTAAGAACAAGAGAGTACTGGTGTACAATCCCTTCCATAATATAATGAAACACTATATACAGGTAAATCACCATGACTGTTTTTGTTTCTCTGTTTCTCATAGTTTATTTTTCCAAAACATAATCAAGAGGCAGGATTATTTCCATATATTCTTCTGAAATTTTATATGGGCCAAGACCTTGTTTTACATACATATACATATACATTTCTCCATGTGGCACATCTCTGTCCAATAAATACCTTCCTTTTTAAATCCATTTATAATGCTAATGCTTCCAGCCACTTTTAATGTAATATTTGTAGCCCTCATAGCTATAAACAACTACTTTTTGGTTTAGCTGCTGGGAGAGTTCTGGTATCTGTAGTTCTAAAGCCTAAAATGGTGAAATTTGCTCAAACATACGGTACCGATGTAAGCAATACAATTTGATTTACTACTGTAAGTCTGCCTTACCTTTCCAGTTGTAATAATGCAAGAAAACATTATTAACTGCTGCTGAAAAAAAGTTTCTCAAATCTTTGTTAACTGTCTTATTTATTGTTACTAGGGATGCTGAGGGAAAAAAGAGTTTCCTATAAATTTATACAGTGTGAAAAATGTACAGCTTGAAAAATGAAGTTCTACTGTACTACCAATCGTTTTTAGAATGGAAGCAATTATTAATCTTACAGTAATAAAGCAGCACCAAATACTTTAGAAAATGAGAGTAATATGTTTTAACTTATAGCACCGTCAATTAAAGCAGAACCTCATTAGATGAAACTTTTTTTTAATGTAATTTTAAAGAAAATTTTAACAAGACAAAAACAATACAAATATTGGAAAAGAAACAAAAAAAATAAGGAAGAATATTGAGTAAGTAAGAAAAATATAGAAAAAGAAATAGAAATAGGAAAGGAAAAAAACATTATAAAGAAGCAGCTTCCGATCTTTTTGACAGAGGTTATAAATGCATTTATATTTTACCCTCTCTCTCTAAGGTTACATCATAATTTCCTTCTTTCCATAAGCTACCCTTTCTAATCTTCAAACCCATAAATCACCTGTGTGTATTTGGGACTTGCTTTGTTTGGAGTTATTTTTTGCCTAGATGTTGATGAATGCCAAAAAATGAGGGTTTTCATTCAGATCTACAGCAGGGGTAAAAGGGTATCTCTGAGCACATGTACATGCATTTTGAGTACCAGAGCTGAGGTCACAACACTAGCTCCTTGTGTGGAGTCAGGGCCGCAATGAGGGGGGGGGCAACCAGGGCATGTGCCCCGGGCACCGCGCTGGTGGGGCACCAAAATGAGTGCTGGGGGGGGCACCAAAATGGACACAGAATCCATCTTTGCCCCAGGTGACACAGACCCTAGTTGCGGCCCTGTGTGGAGTCCTTGCTGTTCTCTGAGCTTGGTTGTTTTCTTGCAGACATTTCATTACCCAACTAGACAACATCTTCAGTGCTAGAAGGGAGTGGGGTTTGTTCTCTGTTTATATACAGCAGCTTGTCCTGTTAGTGTTGGTGGGGTTATTGTTTTCTTCTTGGTAGACAAACAATCAATCAGTAAACAATACCCCAATCAAGGAACTACCAACCCAGACAAACAATCAAGCAGTAAACAACAGCCTGATCAAGGAGAAAACCACACCCCACCAACAGTCACATGATTGCAGTCTTGGTGTTTGGAAACCTGCTCACGCTTACGACCAGTTGCCAAGTGCCCTGCGATCATGTGATCACCATTTGCAATCTTTGCTGCTGGCTTCCCCAGAAAGTCAATGGGGAAGCCGGTAGGGAAGGTTGCAAACTGCGACTGCCTTCCGCCCCCATATCCAAGCAGGATTCTCGGCCACTGAGCAGAGAGGCAGTGCAGTAAGGTAAGGAATGCAGGGTGCCTCAAGGGGGTGAGTGTTCCTGTTCCGTGCGAGCAGGCATGAAGGATCCTTCATGCCTGCTTGCATGGAGCAGGAATCTCAAAGGATTTCACCCACCCCCTTGAGGCACCTGTGCTCCTTCGGCAGGGAGCTCTTGAAACATCCCGCAGAGACGAGAGGGAGTCCTCTCAGCAGGCAGCAGCAGCTTGCAGCCTTCCTTGCTGGCTTTCCCATTGACTCTCTGGGGAAGCCAGCAGAGAAGATTGCAAATGGCAATCACATGATTGCAGGGTGCTTGGCAACTGGTCGTAAGTGTGAGCAGGTTTTGAAGCACTCAGATTGCAGTCATGTAACTGCAGGGCGGTGATATTTTGAGAGTGAGGAGTGCTTTACAGGCCCTAAAGCACCCTTTCCGAGGCTGTTGTAACTTCAAACAGTCGTTAAGTGACCAGTCGTTAAGCGAGGACTACTTGTATGGGTAAAAGGGAGGTCTGAGATATGACCTAAGAGCAGGTCAGAGAAATAGTGAATCCAGAGAATTCCAGAAATTTCTTCTGTTCCTGTCAGCCCCACAAGGCAGACCAGACTAAGAACCCAATGCCCTGTAGGTCAGGACTACTTTTATTGTTAACAGCTGTGGTAACAGAAACTTTCAAGTCTGAATAGCTTCCCCCTCCCTCACTTTATCTTCATGTGAACTAGGAAGGGGCTTGTCTGAGAAGTTTTCTCAAGTTATTTTCCTGGCCCAGGCTCAAGCCTCTCTTATCTGACCATTGCCTTGGTAGCAGCTCTTCCTCCTGTCCTTCAGGGCCATTCCTTATGCCGTCTACCATTTCTGACCCACAAGAAAATTTGGACCACTTTCCCAATGTTTATAGGTGGATGGCATTTTATAACTATTATGGCAGAAAATTTGTTCTCTATGGCTATTGTCCACCAGAATGTTATTAACAAGGCATTAGGAAACTGGAAACTTTGCTGTAGGAACACTCAGAACTTGCAGGCAAGATTGTTCTTCCCATCTCACCTAAGGATTGCATAAACCCAACACATCTGGAAGGCGACAGGTAGGGAAGGTGTGGTTAGGCTTTTCTGTGTATGCGTGTCTTTTGGGGTGAAGGAGATAGAGAATGGGAAGAATGCTTCTCTTTCATAGCACTTGGCACTGTAGTCATGCAATGGGACTTTAATGTATAGCCCTTAAAAAAATGCTAGCTTATCAATATCTAGCCCCCCCTCTCTTAATAAGTTGCTTTGTTTTTCCAGTTGCAGAAAATGTCTGCTGATATGGCTAAAAAAGCATTTAAATACCATTGAAAATACAAAATCACCTAATCATGAACTGATTGTTTTAAGCCTTAATAAATTAACCCAACATCCTTTACATGTCAGGTGCCAGCACTGAGAAACTGGGTGAGTGTGAACAAAAAGCAAACTTGCTGCAGGACCCATTCCTCATGTTTATATTTTCTTTTTAAAAGCTAATTCAGTAAGCTAGTTCAAGGATTTAGAGAGAACTTTAATCAAGTTCACAAACTTCTTTCCTGGAGATGGATCCATAAGCATTTCACTAAATTCAAACTTGCTGGAATGAAGGGAGAAAGGGAAATTCCCAACTTTAGCTAAGATTGACAAGCATTATCCACTACCCGTGAAAGGTTTGGTGGGTCAAATGCCAAACTGATACAGACCATTAATCCGGATTTATGAAGAATGTCTTACTGGATGCTTAGATGCATAAAATATGCTATTACAACCCATAGAAGATAATTATGTTGGATTCAAGGGCAGCTAATCTAGTGGAAAGAAAAAATCAAGACAGCAACCATTTCAAATCCTTTTGAGCCATCCTAAATTCTGCAAGCACCCCTGGAATTGGAACCAAGGTATGAATTGAGAGTAGACAATATAGAAACTTTGCTGGAGTTAAATGGCCCTGTGCCTTCATACTTTGCGTCACATCATTATTTTATTCAACCACCATTTACTAAATAAGCAAAACTGGCTGAGTTTAGACCACATACAACATGTAATCATACTTTACAAACCACAAAGGCTGGGTTCACACAATAGGCACAACCAAAATGTTGACTGATTTTCATTTAGGGAAAGGCATAGGCTTAGAAAGGAAAATGAAGCTGGGCTTGCAAAATTGCCTAGTGAATGGGCATTCTCTGGGAAATTAATGGAACTTGCAAACTGATTGGTATCTAGCTGCCTGGAGGCTAGGAGTGGTGAATGTTCTCTGCCTGAAATGGGGATTTTCGGAGTATATCAATGAATAGGCACCCATTTGATTTCTAAGCTTTATTTCTGAACAGATATGCATGACTGTGGAGAATTAACATATTTCTAAAAATGTATGAGGCATAAGCAGAACCCTCTACTGTGATGCTCTAGATTGTGAAAAGCACTGACCTTTCTAACATCTCCTACTTATTTTGCATTCTGTGCTCATTTTAAACAGAACAGATATTGACTACACTGTATTTTTTGCAATATGTCTACTGCCTAGCAAGTCTATCATCACAGTGCTACATGCACACAAAAAAAGCTCCCCTGCGTATCTTGGCCTGCTTTGGGTCAGCAAAAACAGGTTATCAAGTGCTTGACAAGCATCATCCGTTCCTTGCAGAAGGTTTGGTGGGTCAAATGTTGCATAGCTGGGCCAACAGCCCAGATTTATGAGGAATGTCTTACTGGATATTGGTTGTATGCTGAGATGCATAAATATGCAATTACTTTGCAGAACTTTAAAAAAGGATTTAAAAGTTGAATGTGAGACACACAGTTTCTTGAATAATTTGATGCCAACAACGATATGCTCAGAAGAGACACAAAATGTTGATCTAAATCACTGGTGACTGCTTTAATGTCATGTCTCTAGTATCAGTGACACAAATCTAATTAATATCTGAAAGCCCTTGAATAGTCAGCTAAAGAAGCCAGATAGAATGGAGACTAAACACCAGATAGATTCAATATGATATTGGTCCCTAGTGTGTGGAGTTTATTTATAGAATAATAGGGAAGTTAGCCAAGCAAGGATTCAGTGTTATAAAATGTGACAACAAAAACAAAGAGGTTTTTTGCTCCCATTTTTTTTACACCCACAAGATCAGTTCCGCAATGTGAAAACTGGATTTGCCACACTGACAGATTTTCCGCCATTCTCTTTCCATGTTGGATTCCCTATAACATCTTTCAAAGAATGTTACACTACTTTTCCTCTTTTATCCTGCAGTTGAGCCTCCAGATGCGTGTCTTTCTAGCAGTCATTCTATTGTTCTCCTTGAAGCAGCCATGAGGCCTAATGTATAAAGGAACAAGAGGTCTTTGGGTGCATAAAAAAATTAAGCTGAGCACAAGTAACCCATCTCTGTTACAAATAATACTATCTCAAACTGAAAGCAAGGGAAAGCCAACAAACCAGGTCCAGCAAAGCCATGAATTCCTAGGTGATTCTGCCTGAGTTCCCATCCCCTAGGTGTTATCAGTTAGTTGACAAAATAAATCAGGATAATACATACAGTAACATATTTGGATCATTTCCTCATTAATTAAATGAACAAGTATAATGTTTTTGACTCATTTTTTTAATTTCTCTAGTTTTCTAGCATTCTCTTTATCTAGATTTAGGACTCATGTGGAGAACAGATCCCATTTTAGGTCACGTTTATGCAGAAGTATTGAAAATTCAAAAGGGTTCACAAACTTTTAAGCACCACTCTATATGTATGGAAGAATCATTGTTAATCCATATAGTATATTAACATTTCCTATGTTTCTTGCTTTATGTGATACACACACACACACACACATATGAGTTGCTGAGAGAATGCCTGCGGCAGCAGCAGACATGGAAGGAAGATCAAGCAGAGGAAGTGCCATGGCAAGACAAGACTCTGCATGGGATGTATCATTGACAGATAGCTGAGGTGGCTGACCTTGGGAAATCCTACCAGTGGCTGGGAAGGGCTGGACTAAAAGACAGCACTGAGGCACTGATCATAGCAGCACAAGAACAGGGACTAAGCACCACATCCATAGAAGCAGGAGTCTATACACACTAAACATGACCCAAGGTGCCGACTGTGCAGAGAGGCCTCAAAGACAGTCCAACGCATAGTGGCAGGGTGTAAGATGCAGGCAGGAACAGCAGACACTGAACGCACAACCAAGTAGCTGGCATTGTGTACAGGAACATCTGCACAGTGTATGGGCTAGACCCTCCCAAGTCCAGATGGAAGATTCCACAGAAGGTCATGGAGAATGACAGGGCTAAGATCCTGTGGGACTTCCAGATCCAGACAGCAGACAGGTCCTGGCCAATCAACCAGACATCGTGGTGGTAGACAAGGACCAAAAGACAGCGGTGGTGATAGATGTGGTGGTGCCAAGTGACAGCAACATCAGGAAGAAGGTGTATGAGAAGCTGGAGAAGTACCAGGGCCTGAAGGAGGAACTAGAGATGATGTGGAAAGTGAAGGCCAAAGTGGTTCCAGTGGTGGTAGGGGCACTCGGGGCTGTGACTCCTAAGCTGGGAGAGTGGCTCCAACAGATCCCAGGAGCAACATCAGAGCTCTCTGTCCAGAAAAGTGTAATGCTAGGAACAGCTAAGATACTGTGCAGAACCCTCAAACTCCCAGGCGTCTGGTAGAAGACCCAAGGCTGAGGAAGACATGTACCAACCATAGGGGTGAGAAGGGAATTATGTATGTATGTATGTATGTATGTATGTATGTATGTATGTATGTATGTGGCTGATGGTAGTTCCATTCTTGAACTTGTATTCGTATTCAGTCCTTGTGATAATCTGGCTGAGGGGGTTCAAGCCTATTCAGAACAGCAGCAGGGATGGTGCATCCCCTTGGTATATGCCGCACTTGATGGCCACTTGTGTGAGCTGTTTTGAGTTGACTTCCAGTCCCATTGAGTTCTTGAGGAAGGTCCTTAGTGCCCTGTTGACTTTGTATAGTGCCAGGCATTCACAGATCTATGTGTATGGCATTGAGCGTAGGCTTTCCTGTAGTCAACCCAGGCTGTGCTCAGATTGGTCTGTATGTGTGTGTGTGTGTATTTCTAGATATATATAGATTGATAGATATTTTGATTGTATCTGGCCTTAGTAATAAACTTGATCTGATTTTCCCCCATATATATTTAGTCAGATTTGGGGCATAGCTATTGCATTCCTCAATGCAATGAAAACTGTGAGCAAAACCTAATAATTTTAAAAAAACAGAAAAATCCATCCTCTCCTTTAGTGATTCCAGGCAAGGCATATGTACAGTAAGTAAATCTTTTTAATTAGCCCAGCTTATTTGGTCAAATGTCAGCAAGCTTTTAACCCAACTATTTTTAGATCAACCATGTACTGTTGTAATAAAAATAATGCAGCACTTGTAGGAAACCAACACTAATGCATTTTCTATCCTGCAAGGCAATACCTTCTGCCAGTATATAAACTTTCATTTTAAGAGAGACTGAAAAAATCCATAAGATATGGTAATTCTGATCGAATCTACATATTCTGAGTAACATGAAATCAGATACTTTCATAAAATTAACATCAATACAAGTAACAAGTGAAGAGAAATCTATTTTTCCAATTTCACTTCCTTACCTCCCACCCAATTTTAGCTTTACTGGTTCTATTATCAATCATAATAGTAATTAAAATCAGGTTCATGCTATTCACTCTAAGAAGGTTACATGATGAAACAGCTGTCAATAAAATCCTAAAAAGGATTGATGCTCACATCATGTTAGCAGCATAATTGGATGAGATACTGTTTCTGCCTATATTCTTAGAAATATTAACTTCTGAGGGTGCAGAGAAGGGAGGCAGTAAAATTTTAAAAAAATTAAAATCACTTATACATTAACAACAGAGGGTGAAGTGATCATCCTAAGAACTTGGAAAGGATGAACTAATTTAAGGTGACATATTCTTTTAGGGGTATTGTACTATATAAAGAATAGTGTACAAACACAATGGTAACAGTTTCCCTTATATATGAAAATGGAGGGAAGTGATTTCCTGGAATATTTACATAAGTAATCAAACTGAGCATTCAGACTTTGACTGGCACAGACAGCTACCTCTAGGGAGCTCACACATAAAGTGGCTTGGTATCAGTCAAACCCTATTGTTTAGCTCAGCATTCCACAACCATAAAACAATCATATTCAGTAGAATAGTAGTGATTTTCCCTGTTTTAAATACCTGGGCATCACCTTTCATAAGTCCCTTTTATGGAAAGCACACTTATCTACTGTCTTGGCAACTGCCCAGCACACAGAAGGTGCTATTCTGACATTTTTCTATTCTAAAGGAGAGCAATTGGTAGCCCCTGCTTTTAAAATATTCCAGAGCAAGGTGATAGCCTAGATGCTGTGTGAAGCTGAGACTCGGGGTAGGATAAGAAGGTCATTGCCCAATTGGAAGTAATCCAAAACAAGTTGATAAGGAAGATCTTGAGCCTCCCACAGGGCACCCCTGCTGCCTATTTAAAGATGGAGGTAGGACTACCTTCCATTACTGTTAGAATACATCTTGCATTGTTAGGCCACTGTAAGAAACTAGAAAGCCTTCAAGAATCCCATCTTGCGGGCTTCCAGTGAGAAATAGCGGACTGAGCAGCTGTGCCTGCATGAGCTCCATGGGCAGAGCTGGCAGAGTATTTATATGTATACAAAGAAGAACAAATCAGGTGCAAGGAACAAATAGGCTCAGCAAACAGATGAATCAAAACAGTAGAAAGTCCTCTCCAAGACCCCAGAAGCAAGCAATTTGTTTCTGCAAACTACCTTGAGATTATTATGTTCTTTTCTTTACAAATGCATGTTTGGAGCTTTTAAAATGGAACGTTGAACAAATGCAAGTACGCAAGCAAAGGACACAAAATGAGCAAGAGGTCAAATCAGAAAAACATTCAGCAAATGCTATTCAAGAAAGTTGAGTATTTGCGTGTAACTACTTAAAAAGCCAATAATACAGGGCAATGACACATAGGATTAGGGTCAAATTCCATTCAAATGCCTCAAATGAAATATTTCATTTACTCAAAAGGAAGGTGACCACAAAATTAAGACAAACCCTCCAAAACTAAAATCATAGATTGGAGTGGTGGGATTAAAGCCCTGTGCAAGATCACTCTTCCCTATTTGTTCAACCTAGAATTGCCAATTCTTACTGAAGCAGGCCTGGAAGTGTTTTATTCTGATAAACATGAATATATGACACCTTTATTTATATATCTGTACATATGGGCATATTTGTAAATGCAAGCTAGCCAGAAGTGATGTCCAAAGCAAAATTAATAAAATTACTAAAGTAATATAAACTACTGATTAAAATGAACTGGCTGAAATATAAGGCATGTCATTAATATACTCCCCAACCTGCACTAAATAAACCATCTTCTCTTACATACACACAGAAATACATAAAAACTCATGTATCCTTTTTCCTTTTTTTTCAAGTAATTTTATTAAAGATTATAATTATAATAGTAAAAACTAATACTAACTAAAAGAAAGATAGAAAAATAGAAAGAAAAAATAAAAGGTACAAAGGGAAAAAATAGGAAAGACATAAAGAATAGAAAGAAAAAAAGAAAAGAATGTAGTAAAGAAAAAGAAAAGGAATATATAAAGAAGTGACTCTCAACCTTCATCACAGGTACAAATAATTTTAGTAACTTTTCACCGCCTCTTAAATTACAACAAATGATCTCTTCTTCCCATATCCCATCTCTTATCTATGAACAAATCCATAAAGTGTCATCATTTCAGTCTTGGTGTCAATAAAAGTCCATTCTGTTGTTACCAGAAATAACAACATATATATTTTAACCTTGATCAAATAAACTAACTTTATATTCCTTCCTTTTACTTCTAACAATCCTAATGTATAGTCCATTCAAATAATGTTGTAGAACTTGATTTTTTTTTCATTTTTTTCTTTTGTCCCTTCTCACAAGATTCTTCAAAGCTTTAAAAAATCTCTTTTGTAAATCCAATATAGAAAAATTATCCAGGTCACTCTCTTGGGTTTATTGTTTATATGTCCCTTTTAATTATTAAAACATCAGCCAGTTTCTTTTGTATGTTCAGTGTAACATATTTTTACATGTCATTATTGTAGCCCATCATTTGTAAGTCCATTTTCAACTCAGTCTCTGTCTTGTCAGGTAAACTTGATCGTCTTCCATAACATCTTTTAGATACAGTCTATCCATAGAGGCAGGGCCGCAACTAGGGTCTCTGTCACCCGGGTCAAACATGGATTCCGGACCCATTTTGGCACCCCCCCAGCACTCATTTTGGCACCCCACCAGCGCAGCGCCCAGGGCACATGCCCCGGTTGCCCCCCCCCCCAGTTGCGGCCCTGCATAGAGGCAGATATTGCTATTGACATTGTTAATATTAATTTCTGACTCCATTTTTCAAAAGTGTCTTTCAATATTCCAGTGTTAGAATAATTTGTACCATTCTGTAAGTGTTAGTCAAGTTTATGTGTTCTTCTCCTTTAACTGAAATCTTTAGTTCCCTCTGGTGTCCAATTTTTAAAATCTTATCTTATTATGTTTTTTTTAATCAAAACAAAAGCATTTTCCCATGGGAAATATTCTTTATAATTAATTCCAAATCTTATTTCAAATTTATCTGGAGCCTTAGTCCGTTTGTGGCTTTCTAAAATCAGTCTTCTGCTGTGTTTTTTTTTATAATTAAGTTCTTAAGCTTGTAGTTAAAATTTTCTTTCACTGAGGATTGAAGGCAGACTTACCCAGTGTTTTCAGATTTGTCACTCCAAAGGTTTTTAATAGCTGTAAAGTAGTTAATAAGCAATTTACAAAGGTGATTAGAAAAGGAAGTATGCAAACTTAGGGCCCTTTCAAAGGTGCCAACCACAGTTTGAGCAAGATGGCTATTCCCTCATCTCCCAGGGCTCAAAACTTGCCAGAGATCGCTATCTTGTGGTCTCTTTGTGAGGAGCACTTGTCAGTGATCTCTGGTCTTTGTCCTATTTGGACTAAGAGGCTGCCAGGCAGGATATAAATAGAAGTCCTTTATTTACCAACAACTATTTACAATAAATAAAAGTCCATAGATCAGGCAGTAATGTTCACTCAAGTTCACCCAGGCAAAGGATGGAAACAAGGCAAGCCTGCAGGATCTGGAGTAGCAGGAGTTCATGGCAGCACAGCAAGACAGAACTCAGCTAACCCTCTCAATGAGGCAGCAAGACTGGGTGTGGCTAAGGCGTGTGGCAAGGAGGAAGCTTGAGGCTCAACTGCAGGGTGCAGCACAGAGAGAAGACTAGGTTCAGTGACGGAGGCAGGGCAAGGCTCTGCTAGAGCAATGAGGAAAGGCCGGTTCTTGAGGAAAGGCTGACTCTACTGGAGCGGCAAGACAAGGCTCGGATCTGGGGGCAAGGCAGGGCTTGGCTGGAGTGACAAGATGAGGCTTGGAACTGGAGGCAAGGCTGGACTTGGCTGGAGCAGCAGAACGAGGCTTGGTACTGGATGCAAGGCTGGACTTGGCTGGAATGACAAGACAAGGGTCAGAACTGGAAGCAAGGCTGGGCTTGGCTGGAATGGCAAGATGAGGCTTGGAACTAGAGGCAAGGCTGGACTTGGCTGGAATGGCATGCAGAGGAGGTAAGTCTGCATTGATAGAAGGAGCTGGCACTGATTCCGTGTTGGCTACAGGCAAGGCTCTGGGCTCTGACAAGGACTCTCAAGAAGAAGCTGTTCACTCAGTGAATCGGTTGTCTCTGGCAGTTTGCTCCTTGCACTGGTGCCTTTTCATGCCATTTCTCCTCTGTAGCCAATCGGGATGCCTTGCTTTGCTCGCTTCTCAGCTCTCTTCTCATGAGCACTGATTGGAAGAGTTGAACCTCCCTCTGGTTTTTGCCCAATCAGCATCTCCACATTTTCCCACTCTGCTGAGTCACTCCTGGTTTCTAATTCCTCAATTCCTTCCAAATGAGTTTTGTTTTCCCCTTCTGGCTCAGCATAAGCTTCGTTTTCGGAGTCAGAGTCAGAGTCAAACTCAAACCTTACAGTCCTCTCCTTTGTCTGGAGAGGTTCAAAGAGCCAGTCTACTAGGAAGAATGTTATACCTGACTACAGACAGAGTGTGGGAAATGAGTAGTTGCACTGGGAAGGGAAGGGAAAGGTGAAATAAAACTGGATAAAAATGCAGCAGGTAGAAAAGATAGCTGGACAAGTGATTTGACTTCTGCCTTTAGATGTGGGAGAACCCGTTTCCATCACTTCTCCCACTTTGGAGAGTGAGAACTCTAAAAAAAGTATGGAGTCCAAGGTAGATGAGAATCTTCAACAGGACACTGGTTGGTTGGTTGGTTGAGCTTAATCCTCACTCTCAGAGAGGCTAAAGCAGTCTATTACTTTCCTAAGAATTCACAGAGAGATGACACTTTCCATCTGTGAATTCCACACCTATTTTTCTAGCATCCTCATTCCCCGTGTGACAGAAGCAGCTCCCCCCTTTCATTGAAACTACTAGTAATGGGGAACAAAAAAGCAAAGGATGCACCAAAACAGAAGTCCCTTGATAAAGGCAGGCAAATTGTTTGTGGCAGAATTTCCAGAAATGTAGTTTCTGAGGAGCAGACTTCATAAAATAAAAGGATGCTTATAGCAGCTTAGTCTTTTTAAACACCAAAGAGATTTACTCTTGCATGTTCATAACTGTTCCCTAAACAAATCTTCCCCTCTGCAAAAAACTCTGCCCTGTGGAATAGAAGTGGTGGAATCAGTATTGCATATTTGTTTATACACCTCTTTTTACAGATATGTTCATAAAGATATAAACTATATTAGCTTCTGATGATCCGCCCAACAAGGGAGTATTAGACAGAAGAGAAGGCAAGATAGGATGGAGAGAAAAAGGATGCTCTAAGGATAGTTGAGTAATATTTTAGGATTTCAATATCTTAGTATTTTAGTAGTCTACAATTTTAGTATTTTATAGTCTGGTATTTTAGCACTCTATGATTTCACTTTTTTATTAAATTGCTTTAACTTGTATTTGAGTATCGTATGTCAGTATTTTAACGTTTTGCTTTAGCTTTCATATTGTTTCATATTGTTTTCTGGTTTATCTTATGTTAATTTCTGTATGATTTGCTTATTAATTATTTTCTTCTGCCCTTATGTCTTCCAACTTATAAAAATTTGGCCAAGGACCATGACAAAGGATTTGAGAGTTTCCCTTTCAGTAGTGTCTTGTATCAGTCAATTCTGAGGACATAAAATGGCTCCAATTCAATTTCAGAAGTATTTATTGGTCCAGGGGACATTCAGTATTTTCATCTTCCTAAATCAGCCTTCTCCAATCTGGTACCCTCTAGATGTGTAGGGACTACAGTTCCCAGAATTCTCAGCCAGCACTGACCATGCTTGTTGGAATTCCAGAGGTAGCCAACATGGGTTGGGAAAGCTATTCTCACTGACAGTCACCTTGAATGAGTGAAAACATTTCTCCCTGTTAAAAACAGTTTTTGTATCACTTATGTCTATCACAAATAACAGGTCAGGAATTACAGTTTGTTCTCTTAGTCCAGATATATGAAATTGTACTTTGTCAATTTAAGTACGACCTTATCAGTATAAGTATGTTTTTCCTGGACTTTGTGAGTACTATATTTAAATTTTAAAAAGCCAATAAGGATAATGGACGATGCAGCAGAAAACAAACATGTCCCCATAGCAACTGTAACAAGAGATAGAGATGCTGTAGAAGTTGCTGTTGAGTATCTCTCCACAGAGTATTATCCATAGTGGCTTCCTATCCTAAGCATAAGCTTAATTCCTGTTTCTTTTGTTACAGAAAGATATTAAATAAATTGTTTACTGATATTAAATAAAGGGGTAAAACTAGTATCTGAAGAAACACACTCTGTTTACAATTGGATTTAACTCTCTCACCTGACAGATGAATTTATGACATCATTCTACTCCCTTCAAGCCTTGGAAGCTAGTGGCAAAGGCCAAATCTTGTATAAGTAAATTCGGTGAATATATAATGCACTAAATAAAAGGTACGCATGACAGATTATTTGTCTGAAGTTATTTAATCTGTCTCCATGGTCTAAAGCAGGGAAAGTTCTTTTATATCACCAGCTATGTGACACCTCACGTGGAGATGTCAGGAACTGAAGGGAGACTGTCTGCCTTGAAACCACATATTTATCATGCTGGTTTATGCCTGCAGTGGCCTGATCTAAATCAGGATCCTCCCCTTTGTTTACAGTATCTCTTATGTCTCTTGCAGCAGAGTAGCTTATCCCTTCCATTGTGTGGTGTTAAGAATCCAGCTGAGATGGGTCTCTGCACCATTAGTGCCATGAGAAACCAAGGCCCAACTATAGAAGGTCCATGTCTTTCTTCTGCAGTGAGGCCAAATTTCATTTCTGTACTATGCTTCTTCCCAGCTAAGTACAGAAGAGAAGAAAATTTTAGTAAAAATGGTCTATAACAAAAACAACAATGTCTTGGACTGAAGTCGTGACAGACATGTCACACTATGTCATGCTTTGGGGTAATGCAACATGTGAGCCAGTGTGGAATACTGGGCAGAAGATTGTAAGGAGTAAAAATATATACGTTTAAATCTTTACTCAGCCATGAAGCTCATGGGATTTGGGATAGTCACTATCTCTCAGCCTAGCCCATTTCACTGCATTTTTGTTAAGACAAAATAGCGGAGAGGGAATATTATGTATGCCCTAAAAATGAACTTACATTGATATTGTTCAACTTCCATAATCATTCACTGTTAGCCATGCAAGGAAGGGTTGATGGAAGTTATACTTAGCAAAATATGTAAGGTCACAAGGTCCCATGCCTGGATGCCATATTGAATGCCAGGAGAAAAAGCAAGATATAAATGCAATCAATCATTCATTCATTCAATGATCAATCAATATCATTTCCATGTTACTGAACATGAAGAAACAAAAATCAAGAATGATCTTTTCTGCTGCTGGTTTCTGAAACTTCTAGAAGTAACTCTCAGGAAATCCTTCAAAAGTTGCCATATATATCTGAGACCAATGAAATTAAGCAACAATACAAGATCACAATAAAAACAATCCAGTACGCTACGAACAAAACCTGCTAAAGCTAAAGAGGTCCATCTAGTGGGACCAAAAAGAAGGGCAATCTCTGTGGTGGATCCCTCCCTGTGGAACATCATCCCTGCAAAGATTGGCCCCCACCTTAATACTCTTCAGAAAGGCCGTGAAGATACGGTTTTGCCAGCAAGCCTGGGGGTCCCAGGTTGATGCGGAGCCCATCAAGTGGTTTATTTGAATTGTATTGTTGCTGCCGGGGGGTGGGGGTGTAGTGAGTTTTGTATTTGGGATTTTATTTTTGTAAGCTGCCCAGAGGCACCATGAGTGAGTTGGGCGGCCAGATAAATTTCTTAAATAAATAAATGAGGCAAAAGCAAAGTGGTTTGGGATATTCTTGTATATGTGTGTCTCACTTGATGGCATCAAATTATTTTTTACGCACTCATCACCCCAACTAATGAAATGAATAATAAACAAACACTGTTCCTACTATCATAACTGCAGCTTCATGCCTTACTTTTATCACCTGAATGATCACCCATAATTACAGAAACTGGGTCCTGTATAAACTTTCAATTTAACCATTTTTAACAATTTTGGTATAATTTTATCCGTATAAAGTTTTTTTTGTGTCCTGTGAATGTTTTGTTTAAATAAAAAGCCAAGAAAGACAAGAAGGTGTTTGAAAACAGAGGCACAAAAAGAGTTTGCTCACTGAGCTGCTATAAAAATATGTATTAGTTCTGAAACCTGCTGAGAGACCATCCCTTTGCAGCAATTATCTGTTACAGTTTCTCAACTAAGCTTTTTTCCCAGTCGCTATAATTGTAGGAAGATATTAAATAAAACATGTGTGGATTCCTGAGCCAAAGAACAAATGCATCAAAAGGAAAAGGATCTATTTAGTTTCCTCTTGGGTTTCTTACCTCTGTTGCATAGTGAGAGGGCCGAAATCTTTCCCCAAAGTAATACATTGGCCTGGCCCTTGTGCAATGCTTGGATAGGGTTGATGTGACTCTCCCTGACCGATCACCATCTCCTTCAAGAGCTTCAGCTTGCTGACATTGCAGGAAATTGGCTTTGCTGCTCCATCTCCAAGCACACCCAGTTGGTGGGAGTCCAGGGCCTGGGCCAATTCCATATCTATTTTTCTGGCGATTACACCATCATCTTTGTTGTCCAGGTACATAGTTCTGGTACCAGATGAATTGTGGGCTCTGTCCTAAAAAAGGATGCAGACAAAATTAAACACTTTCATTTTCATCCCTTCTGTGCTAATTCAGTGTGGTTTTTGTCTTTAATAGAAAAAAAAACCCTACATCCATATTCCATAAAAGTATCAGTACAACTGCTGGTTTGATCATTCCAAAGTATTGTTTTAATATTTTTTTTCTTTTTTTATCCATTGAATCGTGTCCGATTCTCAGAGACTGTCTAGACAAATCCCTGCAGTTTTCTTGGCGAGGCTTTTCAGAAGTGGTTTGCCATTGCCTCCTTCCTAGGGTTGAGAGAAAGTGACTGGCCCAAAGTCACCCAATTGGCTTTGGGCCTAAGACAGGACTAAAACTCGGTCTCTTGTTTTTTAGCCTGATGTCTTAACCACTACACCAACTGGCTCTCATTTTAATATTCCATTGGTCATATGTTCAGTTAAACTAATAAAAAGGCACAACAGGTACATATTAAAAACTAATGTTTATGTGAATCATTGGAGCTTCCATTTTTATAATTATATTTCTTTTACATAGACTGGTAAGCCATACACTTAATTTTTTTTTCTTCCTAGCATTTTTCCACAAGGGCAGGGTCTGTTTTTTTGGGATCAACCAAATGTTTATCCATTGATTGCAACAGGAATTAACTGACCAGTTTGTCGCCTGAGCCTGACGTCATGGGCAGAGAGAGCCCGTAGTCACCCAGTTGGCTTTCATGCCTAAGGTGAGACTGGAACTCACAGTCTCTTGGTTTCTAGCCTGAAGCCTTAACCACTACACCAAACTAGCTCTCAAGCCATATGCTTAATATTATATTAATTATAATTTAATATTAATATTATAATATTATATATAAATTATACCTGTATGCCACAACTTTTCTGACTCAGTGATCCCTTGCTAATTGATCAAAGTTTGTGTGTCAGTATTGTAAATTCCAGGAAATTTTGTTTTGTTCTGTTTTTGTGTTGTTTTAAATGAAAAAAAAATGGAATTCTGTAATGGGAAAATTAAAGACTCTGACTGACACTGACTGAGCATGCCTTCTTTCCCTTTTTGTCCAACCCAGAAGAAAAAGGGCCAGGAAAGTTAAAAAGAGCAATGGCCACAGAGATGGATTGCTACAGAAGGTATGGATGTCTAAAAGGATAGTTAGCCCATACATGAGGAGGAGTCTGGTAGCACCTTTTCTGACTAAAACATTTTATTAAAAGACATAATCTTTTGTAACCAATGCAATGCTACAGCCCACTTCATAAAATCTGTTAATTGAAAAAGGTGCTACCAGACTCCTCCTAATTTTTGGCAACCATAGACTAATATGTCTCTCCTCCTATAATTACCCCACTGGATAAATACATCATCACCCATTTTTAACACGAGGTTGTAAGGGAGGCTGAAAGTAATGTTGCTTGAACAACCAGATCAGCCCCTACTCCTGCCTTACAAAGTTCCTAGCAGCCATCTTCTCCTAGATTCAGCTCACATTTGTGGTTCTGATTCCCAAGAGAGCTCATTCACCCAGAGCACCCAGTCTTTAATCTCATGTTCCATTCAGTCCTCTATTCCATTACTTGGCAGTGGTCATGCCATTTAGGACTCAGAAGCTGTGGATGAGAAACCAGAACTGCAAAGCATTCACAGGAAGTCATCCTGCCTCTACAGTCTAATGTAAGCCCTGGGTTCTCATTGTCATATCCCCTTCATCCAAGGAAGAATCCAGGCAGACACTACTATTTCTAGAAGCCATGTGATTGAGTGGGAAGAAAGAGGAGGGGAAGAACTCTAATCAAAACAACTAACTTCGGGTGAGAAGAAACTACAAAGGTCAGAGTTTGGAAAGCCAAACAGGCCAAGCCAATTATATGCCTGACGTAAGTATGGAGTATTAAACAAAGGTTTCCACATTCTCTGTAGCTAGAAGCACCTGAAAAAACTCTACCTGTATGACATACTGTATATTTCCTTTTCTTACTTATACACATAACTAGACAACCTGTGACTCACTGAGTCATCATTTCAGAGATATTTCCTTACCAGATTCCCCAATGTCTTCAACAGTGGCAGAGCTTCCAATGTGCTGCCTTCACTGGAAAAGTTCTTAAAAATTCAGGGAGACATTCAGAGATGTATCTGCCTTGAAAGTAGCCCATGTCATTCATATTGAACTGTATAGCCCAGTCAAACATCAGGAGTTGACCACAGGAAATCATTTATGACATTTGGTATTATGTCATAGAATGTTTTATGATAACTTTTATGTCATAAAATGTTTTATAAAATTTGCCAAATTTCTATTCCACAGGAGTCATGGGTCCAGGATTTTGGACACATTCTGTAAGTTAGCCCATCTGAGGTACCTTGGTTCAAAATTGTTGGGCTACGATGCACCATTTTGCCCAGTTAAGGTTGAGACATGAGAGTTTAGTAGTATAGAATATTGCTTGGGAAGGCATTGTGTTGCCTGACCTGTGTTTTTGTCTGAAATAGCATACTTCCCAGATGTGCATGAGTTAGCAACTGAACTGATCCTCATGGCTAAATAATATTTTACAAAGCAGCATTATATACACCTTTAAGCAATGATCCACAGCAAAGACCTCCAGTACGGTTCTGTAAAAGGCATGAAATGCTATAAATATGGAATTTGTGATCTCTTTCACCTACATTATGGTGTCATCATCTGTAGCAATGTGATTTTTTACAAACACACACATAAGTGTACACTGACCTCTTGTGGCAAGGATATGTCATTTTTTAAGCTGTTATTTTTTTGGTAAAAGAATTGGGTAACTTGAATCTATGCAAAATGGGTCCAGTTACAATATTAATGGCACAAACGTCAACCAGTTCCTGCTATGTTTAACAGTGTTTACTTCTTGGAAAGTAATAAACCAACAGCTGTCCATGTTAAGAACATTTTTTATTTATCCAGCACCATCAGTGGCTGTAGTGCTCTCCTGGGAAACATCAGCAAATGTTAGGTTCCTACACTGAAAATTTTACCATTTAAAAATCAGTAGGAAGAGCTGTGCATGTGCCTATATTGGCAAAGATTGTTTGGATTTTAAGTAAAAGTGGGGAGGCATCCCCTCCTCCCGGTCAAATTATGAATAACTCTTGAATAAGCACATGAAAAAGAACAGACTCCCATATGCTGCTAACAGCTTTTCAGGGAATGGAGAAACTGCTAGGAATTTGGGGTTGAGGAATCTCTTCTCACACGCTAAGTAGGGCACTTTGGACAGGGAGGGAGGGAGGGAGGAAATTTGTTTGAGAGAAGACACCAATGATACTAAAATCATAGTGCATGCACACAGTGCTGGATTATATTCCTAACTTTTTCAGTTAAAAAATTTACAGGACTGACCTCTGTCTGAGGTGCTAGAGTAAAACTGCCTGTTCCTCCCCATCAGCTGGCAGTATAATCTTGATGATAGTTAATCCATGTAATATTAAATTCTTAAACAGAGCAATGACTCAGAATCAGTTAGGTCCAAAGAGTTATTTTTCAATACTTGAAAAGATAAATGCTTGTCCAGATACATAGATCTTATAAAAGTGTTGCAATCCACATCCTTTCAAATGAGTTATCTTTTTTTCTCTCAGGCCTGAAAACTAGCTAAATAGGAATCAGCTTGCAAATTAGTCTATTTCAGTACCCCATTTCCTTAGCCACAATAAGCAGCTGTCCTCAGGACATAAGGGACAAATTAACAAACTTCATTCCCATACAGGTAGTCCACACTTAATAACCATTCATTTAGTGACAGTTTGGACTTACAGTAGTGCTGGAAAAACCAACTTACAACCTGTCCTTGCACTTACAACCATTGCAGCATCCCATGGCCACATGATCACCATTTTTTACCTTCCCGGCTGGCTTCTAGCAAGCAAATCAATGAAGAACCACATGATTCACTTAACAACCACATGGTTCGCTTAACGCCTGCAGTGATTTGCTTAATGACCACCACAAAAAAGGTCATAAAATCAGGTCAGATTTGCTTAATGACCACTTTGGTTAGCATTCTGGTCCCAACTGTGGTCATTAAGTGAGGACTACCTGTAGTGTTTCATCTTCCCTCATTTCAATTAAACACTTACAGTGTACCATATAACTATTTAGAGGAAAGTCAACCACACTGCTATGTGTAACTGTTTGTGCAGAATATTATCCATGTTGCTAGTTCAAAAAAGACTAATAAAGCAGAGCAACTGTCCCCAGTCAGTTGTATAGGAAATTATGTGTATTACACATGGGATGGGCATCAGGCTGGGGAGAAACTGCCATAGAGAGTTCCCTAGAGGCACACTGGGCTTTTCTTGTGCATTCCTCCAGTTCTTGGCTTGGCTGCCCAATGGCCAAGCCTATTCTGGTAACCTCAGACTCCTATTTCATCCCATCCACTTAGTTCCTCCACTCTGTTCACCTATCAGCCAGATTGTTTTTGGATTAGTAGATCCATGTTCAGAAATATTCTGAGTGGCAGGTCACTGGTACAGTGAAAGCATTTTAAGGAGCATCAGGCATGTCCATTCCACTTCGCCCTCTGCCCTTCCACTGAATCAATTCTCTGACTGAAAGGGAAAAGAGACTGAACTCTGGTTAATTTCACATGGGTTCTAATATTGCCCAACTGAATGCGCTCAAAGGAGCATCACTTATCCTGTTTTTTACTTCAAAATATCACTATGTCCTAGTTTAATAAACAAGCCTAATGCTCTTTCCAAAAAAGCAATAAACCCATGAATATAAGGAGTCCAAGTATCATCTGCCTTTTGGAATGTGCAGTCAGGTATCATGCTGGTGGATCCTCAGAGAAAGCCAGGAGTTCACTGTCTCTCACAGCCCAAGCCAAAATGCCCCCAGAGGGCAATGCCCCCTGGCTAGAATGGGACAGGAGTGCCCACACCTGCCTCAAGTGGCCAAAAGGAGTTGGACAGAACCCAATCTCTCTCTACATCATCACCAAAGTCATCAATGATGCATCATAGGGTTTGCATCATCAAGCATGGGGGTTGGACTAGAAGACCTCCAGGGTGCCTTCCACCCTACGATTTTCATATAGCAAGACTTACAGTACATCAGGAGAAGGGGTAAAATGCTACTTGAAACCTGGAACAGCCAAAGATGAATTTAACTTGCCTTGCAGTGGGCTGAGGATGAGACAAAAGTGACCTCATGAGGTATGTCCTTTAAAAAGGGTTGGCAAGGAGTCTTTGTGCTGTGGTTAATGGGTCATAAGGATAAGCCATAGACTCCTATTCCCAGGTAAAATCATGAAGAGGCTTAGGGTTTCTGTTTCTGCAACACCATTACATCTGTATTCTTGTCAAATGCAATTGCATAATATAATGTCATGCTCTGATTAAAATGTAGAACAGTGTCACATCGCAATGCATAATGTTCTATTTGGTAGGGAAGTGGGATTGGAAGAATGGAAGCTATTTTAATTTAAGAGTATACTATGATCACTTCCAAAACAGATTCTACAACTTGCAGGGAAATTACAGTCACCATGAAAGACTACAAATAGTTTGAGGGAAAATATTAAAGGCAGATAAATATTACCAGAAAATTGTTAGGGAATATATCGTGTGCTGCATAATTCAATGTAGCACGTTGTCCTGAAGGTGAAAAAGTATTAGCCATTCCCATACAGAAGATTTGTCTGTGTTATAGAAAGGTCACTGCTGCAGGTAGATTTAATCAACTGGAAGGACAGATTTTGCCTTGCAGTTGTTCAGCATACTCATAAAATGTATAAAAAAAACTATATAGCAGAGCTGAAAAAACTCAATGTAGGACAGATTTCCACAATACAGGTTCTCCAAATGGGTTAAACTACAATGCTCAACATCCCCATATATCAAGTAGTTGTGAATGAGAAAAGTTGAGGGTAGTCCATTTTTGGAATGTGACCTTTGACCTGATAGAAGTGATATAGCCATGCAATAGACCAACCCTTTTGGAAAGCACCCAAAGTTGAAGAAGGCCAGCCTAGAGAGAGACTCTAATTTCAAATCACTTCAAATCATTTTCCTTATTGGTTTCATCATTATTTGGGGCTCTCATCTGAATGTATAAAATGAAATGAAAGTTGTAAGAGTTTTAAAACACTGGTGGCTTACTTAAGGTTTTTTAATATGTTTACTGTTCACAGACATAAAGGCTTTGATTTATAGTGGGACCAAATCTTGCTCTTAAGTACAAACAAATGAAAAGGTCCTTAGCTGTGACAAACTGAATTTCTCTCTCCCCTGGGTTATTATACAGCATACCAGATATCAGGGAGAGAAAGGCTTCCAGATTAAAGAGTATTATTATTAAACAGATTTGAGCCTTTGTTTCACTTCCTTTACAGATTTTTTTTTTTAATCTGTTCAATTATGTCCTATTCTCAGAGACTGCCTGGACAAGTCCCTGCAGTTTTCTTGGCAAGGTTTTTCAGAAGTGGTCTGCCATTGCCTCCTACCTAGGGCTGAGAGAAAGTGTCCTTTAGAGATTAAGCACTTTAAAACTATAAACTCAGCACCAGCTCTCTCCTTCTCCCTCTCTTTTTTATTTTTCCTTATAGGCTTCGAAAACATTACAAAGCTGCAGTGGTTCAAAAATCTGCCTTAAGCTACCCAGCAACTTTTCCTGCTGAGAAGTAAGCATGCTAAAGTACATTTCAGGAGGGGGTGGGGGGAATGTTATTGTATCTAGAGTGACATCTCTGAATTATTGTTATTCTGCAGCGTCAATCTTCTTTAGGTCTCCCTTGACAAACGGCAGGTGTTTCAATTCTGCAGTTCTGCACCAGCATTCTAATGAAGTGTCCTCCTTCTCCAAATTGTGATGCACCTCTTCAGCCTTGATTAGCCTAATTTTCTTTTGTAAAAAAGATGTTGGCAACTGTATTTCTCAATCCAGAAGTTTTTCCCTTAGCCATCGTCTGAGCGTTGAGTGACTTATGGTGTTGCTGTACTGACAAGGTGTTTCCATTCTGAACCTTTAATGGTATGAAATGAGGTAGAGAATGATGGTTTGCATCTTGCCCTGTATGACTTCATGTTCTGTCAACTCCATGTCTTCTACCCACTCCAACCTCCACATATTCAGTAGGAGGGCTGAAGGTGATCTGTATTCATGTTTGTCTGAATGTGATTATAGCTCTCCATGTGATCTTGGAATCTCCTGGAGCACATAGAGCACTGTATGTGGATCCATAGAAATGCAAATGCTACTCCCCTTCAGGCCTCTTTGCTTAAAGCAAGGTAGTCAGGAAGAGCAAGGATGAAGTTAACTTGAATGGCTACATCTTTTACCCAATTTGCAGCTGTTGTGTATTCAGAGCTTGAACAGGGCTGGAGTCAAAAGGTCACATGCTGGTGTGAGTAACCCATAGATGTTTCATCATTGATGGACAGCCAGGAAGAGTTCCAGGACCCCAGCATCCCATATGTTTCCATCTGTGATTGCCTGTTTCTTTTTTCAAAAAACTTCTTTAATTTTAATGCGTATAACGGTTCAGAACTGAGCCAGGAGCTCCCTAGGCATCTAAATAAATGAGGTTGTCTCCCTCAGAGGGACCCACTTCCTATTCCAAATAGTACCCAATACCTCCTCCCTCCCTTCCATTACTATTCCTCAACTGAATCGTATTGCCAACTAAAGTTTCTTTTTCTTCTAGGAGCCAACTGGACATTGAGGACATATCTATGGCAGCATACCCTGTTTCATTTATTTTCCATCCAGACTGCAGTCAGAGTTATAACATAGTAAATGTTGCCCATTTTAGACATAATAATTAGTTTCTGTTGGATCAGATTGCTCACTTGCTTCCATTTCTTTCAGTTATCAGCAGATAATCAAATGCCATAAAGGGAGCTATAAAGGTGAAAATTATTTTCTTTTTCAAGATGCTCCATTTCATTCCCAATCCAGTTTTTCTTTCTCCCTCTCCAGTGAACCAGCATTTCTGGGCTCATAGAACATGTTCAAACCTTAGACTGTTTTTTGTTTTTGGAGGGAGTTTAGAGATAATTTTTAATTTTCTAAACGGGTGCTTTTGATATTTCTGCAAACTTCCTTGTTCTCCTGGTATCTCCCTTTTCTGCATGTATGGTTTTTGGCTACATAACAACTGGTATTTAAGGAATGAGTCAGTTACTGACTGTATAGTATAGTAGCATAGGCTCTCTTGTACAGCACTCAACTCCCGATGATGGTATGGATATGTTCATGTAGCTTCTTGGTAGTAGCAATGTGAAAGTGGTTTGCCATTGCTTTCTTCCAGGTGACTCCCTACCTGGTTTATAGCACTGGGACTTTCTCTTGGACTCCCATCCAAATAGTGTGTTACTTTCAGGACTGTCAGACTCCTCGACCAAATGTCAACACAACATCTGTTCGAGCTCGCTTCCATTTTGAAGAGATCCAGAAACCCATGTCAGCAGACTGCAAGTCGCCAGCAGGGGGGGGGGGGAACGAGATTGGTGTGTGAACTATATTGTCACTGCCAAGGTCAATGGGCAGAAACCATTCAAGCCATCTGCTGTTACCAGGGAGGGGTGCATGCCTAGGCGGAGGGGGGCAGAATCAGAGGTTTGTGATTTTAAACTGTACAGTAGAATGCACAGGAAACAGCCATTTGCAACTTTTTCCTTGTATCAGAATGCTTCGCTTCATTAAACAGTTAATTGAGCCCAAGTCTCTAGACTGTCTCTGAGTGAATGCTCGAGTGTGTTGATCATTACAAGGACCCTCAGCCAATGTTAGCTAGATGCTGCTCCCTCCTGTGGCAGGCAAATGGCACAGGTTGGCCTCCCTGAATCTTCACCACCCAACATGATCCACTGTGTGAAAAGTAGAGAGGTGACAGTGAATCAAGCCCTTGAGTTTCTTTCTTCTGGAGTACTGGATAATTAAATATAAAACAACAACAAAGTTATTAGAAGTCAAGGGTTACTCCAGACATTACAGATTCTTTCCCAGAACCAATACATCTTGGGAGATCTCCATGGAGAAGCATGCTCTGTTAAAATCACCCACTAGAGATCTACAGTAACACTTCTCAACCTTTTGACTAAGATCAAGTGTGTAGCACAGTAGCACTTGGCCAGTCTCCATTTTGTCTGCCATGCTTATTTATTTATACCTCTGTAAAGGATTTAGTCCCTACTCTTCAGACAGGCAGACTCCCTGTATGGCTTACAGATCAATAAAAAAGCAGAAGGAAATACATTTTCTCTGTTTGAAAATACAACCCAGGAAGAAAAAGAAAATCCCAGATGCCAGTCCTTAATGTTACTCTGTAATAACCAACTGGGATAGAAACAGTTCAAAAACAAGTCTCATCCCCAGGCTCAAAAAATACCTATTGTCTTCAGCTTCCTCTCAATAGCTTTAATACAGCCAGAGGTTTCAGCTCCAAGACAGTCTTGGGTGATCTTGGCCTTCTGGTGCTTTGCTTATATCTAGCATCTTCTGTTCCCTGCTGGTAAGGTTTGGGGGCCCATATGACATCTTTTCTCCCATCCAACCCCACCCCAAAAGGCAGCTCATGCCTGCTACTCTTCCTCACTGGGCAGTGGGTTCCAATGACCTCTGTGAGGAAAGGAGGAAGGAGGCAATAGAAATGGCACTCTAATGGCTAGCTCCTTCATCTTGCAGGCAGTTCTGGTGTCTCTGTGAGAGAAGGAAGGAAGGAAATGAGAAGATGGCAGCTCCTTCTTGCTCTTGCTTCTCTACCTACATAGCTACACACAAGTGTACAGAGAACAGAGGCAAAACATAACACAGTCAGCATATAGTTTGGAGTGCCTACTCATCTGTTCAGAGAATACAAATGAAGTGCACATTGATTTCAGCACCATGGCTGTTGTCACTGGGGACATTGGCCAGAGTAGATGCCACTTTTTCCATTGCCAAATGCCTCGCCTCACTCTGGAATATCTCAATCCTAGAACAGCAGGCATTTCTCATGTCACTCATGCCTTAGTCACCTTTTGATTGGATTAATGTAAAGTGTTCTACATGGGGTTGCCCTTGAAGAGCATTTGGAAATACACCTGATCCTGAATGCAGCAGCTCAGATAGTGATGGGTGCTTCTTGAAGCACCCCTATAACATTTTACTTTGAGACATGTAATGGTTGCCAGTTGTTGGTTGCTACTTTTAAAGCCCTTCGTGGTTTGGGGGGTGGGTATCTGCAGGATCATCTTCTCCCAGTAACAGCTGCCTGCCTGATAAGATCTACCAAGGCAGACTCACTACATACCCCTTAGTTAAAGACTGACATCTTTGGGGGCCATGTAAACACACATATCCAGTCACTACCCCCCTCTTCTGAAATAGTATTCCACTCAAGGTCTGATCACTCCCTTCTCCTCTGGCTTTTAGGAGTGCTAATGGCCTCTTAGTTGGGAGAGTGGGCCTCTTTTTATTAGTGTTCATGGTTGTATTCGCAAACCCCAGTTCCCTAGGGACATTTCTACCTGTTGTTTTTAACTGACTGTAGGATTTTAACCCTAATTACATAGTGGGGAGTTGAATGCCACTCAGAATTATCTGTATGCCCTGCAACTAAATAAATAAATGCTGCATTTAATCATTGCTGATTGTACAACATCTGTTGCTTATATGGACCTTTGCGTATAGATACTTTAAGGGGCAGGATGCTTTTGAATTACTAACCCTGAATAGTGGCAGTAGATAAAGAGAGCTAGAAGATGGCAGGTTTAGTCATCTGGAAGCGGCTTCAACAGAATAAAATCAATCCAGAGAATTTAAGTTAAAGCAAGCTGTAAAAGAATGCCTGACCTGGAGCTTTGACAGTAGAGTAGATACTGCATTTTGCCCTTACCCCCATGACTTTCAGCTGACTGGCTTGAGGCTTAAGTACAGTTGGCAGAGGTTTCATGAAACTTTCCAGATAGTTCTGAATAACAGCTGGATGCTCAAAAACTGCCTAACAGAAGGGTTAAGAAGGCTGACCGATGTTCACATGTCCCCTCAGATATTCTTTCCACTAGTGCTGTGTACTTCTAAAAAGGCAAGCCTATCACATGAAGAGTCATCCCAAAAGATCCAGTCTTGCCAACAACTCAGAGAAAAGCAAATTGTTTGTCTTCACATTCACTTTAGATTTTTCTCTTCCTACACTTAGCTTCTTCATTTTAATTTGCCACAGAAAATGATTTGCATCAGAAAATTGTATCTGCAGTGTTAAAACACACACCGGTTACCAAGCATGACATTGTAAAGCCAACTGGCTTGAATTAAAAAAAAAAAAAGCAAGAGAATGGCTTTCTCAATTATGCTAATGAATTGTTTATGCTGCTTCAAATTAGAAAACAAAAAAGAAGAAAGCTTGAAGCAAGGCTAATCAAATGTTTAATGTATTATTTATAACATCAATGATTTTAGATTACAAAGATGGTAAAACCAGTTTGGGTGGTTATCATACTTCAAAAATGCCACTAAATGTATTATATGAACAAGGCAAATAGGAGATCTATTAACATTCATGGAGGAGCAGGGAGGCCAATGCTAATGTTCACAAGCATACTAATTTGAAATATGTTCCAAAAAGATTTAAAAAATCATTTATACTTTGAAAGAAACGTCTGTGGATTTGCTATGAAAAAGCCACTTTACACCACCTATAGTTTAAATAAATATGAAGAGTGTGAATGGGAAGTGTAAAGTGTGAGCATGGCATGTAAAATAGGAAGTATGCCTGCTGTATGTACATGTTGACAAACTTAGACTTGTCTCATGTGGCCCATTAAAACTATCTCATTAAACTGTATGAAGCAGATGCTTGAGGCAGAAGATTTCAGGTGTGTTATGAAAGGGCAGCAAACTGGTTCTTTCTTAAATTGTTATTATTGTACAGTATTTTTACTGTCTGGGATAGAGAAAGGTGCTTGTGGAATAATATGTCCCATGTACCAAAATAACTTAACCAGTTTTTGTGCCTTTGACTGGCACTGGTTCTCCAGATTCAGGTGTTAGGTTGCTGGTATTTTTTCACATCCTTCTAACTGGAGATACCAGGGGACGAATTAGAATTTTCCACCTTCTAGTGCTGCACTCTGACCTATCACCCTAGAAGAATCTCTGAGATGCCTGGTTGAGACTATCTGTATTTTTGTCTTCTGGAGCAGTTTGCAGCTTGGAGTAGAAAGCCTTTTAAAACAGTATCGAACAATATAACAGTCCAGGCCACAAATGTAATTAATTTTTAACAGTTTTTTTCCTGCAAAGCTAAAAGGGCAAGCATAAACATTACACTTCCCAAAAGTCATAGCAGGTGAAAATGTTCTCAAAATCACACTACTCATATTTTATTGACCCAACAAGTTGGCAATAGCCTTCTTTTGCTGTCACCGAAAAGTATGCATAGGTAAAAGTCAAGGGAAAGGTGAAATTATATGCTCTGAAAACATTAATTGCCACTGTTCCTATACTGCAAATCTATAATTGTAAATGAAACTGATCAAACAGTTCTATATATCTGGCAACTTAAAGTAATACCCATGTATCTGTTGAAGTGGATTCCAGACTATGATAGGGTCATGATAAATGTTAATGTTAAGCAAAACTTTATTTAGCCAGTGATGTTGGGAGGAAGGGAGGGAGGGAGGGAGGGAAGGAGGCTATGTTCACAGTATTTCCTCCAAATATTTACAAAGGTAAAGAGGTTCAACTCCAGGTGTACTCATGGACACTTGCCATAGTTTGCTTTTGCATACTCTACTTCTAATTTGCTTTTAGTCTAATCTACAGCCCAATATCCCTAGAGATCTTCCATTTAACACCTAACTAGCCCAATCCTACTTAGTTTATGAGCCCAGATAAAGTAGACCAGGTGATGTGACCTGCTGAATTTAAGTATCTCCACTGAATAAAAGCCCCAGTAATATTGAATTATCAGCACACGGTAGATATCCCATAGATATCTGTGGAAGTTTTTACAGAAATTGAAAGCAAATGTCCACCCTTAATTTATTAACATTATGGCTTGGTCACAAGGTTCCAGTTGAATTAATTAATTAATCAATTAATGAAATATTTCTACTTAGAAAGCATTTAAAGCTCCAGTTAATTAAACTAAGCACTCTCAACGTTTAGAACCAAATTACCCTCATTGCCATAATCAGAAAGTTCAAAGAGACGGAGAAACATTTGCATTTGAATTTTTTTCTTGGCACTTGGCAAAGGCTTCTTAATAAGGGAGCAGTGATTATTACATAATGATTTGTGGGTATACAGTGAATGAATTTGGATGTATCTTTACTGTGACATTTTGCTGATACATCAGTTGTGAAGATTGTGCATGAAGATTGCCTGCTTGTAAGTTAAAATGCCTATGATTTACCACTAAGAACATTTTTGTTGTTCTTCTATAATGGTGGGCCATGAACCATGGAAAGTGATAGCCCCTAACTGACTTTGGCAGGTCTAAAAAAAAAAATTAAGGGTCAGGTCCAGTAAGCACACGGATAATAGGCTCAACATCCTGGAAGAAGGCAATGGCAAACTACAAGTATTTTATTGCCCAAAACTAAGTGGATGTCATCCACAAAGTCCCCAAGATTCAAACCAGACTCAAGTGATCCCATTTTACATCTGAGTCAAACCCTAAAGCAAAACTGTTCATCTTTTCCATTTGCTAGCAGTGCCTCTGGAGGCCACATGAGAAGAAGTAAGCTTCAAAATAAAAATAGTCTTGGAGGCTGACAATACAGTTTGCAACAAGCTAGCATTCTCTTGTATTTTTCTTTAATTTGTAAAAAGGTAAAACAGCATTTAAAAATGTAAACATCAAGATGAGTAGGAATTTTGGTGCACTTACAAAGAGAACTGTTTATAAGCACCACAATAGAAGGCCCAGTTTGAGTAGATGGAAAGTAATTCAAACCTGACATCCAACTTCCTCTAATCCCAATCTATTTGGGCCTTTGTTGAATGTTCATATATCACATCCAGAAAAATTGCTGTGGCTTTTAAGCATATTAACCAAATAGTATTTTAAAAGAGGGAATTAGGCTAAGGCAACAGGCTAGAAACCAAGAGACTGTGAGTTCTAGTCCCGCTTAGGCATGAAAGCCAACTGGGTGACCTTGGGCCAGTCACTCTCTCTCAGCCCAACTCGCCTCACAGGGTTGCTGTTGTGGGGAACATAGGAGGAGAAAGGAGTATTAGGTATGTTCGCCCCCTTGAGTTATTTATAAAAATAATAAAGGTGGGATAGGAAATAAATAAATAAATAATTAAAATAGTTAAATCAAGAATGAAATCCTAAGTAAATAAAGGAGGCGAGACCCCTTGAATACACACAATTGCACATTCAGAAAATAGAAAGTTGATGTGTGGGAAAGTAATAAACAATATCCTATATTATCTAGTGTTGGGAAAGATTCTTGGACAAAATAAGTTAAGGAATAGAATCCATTAGAACTACAAATGCTCCTGGACTTCCAGTGGGGACATGGCAGACTGAACAGCTGTGCCCGCAGGCTTAGCAGGCAGAGCTGACAACGTGGCGATTTTTTTCAGGCTCAGGCAGGTTTTCCTGAAGCCCAGGAGTTTTCTCCAGATGAAGGAAAACTCCTGGAATCACTCCATCTGCCCTCCAGATGGCTGCTTGTAGCCAGAAGATTGTACACAGCATTTTGCGTTTGACTGGTAAGAGCCAGCTAGGAGGTGGGGAATTCATCACTTTCCAAGCCACGCTGTAGCCTTAAAAGGGACACTAAGACCAGCCACCCCATTTCTAAATCACCAATTTATATATTTTTTTTAAGTATGCATACCCTAACAGAGGCTTCGTACAGCGAGGAAAAGTGCTTATCATTATTTTGTCTTAGTGCTTATCATTATTTTGTCTTAGTGCTTATCATTATTTTGTCTTAGTGCTTATCATTATTTTGGGGATTACTTTTTTAAAATGCTTTTTTAAGTTTTGGATTCATTCTCCTTCCAAATATAAAGGAGGATTGAGAGTAAACAATTGTCTTCCTGTTATCATTTTGGTATTAAATTTGAAGATTTTAGCATTTTCCTACATGTTGAATCGGCTGATTTAAACCTTCAGCTTTCTGTTTCTACTTTCATTTGGGAACTGACTGCTTATCTCACTTTCACTTCATGTAAACACATTCCAGAACTTTTCCATATCTTTGGCTTTCACTGGTTAAGCTTCTAGGGGACGCTATAATCTACTGCGTGAGACATGGGAGATCTTAAACAGACTTTTTCTGACTTCCACTAAGTTTTTAAACAAATTCTTTCTGACACCTATCAAGCTTTTATACAAGACGTTCAGGATATCATGGAAAATATGAGGTCTGAAATGTGTCATCTGGTTGGGGATGTAGTGGATGAAACTGAGGAATTTAACAGTGATAGAAATGTTTCTTCTAAGAGTGAGATCGGGAGTTCTATTGAGATGCTGGACGAAGGTTGGACAATGGAGTTGGAGAAATTTAAGGAAGAGAGAGATTTTCAAGCAACAAGTGAAACTGATTTTCTGGTGGAATGCCATGAAAAAAGAAGGGGTCACTATGTATGGGAGGTTTTCTGAAGAGAAGTTGGAATTTTTGAGGGGGGCAGTTGGGCTGTTCAATTTTCCTAAGAAAAAAGCTCTGTGCACATTGTGGGGATATGTAAATGCTCTGGTTTATTTTGAAGTGGGATAAGGGTTGAAGATTGTTTATCTGGATTGCTTTTAGGGTTTGGCTGATGTTATTTGTCCTTAAGGATTTGGACTAAGATTATTAGAGTAAAAAATGCTTTGGGTTTGGGTTTGTTAAGATTATTAAAATTGTTGTACTATTAAATATAATGGCAGACAATTTATATGCTTTTTAGTTGATTTTTATTATAGTAGACAGAAATGTATAGAATAGTTGTAGGACGGGAATAATTAAATAAGTGTTATCCTTTGAGGGGGAAAGTTGTTTAGGAGGTTCATACAAATTTCTTTTTGTCTTTATTTCAATATAAGGGGAGGGAGTAACTGTACTTAATGATTTTTATAATATGCCAAAGTGGAATGATTTATAGAAATAATGTGGTTTTGGTTTAATATAGTGTAAGAGATTGATTATGGAAAAAAAATTGTATATCCTTGCTGTTAAAAGTCAGAAGTCACATCTTTCTGTAACTTTGAAAAAAAAAATCTTGTTTTTTTTACATCTTTTTAGTTTCTCTTTTTTTTTTTGTAGGTTTTGTTTTTTCGTAGCTTTTACCTTTGTCTTCAAACTTAATAAAATTCATATATATATATATATGCATGCTCCCCAGCTCTTCCTCAGTAACACGTTGAGTGCCATCCAACCAGAGGGAGCCTGTCGTCCAACACTATATTGTCAAACACTTTATATTGTATATCCATGTGATTTTCTTGTAAATCAGGGTTCCTCAACCTTGGCAAATCTAAGCTGTGAGGACTTCAACTCCCAGAATTCCCCAGCCAGCTTAGAGTTGCCAAGGTTGAGGAACCCTGTTGTAAATGAAGGAGTGGCTTACCATTGCCTTCCCCTGTGCAGTACGAAATGATCCCTTTGCTGTTGTCAGGGAAGTGATCATCTAGCATCTTCCTCTATCACTGCTGCTGAATATAGATTCCTGCTTGATTTAGCTGGACAGCTGGGAGGACCTTCACACCTTGGGTGCCCCTTCTGGGATTATACATTCTTGACATAGACTTCTGGCATTCTTTACTAATCTCCCCCAAGAACACCACACTGCTCCCCCATCCCCCACCCCTGCCATGATGAGATGGTATTCCAGGATATGAAGAGAAATAGAGTAATTAGCAAATAGCAATACCATGTTTGTGACCCTTAGCTGTAGTACTCAACTAATTTCAGTTTTAAATCATGCCTTCTCCACTTACCTGGCCTCACATTTTATATTCCAGCCAGTGGTAAGAACTGTGCAACATCCCTGAGAATTGTTGCATTTTTCTTAACTAATAGTTGCAATGTGAAACAGATATTTTTAATCTTCAGGATTAACACTAACTGCTTTCTGGTCTTAAAAGGATTTAACAATAACTTCTAATTGGTGGCTATGAGTTAATCCCTTAGATCTCAAAAGGGCTGCTAAAGCATTCCACTTAGAAAATATTTTCCCCAGCTCTTCTTTCTATACATCCCATACACACTCCATGATGTGAACGTAAAGATTTCCTGAAAGGAGTTCACGAACCAGACTTCTCCAACCCAGTGTCCTTCCAAAGAACATAACTATTAGAATCCCCATGCTTGACCATGCTAGTTGGAAAATCTGAAACTATATTCTCAACATATATGCAGTGGAAGATGTACAAGTCAGGGAAAATTCTAATAAACAATAGTTTAGACCTATTTCTTTTCTGTATCACTTTTGCATGTGCTGATTCATAATTTCCCCCACATCCTGCATTTATCTGCACATTTTTAAAATCTACATAAAATTTGTGGTTTAAATATTTTTCAATATTTAATTTAAAGATAAATATGTATCTAAATGCATCTATTCTAAAGTGGAACCACACTGCAAAATTTAGAATAGTGCCACCTCAGAAAACTGCTTGCAGTGGCATGGAACTCTGCCAGATGTTCCTCCTCTGCAAGGCTTCTTGGAATGTCCATGTGAATCGTATGCAATCATATAATTATTTGGACATTCCAGGAGAAGCTTCAGAAGTCGAAGTGCTCTAGCTTTTAAAGAACCAAAAAAACAAAAAACAAAGCCTCCAAATCTAATCCCCCACCTCCTCCTGCTGCAAGTTCCCCACATTTTTTAATGCTGTCTGAAGAGTTTTTAATCTGTGGGCCAAACACTAACATTTAGTTCCAGCAGAATCTGTGGTAGAAGACTATTGAAAACCTAAGGCACACTATAATCACCTCTTGGGCATGCTCTGACTGTGAAAATCTTCAGTGAAACTGTATTCATTGTAATTCCGATCAGCAGCATGTAAATATTGGCTAGGACATATCCCTTGACAATGGCTGAGTTGATAACTCACAGCTGAAAATATGAATCCCCTTCACTGAAAGTTACTGAGTTTGAAGAGGTGTCCGGGATGTCCAGATGTAAATGTGTATCTGTTTATTGATATACAGTACCATTTCTACTGCTGCAGGACTAGGCAACCTATTCCTGGGGGACACATGTGGCCCATAAGTTCCTTTTACGTGTGATGGGTAACAGAGAGCTTTATATAACGGAATGAACATGTGGAGAGAGAAACATTAACATTAAGAGTTAACATTTATAAGAATGTATTTTTTGAGGCTTGTGTTTGCATGAAAGAAGAACAAAGATAAGCTTCATTTAGAAAAATAAGGAGATAGGAAAGCCTGAGTTACTTAAACCTAAATCTCAGCTGGGTATTCAGCAGACTACAGTATCCACCCAATGAGATCAAAATACAAATCAACAGAGCTAGATCTAGTACAGGCACACCAAGGAAAAATACTTGCAAAAGCACTAATTGTCACCACAGCTTAGGCCACTCAAATATATCATCAATAAGCTGTAGTCTGTACTGGACAACAATACTGGGCTTTCACAGCACAGGTGTAAGGCCTGTACTTGCACTCAAACAACCACCCAATTTAAAATAGCCTCTCACTAGACAAGACAAGACAAAGCAACACAAACATGGGAACCAAATCCTGCAACAAACCCAGACACCAACTCTGTCCCATAATTGTGCCAATAACACCATCACAAGCCCCAACAATGTCACCTACACTGTTAAGGGCACCTTCACATGCTCATCCTCTAACACAGTGTTTTTCAACCTTGGCAACTTTAAGATGTGCGGACTTCAACTCCCAGAATTCCCCAGTCAACACCTGCCAACAATGCTCCTGTAGATTTTACACTGGAGAAACTAGCCAGACTCTGTGCCAGAGAATAACTAGACATCAGTTGCACTTCAGAGCTCCAAACAGTGACAATACAGGGATACAACATTTCAGCCTCTGGGGATACTCCATAACTGACCTCAAGTGGCTCAACAGATAAATTTCGCCACCACTCCACAGACCAGCTTTTTTTTAATCCATTCAATTGTGTCCAATTCTTGGAGACTGCCTGGACAAGTCCCTGCAGTTTTCTTGGCAGGGTTTTTCAGGTGTGGTTTGCCATTGCCTCCTTCCTAGGGCTGAGAGAAAGTGACTGGCCCAAGGCCAACCAGCTGGCTTTGTGCCTAAGACATCGTACCTGCCCTTGGAACAAGCTACCTCAGGGGTAAGATAGGCCCCCAACTCTCCCAGCCTTTCGGAAGGGAGTAAAAATGGTCATGCCACATGGCCTGGGATGGGAGGGGGGACAGTTATTCTTGGGGGTGGTTGGCCCTGTGAGGGTGCCAAGGTTAAGATCTTCCCATCTGGAATTTTATATTTGATATTTGATATTTGATATCTTGTATTTGTATTTTTATGTATTTATATTGAACTGTTTTAGTAATTTGCTAATTTTAATATTTGTAAGCCGCCCAAAGTCGTCGTACGTGAGATGGGCAGCAAAGAAATTTAATTAATTAATTAATTAATTAGGCAGAACTAGAACTCACAGTCTCCTGGTTTAATGTATTACAGACCAAATAACAAAACATTAAAAAAAATCTAATCCATTATAGAAGACCTGAATAGCAACAATGGGTTCTTAGCCTATTATGCATAAAATAATGCTCAGCCTCTTCCTCTCAATCTCCACTATTATGTAAATCCATTAACCTCTCACCTTGTTTTTCTCCACCGCTTCCTCCTCTTCTATTCCCTGTGTTTAAAAACCTATAATAGCACATACATTCTATGCATTTAATAAAGTGAGCTATTGCTCACAAAAGCTAATGCCCTAATACAGTTGGTTAGACTAGAAAATGCTACCAGACTCTGTATCTGCTCAGTTACTTAAGTCTATCTTCCTGTCTATATCCTTACTGACATATTCTACCCAAATCATTTTCTTTCAATGTAAAGACAAAAGCAAAATGGAAGTTGGGTTCCTCGGTTTTCTCTTGGTCATCTGTTAAGATTTCTCCATTTGAAGTAAGCAGTGAATTTACTGCCTCCTTTATGTTCTTCTTACTGTTGGTACAGTATATTCAAAGAAACCTCTCTTGCTGGATTTTGCTCTTTTACAATCCTTGGTTCATTTTCCACCTTTTCCTTCCTAGTTTTATCACTATATTTTTGAGCCAGAACTTCAGAGATTTTGCTGGTAATTACTGTAGGTCGACTTTTCATTTCCAGTAAACATTCCTCTTTAGTCTCAGTTCCATTATAAGCTGCCTATTCAACCACGTTGCTTCTGTAGATGTCTCCTAGTTTTCTTTCTCAATGGTATTGTTTGAGATTATGCCACCCTTAATTTCCTTTTCAAGACTTCACTAACCACGCCTCCTTTGCCTTTGTTTTTTTCCCTTAACATGCTCCTTATTATTTCCCTCTATTTATGAAAATCAGCCTTTCTAAAATTTATTTATTTAATTAATTTTTATCCCACCTTTATTATTTTTATAAATTACTCAAGCTGGTGAATATACCTAATACTCCTTCCTCCTCCTATTTTCCCCAGAACAACAACCACCCTGTGAGGTGAGTTGGGCTGAGACAGACTGGCCCAAGATCACCCAGCCGGCTTTCATGCCTAAGGTGGGACTAGAACTCACAGACTCCTGGTTTCTAGCCCAGCACCTTAACCACTAGACCAAACTGGCTCTAACCATGGTTTGTGTTTGTTTTTTACATTTTGTTAAAATCAAGAACTCTAACAACACATGGTCACTAGTATCCAAAGTGCAAGGAAGAAACATAAAACAAAGTCAAATAAAAGTAGTATTTATGGAATACTACCATACAGCATACACAACAGGTATTTGTTTATTTGTTTTTGGCAGTTGTTTTACCCAAGACTGTCATATTTTTGGATTGCTTTCACACACCTCATCCTGTTTTGGATTGCTTTCACACACCCCATCCCATATGTCTATCCTGGTCCTTTGATTAATTTTGCTGATTGAAACATTTACTATTTAGATGTTACTGGGTGTGACATGATTTAATGTCCTTGTTGCTCTTGGACATAAGGTGATTCCCTCCACTGAAATACTAAATGTCGGTGAATGGGACATGACCCCCAAGGTGGCTATCTAAAATCTCTGAGAGTTTCTGGAATTTGAATTTGATTCATTTGCTAAAGTAATCTCCAGCAAATAATGTTTTTCCCCATTCTTATCCTTCTAACCCAAGATTGTAATCATTCCCATTGCATCAACATACTTTTCAAAAAAAGTTTTGTTTTGTTTTTAATGTACTGATGGCTATAAAAATAAGCAGCCCAAGAGGAGAGATATTAAAACTGACTTGTGTTGTTCCCTGTCTTCCATGCAGACCTAAATTCAAAAGCTTGTGGTAAGCAAATAGTCCCAGTGCTTACATTGGTTAAAATTAAGGCAAATAATGCACACTTTATATAAAATTATTAGAAAATAAAAATAAATCTCTTTTCTTTTTTAAAAAAAAAATGCTTTGATTTATTTTGGATTATGATATTTTCATTCTTTTTAAGGCAAGTTTTCAAGGGGTCTGAAATGCTTTATGTTTATCAAAATGGGGAATGGGTTAAAAAGGTGTGCAGTTTCATGGAAAGAACCCTTCCATGTGAATATTTCTCCTATGACTGGAGATTGTCATTGTTTCTTGAATAGTTCAGAAACTATATTTACTCTGTTAGATAAAAGACTGAGCTGGAATGGGTTTATTTTCAAATGTTCTCCTAATTATTCTCTTTTGCAAATATTGGTATCAAGTATCATCCAAACTTTGCTGACTGTTTAACATTCAAAATATGTGAGATTTGATAGTTTCATCCAATTATATTTAATTTCAACATTTGATCTCATTATTTCATGTGCAGCCATATGGAGCAGATGACAGTATGAACATGCAGTAACAATAGCCAGTTTTCAAACTTACTATTTTACAGAAAAAAATAGAAAATTCTTTCTGTATCAGCATCTGTAAAAAAAAAAGCTTCTGTTTCTCGTCTAAGATCCACTGTCACAAACTCTGTGACAAATTGAACAGCTCATTAACACTTCAGGTGAAAAGCATTTGTCACCAGGGTAGGTTACATCCAGAGTAATTCAAGCAACTATTTTGAAATTTTAAACCAAAAGTAGACCTACTGTAGTATGCTTACTGTTCCATAATAACTTACTGTATTCAGCCATCTTATTTACTTAGCCATCTTATTCAGAAATAGCCCTCAATCATTAAAGGTTCCAAAGCAGCTGATGTAATCTTAGAAACAATAATTACAAAGGCCAGTAATACAATGGGAATGTATTCATGCTGCTGAATACGTAACTTATTTTCTTTATCAAATAAAGCAGTACAGATTTACTATATTCAGATTTGATTTGCATTGCTTCCTTTTTGAAACTGGAATTTCTATTAAATTGCTCACAAATTAAAATAGAACAAACTAAAATGTAATATAAAGGCAGATTTTATCATTCTAGAGAATATTTAAGATACTTTAAAGCGTCATTGCTAAATTGCTAAGTATGTAAAATACAAGTATATAGAATACTAAAATGTGAAGCTACTAGAAGGCTAAAATAGTGAAATTGTTTTGTTATTGGAGATAATTCAGATCTTAAAACTATCCTATTAACAATTATGATATTAAAATACTAGAAAGAATATGCCATAACCAAAATATGATGTGTGACTCCCTCTTTAAAACCCACTGTTTGAAAAGCTCATTCATCTTCCTCCCACAAAATTCACATTACTGTTGAAGACAAAATGTCTCTTAATTGGTTCTGAATGTTTCACAAATTAGATTAAAAGGGTTATTATACCTGGATTTTATGCATTTTATCTGTGACTTTTTCCATTAAGACTATTTCTAATGATTTAGAGTACCAAAGACCTAAAGATCAGAAAATTAGTTTCCTCTCATCACTGGGCTATGGATGCCACCAGCATAAATGTAATTCTGCCGTTATTTTTAATATTTTAATTTTATTCTTCAAACAATGATAAAAACATACTAGGACAGAGAATAAACAATAAATAGTAAGTATAGAAAACTAATTATAATTCATCCAATTTGTGTACTGGTCCAGCAAATGATAATCATATGACATGGTATTCAAAACTTTCATTGACCAGGGAAGATACAGCTATTGGAATACTTTAATTATTCCACTAACCATTTAGCAAGCATTGATAAAAATGACAGATATAAATATCAAAGCTAAAATAGAAATCAAATTTTCCCATCACCCTAGAAATGTTAATCAGCTCACCAAAGCAAGATTTTTTTTTGTGCTACATCCAGCAATACTTTTGAGAATGACTACTGCTTATAAGTAATTATCTATATCTGCATCTCGTGTGTGTTTGTGTGTGAACATACATTTTACCCTCTGCTTTGTGTGTATGCATGGACATATATGTGGTGCCCCTTTACACTATGCATCTGCTGAAGTAGATGTAGTCCATAGAAGATCATGTCATAGTAAATATGTTACTCTTTATGATATCACAAGGTCTTCAGTTTTCTGCTGCAATAGACTAAAACAGTTGCTTCTGGGAGCTGACTTAAAAATATTTACTGTTCAAAATAATTCTAAGTAGTCATCTTACTTATATAACATGAAGAAAGAATGTAATATCTGAATTTTATCACATTGGTTCAAATACCAATGTTGGAAAAGCAGTTAATTTCTTAAATATGAATCAGCACAGTGTAATTATTTATTTTTACCATTTGGCAATATCATTTTGCAGAAGTTGCCAAAGTGTTACACAACAAATTGACCAATGAAAGAACATTGTTAATATATAAAAAGAAATATAAATTGATCCTAAAACATTAAAATCAAATTTCATTTGAAATGAATCTATAAATAGAGTTCCAATAATCAAAGAGAAATAATAACTATGAAATAATTGATTATGGCAAATTATGTCCTTGAGCGCTGGTTTCAGATGTTTTAATCATACACTTTCAAGAATTTGTCACCTATATAGCAGATGAATAAAATATTTCTATGGGGTTTTTACCTGGTCTTGTAGATTTCTTGATGTCTTCTTCAAGTCCACAAAATGAAATAGATTGCATACAAGCACAGTCAGGCTTCTGCAGTGCTTCTGTAAAGCTCTAAGCTGTTAGCATTTTCCTGAAGGGAAACTTTAGGGATCTAAATGAATAGATCACAGAGAAAATGAGTTCAGCATCTACAGATCTACAAGTGCCCACTGCATGCTTGACATATATAAATGAAGCAAAAATTCTTCAGTCAATCATCATGTGATACTACCAACTTGGATGCTGGTGCTCATTTGACAGCCACTTGCAATATTCTGTGCCTTCACAAAGCCCTTTCTAATCATCCTGCAGTTCTTGACAAAGTCCAGGGAAAGAGGGAGGTGGGAGGAAGGAAAATGGATCACACACACACCCTTATATCATGATGTGTCCAGATCAGAAACTGGGAAACTGTATTGAAGAGAGCCTTAAAATTTATAGATCACTGTCAAATTATGAAGATTTTTTTTCAACCTTAACTATTCATAAAACATAAAAGCAAGTGAATATTAAGCTTCTCATGTTCACATCACATTCTTCATTTTGTAAATGATCTGTGCACACATCTTAAATCATCAAGGCTAAGAAGATGCTTTTTCAAAGAAGAAAATTGTGCTTGTAGTATTGGATCTTGAGTGAAATTGGTAACTTTTTAAAACTAGGTCGGAGACCCATGGGAAGGAACCTCCAAATCTAAGCCTTGGGGGAGGGGGTTCAGTTCAAGATCTCAGAGTGTTAAAACTCAGTTGCTGAAACTGAGAGCTGCATCTAGAGCCAGAAGTTCAATTATGTTGCCCAGCTGCATTTCTAGCAAATAAAGTTCCCACAAGAAAGAAAGTTAGCCTACAAAGGATTAGTCTGCAAGCTTTTACACAAATTTTAACCTTGGTTGGGTGTTTAGTTAGATTGTGGGGTTGCATGGTGTGTTGTTCAAAACAACAATTTTAGACTATGGTTCAATGTATTATGTGAATTAAGAACGTGGATTAACAACCAAGTGAAGATGCAATATAAACCCAGCTATAATGTAAGCCCCATCTAAACCCACTATAAGAATGAAATTGTATGGAGGGTAGTTCACCTTTCTAGGAAGAATGTTGGAAAGCTTTAATGGTCCTGCTATATTTTTTGTTTCCCTACAATTTGCTCATATCCAGTTAATTAGCCAGTCCTGTGGCAATTCAGGTTCGACCTACAGAGTCTCTATCATAACTAGAAAGCTAAAAGTCACACTGGCTGGGAATTTAGGAGTTTATCTCTTTAATCCAGTCCTACGCACCCTGCCAAACTATCACATTTTGAAGCAGTTTATAATGTAAGTTGACTGATTGCATTTAATTATTTGATTTATATCCTGCCTTTCATTCAGGAGTGCCAAGTAGTACACAGTGTGTTCCCTCCTCCTAGTTTTCCCCACAACAATGTGACATAGGTTGAACTGAGAGAAAGTGACTAGCCAGAGTCACTCAGTGTCAGCTGTCATGATCACCATTGCGATGCTTGTGACATCGCAACGGCTCACATGACAATACAGGGAAATGGGTCCCTGGCGGATAAAGGCAAAGGCAACTATGAAACACAAAGGAAAGCAACAGGTGCAGGAAACTAAGTAACAACCGAGACCGGCGGCACAGAAGACAGCGATACAAAGTTGCCAACAAGCAATTGACTAAACAACAAGAGAGGCACGCCCGAGCTGTCAAAGGATTAAGAGCCTGATTGCCCGGCAATGAATCATTACCGTTCAGGAAGGCGATCGAGGCGATGCCCGGGGCGCAGGGGGGCTTAACGACCTCTCACCTGACAGGGACGAAACCGGTGGGACTCGTGGGACGCACCTGGAATAAGGTGGGGTGGAGCGCTGACCGGCGCGGGCTATTTAAATCCCGTTCCGGCGCTCTCCCCTCACTCTCAGCTTTTCAAAGGCATGCACTCTGTTCCTCAATAAAGCCAGAACCTAAGCCTACGCTAGCGTCTGTGTCTTTACTGGATCGCAGGCAGAGCCTGACATCAGCCTTCCCAGGTAGGCCAGACAGGAAACATGATCAGATGAGCTAACTCTACTTTATTGTAAAGCTACATTAACAGAATCTTGCAAGTCTGAAAGTACAAATCTCCCACCGTCTCCTTTACAGCTCAAGAAACTAGGAAGGTTCCCTTCAGAGCCTCTTTCTCCACCTACTATCGAGCAGTGGGCTATGCCTTCTCTTATCTGACTGTTCCCTTGGCAGCATCTCTTCACCCCATCTCCCAAGGTCTTTCCCACATAACATTACATTCAGGGAGCTTCCGTAGTTGAGAGTGGATTAGAAACTGGGTCTCCCTGCTCCTAGTCCAACATTTTAACCACCATATCACGCTGGATATAGTGTGTATACCCAACACTATTAAGCCGTCAGGTTGGGAAAGGCTCTTCTATTGGTATACAATCCTGTGGAGGAGGACGACAATGCAGGAACCAGGGTTCTGTGCTGACAGAAGGCATGTTTCAGACAGTACTTTCAGCTGTGAATTGGAAACTGCTCTTGGCTGAATTTGCAAGTCTGGGGGTTGTTTGAAATGCTGAAGAGTAACAACCATCAGCAAGAAAGATTCGGGGGGGGCGTGCAAATTAGTTCCTGGCCTCCTGCTCAGAAGGTTCTATCTTATGACATGCATGTGGAGGTGAAGAGGGTAAAAACAAAATAGTTCATCTGCATTCCTGGCAGACAGAGTTCAGTGCAATGAATCAGAAGGGATAAAGTGGAGGAAAGGAAGGGAAAAACTACTCTGGGCCTCTGTCACGTTTGCATTTTTCCAGTAACTTCAAAAAAGCAATATACACGATAGCTACTCCAGAGGATGTCATTAGGACAGTCATCTAAGATACAGCTTAATGAATGAAAGCTAAACTAAATTTAGCATTGTTCTTTCTTTTCTTGGAGATCTCAGGTTCAATCCCAAGCATTACCAGATTTTTTTTAAAGGAAGCTTGAAAGTAAGAGAACAGAAAATACCCCTTTAGAGAACTGTAGACAACAGCAGCAGACTAAATTGGACTAGAATGATCAGTGTCCTGTGACAGTATAAGGCTTATTCAAATTATGTAATTAATTTATGATGTCACAGTTCAGTATAAGTATTATAAGAAAGCATTAAAAACTGTTATCTTGTGAGACTATGAATGGCAGCTCCTCCGGTGGTCATGTTGACTATGGATGATAAGAGTTGAACTCAAGCACATCTGGAGAATTCTTCCTGAACTACATATAATCTTCACTACAGCAATAAAGCATGGATGTAAAATGTTTCAGAATGAACACGTGGGAAATATTCACATTTAGGCAAACCTCCATCAGTACAACTTTTTTTCTGCATGAAAGCCTACAATTCAAGGCTGGTGGGACAAGCTGCTGTATATAAACAGTTAACAAACCTCACTTCCCCATCTCAGAGCACTGATGGTGTTACTACAGTGGTAATGAAGTATCTGTAAGAAGAAAACCAAGCTCAGAGAACACCAAGAACCCAACAACAAGGAGAACATAGTTGTGAGTATAAACCTAACTGAATTTAACAGGACTCACTTTTGAGCATAGGACTGTCCTGTAAATTAGTTTCTGAGTTCCAATTTAAATCAGTGGGGCCTAAGTAATAATTAATTTGATTCGCTAAATTTGGTGTGGTCGAAGTTCAAGATCAACCCCAAAGCCATAGGTGGTATTAATGCCTTTGGTTCATTAAACATACTTACCATCTCTTAAATATCAGCTTCTCTCAAGCTGACAAACTGCTCTGGCAGGTAGATTTTATGGGTATCAGCTGCATCATCCACAAACTGCATCTGATAATGTAAGATAACCTTGATCTGGAAGGAGCCAGCACAAAGATTATCCTACCCAATATCAAGGATTCTTAGAGGCAAGTGACTACGAATGCTGGCAATTCCCACTATAGTGTAAGGGGAGGTAGTGCTAGACCAGCATCAGGTCAAGCTTTGCCTACCCCAACACTTGATTCCTCAGAATGTTCTTACTTATAGAATCCACTTAAATTGCTTTTTAAGTGACTGCACAATACATGGCAAGACACTTGCCCTTGAGTTCTTCTTCACAATTAACTTCTTAAAAGCAGAGGTAATTATGCTAAACCAAATTTTGTCCTTGTGTTTTGTTTTAGGGAAGATCTTAGATGACCGGAGCCTTAGAAGCTCAGTTTCCCACTGGAGTTGTGCACCAGTTAAATACCATGGGTACATGTTGGAGAATTCCATTCATGTTTGCCAGTGTGTGTGACTTAAAGAGAAAAGGTAGAAAGAATACTGGGAGCAGAAGTGGCTCAGGCAGAGAAGAAAAGACTAGGCCACTTGCACAAGAAAGGATCTAGACCATCCATCAGATACAGCAGTAGCAGCCAGAGTTCTGACCTGAGTTATCTACCTAACCAGGACTGGTAAAAATGTGCTTGGCCTAAGAACAAGATTAATTAGAAGGGATTTAAACTATATCCTGTTGAGGATAAAAATGGAAAAACCGGAATTAAGGGCCTCAGAAATTAAGGACCTTGTCCTACAGAAGGGGCGAGTGTTTAGTAGGGGCTCTTAAACCAGTCAGTGAAAATTAACATAACATTGGTCCATAATCTTCATTCATGCTCCAGAGTATGGGAAGAAGAGGGGATGAGCTTGAGCAATTAGCCCAGAAAGGCCAATAGGATTCAGTAAGCATTAATAGAGACCAGGCAGGATGATTCTTGTGATAGGAATACATCAATTAAAGGATAGAATTTGTTCACAAGAAATAGATACAATGGGAAGAGAGGAGAGTTCACTGCCATCCATTCATTTATACAGGATGGTAGTAACCAGGCATAAAGCTTTCATTACAAAAGGTGCTTTATTATTCAATTAAACAAGACAACCTGTGACCTGTTGGGTCATCATTTCAGAGATATTTCCTTACCAGATTCCATAATGCCTTCAACAGTGGCAGAGCTTCCAATGTACTGCCTTCACTAGAAAAGTTCTTAAAAATTCAGGGAGATATTCAGAGATCTATCTGCCTTGAAAGTAGCCCATGTCATTCATATTGAACAGTATAGCACAGTCAAACATCAGGAGCTGACCACAGGAAATCTTTTATGACATTTTGTATTATGTCATAAAATGTTTTATGATAATTTTTATGTCATAAAAATGTTTTATAAAATTTGCCAAATTTCTATTCCACAGGAGTCATGGGTCCAGGATTTTGGACACATTCTGTAAGTCAGCCCATTTGAGGTACCTTGGTTCAAAAATTGTTGGCCTACGATGCACAGGCTGCCCAGTTAAAGGTCAGAAACAGACATGAGAGTTTTAGTAGCATATAGATGCAAAATATACTAAGTGCCAATATATTAAACACAGTAATTTCATATTTCTGTCCTTTTTAAAACTTCTCCGTGTTTCTAAGGAATGTGTTCTTTTCTATGTTACACTAATTTAATTTCCTATAGGTTTCAGTTTTGAGCCTTTAACTCCATTTTATTTATTTATTTATCTATCATACTTTTATCACCGCCCATCTCCCTCATACGGGGGACTCTGGGCGGTTCACAATAAAACAGTTTAAAATTCAATAAAATCATAAATAATATCATTAATCCATAAATATCAATATCAATATCAATATCAATCAATAAATATAAAATGTAATGAGTTCCAAGTAATGACAGATCTAATACCACCCAAAGGGGAACAAGACCGGCCTCGGCAGGACTAGGGAGCCAACCAACCCCAAGAGTGGCTCTTCCTCTCCCCACTCCAGGCATGGTGACAAAGCCAGGTCTTCAATCATTTCCTGAAGTCCAAAAGAGAGGAGGCTAGCCTCACTTCCGGGGGAAGGGTGTTCCAAAGGGTGGGAGCTACTACAGAGAAGGCCCACCTCCTGGACCCCGCCAGATGGAGTTCTCTTGCAGACGGGGTCTGCGGCATGCCCTCTCTGCATGAGCAGGTGGGACAGGCTGATGTAACGGGGATGAGATGGTCCCTTAGGTAACCTGGACCCATGCCATGTAGGGCTTTAAAGGTGATAACCAACACCTCCCACAAGGATGTATTTACCATCGACTGGGCCCAAGCACACATCACCTCCCGAGCTGCCTTCACCAGCCAGCAGGGACACGGGTCTAATTGACAGGTGGTGGCATTTACAGTCTGGAGGATCTTGTCCACTTCCTCAGGTCCAACAGGATCAAACTGTTCCAGATAACTGGGTAAGGTACGCTCCCCAGGCATCTCCCCAGACTCCGTCCCATGCTTGGAGTCCAACTTAGAGCGAATCCAAGTGATTTTATCCTGCAGATGCTCCAAAAACTCCTCAGCACGGCCCTGTAGATGATTTTCTGGGTCCCTTTTCCCCAACAGGGATTGGGTGATCCTAAACAGGGCCACTGGGTGGCATTCTGTGGATGCAATAAGAGCAGAAAAATACTGGCGTTTTGCCACTCTTACCACCACAAGGTAGGCCTTAATCACGGCTCTAGCTTGTGTCCAGTTGGTGTCATGAGCACTGATGGTGAGCAGGAAGGGGCCCCTATCCAGGGAGGAAAACACATACGTAGTAGAGAGAATTTGAGCTGTCATTCAAAGAGACACAGAACAGACCCGCCTTGACTTTTGGGGTTTATCTGTATGGGTTTTCTCACGCTTCTTCAGTTTGTTAGGATTTTCTGTCTACTGTAGCAGTAATAAAACACTAGAGACCTATTCTTCATCTCGGCGTGGTTCCTGCTTGTCAGGACAATCAGGTTCAGTCTTCATCTTTCTCCAGTGGTGCTCTAGGCGTCTCTTAAACCTCTTCAGAACCGTCAGCTCCTCCGTGAACCACGGGGAGTGTCAGGTTCGATAGGATAAGAGAGGCCACACAGGCGCAATCCTATCCAAGGCCCTGGCCATCTCCCTATTCCAGGCAGCAGCCAGGGCCTCCGCTGGACCATGCAACAGATCCTCAGGTATAACCTCCAGCTCCCTCTGAAACCACATTGGGTCCATCAGTTGTCAGAGGTGGACTGATCGAATAGGTCCTGCCTCCCTGTGGAGGGGGGTGGCATATGAGAATTCCAAGGTTACCAGGGCACGACCTGACCATGACAACGGGGAAAGATGTAACTTTCCCCTCAGGTCACATTGCCACTGCTCCAACAAGAAAACTAAGTCTGGTGTGAGGCCACTGTCTTGGGTCGGGTCCCAAATAATCTGACTCAGGGCCATGGCCGCCATGGTGGCCATGAACTCCCGAGCTGCCTCCAAGACCCGCCCCAGGGAAGGCAAATTGAAGTCTCCCAGAACCATAAGCCTGGGGAACTCCACCGCCAATCCTGAGACTGCCTCCAACAGCTCAGGCAGAGAGGTTGCTACGCAGCAGGGAGGCTGGTACAGCAGCAACACTCCCAACTGCTCTCAGGCACTCAACTCAAAAAACAGGGTCTCACAACCAGCTACTTGTGGAGCAGCGCCCCTGAAGGCCACTAGAGACTCTCTGATGACAACTGCTACCCCTCCTCCCCTGCCCCGGCATCTCAGCTGGTGCCACACCCAAAACTCAACCGGGCACATCTCCGACAAAACCACTCCCCCTTCCAGGCCCAGCTGGGTTTCAGTAATACACGTGAGGTCTACCACCTTCTCTGTGATCAAGTCACATATGAGGGGGGCCTTGTTTTCACTGACCTGGCATTGAGAAGCAGCAGCCAGAGGCCAGGGCCCCTATGAGTCTGCTGTCCAGGGCCTAGGTTTAAGCCCGGATGGTCAGAACACCCCAGAGGTAATAAACACCTGGGGCGTCTTCCTCTATGATGACTCACCCTCAGGCTTCCATCATAACATCTCCTGCCCATCACCACCTCGATGAAATGTCCCGCCCTATATCCCCCAGGCTCTACCAGTCCAGCTGCCTCCAGTTCTGGACCTCTAGAATTCCTGGCTTGAGGTAGGGGTCCCTCCATCCTCTCATACAATCATACAACCATACACACTTCGCACAACCACAAGGGGATGGTGGGTCCCCCAGCACACCAGCTCTCACTCTCAGCGCTGATAGGCCCAACCATCACCCAGATACTCACTATGCCCAAACCTCTCTCACTAGGCAACAGGGGGCATCACATCCACTACCCCTCCCCCCTGTCTCTCACTCAGGGGGGGAGTGCTCTGACACACCAGCGCATTCACACTCTGACTCCCCCCTCGTCTCTCACATGCAAGGAAGGAGCCCCCATTCACATTGGAGGGACTTGATTAATCTCTACCACACATTGTTGGGAGGATAAGGAAATTGGGAGACGATAGCCAAACTCTAGAGATTTTACAGTCTAGTGGTCAAAGGCCCCAGGCAGTTCCCCCCAGTGTTGTCCATGATGTAGCCAACAGAGATCTCAAAAAGTCCCTCTATGCAGCCAGCTGTCCAGGAAATCCAGATTAATCACAAGGTCCAGGCCAGAGTCCATCCCTCCAAGGCACCAATATGTCGTCCGCCACACCCAGCCAAATTGCTGTCACGGGGCTTGTCTGGTGGCCAAGACCGGTCCGGTCCACTGCTCCATCTCCACCAGGGCCGGCCATTCGTCATGCCATTCGTCACGCTGCCCCAACTAGCCCTCTTCATACTGCACCGCTGGGATTGATCTTCCACCCGGTGCTCGCCGGTGCTCGCTCCTGTGCTACTCAAAAGTAGCTCCAGCAGGACCGGCCCACTGCTCCGCTGTTCTGCTGCTCATTGTGCCGCCAGGCTGGAGAGGAAGAAAAACTCCAGCAAAGGCAGGGAGCTCCCGCTTCCAATGTTAGGGGTGGCAGCTACCAAGCTGCAGTCTAAAGGAGCCAACCAATCAATGTATTGTTTTCTCCACCTGAACACTAAATTCATGTCACCTCTCCTGTTCTCACTCCTTGATTATTTATGGCATTAATACTTTATCCATTTATTGTTTTACATCTTAATTCTGATACTTTATGACTTTACTATTTCACTTCTCCCCCTGAAGATGGTCTTTAAGGGCAGCCTCATGTAGAGTGTGGTGCAGTAAAAATGACAGGATACCCCCCCCCCCCCCGCATCTTCTTCTGTCCCAGGTCAGCCTATGTCAGCCTTGCAGGGTACTCCAGACAGGAAGCACACCCAGATGAACTAACTCTACTTTATTGTAAGGTTACGTTAACGGGACCTTGTAAGTCTGAAAGTACATTTCTCCCCCATCCCCTTTACAGCCCTATAAAATACAGAAATCCCTTCTGGGATGTTTGCCACACCCACATTCCTTCTGTGGGCTAAGCTGCCTCTTATCTGACCATTCCCTTGGCTGTGGTTCTTTCCTCTGTCTTCCAAGGTCATTCCCTCATACCATTACAGCCCGGGGCCTCTGAGGCTTTCTGGACAGCTGGACTAATTACCGTGTGTCTACTCCCATCTTATCTATTCATAGCCGCAGTTGCAAAACAATCTCTTTCTCATCTCTCCTTCAAACATCTTTTGAGCCTTGAAGTGCACATTTTCTATGGGCTTCATGTTTTCTGGTTTCCTTCTCCTTTTCTTCTTTGCCATCCTGCCATTTAGACACTCTCATGAATAGCATCCTTTCTTTAATACAACAGCTCTTCTCAGCTGCTAACTCTCAACTGACCCTATGTAATATTTCTCAGCTCTGCTTCCCCCATTCCAGAGGGGTACTAAAAGCCTAATTACAAACCTTTCCAGAGGGAAAAAAAATAGAGAACAGCTGAACAAGTCACTGTGGCTGCCCAAAAGGTTAATAAAATGAAGAAGTGTACAAAGTGAAAAAAGATTTATCAGAAAAGGATATATGTGTTTCAGAATTGAAGAAACTGTGACAGAAAGCTTAAAGCTTACAGGAAGCCGAGGTTGGGAAAGAATGCTAAGAACTAAAAGGGCATCTTGTATGTTCAAAATAAAAAGGAAATGAAAAGTATCAGGATACCAGCTGCTCAGTGAAGACAGCAAATATGAACTGCATACAAAGAAAATACAAAGCTACTCACCTTCTGTATTTATTTATTTATTTTCTACCCCACCTTTATTTTTCTTATAAATAACTCAAGGTGGCAAACATACCTAATACTCCTTCCTCTTTTCCCCACAACAACCACCCTGTGAGGTGAGTTGGGCTGAGAGCGAGCGACTGGCCCAAGGTCACCCAGCCGGCTTTCATGCCTAAGGCGGGACTAGAACTCAGAGTCTCCTGGTTTCTAGCCTGTTGCCTTAACCACTAGACCATACTGTATATATTCCATCAGAGCTCCTCCAGTACTAAAGGAGCTAGCTGATGAACTGCCCAAACTTTATGCATTCCCTTTGAGAAGTCTGGAGGCTAATGAAATGGCAGATGATTGACGGAAAGCAAATACAGTACTGCCCTATCTTCAAAAGTGGGTGGAAAGGAAGATCAAGCAAACTACAAGCCAGCCAACCAAACATCAACATCTGTTAAGATTCTAGACTATGATGTAGACCTCTTTATGATGTAATCTCTAAGCACTTGAAAGAAAGGCAGCAATAACCAGGAGTTAACAAAGATTTGTCAGACTAACTTATATTTTGACTGGGGAATTTCATTTATAGATTATGGAAATCCTGTAAACGTAATAACTTCAGCAAGACTTTAGGCAACTAAGGCAATGTTTATTAAGTGGCTTATTTTAAAACATTTTGAAAGAAGTTCATTTGAATCAATAAATTAACTGGTGGGGGGGTTCTGTCCAGCTGTGTGACTTTCCGGCAGCATGCTCTGCAGGAGGTAATGTGGGAGAGATTAGTATGTTCTTTTAAAAAGAACACGAAGTCTAGTTTCTCTTGACAGTCCTCTCAGTTAGAATACTCTGAGGGAGAAAGAAAAATATCTGAGTGCCAGACTAGAAGGAAAGAAATTGTTGCCATACAGTTTTTATAATGGGAGTTTTCAAATGTTTTAAACAAATCTCTTTGGCCAATTTTTCTGAAAATTGGTTGGTAGCATTAAGCATAGGCTGCCACTCTAGCTATTCTTGGGATCCTGAGGTGAAAAACAATGGAGGCTTTTTTGATTTCCCATTTCTCCCACAGCAAGAACACTTAAAATATTTCAAATTTTGTTTTAACAAAATATGGACCACGTGAGCTGCTTAAATTTATTCTGTTGATAGAGTTATCTCAGAATATTCCAGTGGAATATTTCTGGTAAAGCCATTTTGTTCAGTATTGGAAGCAAAATACATTTTTTATTTCAAGCATATCCTTGACAACAGCGTGACATCATGTTTCTGATCCCTGTTATCCGCATACCAGATTTCTGCATTTTTTTTTTAAATATAAGGTTAACACTTCTCAGGTGACAGTCATCTTGAGGACTGACTATATGTTGTGTCAAAAAAAAAAGCTCCCCCCCTCCCCAAAAAGAGAAAAACCTGAATCTACGCACCAATTTCCAAATCATGCCATGCAGCTAGCTTCCTAGCTGGACATCAGATTTTAACCAAAAGCAGAGCCACATTCAGCAAGCAGTAGTTCAAAACACCTGACAGGCAGCAGGTAGTAGTATCCTTCTAATAAAGCAATACAGTTGGAAAAGAGCATTTGTAACTGAAGCACTGTTAATGTTTAAGCTGGATACAGAGGAAGCAGGACAGATAAATTAAGTATTATAAAGCAAACCAGATAATTTCCCAAGGTTTCAGACCTATTTCTTCGTATCAACTGAGGCCAGCAGTTTCATCAGTGAGCTAATATGTACATGTTAGGTGCCCTCAGGCACAAACAGAAATTGACACATTATATTTTTAAGATTGTATCTTGTAAGATCTGTTCTTTTGCCCTTCTCTGGGCAGTGACAGTACATTCAACCTGAAGTATTTAAAGTCTTCAGGGACAGTCTCCAAATTAAGCTCAAACCTGTTTTCTCAAACTCACAAGCCATGTAATTATAGCTACCTCGAATAGCAGGGAAGTCACGTCATAAAACTGCTCTCTGAATTCTAAACACATTTCTGGCTATCACTAGATCCAAACATTATCGTAACCAATAGAATGGCTGCATGATCTAGTTTCAGTTTTTAATCTAAATAGAATTCCTACAATGGACCTCTCCTGCAGGACTGTGAGTAGGAACTTGTTAAGTGCTTTGTATAATGGGTCATGGTATTTTAGTTTCAGATTATTTTATCAGTGCTTCTATGGAGTAAAGCATGTATTTTTCATTCCAAGCTCATCCCATTAAAATGATTGGCAATTCAAGACAGACAAAAGCAACTAAACCACAACATGGAAAATTAACAGGCATTCAGAGGAAGATATTTTAAATTACCAAAAGCTAGGACAAGGGACAGCTATACCCACAATGTCTGACAAATTACTTTCCAGTTGGCCTCTCTTGAAATCCAGTAACTGTGAGTTAATTTTGGGTTAACCCAGCAAGTAAATGTTATTATGGCTAATATTCAGCAATACGGATTCCAGTTCCAACATCTCATTTGGTGTGCTAGTCCTGAATTCTCAATTCTGTATGATTAGTTATGTAAAAAATTCTTTGTCATGTGATTTTTGAACATAGTGCTCAAAACATAAGAGCAAGAGAGGTTTATTTGCAAGTCGGAAACTGAGCCGGCATTGTTTTAAAAAAAGTTAATGCAACAGCAAAGCCAAAGGAATTTGCCCTTTCAATGAACACTGAGGCCTCACACTGCTTAGTGAAATAGAAAAATACAAGATAGAATGTGATAATCTAAGATTGTTAATTAAAATCTTATTGTAGGGGTTCAGTTAGTTTTGAAAAAAACTGGACCTACTTTTGCAAAATATTCCTAGAGACAAGTCAAGGAATAGGCAGAGATTAGCAAGGTTTAAAGGAGCTTTTAGGAAACTAATTGTCAAATGCCAAAGCAAAACAAGGCAAGTATTATTAAAGCAGAAATTTGTCAGTGGACCTAACTTCTGGCTTAACATTTTGAAATATGAAGAAAAATTTGCCCTGAGATTAAGCAAATTCTACTACTAAAAACAATCAAGGGGTGATTTTCATTTTCCAACTACTGTATGCTGAGTTCTAATTGACCCAAGACTATGTTTCTTTCAAAGTATAATAGATAAAATATATAATCATGACTGACAAAAAACTGTCAAACTGTGTTAGACAGTATCTATGTATGTGCCCAGAATTCAGGACAATCCCTTAAGAAGACTGAATATACATTGCATTTTAAAGTACTTTTTCAAAATCATTTTAACACATTTTACTTATTCAGGGACCTGATCTAAATTTTTGTTAGCTGTTTCAGAATTAGAAAAATATGCTAAGCTACTAATTAAATGAAACAGTTGTTCACTTCATCAGAATAGCAGTTCAAATTTTGCCAAAAATATTCCAATACTTAAACCAGATTTAAAATTAAAGGAATGATTGGTGAAAATATAAATTAAGAAACAAAATGTAGGTTTGGAGGCTCTAAGAATATCAGAAACAAAGGCTCTTCCAAGAATATTCTGAAACGGGATGGATGGGACATAAAGTGAGAGAAAAATAAAGATTAAGCAGTGATTTGTCATGTGACTATGTTGTGGCAGATTGAATTTATATAAAATCAGATCTTACTCATCTCAAAAAGTGTTGGTGAAGTATTACTAGGAAGAACATATCAATTTGGAAGTATAAATGTTCTTAAAGGCTGCCGCCTTAGGAATGACAAATTATTTCAGTGCATAAAAAAAGCTGCTGCAACAATAGATGGGAATAAGGTGTGAAATTTCCTGATTCATAGCTAAAAACCTGAAGTTTGTCTGAGCTCAAAAGCTAAGTAGCATCAGGCCTGGCTAGTACTTGGTTGGGCAATATGAGAAGCCCAGGCAACATAGGAAGCTAAAAGTATATCCAAGAAGCAAGCAGTGGCAAATCACTTTTGTAGCATGCCAAGAAAACTGCACAGGTGTGTCCACATAAGTCAAGAGGAATCAAACTTCACTCAAAGGTGACTTTTCTTTTATCTTTTTTTAACTAATTCAGAAACAACTTTGGACTAACTAAGCCAGGGTTTCTCAACCAGGGTTCCATGGAACCCTAGAATTCCACGAGATGTCACTAAGGGTTCCCTGGGAGATCACAATTTATTTAAAAAATTATTTCAAATTCAGGCAACTTCACATTAAAGAGGTAAGTTTCAGTCTTTATTTTTAGTTTAAGAACACTGTTAATAAATATATACAGGCCTACCCAAAAAACAAATATAATAATTCTGTAACTCCTGGCCTATATTTGAGCCTGAATCTGCAGGGGTTCCCCGAGGTCTGAACAATATTTCAAGGGTTCCTCCAGGGGGAAAAAGTTGAGAAAGGTTGATGTAAGCCTTGAAATTTTAACAGAGCAACACCACTTCTTTACTGCAACTACAATGATGTTTTAGAAGTTGGAAGTCCCTGGGAAGGTTTCTCACCATAAAAAGCCCTCTTAAGCTGTTACTGGGTAGTGATGGCTGTTTTATTTAGAGAGAAACTATAATTTGGCATGGTCATGGCATAATGATGATTTTATATCTCACATTAAGAGTCCTTTTATTCAGAGAGAGAGGGAAAATGGGAGATGACATGACATTGGAAGATGGTAAACTTAATGAGATGTTGGCTAGTTATTAGTTAGTCAGCTAGTTGGCTACAATATAATGAATACTGATAACTGAGTGTTCAAAAAAGTTTTTAATAACCAAAACAACTATTAAAGTTAATTGAAATATTTATAATACTATTCAGTAATTGCACAGTAGTTCCAATATACAATCAAGAAGATGCAAAGAACACAACACTTAATTTGAAAAAAAAATCTATTGCACTGACAATTTAAAATATTTCAGTTTTTTAAATTCCATACGACCAATGTTTTATAAACATGTACAACACATCAGTAAACACCAAGTTCTATCTGCAGTGCAGCATAAAGGGGGTGAAGGGAATCTCCAGCCATCAAAACAGATGTTCAATGCCTATGTACGGCACCTGCTTATGCTAGAGAAAGTTATTTCCATTATCTGCCATTATTCCTATAATGAGTAGCACAATCTCCTTGATTAGTAATGATTAGTAGTTCTCTAGTTGCACGCCTTTGGACTGTGATCTTGAAATGACCGGTTGCATCAAAGCTACTTTGTGGCACGCTGTTCCGGGGCTGCAGCATTGTCACTGGCAAGGGGCCTTCCCTCTCAGTGGCCAGTTAAATAGTCTTGTGTGGAATCAGAAGCAAAGGAGTCAGCATCTTCATTGTCAGAATCATCACTGCTATCATCAGCAGTTGGCTCTCCCAGTGCTATCCGAGCATAGTCATCTGTGTCTATAGATTTACAGAAATGGATGGCATACTTTAGTTTTTCTTCTAGCACCTGTTTGCAAGAATACCTAGGAAGCTTCAGCAGAAAAAAACATGTGTATGACTCAGGAAGAAAATGGTCTGGAGGATTGTATTTATCCAGAACCTGTGAGAAAAAAAAAATTACAACAATTTCACCGAATGCCATTTATATAGCACAACATAATACAAAATTCAAAAACATAATACAAAATTCAAAACCTATCCATGCTTATTGAAAAAAATGTGGGAGTCCAAGAGGGCCAGGGTCTTGCTCCTAGGAAAGGGTTGCAGAAGGTAGCTATCACCTTCTTTTGCTTTCTTTCAAGTCAAATAGCAACTAATTTTGAAGTGGTTTCTGAAGTTGCTATACATGTAAAAGTAATCTAATGGAAGAAACACTGTGCAAGGGAGATTGTTAAGATGTTCTGCTATGCCATCAGCCATGCAAGCTTTAGTTAAGCATTTTGCACATTTTCTGCTAGTGCTTGTTGCAACTAATTACATACCAAGAACCCGCTTGAACTGACCAATGGGTTGTTATGGTTAGTGCTGGAAGAAGAAGTGACCTGTGCCACTGGAATGCCACCAATGTGTTCTACAGTAAAATCTCACTTTTATGCATGAATTGCGGGGAAGAGACGTCAAACCAAATATCCATCAAATTCAAATCAACATAATTGAGGTAACTAACATAATTTGTGGCAATTTATGCCATTTACCTAATTACACAAATGACATCAATTATGCTAATTACTTCAATTGTCAGGACTTCTTTGGAAACAAAGAACCTTGTCTGTTGTTTGGGGGTGAAGCCTGATCTAAAATTTTGTTTGTTGCATCTAAAGTCTGCTGAATGGCTGTCTGTAAAATCAAAGTTTTACTGTCTTCCTTAAAAATCCATCGAACATTTCACGCAAGTTTCTTGTTGAAGACTATTAATCTTTTCTTACCCAAACTACCTCACAATTTGTTATAGACTGATTTAAGCCATTAACATTAAAATAAAAATACCATCATTAAGGGTTTTTTTAATCTACCTGAAAAGAGGCAACTGTTTCTCATTTGAAGTACATCGCTATTCAGCAGAATAATCACAGGATCAAGAAAAATCTTTCTGTCCATCAGTCACAAATAATATACTGGGCATTACTTTGGGAACCATATTGGTTGCATCCAAGAAACAACATAGGAGAAAATCATGGCAAGAAAAAAATCAAGAAATGGAAATATTCAGAGAAACACCTAACAAGAACAAGCAAGCATTTAGTTGTGAACTTCCTGTTTTCTTTGAATACTCCATACCAGTGTTTCTGAACCTTGGCAACTTTAAGCTGTGTGGACTTCAACTCCCAGAATTCCCCAGCCAACATCTAAAGTTGCCAAGGTTGAGAAACACTGCTCCATACATATATAAACATTTCTTACATTGCATGAGATAGGTGGACTTTGCTCTCCTGAAGCTCTCCAAGTCTTACCTGGATGACAAAGTCCCTGCCTCTGAAATCAGCAATTGTTCTGGGAAGCCTGGTCCTGCCCCATACAAAGCGCAAAAACAGAGACCGTTCTGTGTTGGAGAAGGATTCCATCACCTCCCAGAACCACTGAATGAGAGAAGCACTGGGTTCGATCCCTTTGTAAGTAGCCACAGACTTCAAAAGGTGGAGAGGGATATCTGGACTTCCACACACCTGAAGGGGGGAAAAACAGAAACTTAGTTTAGCTTTTATTCTCATTAAAGTGTGAAAAACAGTTCTTAACAGGAATTTAATAAAAATGCTACTATTAGAGATTTCTGAATCCTCAGGTACACTTTGATATACAGGTAGTCAACTTACAACCATTTGTTTAGTGACCATTCAAAGTTATGACAGCACTGGGAAAAGTGACTTGTGACCGGTCCTCGCACATAACGATCGTTGCAGCGTCCCTGTGGACATGTGATCAAATTTCAGGCACTTGGCAACCAGCTCGCACTTACGACGGTTGCAGCGTTTCGGGGTCACATGATCGCCATTTGCAACCTTCCCAGCCAGCTTTCAACAAGCAAAGTCAATGGGGCAGGGTTTCTCAACCAGGGTTCTGTGGAACCCTAGGGTTCTGCAAGAGGTCACTAGGTGTTCCCTGGGAGATCATGATTTAAAAAATTATTTCAAATTCGGGCAACTTCACATTAAAGAGGTAAGTTTCATTCTTTATTTTTAGTTTAAAAACACTGTTCTGTTAATGCATATATACTGGCCTACCCATGAAACGAATATAATAATTTTGTAACTTCTGGCCTGTCTTTGAGCCTGAACGTGCAGGGGTTCCCCAGGGCCTGAAAAATATTTCAAGGGTTCCTCCAGGGTCAAAAAATTGAGAAAGGCTGCAATGGTGGAAGCCAGATTCGCTTCACAACCGCAGCAAATAAGGTCATAAAACTGGGTGTGAGTCACTTAGCAACTGCCTTGCTTAGCAACAGAAGTTCCAGTCCCAATTGTGGTTGTAAGTCGAGGACTACCTGTATGATGTTCTTTACCTATTAAACCAGATATGCCAATGTCCTCTTGCTTTGTTCCCTCATGTGAGTTATTAATTATCTCTCAATAGCTAAAAAAATCAGATCCAATGTTTGGAAATGGGCAGGGAATCATCTGACCAGAGGACAGAAAAATCCATCTTAACTTAGCCACCAGAACCCAAAATAATTCTGCACAAGAAAACAACAGGAGAAAAGGCAACTGAAAGACAGCTAGCTAAAAAAAATAGTAGGAGTTATCTCTTTCATCGTTTCATGTGTGAGAGACAGACAGAGAAGAGAATGTGAATTCACACAGCAGCAACAAGGAAATAACTGTGAAACTGCACCTTGGTGTTTATAGGGGAGCAGAATCAAAGGAGATATAGGGAGGGAAGGGACATGCAGTTCAAGAATTATCTCATAATTGTTGTAGTAGTAGTTTCATTTATTAGGCTCCTGTAACTAAGTGCAGTCCAACGAATAGAGCTACTGACACCATCACTTATACCTTGATAATATAAAATAAGGGGCCTCTAAACTGAAAGCTCCATGACATAAACAATACAAATCTCTATACAGTCAGAATAATGGGAAAGATATATTTATTTCTTGGAAGCAGTTTTACAGGGGCTCATGACATATATTTAGAGCTATTTAACTTTAAGTGATCTGATTCATAGTCAAATTCTGATCGGAATCTATTCCAAAAACCAACAGAGCTAGGTAAGAAGCTCGTAACTATGACAGGGCCATTTTAGAATGTGGCAGATCCAAATGAATCTGTCACAATAATCAGGTCAAGCACATAGATACATGGCCACCAATAACTGGGTGTGTGCCCATTTGCAGGGCGTGTACCTGCAGAAGACAAAAAAGATCTTGAGTCTTCTGCTTTCTAAGGTGGCAACAAATATTAGGCCCAGTAAGTCTGATACCATCAAAATTTAAATATCAGAGTTTGAAGTATTCTGGGAAAATACTGAACCCAGTCTTTCCCAACATGGGCATCCTCCAGATGTGTTGACTCCAATTCCCAGAATTATCAGCAGGCATGGCCATTACAGGTAGTCCTCACTTAATGACCGGTAGCTTAATGACCATTCAAAGTTACGACAGCCTTGGAAAGGGTGCTTTACAGCCAGTAAAGCACTTCTGGCCATCATGAAAAGTTGTACCACACACACACACCACAGTCACATGACTATTTCGGGCGCTTGGCAACCAGCTCACATTTATGACCGGTTGCCAAGTGTGCCACGATTATGTGATAGCATTTAAAATCTTCTCTGCCAGCTACCCCAAAAAGTCAATGGAAGGGAGGGGAGGGAGAGGGGAAACACTTCAGCAGGCTGAAGAAATAGAACTCAAATCCCAAAGATTTCTGCTTTGTTCCAGCAGCCCCACAAAAGACTTCCCCTCCCTGCAATATTTCACTCCATCGCTTAACAACCCAGGAGATCACTTAACGATCGCAACCGGGAATGCTGGGATTGCAGTCGTTGAGCAAAGGGGTCACATGGGCATCTACTTAACAATCAATTTTCTTAACAACCAAGATTCCAGTCCCAATTGTGGTCATTAATCAAGGACTACCTCTACTGAAAATTCTGGAAATTTAAGTCTGCACATCTGGAGGACATCCAGGTTACAGAAGACTGATCTAGCCTAAAAATGTTTGAATTGTTCTTGATCCTTGGATGTTAATTTTCACTTTAAGGCCCAGTAACTGGGAAACATTAACCATGTTTTATTGCTGTTATTTCTAGCAATTTCTTAATTTTCTCTGCCAGTAAATTCATTGTTATCAAACAAAAAAGGCTATCTTTAAGGTTCACATAGGTGCTGCAGAGGAGGAACCTGGCTCTACAGGTTCTAGGACAACTAGAATAGAGGTGGGCAAATTTCAGGATTGCAAAATCTACTACATCTAAGGGTTTCTATTTGAGTCTAAAATCTACCAAGTAGAGATCTAAAATAAAATGTCCTGAGCCCCAGAGCTCAGATTGAATAGAGTTTACAGTCTTCCTATACAAAAGATCCACTGATCCCCCCAAGATTTTTTTCTAACTTGAACAGAGCAATTTAAGGTGGGGATAAGTCATTGTTGCTATTAATAAACAAGAAAAATATCAGCAGATACACATCTATCTTCCACCAACATCTAGACAGAAAACAAAGAAAATTTTTATTCATTATCACTGCCGGTGATAATTTTTCACACATCTTCCTATTATACAGAGCTAAATGTGGTTTCACATACAAGTTCAAATTGTAAATTTACAGTTTAAATATTTTTAAAGCACAAAGTAGCTGTCTTCTTTTGCATTGTTCAGTTATGTAACTCAGCTAAACCTAACCTTTAGCAAGTAATGAGGCATAGCCTACTGTAATGCTTCTATTATGAGTAGTTATAAACCTTTTAAGTACAAATATAAGTTCTGATTTTTATTAAGTTGGCCAACAACAACTGTATATACAGACCATTGTTTCCAGTTCATATCCTGTGAAAAGTGAAAGAAGAGGAACAGGGACAACCCGGGCCATCCCTTCTCGAACAGCAGCCACTTGTTCATCAAATTCATGTAATCTGCCAAAAAAAAAAAACCACTGTATATTTGTCAGTAAGGGGAATTGCATTGCTTCATAATCATATGGGAAGACAGGAAGAGGTATTTATATATCTTCTATAATACGCTCTTGATCACTGATCACTGATCAAAGATCACTGATACTGAAGACAATACAAAGCAGTACTGAGTTTTTCAGTTATTTCAAATAAACTGAACTATAATCATCCTATCATTTTCTGGGTCACACTCTCTGTTTTCTCTGCTTGATTTCATCTCAACACCAACAGATACCAATGCACAAATTCAACAGTATAGGGCCACTTATCACAAAGGTTTTACCATAAATTTAACTATTTTACAAACCTGTAGTTTATTGCAAGTCTCACATATTCTGTTCGATTATCCAGCGTAATATGGGTATATTTGGAACTGAGTTGAATATCTTGGCCACTGGCATTTGGCACTGTAAACGGCAGGCTCATGGCTTCAAATTCTTCTGAGGTAGCTTCATTGTCTCGGATGTACATAAGTCCAGGAATAAAATCCTTATCAACCTTTCAAATATAAAACAGAACTAAGTGAAGCCTTTTCCACAGAATGTTCATACATCCAATTAGTAAATTATATGGCTAATTCATTAATTCACATTATGATCCTGCAAGCAAATATGAACACATGCTTAAAGTTAGAGATACTGGCATATGCTAACTGGAGATCCATTTATGAAACATTTAGGATTCTAAACTCTTAGGAACAATTAGAACAGGGAATGTCAAGTAGCTATGGAAGAATTAATATAAATACTCCAAAACCCATTTTCAAGCTTGGGGAAGCTATCATCTAATTTTTGGAAAGTGTGATAAACAGGAGAATGAATATACTTGAGGAAAGGAAGTAGCAAGCTAATGTTTCCCAAATTAAGTATTTTCCATACAGTATCAGTTTGCTTGTTTGTCCATTTATGCAGAAAGATCTAATACTAGAACCATCAGCAGAAATACTTGATTTTGACTATTCAAATCAGGTAGATTAAGGTTTCTCTGGAGCCCTGAGGTAGGGTGGACATAAAAAATAAATAAATAAACTAACCACTAAGAGTATACTGAATTATAGCAGGGCTGGTAATGTTTTGGGAACAGCCCTTAGAGGACTGTACAAATGTGTGAGACTGGTGGGTGGGAGCCATGACACATAAGCAGTCTGTTTCGTTTTCTCAGACACAGAGATGCACACATAGAGATAAACTCCTATTCTTGGGAGAGAAATTAAAGTCTTACTCTGCCAATAATCCTGACAACAATCAGCTGCCTTAGGTGATGGGGGAAAGGCTTTAATCTCCTCCTATGATCCAGATATAGGCTGGATTACTGTTTTCTGTCTGGGTGGACATACTTATAGCCCATTTACTTCCCTAAAATTTGAAAGTGTATTTTCCACTAAGCAAGCTTAGGGTTGTGTTGTTATCAGTCAGGCCAACATTTGTCCATTCGCTTTAAGAAGAAAGTGTGCCTTTGACTCCCACATACAGATGCTTCCTCTCTTTTGTTTTATCCTCTTATCCCTCACCACAGATGGAAAGCAACATTTTACCTAGCCAAATACAAAACATGTACTATGTCTAATACAAAAAGCATGGCCTTCTATCAGTAGTAGGATGTGACCATAACCAGGTAAGATCTTACTCTAATAAGATTATATAAATGAACATAAGCTTTTTCTTGCCTCACTGAGATCAGCAATTGTTAAGTTCATTCCTGCCAACTGTTTCCATACAGGTTCTGCCAGATTAAGGCTCAAGGGACTCCCAGTCCGAATACCTATCCCCAGCATAACTCCTAGGTAATCAAAAAAAGGAGGGGGAGGAAAACTGTTACATATATTGTACGATCAAAGCTTTGCCCAAAGTTTAAGAAACGCGACAGCACAATTTACCTAGGAAGCGAAACATGTTCATGTGCAACAAAGACTTTGCTGCAGGGTTTAGGAGAAAGCAGTCTCTGTTTGCTCCTGATTCATCCCTTCCATTAGGAGTCACTATGAGAAGTGGAGTCAGTCCATTCTGAAGTTCTTCACACATTTCTGCTATTGATTCACTGTAGCCCCCACCACAGTCATCCACAGATTCCCCTAAGAGAAAGAAAAAATGACTTTCTGGAACTGCTGTATTAGTAGTTTAAAGCTACTTAAGCCATTTTTGTAATAAACATTAAATGCAGTGAAAAGGAATACTTGCTGAATGCATTCATTTTGCCATTTGTTTAATTCCAGGCATAATAGAAAACATATTTCAAAACATTTATTGGTCTTTAAAAACATGCTTGATCCGTAAATGTACCACAGTAACAGCCAATTGAACTCCCTCAATATGGTCCATTAAATACAACATATCTTCCCTTAATCCCTCTTAAGGTTCTACCTATTTATTTTAAATTTCATAAATGTTTATTTACATGTATGTAAAAGAAAATGTCAAGGAAAAAAATATCCAGCAAGCAACATTTCTATAACTATTTTTTTTAGCCAAAGTAGCTTTCTGATTGAGAATGACAAGAGTACAATCAATCTGGGTTGAGAACCAGTTGACAACATTTAATACCAAGGAAAAATTATGGCTGGCATTTCTAATTTTTAGTACTTATTGTAATATATATTATGTGAGAGAAAAGGGAAGGTACTGTAAAATTAGATTAAGTGGAAAAAAAATACTACCAACAAACTTGACTTTCCAAACACGATGAGGTAGAAGAAGACTATCTGGACTAAATGAGCTCATTTTAGCACACATCTGTCCAAACACAGATTTTGTGCCATCAGGACCAGCCAATCCTCCTTTGCTTCTAGATCGCTTGACCTGATCGCAAAACAGAAGTAACCCAAATTAGAAAATCTAATTCTAGCAAACTTAAAAGCTTACAACGTATTGGTAATGCAAAAACACACATTCAAATGAATGGTCCTGGTAGCACGTTTCAGCAGCTGTTTTTGCAGGCACATACACAAAACTGGATGAATGTGAGAGAAAAAGACGATGTACTTGAAAGTTAGTGACGCAGTTCTAAATCTGTTCTATACTTACTCCCCCCCACTCTTAACACTGATTTTTCTTTGACGAGATAAAGTAATATGCTCCCTATTATTCCAAAACACCCATGCAATGTCTTTCATGTGTTTTGTTCAATGAAATAAAACAATACACAGTAGTATATTCAGCCTCTGAAGAAATTTCTCCTGAAAACATACATCTGGCCTAAGGCCTGACATTAGATGTGTTCACGTCACTGACATTTTTATGATAACCACTTCCTCTATGAAGTGACCACATGTGATGCCTATTTCCTGAACTTTAATGATGCCTGAAGGGTTTCTGAACAACAAGAAGTTATAGAAGTAAAGATGAGGAAAACAATAACAATGTGAGATGTTCTGTGTAGAGAGGTGTCATGTTTTTGTGATTTGAGCCTTCTCTAGATTCTGACATACAGGCAACAAAGACCTCACAGTGTCTTAGTGAGGTCTTAACAATCTGAGTTAGCATAAATATGTATTTGCTCTCTCTTCATCAGTGTCATGGTTATTAATATAACAAAAAGAAAAGTGTCCATGCCTTGTTTCTACTAGCAGCTGTTTGTGTTCCCAAAAAGCCTTTCTGGAAAGCTTAAACACGACAGTCATCAGGAAAAGAATCGCTCAGAATTAAGCCGGGCTCTGCTCAGCTGAGTTCTTTCCTCTCTCAGCTGTCATGCCCAGCATCTGTTCCACATTGTTCAGGATAGCCCTGTCTTCTTCCAGAAAGGCTTTTGACGAGGAACGTGTGGATGCAGGGAGAGTGGGAAGGAATGGAAACTCCTTCCATTCACAGAACCTATGTATAGTAGATCAGAATTACACATGCCGATCAGAGTGCAGCTGTATGCATATAGTCCACACAACTGTGAATGGTTTCACCAAAGCAGATTGGACCTTTTTAGATTAATGTTTTATTTACATATACCTTTATCTACCACAGAACCACAAAAACTTCACAGATGTCTCATGGCTAGTAAAATGTCTTATTTCTTACCTATCAAATAACACCAAGCTTTTAAAAGTAGAAAATCAATCAGCAGCTAGCCATCAGAAAAAAAAATAACAGTACTACAAGTGGTCCTTCCGATTTTCTAGCCTTCAACTTCAAACACAAGAAACACAGAAATCTCACATTCAACACAGTCATGTTATAACATTCTTACTTGTATTCTGTTGAGTTCTACAACTGGCCCATGCTGACGATCTCTCACCATAGTTGCTTGTACAACCTTTCTGAAAGCTGCCTCCTAAAAAGAGAAAATAAGAGATTTGGAACATAACTCTACGTTTAAAACATAAAATATAATTTTTGCTTGAATACTTGACATTATTCACTTTTCACTTAAAATACGAAGTCTTATATTAGCAGAAATACATTAATAGAAGCCTTATTAGTAATTCATACGTGAATTTCATGTATCTATGCCATGATCCTCATATACTATAAATCTTATACCTTGGATGAGATTTTAACAATGTGCACACTTCAAACATTATGACAGTAACTAATAAGTAATTATTAGTAGAATGTTTTGAGATACATGCCTTTCCTTGCGATATCAAAATTCCTCGTAATGCATCAAACCCCACTGAGGGACCCTGGCCAGTCTCATCAAGGCGTCCCTCAAGATCAAACATGGGAATACAAGGACAAAAGAGTTCAGAGATGTGATGCAGTAACAGCAATCTGTTTCTTAAGGCAATGATAGGAATTTCCTGTAGATGATTGTATTCCATAGGAACCTACGAAATTCACATAATTAGATTTTCATGTGCACTGTATGAGTGATCTGTCATGTAAGATAATGTAAGACGGAAAGGTCAGCTAATTAGGCACCTTATCTACTGAGTATTATATATTGCCTTTATGTGTTGTATGGTATTTCTATACCTTTACATAAGGTACAGCAAAACAAAGAATTTCTAATTAGGTACACAAAAGAGCTCCCATCAGCTCACTGGATAAATGCACAGTATGTAAAATGAGGGAACCATCCTTACATTCAACAACCCACTACCCAGAATCCACTCCTTATATTCAAGGTATTTAAGATTGCTGCAACAAAATATTATTTTCTTCAGTGGTTTTCTGCTTTATTACTAAACAAGTCTTCCTGTTTTGTTAGCTATAAGAAGGTATATTGTCATGGTCAGATCACACCCTGGTGGCCCTGAGATTCTCTTATGCCACCCCCCTCCGCAGGAACGCAGGACCCGTTCGATTGATCCGCCCCCGGTGACTGATGGACCCAGTGAGGTTTCAGAGGGAGCTGGGGGTTATACCCGAGGATCTGCTGCATGGTCCAGCAGAGGCCCTGGCTGCTGCCTGGAATAGGGAGGTGGCCAGGGCCTTGGACAGGATCGTGCCTCTTGCCTCATCCAACCCGACACTCCCCGTGGTTCATGGAGGAGCTGAGGGTTTTGAAGAGGCGTAAGAGACGCCTAGAGCACCGCTGGAGGAAGACAAAGACTGAATCTGACCAAACACAAGCTAGAGCCACTATTAAGGCCTACCTCGTGGCAGTAAGAGCGGCAAAATGGCAGTATTTCTCCGCTCTTATTGCATCCGCAGATTACCGTCCAACGGCCTGGTTTAAGATCACACGTACCCTTTTGGGGAAGGTGGGCCCAGTGACCCACCTACAGGGCCATGCGGAAGAGTTTTCTGAGCATCTGCAGGATAAAAACACTCAGATCTGTTCCAAGTTGGACTCCATGCATGAGGCAGAGTCTGAGGAGATGCCGAGGGAAAGTTTTAGCCTTGTTATCTGGAAGCAGTTTGATCCTCTTGAACCCGAGGAAGTGGACAGGATCCTCCAGTTTGTGAATGCCACCACAGTTAGATCCATGCCCCTCCTGGCTGGTGAAGGCAGCTCGGGAGGTGACGTGTGGTTGGGTCCAAGCAATGGTAAATACGTCCTTGAATGAGGGGTTGTTCCCGGTGGCCTTTAAGGAGGCACTGGTGCACCCCCTCCTCAAGAAGCCATTGCTGGACCCAACTGTGCTGGACAATTTTCATGTAGTCTCCCACCTCCCCTTTTTGGGGAAGGTGGTTGAGAAGGTGGTGGCGTTGCAACTCCAGAGGATTCTGGATGGAATGGATTATCTGGACCCCTTTCAGTCAGGTTTCAGGCCAGGATATGGGACAGAAACTGCATTGGTCGCACTTATGGATGATCTCTGGGGGGAGCGGGATGGAGGCAGTGCATCCATCCTTGCTCTCCTTGACCTCTCAGCGGCTTTCAATACCATCGACCACGGTATCCTTTTGGGACGGCTCAGGGAGTTGGGGTGGGCGGCGTAATTCTGTGCTGGTTCACCTCCTTCCTCCAGGGCCGATCCAAATCGGTGGTGATAGGAGAGGAGAGATCCGACCCTTGACCCCTCTACTGTGGGGTGCCGCAGGGTTCGGTTCTCTCTCCTCTCTTATTTAACATCTACATGAAACCACTGGGTAAGATCATCTGTCACCACGGGATGAGGTATCATCAGTATGCTGATGATACTCAATTATACATCTCCATCCCAGGTGAGGTAAGTGATGCAGTGACTGCCCTTTCTCAGGGCCTGGGGGCTCTGGGGACCTGGATGGGTAACAACAGGCTTCAGCTGGACCCTGGTAAGACGGAGTGGCTGTGGACTGATGGCGCCTCGCCATCCGGGAAATTGTCATCTTTAGTTCTGGATGGGGTTGCACTGCCCCAGACAGACTCAGTGTGTAATCTGGGGGTTCTCCTGGACTCACGACTCCTGCTCAAAGAGCAGGTGGCAGTTGTGGCCAGGAGGGCCTTTGTGCAACTTTGGGTTATGCGCCAGTTACGCCCATTCCTGGAACAGGAAGCCCTCCAAACAGTCAGTCATGCCCTGGTCATCTCCCATATAGACTACTGCAATGCGCTCCACATGGGGCTACCCTTGAAGAGTATCCGGAAGCTTCAGCTGGTCCAGAATGCAGCCGCGCAGGCCATTTTTGGTGCCCCTAAGTCGGCACATATAACACCTTTGCTGCACAAGCTGCACTGGGTGCCAGTTTGCTTCCAGGTCAAATTCAAGGTGTTGGTTATCACCTTTAAAGCCCTACATGGCATGGGGCCAGGCTACCTGAGGGACCGTCTCATCCCCATTACATCGGCCCGTCCCACCCGATCATGCAGAGACAGCATGCTACAGACCCCATCAGTAAGAGAATTTCATCTGGTGGGGTCCAGGAAACGGGCCTTCTCTGTAGTGGCCCCTGCACTTTGGAACATCTTGCCCCCGGAGGTGAGGCAGGCCCCTTCACTCCTGACCTTCCGGAAGGTCCTGAAGACTTGGTTCTGCCGTCTTGTCTGGGGCGGGAAAGTGGGTAACCATTCTTGGGGGTGGCTCGCGCCCTAGAGGCCCTCCCACCAGCTTGGAATTTTACACCTTGTTGGATTTTACATTTATTTATTGCATTTTATAATTGTAATGGGTCCGGTTTTATGAGATTTTAACATTTCTGATTGGAGTTTGATTTTATTGTAAACTGCCCAGAGTCCCTCTTTTGGGGGAGATGGGCGATAATTAAATTTGAATAATTACTAAATAAATAAATATTGGGCTAATGGAGGGACACAGCTTACTCTTTATTTATATATGTTTTCAAGGAGCTTTTGAGTTTTTATTGTATTGTACTGTACAGTATATGTACTGTATCTGTACATATACAATCTGTCATGAGTACTGATGGCGAGCTGGAAGGGGCCCCTGTCTAGGGGGGAAAACGCATGCGTAGTACTGAGGAATTAAGCAGCCATTCAAAGAGACACAGATCAGACCCGCCTTAACTTTGGGGGTTTATCTGTCTGGGTTTTTCCCACGCTTCTTCAGTGTGTTAGGATTCTGTTTTATGTAGCAGTAATAAACACTAGAGACCTACTCCTCGTCTCAGCGTGATTTCTGACTGTTAGGACAAGATCCATACACAGGGCTGCACAAAGGACACAGTGAAGAGAACTGACCCCAAACTACTCACTGTATTTTATGAATTTTTGTTGGAAGCATTAAAAACAAACATATTTTGTTTTGCTACATTTTCAGCAGTAATAGGAAGTAGAGCCAATTCACTTTCATGACTCCTTCCCCACTTAATTTGGGCATCCCAGCTTCATTTGTCCCTGCAAAGTCACATTTAATCATGTGGCGTGGTGGCATTTTCCTATTAGATACATGTTCTGCCAATCAGTGAAGTACTTCCTCCCTTTCCATGACCCCATTTCCCCTCAGTGATATCGTGTAGCCAAATCCATTATCTATATCTTTAGCTGTTTTTATGTTTTTTTAGTTTTGTGAGCTGACCAGAGTTGGGCGGCCAATACTGTAAATTTAAAATAATAATAATAATAATAATAATAATAATAATAATACACAGTTTTCTGTGATTAAACCCATTAAAAATGCAGTTTGCCATTTGCTACCTTTAGCCATGCAATTCACACCAAAATGGCATGGAGACAGCAGATAAAGAAGGGGAGGAAAGAATTCAAGCAATCAAGATTTTTAAAAGTTAATAAATTTCATAAGGAGTCTGAACAAACAATATTATCTTTATCATCAAATCATTCCTTTTGGCCCCAAGCCTAACAAGCTGTAGGATGACACACACAGAGAAAAAGAGAAAAGCAATCGTTCCACACTAGTGGCTACTATATTCTGATTTTACAGTTTACCAACAGATTAAAAACATGAGTTAAAAGAAACAATTTTACCTGGGAAGGGAGCTTGCCTGCATTAGCAGGCTTACTAGTAGACCAGGCTAAAGTATGAGCTGAACCACAAGCTACTCTGTTGATCTTTTTACCCTGAAGTGCTGCAACCAGACGTGGCCTTTGGATGGCATTAGTTGTCCCATCTCCAAGCTGCCCTTCATCATTATCTCCCCAGGTACAGACTTCACCTGTACAATTCAAAGTTATTATTTTACCACCTCAAGCAAATCAATCAATTACAATAATTGCTTAGAAATGTTACAGTTATTTCAAAAACACAGATTTCAACAATAATGCCTACTAATGAGAAGAAGGAGTAATTGGTCCACAACAATTAAAACATTTAATACAATATATATAACATGTATTAATATTACAGGTAGAGGATACTGTTTCAGCCATCTCAGCAGACATGGGCATTTCCTTTAATTCAAATTAAGGAATCAAATTAAGGAACTGTCACCTCTCGGAGAACAGCTGATGATATAAGAGAAGCTTCCAACTCTGGCTGATTGACTTGGAGGAAGAAATATTCTCTAAATGCTTGAGACTGAAAATATATGCTTGTTAAAAGTCAAAGGCACAGCCTCTACATTAAGCACAAAGGAAAAGCAGGGCCTGGATTCCTGAACCTGAATTATAATTGGGGAGAGGAGGGGAGGCCCAGGAAAGTTAAGCTATTAATATTTCTGGGATAATTACATACATTCATTTGCTGAAGCCAATTGTCACAACTCTTGCTTTTGAATATCCTGAATATTCAGGATAATAGTCTATTATTATCTTCTAAAATCCTGAAGTTTGAATTATACTATCACCTACACTTCTAATTTATTTTCTAAGTTCTGTTGTGAAATTTCCAGTTTACTGACTGCTACATGCTGATTCTATTGCTTCATTACAGCCTTTGGCTGAGGCCATTCAGCCTTGGGTAGAACAAAGACTTACATGTGCAATGCAAATTATACCACATAGATATCTTTTAAAAGTTTACCACTTTGTCCTGTTCTGCACAAATTGAACAAAGGACAAAGATAATTTTGGAAGATTTTCTTCAGAAATATTGAAAGGACATATTTCAAAAAACTGAAGGCTACTGGGGTTTGAAACACAGTATATCAAAAGACCATGGATGACATAACAGGCTTCTATAATGTGTTCACTTCGAAGTTTAAAGCTGTTCTTTTGTTTTTAAAGGAAGCAAGTTATTCCACGTACCATCTTCAGTACAACACACACAGTGTAAAGAGCCTGTTGCTATGGCAATAACTTTCTTTCCCTGTAAACCCTGGACTTGTCGAGGTCTCCGAACATGGTCATCTGATCCATGACCTAACCGATGGTAATCGCCTTTGCCCCTAAATCCAAAACATATTTTACAATTAACACATCCATTTTTTTCTTTAATTGTTCCTAGTTATACAGGAGTGACTTAGGTAAATTAGGAGAATATAGATTTTGATATAATTCTATTCCCCATATTTAAAAAAGCATATGCTAGAAAGATAGACCTGATCTTCCTAGATTCATTAAAGAAACATGACTATGTTGCTAAAGTGACACCTTACATCTCTTTGTAACAGCCTGCCCTGATTATGTTTTGTTCAAAAGAAGATAAATCACTAAGAGTTGTACTACATTTTTTGTAAGAATAAATGCACTTACCAGGTATACACTGCTCCAGATTTGGTCAGGGCCACAGAAAATTGTGAGCCACATTCTACTTTAACTACTCCAACACCTGTGAGAGAATCAATCTAGGAAAAAAAAGTTTGAAAGCAGCTCAACAAAGAAGGTAACTCCAGAACATGCAGCATGTTGAGGTATCTTAAAAGCAAAGCTCTGCTCTAAATAAAAAGATACTTAGTAAATCCAACTTTCATTATTTAAAGAAATAATTTAAAATATTCTGATCTCATTCTTTTTTAGCATCTACTGCTTAATCAAGCTACAACCCATTCTCCCAGGCAAATATAATCTGAAAAAAAAAAAGAAAGCCACATAGGAACCAACAATATATTGGTGCATGTTGCTTTCATCCCCATGAAAGCAGATGACAGCCATATAGTACAGTCTCACAAAGAGTAAAACAATTGTTAAAAAGAGCCTTGAAAATTCAGAAAAGATGGTTATATTTGTTTCTAAGAGAATGCCTTCATCCATACAGATCTGATCAACTGCTGTTATCATCAAAAGATATGGGTCACATCTTCTGCATATTCATGTTTGAGATCACCAAGGAAGAGGGCATTTCTGTTATGGCACCTGCTGTGTGGAATACCATCCTCCTAAATGTAAACCATTCACTCATCTTTTCAAATATTTCAAATACTTTTTTAATGACTTTTGCATCTGACTCATATCACCTCACAATGGTGCTGCTCAATTATTTATGGCTAATGGTTTTTACATATTAAGATATTTCCATGATTACTTCATAATGTTATTGGATTTTAACATTGTACACTAGCTGGAGGTGACACAGCATGACAGGTAGAGTAGAAAGGAATCTGAAAACTTTTCCTGCTTTTTAAATATTGATTTAAATTTCCAAAAACAAAAGTACAAGCCAAAGGGACCAACATTTCCAATCACAGGAGAAGGCAGAATCTTCTACAATCTTCTATAACTTGTTGGATTTTCTTCAAACTAGTTTGAAATACATTTGTTAAGTCTGAGAAATTATTGAAATAAACAGATTTGAATACAGTTGTTTTCTTGATGAAAATAAGAATTAACCCTTCTTGGACTCTCGATCATACATTAAAAAAAATGAAGCTAAACATCCTGGTAACTAGGCCAATGGAACAATCAAACTTAACTATATAATATATTCAAGTTTTTAAGACACTTGCTTGACTTTGCATTTATGATACCTTAATGTTTGCTTATACCTAGCAAGTTATACAGCAACCATATGTTTATAGTTATAGTCCACTTTAGTAACTGTATGGTACATTCATTCAAATCTGTGTAATTTTTGAAAATTGAGCAAAAAGAATGGTTCAGCTCTACAAATGAAGCTCATGTCATTCAACATTATTCCTAAATCCAATTGATAAGGCTAAATATTTTTAAAGTACAGAAAAATGAGACACATTTTTTCACATTTTTCTAAAGTATGTGTGAAGTACCTTCATTGGCACTTTGCAGCCATCACTCCCACCTCTCCCAAGCTTTCCATAGTCTCCATCTCCCCAGGACCAGACAGTGTCATCATCTGTCAGACAGAGTGTCTGTGCATCTCCACTGCCACAGGCTATGTCAATCACACGGTAGCCCTGGAGTGCTTCAACCTGCAAAACAGGCAATTTGTTAACAAATCTCAAATGATGAGAGCTTTAAAAAGTTAATTAGTAGAATAACACACACTCATGTAGGTCTTCTCTTCAGTGGTATGACGTTACATTGAGGAATCATATTACACACTGTTCTGAAAAGTTTGAGCATTTGCATGCATTTCATGAAACAGGAACATACGGCATATTAGAGTAACTTTTAGATGTGGTATTCATTTCATTGAATTAATATGTGCTTGTACTTTGATTTGCATGCATGTTCCACTGTTGTGTTTTATGGTTTTACAATTTTCTGGTAAAATGAAATAAAAAGGAAAAATTAAAAAATGAATTGAATTGAATTGAAATTCAAGCAACATTTTAAAATGTAACCCCCGTTACATCGACCCATCCCACCTGGTCAGGCATAGAGGGCATGTTACGGACCCTGTCCAGGAGGGACTGCTGACAGGCAGGGTCCAGGAAGAGGGCCTTCTCTGCTGTGGCCCCCGCCCTTTGGAACAAGCTACCCCCGGGGGTAAGACAGGCCCCCAACTCTCCCAGCCTTTCAGAAGGGAGTAAAAACTTGGCTATGCCACCTGGCCTGGGATGGGAGGGGTGACAGCTATTCACGGGGGTGGTTGGCCCCGTGAGGGCACCAAGGTTAAGAGCTTCCCATCTTGAATTCTATATTTTATATTCTACATTTGATATTTGATATCTTGTATTTGTATTTTTATGTATTTATATTGAACTGTTTTAGTGATTTGCTATTTTTATTATTTGTAAGCCACCCAGTCGTCGTGTGTGAGATGGGCAGCAGAGAAATTTAATAAATAAATACATGATGTTCGTTTTTACAAGATAAGCTTAATAAAGTAAAAGATCAACATGATAATCTGAAACAGAAGTTAAATACTGCTGATTGCACTGACTTTTTTACACTTGCCACAACTGTCCTAATACAGTTTTTAATATGAATTATTATTCAATGTTAATAGCTACAAAATTATCTATAGATTGCATTGACAATGGGCACACTTCATTCATATTGTATTGTATTGAATCTGTTGTACTAATCACACCTACCTGCTGAATGTGATTTTGTTTTATACTTAATTGGGTTTTTAATAGCGGTTTTAGAATGGCTGTATGTTTGGTGTTTTTATGTATATTTTTAAAATTATTGTTGTTGTTTAAGATGGGCAGCTGAATGAATGAATGAATGAATGAATGAATGAATGAATGAATGAATGAATCCTCCAAAAATAAGTCTGGCAAAATAGGAGGTACAAAGTTGTTTGTTTGTTAACTTCCCTTAAATCTTTTGGGGCCTGCTCCAAAGTTAGCATAAAATTTGGCATAATGAGGTAACATACTATAAGTTGTATTTATAAATGCTTTTTCAGTTAAAAAAGGTAGTTGAAATGTGCAACTTGAACACCATCTTACCAGCTTGGGTTTCAACTGATCCTCACTGTCCCCATGACCAAGACGTCCATATCTTCCCTTGCCCCATGTATAAAGATCTCCTGCAGCAGTAATACATGCACTGTGTGCTCCACCAGCTGCAATATCAACAACTTCTATGCCACGTAAAGATTCAATTACTCGAGGACGATCACAAGGGCTAAACAGAATAATTTTAAAGCACAAAGCAACATACATCAGTAAATACATTGTAGATTGCAAATAGACTATTCATTGTATAACAGAAGTTAATAGGAACAGTTAAAACATAGCTTGAAACTTTTCAGGGTAATCTTTACCCACTTTTTGCTGGCTGATTAAGGATTATACAGAACTCTAATATTTTGTCCCATTCCAATCTTATGGAAAAAATCCAGCAATAAGCCATGATAATGGTATTACCTCCTAGTTTCCCTTTCTCTCAAATGCACTACACAATGTTCTGAAGTCCGTCAAGAATGAGAGGAACTATGCCTGTTACCTCAAAATCTCTAGCACTGATTAATGCTTCATGCAACTCAAAACAGCATCATGCACCAATGTCTAACCCAGTTGGGATATTACATTTTTCCATTTCTTGTTAAACTACTCTTCGGTATCTTATAAACACGGAAGCTCCTCTGCTTTGTTATTATGGTCCAGCAAGTCAATCCTGGCTCCTGATGACCACAGAAACAAGTCCTTGTAGTGTTTTTGGCAACATTTTCAGAAATGATTGCTTAAGTAATTTCTCCTTAGAGTGACTGATCCTAAATTAGCCAACTGGCTTTCATGCCTAAGGCAGGACTAGAATTGGTCTCCAGGCTTCTAAGCCAGCACTTTTAACTACTATACCAAGCTGCTTTAGGATTTTACACATCTATGGAACATATATAATATTAGTTATAAAATTATTGTGCTACCTCCGGTTGCCATGGCCCAGTTTGCCATCTTCTGCCTCACCCCAGGAATAAACTTCTCCTTCTGAAGACAATGCTAGACAATGTTTTCCTCCAGAATTCACAGCAACTTTCTTGATAAAAACATGCTGAATGGATTCTAGTAATGTTGGAGTAGAAACAGACTCTGTCCCCCCAATTCCAAGCCTTCCACCTGCACCATATCCTGTGGCATAGAGCTAGAATAAAAATGGATGTGTTACTTGCATGAATTTCTCACACATGACTATTATTAAATTCTATTAAGAACAGTATTGCTATCTAAAATAAGATCTTTGCTGTTCTTTACTGATTCTGTTTGCTTCAACCTAGAAGTATTTCCTCTGTATATTTTGGGCTGATTACCATGTTCTCCTTGCTAGCTTTGTTTGTATTTTTACAAATCCTGCTGTTATCATCCACGTGTAGCACATTTATCTCAGCTAGAGAATGTTTCAAAACACTGCAATTCATTGTTTTGGCTGCAGGTCCTTAAAATTTAAAAGTGATTGTAAACAAACACTATGTAGCATCTGGTCTGATTTCTAAAATCACAGCAGCAGATAATCAGTATTACTTTTCCCATTATTGTCACTAGCCAGGCTGTTCTGATATCATGGAAGGCCAGGTCAGTTGCCATGTAGAAATCTCAATTCCAACATTCATAACGCACTACTGTGATAAGTCTTTTTGAATGACCCTTTTGGGATGAAAATTTGGTAAGTGATCCTGGAAGTGTTTGATGGAAATGAGGCACTATTTATGGAATATAACAATATATACCACACATTACAGATTCACTAGATCATTTAAAAAGTCCACCAATTACTTTTAATAAGACAATAATTTTCCTTCTACAGTAAATCTTTGCTTTTCATTCACACTATTACCTTCCATTCACAAACTCTTTGAGGACTTCCTGATACCTCCCCATTTGGCATGTTTATTGTTTTAACTGGTTTTATTGAATGTTTCAATCCCTGGTTTTATTGTACACCACCCAGAGTCACTTTGTGTGAGATGGGCAGACATATAAATTAGACAGACAGACAGACAGACAGACATATAAATATGCTTCTTACCTTCCCATCAGCAGTCACTGCAAAAAGTGTCTGTTCACCACCTATTAACTGTACTGGTCTAAGTGTAGCAAGGGCTTCACATGGTGTAGGAACCTTGACTTTTGCTCCTTCTATACCCCCAAGTTGTCCTCTGTGATTATGGCCCCAGCCATATATTGTTCCACTGCCTCCTGCAGAAAGTGTCCAATCGTCTGGTCTCCTGTTGAAGGAAAGGGCAAGTAGTCTGACAGTGTAAAATTCCCTGAAACCCCAATTTTTCACATATTTAGAAATGGAATATTGTTTATCAAAGTCTCCCCACCACCCACAAAAAAATATAGCTCCAAAGAACCTGTTCATCCACTGTACGAGCTGTTCATCTTGTTCCCTTTTAAAAACTTCATGGCTCTCATGCAGAGTATCAATATTTTCATGATCCGCCATTAATTCTTGAATTTTCTTGGCCACCTACAATATAAATTACAATACTTTTTGATCAGCTGAACTTAAGCATTGTTGGAACTTCTGAGTGTATAATGACTCATTAAGATCTCATTATGAAATAGGGCAAGTTATGGCCACAAGACCAATATTGACTTCAAACTACATACATCCTCATAGTCTTGATCCAATATAAAGTGGACAACCTGATTTAAAGGTTCATTTATATAACAGCCTTTTGTGCATTGTTTTGAGAACTGATATTTAAATATCCCACTAAATAAGTATGACATTAAACCAATACCTCATCAAGAAAGAGGCGAGGAAGTGGGGTTCTTTTATCAAGGGCTACAGCAACTCTGGAAGCCATGCAGTATCTTCTAAACCAAGCCCATTTGTGTGTCTCTGCACAGCAGGGAAGAGTATCCAATTCCAGATCACAAGCAAGGGCTACAAGCACCTGTACAAATAAAAACAATTGGGTTCAAAAGCACAAGCTCTCAGCTGGACCCATCAGACTGTGCTATTACTACTGGCTGCTCCTTGGGTTCATTTTATTATTAGTGGGGTGGGGTAGTGGTACTAGTAAATATTATGGCAGGGATGCAATGATAATTCAATTGATTTAATAGGAAACCACTTCAGGGCATGAAAATACATTAGAACAATTAAAAATAAGAGTATAAAAACCACAAGATTTTATTATTTAAATTATTGCACTGCTCTTTATTAAAGAATAGCAGCACAGTTCATACATGAAATAAAAAGAGCTGATTCTTTTAAAGCCCATGACTAGCTTTGTTGTAAAAACATTTCCCATTTTATTCTTCATTTTAATCCAATTCTATTAGTACTCAGGTGACATTTCAGGCTGATCATTCATGTCTGCTTGCAAGCAACGTTACAGGGTTCTCATTTCTGACTTTCACATTTTTTGCACCCAATGTTATATTACCTTAAAGAAAGGACTATGAAGTAGTTGTTTGCCACCTCTGACAATGGGATCTTCATAATCAAACTGCCGCTGTAAAGCCTCAGGAAGGCCTTTAACTAGAGCTGCTAAGGCACTGCCGGTGAAACTCTGATGCAAAAAGAAAAAAAAACCCAAAAGGACCATAAAAAGCAGTGATCGTTTTTGAATGTTGCATATTACCTGTATCTTAACACCAAGAGATAGTTATTTAGGCTGAAAATATTATCCAACCTAATCTTCCATAATCTATACCAAGAATTGGAAATATATAAGGAATTTTTGACAAAGCTAATATCCAATTACAATTTGTCAGCCTAAGTGGAATCAGTCAATCAAATATCCAGATGATCCCACAAACATTCTGGAATCAAAACATTGCTCAATTGTCCAAAGAGAGACAGGGATAGGGATAGGGATTTAGGACTTCAGCCTATATCTACATCTACAGGACTTAAGCCAGCATGACAGCAATTACTAGAGTTTATGATACTAGTATTGGAAGGCTTGATATTCTTACCATAGTTCGTGCTTCACCATCATTATCTCCCAGGATTCGATTGATATTAATTGATTGGCCAAACTCAGTAGTTAGTAACTTTCGTAGTCTCTGTAAAGCCCACATTCGGTGGCCAGCAGCTAAAAAATATATTAAAAAATGCACACAAGCTTAAGAAACAATTTTTCAGTATTAGAAATCAGAAGCTTGTTAGAAACCTGAACTCACCTAGAGCACTCAGCTGAGCACATGCTGCTAATGAAGCTGCTAAGCGAGGAACTATGCTCCTGTTTGAAGCTAAATTCAAACGGAAATCCAGTAAACACGTTACCAAATCCATTGATGGGCAAGAAAGAATACAGCGATCTGAAAGAAGATCTTTTGGACCTGTAGGAAAAAGTCAATAATATTAGCCATTTTCCAATCAAACATGTATGCTCTTATTTAAAGAAATAAGACAAACACAACTTAACTGTGTTGGTAAAGTGAAATGAGAAATTCACATATAGATCATAGTTTTATCAAACAAGGTAACAGCAACTTAACAGTTCATGAGAACTACTACTATTCCTATACTTTTTTTATATATATATAAGGTATGGCATAGCAGTTTGGTGTTCGTGCTGCTTTTCTTGCTGGGAAATCCTTGTGAGGTCCAGCAGCCAAATGTGTAGACTATTTAGCAGTGACAAGTCACGTTGCCCGGGATGCACCACGAGGAGGCTAGTCTACGTTGCACCGATTCCTATGATATTTGCAATTCTCATTCAATGCTTTATTTGTATCTAAGAAATAGAGTCAAAAGACTCTATTTCTTACATAAAAATAAAGCATTGAATGAGAATTGCATTTGGCTGCCATCAATGGATGAAAAGCTAAGACTGGTTTAGTTTAGCATTTTATGAATTAGATACCAACCGTAATATCTCTAACACAGGCGTACTCAAGCTCTCTCTTTTCTGCTATTGAAGCTACTTGCTAATAACTCAGGTGCAAAACAAAAAGAACAAATCTGCCAGTACAGAGAAATCCTTCTGTCCTGAAACAATACATGGGATTCACCTGCAGCTGGCATGATGGGATAAACTGTGAAGCGCCAGCCCCATCCATTCACAGAGCCATCACTGATAAATTTCCATTTTAATTCATCACCTGGAATGCGCAGTTCACTAGACCAGTCAGACCATTCGCGACCTGAAATATTTAGATAAAGCAGTCAATTGAATCGTTGACCTGTTCAGGAGGGGAATCTGTTATTTTCAATCCACCACCTAACACAGCACGATACATAATGACAATACTCCAGTCACAACATTTCAACTTCACTGAAGATCATGACTACAGCTGCAGCAGGTCATTAAGAGTATGTAAGAATCCAACCAGACTGGATTTTTTTTTTCTCCCAGACACTGAGGAGCAACATTAAAATCCCTAGAAGGGATGCTCAGGCCAAATGATTATTCCATTTCAGAACATCCTCCCCAAATACAAGTTTTACACAGCATAATCAGAGAACAGACAGCAAAATTAAAAACTGGGAACAACAAAAATAGATGCTTCAAGAAATTAACAATAAGAAAGAATGCCATAAAGTACAATGTACAGTTAAAGTAATATGGGGATTGGAGGAAGGAGGAGTATTTAATTATTATTTCCAATTTATGAAATGTATCTGAATTTTATTTAGTTTTAATTTTAATTGTATTTTATATAATTTTACATTTTAATTTAGTTACAATTCTGTTACATTTACATTTATAAATCTCCAACAGTTTAGCCACAAAAAAACTTTTCTTATCTAAAATGTCATACATTTTGTTTCATTACCTGATCTCACGGAAACTATCCGGTTGACTCCATCCATGACAGTGAGAGGGTCATGGCGTCGTTCTGTGGAGCACTGGCGGTCAAATTCTACTCTAAGACCTTCAGCACCTGAAGAATGAATGCCACAAAAGCAGAATCAAGACTCAGAAGGAGGAGGAGGAGGAGGAGGAGGAAGGTAGGTTTGTTTTCTATTTTGTATTCAGTATTTAGTTTGATTTCATGATCTTCCCAGGAAGGACAATTAAGTCTTGCATGCTGAATATCTGAAACCTAACTGCACATTATTATCTGAAGTGCATGTAGTTTAAAAGGACTACTCCACTCTTGAACCAAAACTCTAAAAGATTCTTTAACCGTGCTGTTAATAATCAGTAATATGACTTTATTAAACCAAGACAACTGAAATGATTTTAATAGATGATACAGGCACACTGCTTCTAAATTAATCTAGTGTTGCGACACCACCATTATGGTGTAATATAAGAATAATTATATTGCATAATGTTAGTGAAATAAATAAAAAGTGTGCCCTTTTGCTACCTCACTATTGTGTGCTCAGGGCTGATCAAGTATTCATTATATGATCTTAACAGTTTAGACATTTTGGGTCACTTTCATCAAAGCTGAAACCACTATGTATTCCCAGTATAACTTACAATGGTGGTACATGTTCTATTTCTGATTTTCAGGATACTCTTTATCAGTTTTAGTACCTGGTATTTTAACAGTGCCACTGGTAGATGTATCATCGGTATATGGATGACTACTTTCTACCACTACTGGCTGAGAAGAGAGACGACCACTTTGTGAATCAGTTGCTACATCTTCCAATTCAGTAACACATAGTTCCAACAACATATCAGCCACCTGAAAATATATATGTATTTATTTAAAGCATTTTTACTCTAATCTTCAGACAAAATGACTTACAAAGTATCAATCATTAAAAACTTTTATCATCTTATTATTTAATTGATTTATATGATTTATATCTTGCCTTTCTGCCTATCGGACAGCTAACAAAAACACCAAACTATTAAAAAAATTAAAACAGTTAAAACTACCATTAAAATTAACTGAAAATGCCTGACCGAAGAAGAAAAACTAAACTCTTATTCTTAAAAGCAGAAAGACTAGGTGCTGGACGCAGATGTCCTTCCAAATTTGCCTGAAACAAGATAGAAGATGGCCCTCTCTTATGTTCCTGCCAAGCAGATATCAAAAAGTGAGATTTTTAAAAAGGGTTCTACTGACTTTAACATCTTGATAGGCTTCTATTGAGATGGGTGGTCTATTAAATAATAAAGTCCTAGAAAGGCTTAAGGCTTTAAATGTTTTACACCTTAATTTGTGCTTGGGAACAACTGGCAACCAAAAAATGTCTTTCGTCATGAATATAATATATTCTTGATACAGGACACCGATTAGTAGACAAGCTGCTACAATCTGCAAAACTGCAAACTTCTGGATGCTAAAAGGTAGCTGCACAGAGTATACCACCGCAATCAAGGCTGGATGTAACCAATGCATGGCTAACTGTTGATAAATACAACTAGTTGCAAAACTCTACAAATGAAGTCTTTGCTACACCACCACCTGAGAATCCAGTGTTCAAGGAGCTCTCCCAAAACAAGGTACAACTCCATCTGGAACAGAATGAAGCATATCCTAGAACCTGGTTTTCTACAGATTAAGACCACTTCCGGATTGTCTGATTTTAATTTCAGCTTGTTCACCCCCACTGAACATAAGCACCAGTCATGCAAATCTACTGCTTCCTTGGAGGAAGATGGCAAGGAACAATGGAGCTAGACTTTATCAGAAGAATAATTGTCCTTCACTCCAAAGCTCCTGATAACTTTTCCCAGTCTTTTCATATAAATACTAAACAGCACAGTAGATAACAACAGACATTTAAGACATTGAGTTTATCCTTGTATTCAGTGTAAGTATCCAAATTAAAGAATTCGCCCCAAACCATCCAGCCCCTGCATAAACACATCCACTGATGGGCAACCCATAATTTCACTAGGCAACTGGTTTTACTTATCACCAGAAAGGTTTTCCTAACATTCAACTAGAATCTGTAATGAATGCCTATTCTAAAACACTCTCAGACTCATGAGCAGGAATTCAAAGATATCTGATTTATTAAAGAATAGTGTGCAGGATCACAGAGAAAGCTGAGAATGATGAAAGCGCGCCAAATTCAAACTAAAAACCCTCGGTGCAAATGAAATCCCTCCCCCTGTAGAATCTTCCCAGGCTCACAATCCCAGGTGCTCCTAATGGCTTCTGATGGTCTGAGGGAAAAGTCCTTGAACAGAGCACATAACCCAAACACATTCCATTGTAATGAACATAGATACAGAGCTTGGTACAAGGTTTCACAGCAGCTCCCTCCCAAACAGAAACGCGCATCAGCGCCATGGCATGTGAAACGTTACAATGTACAGTGCACATTGAAACAGTGAACATGACAGAATCTTACTTCCTCAAAATTAAGCCCATTATACCATTATACCATTATACCATGGCCTGTAATCTAGAATAATCAAGATCAGGTCAGGACTTTTTTCTGTGTGACACTCTTCAGGTATCGGAGATGTACTAGGAAACTCCTCTTCAGTCATCCATACCATTATTCTCAATTCAGCACATTTCAGAGCAACTAACACAGCAACCAGTACAGAATAAATGGAGCAGCAACAATTTAACTTACCTGAGGATAAGCAGTACCCATGCCAGACAGCACAGCAGAAAGAACATCTTTCCCCTTCTCTCCAGCACGCCCTGACACAGCCAACTTCAATAGGTCAACCATGACTCGGGTATCATCTGGTACCAAGAGACTGGTGAATTCATCCAAGTACTGAGGCTCTGGCCCAGAGACCTTACTTTGGCTTTCAGCATCCTTCAAGATAAAATGGAAGACAAGGTAGAGTACCATAATGATGTGAAAAGGCAGAAGTACAAATTACCCAATGAGGTGTTATATTTACAGCTTTGGATTATATAGCTTTAGAGATGTATTTCCAATTTAACTACCAACGTTTTAGCACAGAAAATACACAAAATACACAGAAAGTTTGTAGAGAAGCCAAATTTAGGAATTTTTAATAGGAAATACTTTATCTGAAGCTGTATTTTTTATTATTGGAAGACAGTGAAAGCAATTTGTTACTTGACAGCTCAACAGAATGCTATTAATTCACTTTAAATTAAATGTAGCAAATCAGGTAACTGCTTTTTGTTATAATTACAGAAGAACAGAGTCTACAGTATCTGGCCATCTTGCAGCCCAGTGTGCATGTTACACATCTTATTAGATATTCACCATGAATCTCTCAATCTTCATCTATATTCAATTACATTTGAAGAAAACCTAGTTAAGTGTGTAATCAGTACAAATGAGGACCTTACTTCTTTGGTTTTGGTCATTGTCTCTGCTATTATACTGGCTGCTCCAGGATCATCTGTGACAGGAATGAAAGGACGAGATGAGGCTGCTGCAGCAGAGGGTGTCACAGCAGAGGGAGTTAAGGCATCTTCCACAGAAGCCACCTACATAAGCAGAACAGCACAAGACTAATAAGAAAGAGCTTGGTAAGGCAGACAGAGTAGGACTTCGAAAATCCTCAACTGAGGAATTAAGGTCTTGCATTAATACTTAACGATTACCTAGAGCTTCTTTTCTGTGCACCCAAATCAAAACAAAATATAACTACAGCAACGGCCACCAACCAGAGCAAGCTTGATTGCCTTGTTACTTATTTTAGTGGCCTTTTCAAATCAGATTCTGTTTTTGAACCTTTCTGTCCTAGTTATTTAAACTAAAAACTTAACAGAAATTTTAAAATGTATGTTTCTTAAATGGTTGGGAACTTATTATTTCAGTAGGGGAGTGATTTAACCTACACAATTGTTTCTCAAGCTGGTTTGCAATGACACCACATTACGTTCAGTAGGACCCTTCTCATACTTTTATCTGGGAAAAGATTACCTCTGCCCTCCTGTCTTGCCAAGGTGTTGGGCTCTGTCTCTCCTCTATATCAATTGCTGTCATGCTTTCATCCACAGTAGGAGCACTGCCTATGGAAGTAAGGTCTGGAGGGGGTGCAGGAGACGAGGATAAACACTCCACTGGTGCAATCATACTTGCAGGCATCAGTGCTCCCACCACAGCATCCCTAAACCAAAAGAAAAACATTCAACAGATTCTTCCGCTGCATTGTGTCTTTTATGGCAGAAGAGGTGCTAACTTCACTATTTTACCTCTTACTCTTTTTTTTAATTACATTTGACGTAGTAGTTTGGAATCATGACAATTTATCTAACAGCAAAGCACATACATGCACACACCCATAGAAAGAGGACTCTCGTTCCATACATTTCCAATAGAAAAGTTCACAGTATAAGAATTTAGCCTATTTCTTTTCCAAAATTTTACTATTTGAAACACAGCAAAGGACTTGCAGGATTTTGAAAATATTTTCAAGCTCAAAATTTAAATGATTCGTCAACACTTTGAATGGCACATGCTCAGTTATGATTTTAGAAACATCAGACCCAAAAGTCAGACAACAGGAACTATATACACAATTCTGCAATCCACAGAAGAAGCAAAGGCAGGCTACTATTACACAAACATACAAAAAGCTACAGTGAAAAGACTTCCTAATAAATCTCAAAATATGTTATTTTTAAGTTTTTATTACATAAGAAATTTTTCTTCAGAACTTCCTATATGTAGTTAGACAATCAAAGCTAACATTCTTGAGTAATTTGATAATTTGTAAATGCATTTAAATATATATCTTTATATACATGCTTACCTCGCATACATGATCTGCAATGCTGTCAGTATATGAGATAATGACTGCTGCTTGGCAAGATTTCCATCTAATGACAAAAGGATCTTAGCAAGTGAAGGTCGGTTAGATTTAGAACTGTTTATACCATTGATTTTGTTACTAGAAGCAGAAGAATCGGCATCTGATGGAACACCTACAGAATATAAAAGATCTTCAAGTTCAACAATTCTGGAAGATGATTTATTACAGGATGAAACAAATCTTAAAGGCTGAATTCTCTTTCCTGTCAATTGTTTTTCTGCTAAATATCAGCAAATCTTATATCCTTACAAAGCATATGGTGTTAACTTTCTATATGGTAACAGCTAGCAGAACATGTTACGCCTCTTACTGGAAATCACATATAGAAGAATAGCAGATTGAGTTGTGGAAGTATGCATCAACATCAAAAATAACTTTGTATTTGAAAAACACATCTGATACAAAAAATAAGTTAATTTGAAAACTATTTATGGATTACAATTCTGCATATGGACTTGTGCTGAATTCAAAGTTTGGGTTTCTCTTATTATAGGGCTTTAAGATATTAAATCTTGATTGTCCTCTTAGATTCATCCTGACTCATGATTCTTACTGTACGGGCCATTATTGTTAATTATTGACCTGATTTTAATAATGCTTTTGAAGTGCCAATTGATATAAGATTATTTTTATATGCACTATTGAGCTAGTGTTAGTTCAAAAACATTTATTCAGTTTTATACAGCTTGTAAATCTCTTTACTTCTTTTTGCTTTTTTATTTCTTTTTCTGCTCTTTTTCTTGGTTGAGCTTTCAAATATTTATTAAAATAAAATGTTAAAACTTGAAAAGAAGAAAACAAAACATTTTCTATCAACTTCTCATTTACAGATTAAATCCCTAAGACAATTCTATTCATAACCTGTTTGTATCAAGTGTCAATTTACAGCAATACTTGCTCCCTTTTATTAGTAGCTTTTCACTTCTTTTGTACCTGTGTGCTTGACACCACTGATACAAACTCTCCCATATATATGTAAGTGCAGCAACTTAGATTTTGTCTGGAAGAATCTTATATTGTACTATTAAATTAATTAATGCATTATGCATTTGTTTTAAATTTGTGTGAGGTTTCATTTACGTATTTGATTTACAGACCCATGGAACTAGAAAGTCTATTTAAGATATCAAGTCTAACTCACTGCTCCATGTAGGAATCTAAATTAATACACACTGCATTTGGCTGTCTAGTCTTCATTTAAGCAGACTGAATGAGGCTGCCTACAAAATAAAACTGTTCTTTAAGATGGATTACAAATATCCAAACCATTTTTGGAAAAAGAGCCTGAACAAGAAGCCTTTGCATCAAATACATTTTTAAATCAAGGCCAGTACAAAACTATCTGCTCTTCTTCTTGTTTCTAGCTAGTCAGTATGGCTCTGGTTGGGAATGAATTTATAACAGAGGACATATTTTGAAGTAAAGAAGTACAGAGTTAGAAATACTGACCACTGCAATGACTATCACATAAACTAAGCTAAGCTAAGCTTTGTTTATTTTAAGAGGTGTTTGTATTCCTCTCTCTCACACATACATACAACAAAGTTCTTTTTCTGAGGTTTTCCTCCTGCATTTCAACCAATTCTATTTTCCTGCATCTTGGCCTTCACACAGTGATTAGTAGCTGGACTGCATAAACAAACATCTGATAAGGCCCCTCTGTTTCTCAAGCGGGAATACAGAGGATTAAATAAACTTTTACCTATGTTTCCATTTACACAGGAGAAAGTACTTGAACTGTATCATAAGAGGGGAAATGATTCATGACTTATGCTTCAGATTTAATGGAACAACCTACAATACTGATAAGAACATTATGTTTTCTTCCAAAACACTACTGTAATTTCTCTATCCTGCTACGTGCCCCACTTATATATCTTTTTAAAGGAAAGAAATCTTAGACTTTATAGTACCCAAATAAGATGCGCCTAAAGGGTCTCTTGCTGTTTGAAAGAGAACTGGCTCATGAACAGAGGGGGTAGCAACATCCATTGTTGTCCAAGCCACACTATGGGAAGATCCACATGCAACACGGGTTATTTTCTGGCCTTCTAAACCCTGCACCAGAGTGGGCTTTCTGTTGACTGTGGTAGTCCCGTTGCCTTGCTGTCCATGGTCATTATCACCCCAAGCATATACCTGCCAATAAATCAAATAATTCTGTACATCACTGTTTCCAGTAGTATACATACACTACTCTCAAAATATTTAGGAGAAATTAGTATGTCATTCATTTAATATTTAGCATGTAAATTCTTGTTCCACACTTACAGTATGTATGTACATAGAAGGTATCTTAGTCTCTTCACTGAACTGCACAGACTAATTATTTAACAACTTTGGTATCAACATTTTGAATGCTTTCATTACTTTAGTTGGATAGCAAACAAAAATCATGGGAAGTATCTCATTCAATAAATAGGCTTAAGTTTTCCATAACTTTCAGTCTTTATGAAAATGGGACAACTGCATGCAAATAATTCTAAAATGCAATGTTTCATTTCCCATTACCCAACATTAGAACAAATTACAGAATAGGAATAATCTGTATAGAGACTAACAGCTGCCAAAAACACTCAAATCCAGATTAAGCAACTACAAATAAAGCCAGGAAAAATATTACCCTACTTAACTCAGCATTTCTACACACAGTAATGTTTGCAGTAACTCCTATCTCAACAACAGCTTCTTTTCAGCTATGGTAGTTTCTGGAGAACAGTATTTCCTATCAAGGACTGATTGCTTCCCTCAAAAAGGTGAAAATCTCCTTTTAATAGAATGTGATATCCTGTTCTGTTTGTATTGTTGCTGTTTAATTTACTGAGTTTTTTAAAAAGTTTTATTATGTCTTTAGGTTTCTGTTTTGTTTGATGGCACTTTAAATCCCTATAATTAAGAGACAGAAGATTAATTAGTAAATATCTTTGTTTTAGAATATTTAAGACTGCAATAGAATAAACTGATTGTTCTTAATAGCTTAGGCAAAATATCAGGAGAAATATAATTCCAAAATGTGGATTTATTTAGCTTTTATAATATCACATAATGAACTACACAGCAAAATGTCTATGACATATGTCTCAGCTATTAAAATATTTAAAAATCTTAGAAAATATCCTAATGCTACTAGAAAAAGGGATTAATGCCTAATAAAGAGGGAAAAAAGAAAAAGTAGTCAATACTGGCAATGGTTAATCATACCATTTTATTGTTATATTCCATGCTTCAGTATTTACTTATAGCCAGAAGCTTAATACGCTCCTCAATCAGGAAAGTTACTCTGTTGTTGTTGTTTTTTAATGGGGCTTTATTGCCAAGTAATAGTCTCCAAAATAAACTGATTTTTTTCCTTACCTGCCCCGTGTCTGTGACAGCTAAGCAATGGAGAGCACCCACAGCTACATGTACTATCTTCTTTCCTCTCAGACCTTCTACTACTTGGGGTTTTCGTACATGAACATCAGTACCATGTCCTAGCCTGAAGTAGTCTCCTTTGCCCCTAAGGACAGCAAATTGTAATTTTAGAACCCTCAGATATCATTAAGTATTTAAAACAAACATAAATGAACAGCTAGAAATAAAAATAAAGATTTCTGCCTGCACTTGAATGGAAGGGTAACAAGGAATAGGTGAAGCTGAGATCTTGTAATGTTTTTCCCATACTCTACCCAAACCTCCCTTTCCCACTCCATTCATTGCTTTGTACAAATGATTCAGCAACTGAAGAGAAGGCAATGAGATGACATTCAAATGAGGGCAAAGATTTTGCTTACAGGTTTAAAGAACATATTCATCTTATTTTATATTTTTCATGAAGCGCTTATAAATCAAGGTTATCTTATGAATGGTCTCATGTATCAAAGCAAAGAACTAATAGTGAAGTGCTGGACATCAATAAAGCCAGTGAAATTTATGCACTCTTTAATTCTGCACAGAAAACATTCACAGAAGAAGCTGACATCTCAGACTTGATGGTAAATAATTAATCTCATGAATAGCATGTACCATTTCTGTTATAAAATATTCAATATGTCTATTCTGCCTTTCCTATCAATTTAGTTCAATCTAAGACAATTAGGTAAAAAATCTAATTTGAAAAGCAACAATATTGGCACATTTAATGTTATATAGTTGACTTTAAAATGTTATATGTGACATACCATGTCCATACTACCCCAGACTTCGTAAGAGCTAAAGAAAACTGAGCTCCGCATTCAATCTGGCAAACTCCCTGTCCATTCAGCCTTTCAATGTTCTGAGGAATGTTGCATCCTTCACTTCCTCCTCGACCCAGTTTTCCAAAATCTCCATCTCCCCAGGAAAATACTAGACCTAGTAAAATAGACCCACATTAAAGACGGAAACTGAAATAGTCATAATGTAGGAATACTAAATAGCTTTCTTACCCTCATCTGTCAAAGCCAGAGTCTGAGCATCTCTGCTTCCACAGGCAACTTGAACGACCCTGTGGCCAAGAAGCACCTTAACCTACAACACGGAAAGCAAACAAACTGAAGCATATTAATTTCAAGTGTTAAACAAAGTATTCATTGCAAAACCCCAAACTGTTGGTCAATATAGGTTGATTGGTTACAATTAAGGCCTTCCTACATGAAGGAAAAATGGACTGGAGTTTCCCAAAATGTGCACATGCTCTTCTCCCATGTCACAGTACTAGGAAGTTCAGAAGAAAACAGAAGCTGCAGTTTGTAACACAGGGACAGCCCTAGAAGTTGTCTTCTGGAACAGCGACAAAACTGTCTTGAAACCTCCTAACCCAAGCAAGGGTCAGAGGAAGCTTCCATGGAGACTTAATTTCCTTCCTCACTACATTTTGAGTGACAGTGTTTTGATAGTGCTTTCTTTTCTCTTATTTCAACATGTCCTTAGACAGGTAAGTCTTATCTATGGTTTTACCATCTTTGGTTTAAGTTGCGTAGTATTGTCCCCATGTCCTAGTCGACCATATTCACCAAGCCCCCAAGTATATAATTCTCCGCTTGAGGTAATAGCAGCACTGTGAGAACTGCCACAGGCAATATCTCGGATACGTTTTGTTTTCAATGCTTCTATCAGCCTTGGTTTATCACAGTTCCTAAAAATATAAGAAAAACCCCCAATTATTATTTGTTACCTAGCCAATTTACTTAATGAAATTATATCTTAACAAGAGATAGATAAATATTCTAGTGTATTGAACATTGGGTTTTTTTCATCTTCAATTTTTTTTAAGGACTGTTTGGTGAAATGTCTGTTAAACAAAACCAAATTTTACTCCTAAAGCATTGCAATGAAGGCTCATCACTAAAGTAAGCAACTGCCATTAAAATATAGTTACCATTAGCTCCGTATCAAACAAAACCGTTTCAGATTAACTTTCTAGTTCTTACTGCTTCTTGATTATTCTGAATGCTCTTCTCTAGCTACGGAACTGGACATGACAACAACCCAGCAACACAAACAGCAAAAATAGCCTCCTTACATTCTACTGAAGTGTCCAAGTTTCCCATCATCTCCTTCTCCCCAGGAGAATACCTTGCCATCAACAGTTAAAGCCATAGCATGGCGACCACCTAGAATGAGCAGGAGTACAAGAAAGTGGGAAAGTAGCATTAAAGGAGGGGGAAAAAAATTAGAGACTCTCCCAGCCTTCTGAAAGGGGTTCAAGATGTGGCTGTGCCACCTTGCTTGGGATGGGAAGGGGCATAGTTCATCATGAAGATGCTGACACCTTGATGTGGCCCAGGAAATTTTATCAAGACTACGATATTACCATCTTGGGTTTTAGATTTCGTATTTTATATTGTAGAGTTTTGAATTCTCTGTGTATGTATATTGCATATGTATATGCATATTGTATATGTATATCTTAGAAATGTATTTCTTGTAACCAATATTTAATTTTTTGCTGTTTTAAATTCGCTTGTAAACTGCCCAGAGTCATTGTTTGAGATGGGCCATGGAAAAATGTGATTAATAAATAAATAAATAAATGGAATCTCTTTCAACGGATATGGCAATAACTTTAATCTTGCTACACGCTCATTTATGACGAAGACCTTATGGCACATCACTAACAGTTCCTTAATATTAAAGTTTATTTGGCTCAATTTGTATAGTCAGACTGAAACTGAATGAAAATTACACTGTATTCTGAAGAAAATAAACTTGAAAACCCTTTGAAATTCTCAACTGAACTCAAAACCATAATGAGAAAATGTTTTTTAAATGGTTCTAAGCGAAGAAAAAACAAAAACATTTATTGTTTTTATACATTTTGCACATGGCTTAATTTTACCAAACCCTTCTGTTCTCTGAATGGTATCAGTCCTTCAACCGCTGAAACAAAGAACTTTCCCAGGACTCCTAACTGAGACCTAATTATCTGGAAATGCCAGCATAAGTATCATCTTAAGCAGAAAAAGGATGTGCTTTATGTTCAAGGTAAAGTCCATTCCCAAATTATTTATTTTATTTATTTTCTATCCCTTTATTATTTTTTATAAATAACTCAAGGCAGCGAACATACCTAATACTCCTTCCTCCTCCTATTTCCCCCACAACAACAGCCCTGTGAGGTGAGTTGGGCTGAGAGAGTGACTGGCCCAAGGTCACCCAGCCGGCTTTCATGCCTAAGGCGGGACTGGAACTCTCAGTCTCCTGGTTTCAAGCCCAGGACCTTAACCACTAGACCAAACTAGCTCTCATTAAACATTCATGTCCTTTTTCAAATGAGTTTGCAATAGCAACCTATTTTATACTGTGTCAGTAAATATAAGTATTTTCAACTGCTCTGAATGAGGACGAGAAAACACTTCAGTTCTATACCTTTCTATGTTGAGCTTATTGTTTTCTGCACAGAGAGCCCCATTTTCAAAACACAAATCTATGCTTCAAAACACTTTTTTCTATCTCAGAAGAAAGCATTCCAGAGAGAATCTGTTTCTAAGACTAAACCCTTCATGCCTCTTTTGTATGCATATTTCCTTCTGCTGAGTATAAGAGGGAAGACCAGCCTAGTGTGTGTGCAGAAGTATCTTACAAAGTATTTCTCACGAACCATCACCAGAAATATACAATGGATTACAAATAATGGATTACAAATAAGGAGACAATGCAAAGGTAGTTTCATTTCACTTATTTAATGATTCTCATGCAGAGAAAAATATAAAGTTAATACCTGAGTGAACAGCTACTTTCTTGACTACATAGTTACTGAGAGCAGTAATCTGTCGGGGAATAGGAACCGTTCCACTTGAGAGGCCTAATCCAAGCCTTCCATTCGTGGCCTCTCCGCAGGCATACACTTTACCTTCCACGGTCACTAAAACATAAAGACAATTTTGGTTCCAAGACCATGAAATTGGCACAAGCAAACAGCATTGTTTGCCATTACATCCAACTTAACTCTCGAACTGCATAGTAAAGAGCTTTCCTACCTGCAAAAAGACTTTTAGAACCACCCGCTACTTGCACCACATTCAAAGCAGACAGGGTTTCAGAAAAAGAAGGCACTTTGATCTGTAAAATGTAAATAAATAGGAGAATTTGCTGCTAAAGCAGACTGTTTTATTATTTTTCACATTCAATGATCTTTATATCCAGCTGGCTATTTTAGGTACTTTGAAGTAAGTTTTTTTTTAAGTTTGTTTCTTCCCAGCTACTTCCTTGAAAAATAAATATTTTGAAAAATACGTTAAACATTCCATCAGTTATATTTAGGTCCTTTAGTGTTCTTTTTGGATATTCACCACTATGTTCTGATTATTCCATATTCTTCTTACAAACTATGTGCTCTACTCTCTATTAAAAGCGTTCACATTCATTTTTATTTTCTTTTGAAAGGATGGTATTTGGGAACCCAATTACTAGAACAGGGTATCTGCCTTGTTGCCTAGTATACTTTAAACGGTATTCTGACCATTCAAGCCATTCTTCAAGTTCCATCCGAGTACTGCATCCTCCATTTTGAAACAAATGCCAGTAAAAGGCTCTTATTACATTATATCCTTTTGACTTGTAAACCACAGAAGCCACTAAACATCTACATCTGTCTGCTCTAGATCTCATGCTATTTTCAGAACCAGAATCCTCAATACAGCCAGCCTCGTTCATCTACATCTGAGATTGCCACAGAAATGCAAAATCCAATGTAATAAGCAGCCAGGGTGAGAAGTCCCAATCCACACAGAAGCTGCCTGGGCAGCCACCTACTACTGTGCCACTCACCATTCTTACAAGTTCCCTCATGTCTTTGCTTATGCCACTGAAATCAGGAGGCACACTATTAATTCCCATACACTTTAATTTTTAAAGATCCAAACCTTAGAACCTTTCAATCCTCCCAGCTGATCTTTATCATTTAGGCCCCAGACAAAGACTTTGGTCCTAATCGAAGCTGCAGATTCCAGGCCTGTAGTCTTCTTTCTAACAAGACTAAGAATGAAAACCATATTAGATTGGAAACTTTGTGCTAGGATATCTCCTAGCACTTTTTATTTGCTTTGTTTAAAAAAAACAGAAGGAAGAAAAAGATCACAAGACTCTCTCATATGTTAATCAACACTAGTCTTTCATATGTATTCATGTTATGTTACATGATTCAATTATTCATGCAACTTTACAGAAAAAATGGTTGGTTCCACACTTATGATTGCCAAAGACTCCCACCCCCTACAACAACTCTGATACTGTAACACTGGAAGGACATCCGTTTTCCAGCATTTTGTTTGTAACAGCAGCTCCATTTACAACTTGTTCTTCACGTAAAAGGTAAGCTAGAATCTCAACTACAATATGGTTAATTGTTTGGGAATTGCTAAAGCCCTTATAACCCAGAGGTTGAGAATGTACAGTTTTTCTTTTCATTTTGTGCTTGGTGTAAAAAAATATTATGTATTTATTTGTAAAATTTATCCAACCGCCTGAAACCAGCCAGACTCTAGGAGGCTTGTAGCCATGTCTACACTAACTTTTGTAAAGCCATGGGCATGGGGGCTGTATGCAATTCAGAGAGCAAGCTGTTCCAGAGAAGGGGGCTGCTACAGAGTGCTTGCCATCAGGCCCCTTATACTGTAATTGCTGGTAGGTGGGAGCCCTCAGCAGGCACTTCCTTGTTATCCAGGGGTGGGCAGCAACTACTGGGGAAGGCAGGCTCTAAGATACCCAGGCCCTGAGCCATATAGGGCTTTATAGGCAGAGATCAACACTCAGAACCTGTTGGTACTGACTGCTGCAAAGGTGTAATGTAGCAAATTCAAGGCCAACTGCTAAGCACATACACTGCTGTATTCTGGACCAGCTAAAGTTTCCTGATAGCCTTATCAGCCCAAGTACAGTGAGTTTGAGTAGTCTAACTGAGAGATGCCCAGGCAGGCCGACCGACCTTACTCTACCAGCACTTTGAAAATTAAAAATTGAATACAAGAAACAAACGGCATCAATAAAATCTAAGATATCGTAGACAACAGTATTGCCCTAGGTAGTCTTTGGCTCTCAGATGAATGTAATTGAAAGGGGTCTATGATAACTTAGATTTTATTGATGACGTTTGTTACTCGTATTTAATTTTTAATGTTTTGTTTATGTCTTGACTTTGTTGTGTCCTACCCAGAATCCACTTGAATTGAGGTGGGTTATAAATGTTGTAAAACAGATAAATAGATTCTAGCCTTCATTCTTTTAGAAGAATCCTTAAAACAAAATGACTGAATATAGTGTCTTCCCAGCCTATTTCATACCCCTTACCTTGCTGGGCGTATTTCTAAGCCCTTCTTCACTAAACACATTTTTCTGTATTTTGTTACACTATTCCAATGAGCTGTAGAGTATACTAGATATGGGTTATAAAAGGCTTAAGAGTACAATTACTCAGTTGCTGTAATCTGTTCATAAAATTAAATTAGAAAGTTTGATCTAAATATTCCCAATGCAGGGTCTGCTAGCACTAACCAAACAGTGGGATTTTATATCATAAAGTATCTAGTACAATTACAGAAAACATTTTTAAAAGACAAATTGTTTTAATATTCCATACCTCCCAGTGTTTGCTTTATCATCATCATCTTCTTCATTATCAGAAGCAAGGAAAGGAACTGCAGCGAAGTCTTCATCCTCTGCTCGGATACGTCCTAGTATACTCAGGCCATGTATTTTGCAATCGATACCAGAACTCCTGCACTGCTTAATAGCTACCTCAATATACCTGTGATACTTGAAGAAAAGAAAAGGTTACATTTCCATGTTTCCATTGTTTGGATCTTTAAAGTGCTGAACACCCTTAAGAAAAAGGATTCAAGACTTGTTTAATCTTTCCAACAAAACTGTTTTGCTAGCATAAGGGAAAAAGCTTTAACCCTTTCACATCCCTTCCTAAATTAACTAAGAAAAAAGACACAAAATTAGAAACCATGTCAGACAAATGCTTTAGCTTAACATTCAGATGTGTATTAGCTATTAACATGAACAAATTTGGTGAAATCAAATGAAGTCATAGAAAATAAATGACTAACACCACCAACAAATCTAATGATTATTTTCTCCTATTGCAGGATATACTCCCATACACTAATGGCATGTGGGAATGACCTTGGGAGACGGGGAAAGAGCCACAGCCAGGGGAATGGTCAGATAAGAGGCAGCTTAGCCCACAGCAGGAATGTGGGCATGGCAAATGTCTCAGAAGGGACCCTCCCTAGTTTCTTGGGCTGTTAAAAGAGGGGAGAAATGTACTTCCAGACTTGCAAGATTCTGTTGACATAACCTACAATAAAGTAGAATTAGTTCAGCTGGGCATGCTTCTTGTCTGGACTACCTCATGAGGTAGGCTGCAGACATCTTGCAAGTCTGAAACTACATTTCTCCCCCTTGTAGCTTTTTATTCTGTATCTTATAAGGTGTTTTATTGTATATACCACCAAGAGCCTGTTGGGAATGTTCATTATCACCAGCCATGGATTATGGCTAATACAGAAGTATCCTAATGTAAAGAATGCAGTAAAGTCCTTAAACTATCAAATGCATAGTAAAAAAAATCAGATCAGAAAACCATATTGTAAAAAACTGACTGAAACAAAGAGTAAAATTAAGAGTTGAGAATACAAGAAACAGTACTAAATCAGAAAGTATTAGTATTTCTTTAAAGATATTATCTTCCATAAGGACAATATTTGCATTCCCTGATAATCAGCAGATACTTACTTCTGTGCAATCACCAAGAAGTGGAACAGTTGTATCTGTAGGATTAATATTAATAGTCTTCAACTCTATGAGGTTATTTAAAGAACTGCCGCCTACAGAAAAAGTAAACAAAGCCATACTGAATTATTTATATGCTGCAGAATTTTTCAGTGTTATAAAGCTATGAAAAGTCAAGAGGTGGCTGATCAATAAGGGATTTCTTTCTTTCTGAACTCAACAATGGTAATGCCATACCTGAGACCACAACTAAAGAAGGCATGTAACTGCTGTCTGCAGGGTCCACTATCATCTTCAATCTGTGTACCAGGACATCAGGAAAAATTTCCAAGCGTATCCAATGCTAGAAAATGTTGTATTCAATTAATTCAAATCCTTTGAAGACATATTATTAACAGCAATTACATCTGAATAGTATTACTTCTTAAAGTTTAAAAACTATACTTCCTTAAAGACAAAAATGATAAAAAATATCTACTGCAACTTTGAACTATGGGGAATTATAGATTATACACAAATGTGGAGGAAATTTGCCATCCTTTTCTTTTTAAACTTGCCTTTCCTTGAGAGCCAGAAGACTGCCAACACTGTTCGCTTCCATCAATCAAACGTGAAGCTTGATTCACAGAAGATGACACATTCAAATTTTTAACAATTCTGGACCAATCATCAAGTAGCATGCCTCGCTGGCTACTATGACGTCTTTTTAGCTGCTTTCCAGAGCGACCACAAAATACTGGAGACTGACCTGTTTTAAAGTGTTGAAAGTTGGAAGATAGCAATATTTAATCCAACAATCCTAAAAGCAAGGAAATTTTATTGGACTAACTGTATTTATACATACACCTCACTGAATAATTTTGTGCTTAAGAATTTTAAACAGTTGAAAAGTTGGTTAGGGTGAAGAGTTATAATAAAACTGACCTTGTACATTATAAAAACTAGGAATCAAAAAAATACCCATATGTTCTCTGGAACATACATGAAATGAAACATTTCCTGAAACTGTAAGGAAAATATACTTGGTTTATTTAAATATACCTGGTTCATTTATTCTGCCAAAAGTGTGTCTTGTATTATGTTTCCTGCTTTTGAAGCAGGTTTCACAGAAATCGAAATCATCACAGTTTCTGCATTTAAATCTAGGTCCATTAATAGGGAACATCTGACAGCCATCACACCTAAATGATGACAAAAATTAAATGACTATATTAGCTATAATGTTAAATTTACCATCTTGAATACTTTTTCATTCTCTATAGGTTAAGAATTTCTATTGTTTCAGGTTTTTAGCTGAAACAATAGAAATTCACCTTGTGGAATTCAAACAATATTTTACATTACAGAAATAGCAAAGGAAAGATGCAAAGGTTCTAACAAAATAAAAAATTGTCAACGAAAAAGTGTAAAAACTTACGTAACACCTGGGTGGATACTGGGAACCAGTTCCATTTCTGACAATAATCCAGTCCAATGAGATTGTTGAGGGAAATCAACAATAACATCTTTACCATTGGCACTAAAAGCTTTGGCAAAAGAAGATCTGAAAGTTATTCATGTGTTTATTTCAAGAACAAATACAGTGATCCTACATGGCTCGCAACAACCAGTAAAAGCAACAATATAAAAATATACACGAGGTAAGTGTCAGAGGGTAAACATGCATTCACTACTGCATTTTGAGATACGTTGTACTGATAAATGGTACTTGAAAAATTTCTGGAATATATGTAATGTTAATCTATAGTGGCCCAAAACTACTACTTTTTCTATTTGTGGATAAAGGAGTTAAGTCCAACTATCAACATCAAATTTATGATGGAATATCAAAAACGTTATTTTTTTAAATAATTCTAAGAGGAATATATATCACCCACGGGTGACAATTCATCTGAAAGCATTTCATTAAAAAAATTGTATCAAAATTTCAATGAAACATCATCAAGAAGTCTAACAAGCAAACTTCTTTACAGTATTCAGCATGGATAAAGATCAGGTAATGGATCATTATGACCACAATAACTAAATAATATAAAGCACTGTTACTGCATTTTTGCAATTGTTCCTTGATATAAGCCAAAATACTGATTTATAGAAATCTCATTCCTTCATTCTTTTCAAAGAAGCAATTCTGCTCCCAAGATCAATTTAAACAGGCAGTATTTTTTTTTCTAAGCTTCCTCTTTTTCAATAACTCAGAAACGTTTTGGAACACAAGACATGTCACAAATAACTGCAGAACAAGGAAAGGGGGTGGCAAGAATCACTTATCACCACCCATATGAGAATTGTCTTCTACTAGCACACTTCTACTAGACATGCTTGGGCAAACTATTAAGAGAAAAATAACAAGAGGAGATCAAGCTTTGTACACAGTTGAATATTATTTTGTGGCAGCACAAACACTGTATAGTGACAACATCTGTAATTATTCATAATGCATCTGTCCTTTTTTTTTTTTTTAAGTACACATTACCTTTCACTACACCCACACTTCTGTGGGTAACAGATCCCCATTTGTATTTGGGCGTCATTACAGAAGTTTTTACACGAACTTTGTCACCAATCTTTATGTGTGATGGAGAGCTCTGTGGTGGGAATCCTATAAAGTATTAAGACCAGTAATATCAATTGGTTTGAATTTTAAATTATATCTCATTATAGATAAAATCAGAATAATGCTTTATGTATTCAACTCACCTATCAGTTCAACATGGATATATCTGACCCAGTAAGTGCCACCCTTTTGTTGCCAGTCACACTGCACATTGAGATCATGCAACCCATCACGATCCAATTTTATAACTTTACCCACATCTCCCTCACAAACTTCCTCATATGTTCTGCAACATCGAACCATCATCCCCACCTAAGATGAAAATAAATAAGTGAAAGGAGCAAGGCACCACTTGAATATTCAGTCATTTAAGTAACACTGTAAGCAATAAGGAAAACAGTAACAGGAGCAAGTACAACAGAAGAAAAAATTGTAGGTAAAAAAGCACCTTCATACTGATTTGGGGAGAAAAAAATTCTGTTAGCTCTAAATATAGAACCCTAATATCTTTCCACACTGGCATTTATTTAAAGGAAAAAGAAAAAAGAACATGCTCACAAAATATCTCATATACTAAACAAACCTAGTGCTACAGACGCCTGTATATCATATATAAATTAAATTGTTACTATTTCAATCAATTTACTTATTAAAAAAATCATTTTATTTTATTTATTTAGAGTATTTGTTTTCTAGCTACTCCCTTCCTAGTTCAAGGCAAACATTAAACATATATGGGCCAAATTTCTTAACAGTCTTCCAGTTGGGGCTCCTAAGAGCAAAATGCTTGTTCAAATGTAGCAAGAAGTGACTACTTTTAGCCTCCTATATAACTGACCGACAATGGGCATCCTTCCAGCATCATTTATTGAATCAAAGTGCATCATGTCTTTTTCTCTTGTTAGTTCCTAAATCACTGGCACACAATTTAAAATAGCATGAACTATAAAAACCCAATGACTTTTCCAGAACAAAATTAGTATGTGAACTTCTGCTCAAAACGGAGCCACTATAGCACATGATGATATCATATTAACCAATGCTGCATTTTGAGGCACATTGCCAGCATTTAAGCCTTATAAAAGAATTCATAGATGACCAATAGATACAAAATAATGCTTTTGTTACATTCATTGTAATTTAAAATCTATAATATGGTACACAGATGCTGAAATGGACATCCTTTATCATTCCTGTGCCAGATATTCCAACTCCTTAGTCCGTTCTTCTCTATATTCCTGAATATTTAGCTTAGTTTATTTCACATATATGCGCACAGACACACACACACACACAAATAGTAATTATAGTTTCATAATTTTGTAAATATCAGGTCACCTTCAAACGAAGCTCAACTCGTGTTTACTTCATGGACATGTCCATGCAGTTTTCTTGGGAACAGTGCAGAAACAGTTAGCCAGAACCTTCATCTGCAAACTTTTTCAATCTCCCAGTCTAGCCTAAAGCCCTGATATTTTCTGGTAGCAATTAGGAAGTTTGCTTAGCTTCCATATCCTGAGAAGATCAGCTAGGTAGTGCCACCTATTATTTTGTATTTGTATATGTATAAGAATCTATTAAAACTTTACCAGTAGAAAAGATTCTGAAACAGTTCGTGTTGCCAGCCCTCCTGTTAGATGTGAAACAGTGTTTCAACTGAAGAAGCTGCCACTCTACATGTTTTAGCAAATGCCATTTATTCTACAAATTCTCAAATACAAAAGCTGAACATCTAACCCCATTATTTTATTTATTTATATTTCAAATTTCTGTCACTGCTCATTTCCCCCAAAGGGGGACTACTCTTAGTTCATTAAATGAACTAAGATTTTCTACACTCTATCCAGGTTTTCCAGAAAAGCACAGCTTTCATATTTTCAAATTTGTAGTCTCCATAACATGATCATAGAGATTAAACTGTGGTTCGTGTTCTTTACTTAACAACTATTGAAAGCACAACATAAATTACTGTTTTGACCCATTACTGTAGTGGAGAACATGTGACCTTCCAGATGTTGCTGAATTCTAAGGCTGTGCTTTGGATTTGCACACTGCAAATTTACACTGGGGCACAGACATAATGCTTGTTTGGAACGTTTTAAAGCAGCTGCATTTTTTTATTAGAAGCATGTGGGAACTGCAGAAGACACCAAGAAGAGCTACACAGCCCCATTTAATTCTGTCTCCCATGAATTATAAGCAACATGGCCAAGGAGATGGACCCACATTCTAACAGTATCTGGAGTTATACATATTGCCCACTCCTACCCTACACTTTAAAACTTACAAAAGTTCTTATGCTCATGAACATGTACAGCAGACAGACTTTTTCATAAGTTTTAGAGTCTGTCTGCTGTACATGTTCATGAGTACAAGAAGCTAACTTATATGGAATCAGATCACTGGTCTACCTAACTACATATTGTCTACATGGATAGGCATTAACTGTCCAAGTTTTCATATAGGAAGCTTTTCAGTTCTACTGAGAGATGACACTGAAACATTTTACCTAAATTACTGGTTTGTAACTTTAAAATATCAGCCTCCCAAAGCCTTTGAGAACAGGCAGCATAAATAAAATAAACCTGCTCTACCATTCACTTCCACTAATAAAAATAGAGCAGAAGGAGCAGGATGATGCAGGCTACGAGTGCCTTCACAAAAGGCAAAGCGAGAGATTGAAATACCTGGGAAATAACATAAATGGCTTTTTGCACTTAATCTATATTTTCCATATTATCTACTTTCCTATATGCATAATAATTCTTTCAGAAAGAGAACCACACTCATTGCTTACCTGAATATTCTCCCGGATGTATACTGCATAATCATCATTACTTAAGAAATCAGCTCTTTTCTTATATGTCTGGCTTTCTGTTACAACAGCAGACTACAATAAAAAAACAAATATTCTGGTTGTCATAGTATACATGATAAAATGATCTACAGTGTCATGTCCATTAACAACCATAAAGAGTTTGTCACTATTTTTGTTTGCAAGTTAGAAAAATTGTATCAAAATCGTAAGTAGTTATTCCTAACATTTACCACTGGATATGCAGCTTCTGCTTCTTCTACTTCTTCTGACACTTCATCGTCTGAATATTCATCAGATATAGTGTCACCATCCGAGAAATCAGTAATCTGAACATCAGGATGATCCAAAAGCCAGCCCACCAAGGCTTCCACCCCTAGATTAAGACATCAACAGTATTGTTCATATGAGTAAAAGTTTTTAAAGTTATGCTTTTATACGTTTCGCTCACCAACTTCAAATCATCGTTTTATTTTTAAGGATTAGAGTTTTCAATTATGCTTTTCTGCCAAACTTTCATACTTACTCTTAGCTCTCAGCTAACATCAAAACTTATAAATGAAGAACAAAGTCTATGCCTTTTAACAGACACCTTATTTTCTCCTACACATTTTTGCATTCAGTGTCTCAAGAGTGCAAGCTTGGGGACACCATCAACAATTTTTTCTCTCTAGACCCATTCCATATCATCTAGGGGAATGTGGACTTGGTTTCATTTCCCTGATTTCCTTTCTTTGCCCTCCTATAACCACATTCTTCTCTGTTGTTAAGCAAAAGGGAGCCTTCCCCCAGCCTTTCCAAATCATCTTCCACAATTTTTTTTAAAGCTAATAGTTTCACTAATGCATCCAATCTTTATACTTACCACGGTATTATTTTGACCATCAGAACCAAAAGAAAGAGACTCCATTAATGGTAGTACACTGTGGATACTGAAAACATGAGGTACCTGGTAATCCAGAAGCACTTCCAGAGGTTCCTGATAGTGATTTCAGTGCAAATTCAATATTCTTTCTAGGGAATCCCATTTCCATAAGTTGTACAACAATTGGGAGTGGTGGAATGGGAGATACTTTGCATTTTTTTACTTTTGCAGGTCTGATATGTTGGACTGTAACAGGTGTTGTGGCTTCACTGGAGCTACATTCTTCAAAGATTGGAGTTGAAGGCTGTGCAGATTCTACGGCCAGATATTGACATACAGCAAGTGCAGCAGCCTATAGGAAATTATATACCATATAAAGCTCTACATAACACAAAGTAACATCAAGGACAATACATGCAGACTTTGTCATTTATCCTATGGCAGACTTAGAAATAACAGACAAAATGCCAGGAAGTCGAGAACTTAAGCTAGAAACTATATGATCTGTTGTGGCCAAAACCTGGCTCACCTAAAGCAACCAAATCACTTTGAAGACACAACATAAATTTATTAGCATGCAAACAATAAGGCAGTGTGCATAGAGCTCCCAGCAAAGCATTAGCAGCTTGCTGAGCAGCCCTGAGCAAAAGCAGAACCTCAGCTTGTGTACCTTTGGCCTACTACATTGCAAAGGCAAGACAATGAAAAAGGCAGACGCAGTGTAAATTACAGCATGATGTTGGAATATTTTAGATAAACCCATCTCTGGTGGCCTTCTCCTTAATCATCTCTCCCTACTAGGTCAGCTTGCTAGCTATACTCTCTTTGAGATCTGGCCAATGAACATAAACAATTTGGTTTTCTGGACCACTGATTCCTGTCTGAATCCTCCCCCTGTTGCTACTCAGGGCCAATCCAGCTTGCTGTGAATGTTTTCTTACAAGGGGACTTTAAGCGGTTCACATGTATGGGGGGAATGTCTCATAGGATTGATAGTGAATGCAGCTCACATGAGTAGGGGGGTACCTTTTACCACTACAGATCCATGATATTTTGCATGCAGCAAAATAGTAGTAGATGTCTTCTGAGAAAAACCGAATAGTAAAAGCACTGTTTTCATCTTTGCCTGCTTAGGAGAGCAGGATTTCCATTCTTCTGCACTTCAAACTCCAGTTGTAGCCCTATCAATGACTGAAATTTGTCTCTAATCTTCACTTCCTAATTTTAGATCTACTAAATGGCCTTATAAAAACAAGTGCACATACATACATGCATGGTCTCATTCTTGTTTCAGCTTACTCAATGATCTGATTCTGAACAAATTAGTAAGGAAATACTGTAGATGCATTTGACAAAAATAGCATATTGCCTTTTAAACTCACTTGAGTTTAAATTCAGTTTAAACTGCCAAATATTTGTTTTTAAATAGCCATATCTATCTTTGAAATGCCACACAAGTTTGTTATGAACAGACTAATCTTCTGGAATCAATATAATTATTACCATCCCTAATAAAACAATTGTGAAATCAGTGTCCTAAGAAAAAATAGAGTTACGTTGTTGCTATAATTTTAGCATTTTCTCTGTATAACTTATTTATGGTAGCTGCGGCTTCTTTCTGAAGGAATGGATATATCCAAGATAAAACACAACAAATATTAAATCTTTTTTAAAGTGCCATGTCAAACAATTTTTGTAAACAAATACAACTGAACTTAAGTAGCTCAAGTTCAAAACTGATAAGCTGTGATACCATAGAAATTGTCATGAGCACTGATGGTGAGCAGGAGGGGCCCCTATCCAGGAGGGAAAACGCATGCGTAGTAGTGAGGAGTTGAGCAGCCATTCAAAGAGACACAGAACAGACCCGCCTTAACTTTTGGGGTTTATCTGTCTGGGTTTTCCCACGCTTCTTCAGTTTGTTAGGATTTTCTGTCTAATGTAGCAGTAATAAAACACTAGAGACCTATTCCTCGTCTCAGCGTGGTTCCTGACTGTTAGGACAGAAATCTTAAATAAGCAACTTTTCAACACACATAATGGGTAACGCTGCCTAACCCTCTTTCACAAAAGAACCTCTCCTGAATGAAAAAACCCAAAATAACATCTGAGAGCAATAAAATCAGCAATATAACAAGACCTCCTCTGTCAGCCTTACTGGGATCAATCATGGTTTGGCTTCTCTGCTTCTTTCAACAGCTATTTCACTTGGCTGCTCCAGAGAGAGATAACAAGTCTCTTCCTACTGGAATGGCTGGGGCTAATAACCATTTGGCATTTTTCCTTTGTAGAAGTGTGTCATGTCTCATGATGCTTGAATTTGCCTCTTTTCTTTGTATTGTATTTAGTAAGTTGTAAACTGTTTTTTAAAAAAGCATAAACTTCCTTGGCAGGTTTACACTGATAGTATATGGTTTAAAACAAGGAAACTTAAACCAAAATACCTCAAGCTCTTGTTTATCAAATATTGCTTTTACTGGAGATGGTTGTGTTGCTGCTGTCAACAGTTGTTGCAGGAGGATCATGGGAGGCTGAGGCCCTTCTGGAGACATGTCTCCCACCTCAGGTGATGCCACTGCACCATCGTCTTAAATCAACAAAAAAAGTCTTTTAAGTTATAGAACATCCATACCAAAACAAAAACCCAGAAGCTTCTATAGTATTCTAATAACAGTTCATAATGTGTCTTATTTCAAATGCAATCTAATATTTCTTTAAGTCTTTTTTATATATATACATATTTTTAATATAGCAGATATTTAATACAATTATGAAGAAAAAAAGAACCAAAAAGAAATAAGAAGAGATTTACATACTATGTAAAACTGAACAAGAATTCTCAACATTAGGTCAATACTACATATAAAATAATCGTAACTGTTAATGGGATCAATAATATGTAACAAAAGTAGTCAATATAGTAGGAATCGTCAATCAGAACAGAGCATTAATTCAAAAAATCCATCAAATTTAGGAGATCCACCCTTATTATGACAAAACAGACAAGAGATCATTTTTAAAAACCTAGATTAAGAGAATCCCAATTTTGGATTCAGTACAACTCCAAGTACAGAATTATAATCCATAAATATATTTTATGTATGTTATTTACTGTAATCCTGAGCCACAAAGCTTTTTATTTCTGGCACGTTTTATGCTTAAATCCCTATTCCTTTAAGTACTATTATCCTTTTTTTATTACATAATTTAAATACAGCAGGGCCAACACTGAAGAGGCAGCAAGCACAAGGACCATGGGGCAGGACCAGTGCGTTTGTACATGTTTAAATACTGTTCTCATGTCTAATTCCACAGTTAGAGTTACAGAGCAGAAAAGATTAAACTAGCATCTGAATGAGCACCTCTGAGATATACTGGTTGGACTAAAATTAAGATGCCCTGAGTTCAAATCCCTAGAGAGCCACAAATCTGAGAGCCAAATAGACTTATCATATAACATTGCCCAAGGATAAGAAGGAAAATAATCATGGATGTCTCCTAAACTATTCAAAGGAAGTGTGGTCTAAAAATTTAATGCTTTATTGATTAAATAATTCTAGCAATATCTATGTATGCTCTTTCAGTCCCTCGCAGTGTCCCTGGCATCTATTTTGTTTAAATATATTAAGCATAGTCAGGCCACCACATATCCTGAAACGCTGGCGTTGTTCCCATTAATCTTATTTTTTCCTTCTTCCCCCTTTATAGGAATATATGGCCCCATAGAAGTCTAATTCCCAATACTAAAAGAACATACCCCTTCCTCTTAATCGATGAGTAAAATAGGGCCTATTTTTTCCATCTCATTTCTCTAGTCTCTCAACAAATATATTTTCAGGCAACTAGTGAACCCTATCAACACACACAAAACATTATACTTGAAAGAGAACAGCTTGTTGCTACCAAAAACATTAATGGAAGTTTGGAAGTAAGTGTACACTGCTGGACAATTCTAAACCAGATAATTATCATGAGGAGAAACAGGAAAAGATAATCATCAAAAACACAGTTCCCTCTCCATTATGCTGCTTACATAAGTAGGAGCAGAAAGAAATATGAAAAAAATGCTGAAAATTCTAAAAAGGTGATTAAGTGGAATTTTACCTGTGGGAACTATGCCAGCATCTTGTACTGCTGGTTGAGACAAGATCTGCCTTAATTTATCCTGGTAAGAAAGCAGAGCTCTGCCTGCTTTTAATATGTATAGTTTTAATTGCTGGCATCTCAACAGATCCAAGTCTATTTGTCCTGTTCAAAACATATTACAGGCATTTGTTAACACAACTGATAAGAAACATTAGGGATAAACATGAAACAGAAAAGATACTTTGTCTCAAGCCTGGAACTAAGCAGCTCCATTCAAAACTTTTTATCTGAATTTCTGAGTTGGCTGTGTTACAGTAGAAAAAAAGAAACTTGAGTGGTTTATGTTAATGGAACAATCTTGAAAAATGTTGACTATTCAGACCATTAGAAATAATGCAAACTTAAGACCAACTGCCGTTCTCTGACTTTTACCCAATAGCTGCAAAAATTAATGGGGAAGATGTTCACGCTAAAATTACAGAAGTTACAGAAATTTGTTAAAGGGAATGATTTTTAAAACATTTCTAAAACGATTAAAATAAATTCCCTTAAAAACCATAGGAATACAACTCTAATCTCACCCACTGAAAATCTGTTTAGATTAAAAACTTGCGGGAAACTGTTTTTTTAAGCTATCTTTCTCCCTTTTCCCACTTTCACTCAGGTTTCAGATCTGGACATGGAACAGAAATAAGCATTGGTAACTTTGGTTGAAGACCTCTGTCAGGACCTGGATGGGGATAGTTCACCCTTCTGGTCCTATTAGACCTTTTGGTGGTCTTTGATACCATTCTCCATGGTATTATTACAGATGGTACAGAAGAACAGATATTGGAGGGACTGTTCTGCAGAAGCTCTAGTCCCTTCCTTGGTAGGCAGTTCTAACCAATGGGGGAGGAGGAAGGAGAAGTCAGTCTGATGGCCACTCATATGTTCAGTCATCTCCTCCCTAGTTTTTAACATCTATGTGAGGCTGAAGGGAAAGGTCATTTGTCAGTTTGGGGTAAGATACTATCAGCATACTGTTGATACTCAATTGTACATCACCCTGGTCTGATCTGGATATGATACTGAATTCCTGACCCAGTATCTGGAAGCTGTTGGAGACTGAATGGGATGAAACAGGCTGAAGCTAAACCCAAATAAGATAGAAAATCTTGATGTACAAACATCAACTCTATCAGATCTGGAGACTGATTTTTGAAGGGGAGGCACTGTCCCTGAAGAAGCAAGTCCATGACTTAGAGGTCTTCTTGGATTCAGAGCTGCTGCTGGATGAGCAAATAGAGGGCCAGAAGGGCCTTTGCCCAAGGTTGGCTTAAATAATCCTTCAGCAATTCTGTCTAATGCTAATAAAGCTTTAACCCTCTTCAGAGCAACTGCATTTCTTATTTCCAGTCTTGTTATCTTAGAGAGAAGAATACTTTCAAATGGGGAAATATATACCAGAAAGGCCCTGGTTGGGAGTCTTCATTCTGTGTTTTTCTACTTTACTTCCGGCCAGATTTACCAACTGAGCCCAGACAGAAAGCATGGGTTCAGTGAAGGGCAAGTTATTCACATTAAATGGAATCACAGGGACCTAAGGGGGAAAATAAATTTTAAAGAATGTTATCAATGTAATTTTATTATAGTTTAAATAGCAATATTTACTTACTTTCATCAGGAATAACTATTTCCCATCTCTAAAAAGAAGAAACTCAAGGTATACTGTATTCAGCAAGGTCATCTTTTTTCTCAAAAAAGAAACCTATTGAGTCACCTCAAGGACATACACACACATGCAAACTTTGGGAAATGCAGTTCTCAGACTTTAAAGATACTCTGCTACAAACATGAGTATGCGGGAAAAAAATGAAGCAAAATGGTAAGAACTAAAGATTTTCACAGTAGACTTAAAGCTGCTTGTGATATTACAAGGAGCACAAAATATCAGTAGCCACTATCTTGTCCAAGCAGTAAGATCTTACGCTCAGTCCAAGAGGTTCAGCATTTAAAGGAAAGTCATAGTGTTTCAGGATACACACATTCCTGCTTCTTATCCACAAGAATATTTCCCAACCACTATATTAACCATCACATTTGCTTGTTCTCAGTGTCCCAACATCACTTAAATGCACTCACTGGTTTTAGCTGACTGAAAGGACAAACTCTGCAGGTTCTCATGTCATAAAATTGCACTGTGATTTTCCCTTTTGGAGTAATCCTTGTCACTGTGCCTTCTCCAAATTCGTCATGAACTACTTGGCCACCTAACCGCAACCGACTATCTATTCCACCAATAACTGCCAAAACCGCCATCAGGCCTCCCACTTCTGGAGTCTCAGAATCAGGGAAACAGTCTTCCAAAGCAGCCTATTAAAAAAATGATTACAATCTAATTAAACCACAAGAAGCAGTTCCCTTTGCAGAGTATACATGCATATATTTTAAAATAATAAATTTAAGTATTTTTAAAATCAACGCATATATGGGATATTAAGGCAAATTCAATGTTTAAGAAAGAATTTTAATAACTCATTACAGCGCTAATTGGAAAAAGTGTAATTGATTGAATTGTTTTCTTTTTAAAAACAAGAAATGAGTTGATTATAAAGATGTAGGAACTACCCCTTCTGACTCTTTTCCTGCAAAGATGTGGGTGATGGAGGTTAGCTGAGAGTTGATATACTTGTTTATGAGTCCATTCCACTGGCTCAGTGAATGCAAGGTCCTCAACAGGGCAACAATCTCCTCAGCTAAAGTACTGCTGTGAGTTGCAGTCAGAGAGGCCTGAGGCCTGGCTTTCCTCCTCCTCAGAGCAGATTCTGCAAGCAAACAAAAACAGCATTGAAGAGAGAGAAAGAGAAAAGAAGAAAGCTCACATAAAGATACAGCCATGAAGGATGAATGAACCAAAAACTATTAACAGTGAAGACAAAATATTCTCTTACCTCTGAGCAGTGGGATATCTGAAGAGCAAGTAGTAAGCAAGCTACCCAAAAACCCAAACAACTTTTCCACAAGGAATTTCATGTCTCGTGACCTTTCTGTTTTATCCCAGGAAGGAAGTACTGCCTGTAGTAAGTGCACAGCAAGGATCTAAAAATACAAAACAGCGACAAAAAGAAATGCACACAGGTGAAAAACATTTTCACATTTGTAAGGATACACACACTTTCTTTTACACAAAAATATCTACAACGTTCCCGTTTATAAATATGCCAAATATGAAATGCAAAGAAAATGTACAGATGATGTCTCTGGCAGGAACAGAGTCTGTTGATGGTGTCCATTCAAGCTGTCCAGTTTTATGGATCTAAATCTCACAGGGAGCACTTTAGTCAAAGAGCCAACCCTGAATTTAGGGTGACTGCCCAAAGGAAGTTTATAATCTTTGGAATTTTCCAAATATTATAAACACATACAAAAATCCTGCCTTGACAATTAACTTTCAAAACCTACTGAAACCATTCCCAAAATTTTTATCCCCAGGTAAATGTATGTATACTGTAATTCTACTATATATGAATGTGACATATTTAAAAAAATCTAGAAAAAACCTAATCCTCCTTTTGGGAAGTACAGTACTAAGTCATGGCCAGTCTTCAAAATTTGAACATACTCAGAGGATATCCTCCCCCTTTTTATTCTTTGAAAAGCAGGTTTGCCATGGCACATGCTTATAACTCCCCCATGTTTTCAAAAGAGGTTTGCAGGACAAAATATCTCCTCCTAAACAGAGAGAGGGATCTAGTGTCTGTTACGCATACATATTTTTCCATGTCTTAAGCACCCTTAACCAATAATTTTAGGCCCAGCCTGCCACAGCTCTAATGCCTCTCTCATACCTAAGGTAAATGCAGGGACAAAGCCACATGGCATCTTCATGCTCCTTGCCTGATCTTTTAATATACCCGGTTCTGAATTACAACAAGGATATGAAAGGCAGCTTTAAAACTATACCATGAGTCAACCACTGACTGTTAAAACATTACATGTTGTTACCTGTCGTTGCAGAGATGCAGCAGTGAATGAATCATGTCCCTCTACAATTTTCATTAGCAACGTTATCCACTGTGACGTACTAAGAGTGCTGCACATTTGAGGCATTAGTGCTATACTGCGGATGAATCCCAGTGTACACCAGCTCCGGTGTTGCTCTTCGTTAACTAATGTATTTGGCAAGGAAGCTGGAAATAATTAACAATGACATGAACACTTAACTATTCTTACTACCTAATAGTATTACAATTGTTCATGTTAGCATTGAGTTCTTTGCTGTAAAAGTGTGTCTTTAAGGTAAATCAACTTCTTCACATAGAATAGTCTTATTACTTTTGAATGTTGTAAGGGAAAAAGGGCAGGATATAAATCAAAGTATTGCTCTGGGTAATAATCAACATTGTGTAAGCACATTTGTGACCACACAGTAGAAATTCCCCTTGCTCCCCACTCTGCTCCTCCAAAGGGTGGGGAATATGGGCTTTAAGGGACAGTAGACTTCTTCCCCTTTTCTTTTTGCTTACTGAAGTTTTCCGTTATCAGAGAGACACCAGCTAGATTCCAACCCACCTGGTTTTACTTAATGATATTTTAGAATCAAGTTCTGTATTTCATTTTACTTTATCATGATGTAGCTAAACATCACAACTAAATCTCACGAAGTGTTATAAAAGCGAAGCATTAAAAAGCTAGGTCCTTTCATTCTGTAAAGGAAGAACATTCTTCTCTATTTAAGGCACATAACCTCATTATGATCTGACTGGACTACTGAAATCAACTCTACATGAGGCTGCCTTTAAAGGTTACTCAAAAACTTTACCGATCCAGAATGTGGCAGCCCATATGCTAACTGGCAGCTGTTGGTGGGGGCATGTTACACCTGTGCTTTGAGCTCTGCACTGGCTTCTAATAGGGTTCCAGGTACAAATTTGACATATAAAGTCCCTTATGACTTACCATCTAGTTACCTCCAGTACTGCATAGATGAATTAGTATCAGCTTGACCAGTGTGGTCATCTCAGGAGAAACAACTAGAAGTTCCCCTCTTCTGGGAAGTAAAGGGCAACAGCTAGAATGCCCTGCTTTTCAAAGATGTGTATTCTCTGAAATAGCCTCCCCGCTGAAATCAGGCTGGTCCCCTCCCTGATTTCATTCAGAAAATACATTGAAAACGGTACTCTTCTGTACAGAATTTGCAGCTTGTGCAATTAATATGACTGAATATAATTAATTGACATTATTGTTCATTGGGGGGACCTATAATTCCCAGTGACCTATAATTGTTTTTATATTTGTGGATGATTTATCTAGATCTTGTGAAATGCCAGATATCTTACTGGATTGTGCTAGGATATAAACTGAATAACTAAAATAAATAAATACATAAATACTTGTTTCACTGATATTAGGATAGTGAATACACACAGAAAGCAAGAATATAATAAACTGGATTTACATGTTTTCTCTGTCGTGCCACTTTCTACCAGCATACGGAGCAATCCACATAAAGTTCTTGTTGCTTCATTCTGCATTACTTCAGCGTGAAGGCCAGCAGAAAGGCAGAGAGTTTGCAGAAGATTCACTGTGCTGGTCAGCATCATGGATGTAGGATGGAGATTTCTTTCAGCATGTTCTCCTTCTGAAACAAAAGCCAAAGTAAATTGCTGAAAACGATGTCGTTAATATATTTCAACTTACTCATTTTCATAATCAGTCTACATGAAGTCCAAGAATATAAGCTTTTATCATGTATGTTAAAACACACACAGGTCAGAAAGAATATGTCAGGGCAGCCTTGCTCCGAATAAGACACGGACTCACTTAAAGGGTTTAAGGATTTCCGGGTTTATTGAAGCAGAATGCATGTGGAGAAAAAGACGGGAATGCGGGTCTCCCGTTTATACCCCGGTGGTGGACCTTGTTCTCCTCCACCCCCTATTGTCCCCCAAGCCAGGTCCGGATGGGTGATTAGCGTTGGTATGGGTCCGACGATGGGTGATTCGGGCGATCTCCGACGTTCCCCTTTGTCTCCTTGCCTTCGTCCGGTGCAGGTGCGTCCCCCGGGGTAATGGGTGGGAGTTCCCCCGATCTGTTAATGGTTTCCAGATCCTGTCCGAGGTGCGTTTCTATTGTCCTGTTGATCTATTTATGGGTTTGGGTGCTTAAGGGATGATGTGTGTGTTTAAGGATAATGGTTATCCCTTCCTCTTTCCTGATGTGCATGTTCCCTGTTGTGATGCACTTACGCCTTGCAACGGGGAACATGACAGAATAGCTAACACTGCTACTGCAAATAACAAAGAAAAGCAAACAAAGAGAATTCTTGTGCCTTTGCAATCTTATAGGGGAGCAGAAAGATAAAGGTAAAGCCTTTATCTTCCTTTAACTGACATTATACTAGTATCTTGAAAGGGGATAATGATAAAACATTACAATAAAATTGACAAATTCAGAAGGACCAACACCGAACAATTTTTATAACGTCCACACCAGGAAGAAATTAGCTATCATTAAATTTGTCTCCTCATTTGTCTGTTCCAATGTTGTCACACTCAAGAACTTAAGAACTCACTTCTCCTTAAGATTTAAGGAGAAGTGAGCTTTACTCCAGAAATCCTTGTAATCACATATTACCAAGTGTTTCTTTTAATACTTTGAGTCTTCTGATTGAAAAATGAGAGAAGAACAGAAGAAAATCTGATGTGATCAAATCAGTTTCCAGGCAAATGCCTAGAAACTCCAGTGCCAGTGGGCCCAACTCAGAACTTCCTTACCAGAATCATCTTCGGTGTCGGAGTCTTCAGTTGCAGGTTGTGAAGCAGGAGGAGGTTCAGCTAGCTTGAGATCGTACTTCCCCTCTTTTCCCATCCGGTAAGAATTGGTACTGCCAGTGTCCCACTGCACTCGAATCCAGCCATCTTCACCCAGTTCTCCAATTACCCGTCCCAAACCAGGAGGAGGCCCATCCTGAGGAAAGCAGAAATGTTTCCAATATACAAGAACTAAGATTATTATAATTTAAATTGAATAGATACAAGGCAAGTAAGTGAAACACAGACAAAAGTAATACCTGGTCACCCCACTTCCAATCTACTCCTCTCATCACTCTGGTGCCAATCTTCATCATGGCTGCCAATTCTGGTCCTGAAACAGGAAGCTGAACTGGAGTGCTTTCCTTCCTGGACTCTTCTAGGACTGTAGCAGAAGCACCCCGGGATGCAGCAATCATATCTTCTTCCACGTTATCGGAGCTAGGTCCTAATTCAACAATAGATTCCTTGAGATCTAGTGGTATACACACCTCATATTTACCCATTAATAGATAAATTCTAATGCCATTAAAAGGTTAGCACAAAATGAAGTGACAGGAAACAACAACAAAGACATTTTAACTTTTTGAAAGTTCTGAACAGGGGAGGGAAAAGTCAGAGGAAGACAGATCTGCAAATACCTATCAGCCTCAGCGTGGTTTGCATTAATGCCAACATGCCAGAATTGAGAAGAAGATTCAAAGTATTTGCACCATGTTGTAAAGTTAACATGCTAAGCATGACCAATAAGAAACGTGCTTGTGGGATGGTTCCAAGACTCGGTCCTGCAGGATTCTCATTGGTTATAGTCTGCAGAGGAACAGGCTGGATCCCTAGTGGAAACATAAAAGAGCAAGATATTATTTATTAGCTTAAGTAAACAGTATACAACAGTTCTGCCAAGTTTTTTATTATTATTTTGCCTCAAGTTGCTTTTCTGGTTGCAAACATTATGCCAGAAACTCCAAGACTGTATGTATGTATGTATGTATGTATTCATTCATTCATCTTATAACACTTTATCTGAATAGACAATGCAGATACAAATAATATTATGGTCCATGAGCCCACATTACTCAAACATACAAACTGGCCATATGTTCAAACAAGGAACCAGATCAGAAAGACTCCAGAGCATATCAGGTCAGATCTTCTATTTCTCTTTCTTTAATAGAAGTGTCTATATAACTCAGAAGCAACCAGGAAAGGCAGCATAGATACAAATCTAGTATGACCCATGGCTCCTTCCCTCTTTATGTCTATTATAATATCAACCAAAAAGGAAACTATCAGATACCCTGAAAGACATAATTGGCAACTATACTTCAAAACTGAAACCAAAGTTTGCCGTATCATACAAATTCATGCAAGAAACACCAATGAGTTTTAATAAATCAAAATGCAGAGTAAATAACTGGAGGTACTCACCTAATTCTTTAAATCTGCTATTAGCATCAAGCAGGATGTTTCTAACATTCTGAACAGCCCATGAATACAACTTTCCAAAGGTAACTTCCAGGAGCATACGGTTGAAGGGTGGAATCAGATCAACATCCTTTAAGCAGTCTGTTAAAGGCTCTCTTTGTAGGTTAAAAAAAAGGATTTCAGGATTTTGAAAACATGTATCATGTAACATACTGTATGGCAAATGGAGCATATGCTATGGAGCATATGTAGAAGCTGTGCTACTACAGGCAAGCATAACATAGCTGTACATCTGTTTTTAAAAGACTTCACATTACTGGTGCAGTTTATATTAGTTCTAGAAAAGCTAGGTGTCCTAACAAGCAGGAACCCTGCTGAGACGAGGAATAGGTGTCTAGTGTTTTATTACTGCTACATTAGACAGAAAATCCTAACAAACTGAAGAAATGTGAGAAAACCCATACAGATAAACCCCAAAAGTCAAGGCAGGTCTGTTCTGTGTCTCTTTGAATGACAGCTCAAATTCTCGCTACTACGCATGCGTTTTCCCCCCTGGATAGGGGCCCCCTCCTGCTCACCATCAGTGCTCATGACACTAGGTGCTCAATGACACTTAAACGCTGCACTAAAATTATAATTTTTGTTTTCTTCATTTAGCACAAGACTGTTACGTTATATTACCCAAGTCCCCAGCACGCTTGGCTCAGTTCTGAAACCTTTGGTCTTGATCTTATGCTCCATATACACAACACTGCAACATGCTCATCTGAACAGAAAGGAGGAGCTAAAGGAAGGATTACCCTATATTAATTCCTTCTGGAATAAGTCTTTGCCATCCACAGAACATAGCATATTGCACAGAAGGCAGCAAGAAGTTTTTGGCAGCCAACTTCAGAATTGTGTCAATCCCCTCTAATCGAACTTCAGCTCGCTCTAGCTGCAAAACAGAGATAAACTATCACCTCTTTGTAAGTTTCTTATGCAATAAAGCCTCAGCCACAATAAAGAAAACACAGTTTACCTGCTTCAACAAGCACTTCCTCATTTTTTCTACATCAACAGGTTCTTCTTTTAGAGCAAATTCAACTATGGTGTTGAGTAAAGCAGACTGGGGATATAAACCTTGGACGTTTTGCTTAAGCCATTTGTATTTGTGAACACCTGTGACTGTATTTATCAGTGGCTGCCATTTATCCTAGGAAGTTAAATGTACATTAACACTAATAAATTACTGAGGTCTCAGACTGAAAACAACGTTAATTCCCCAATAACACATCAACATATTGAACATTAGCAGCTTATGCTCCAAGGGCAAGGAAAAACTTTACAGGTATGCCTGATGATGAACACAATACACACAAAAACACCACAACTGCCTCTAAAAATAACCACCAAAAAAATGAATTGGCATAAAAAACTCATGGTTATCAACAGGAAGGCCATTAAAGACACAGAATATTTTACATTGTTGCTTGGGCAAGGACCTGTTTTGGTGACTACACTCAATTACAGGGCTACATAATTCATGCAAAGTAGATGGGAGCTATATCATATAGGTGGGTGAGAGCTGGGCTTTCTTTTTGGGGGTGAGTGAGGTTTTTTCTCTTTCAATTTTTTTAACTGTGCAAAGTTTATTTGAGGGCTTGTGCAACATTTCCCATCTCCTAATAGAAATTAGTTTCTGACAAAAGCAGTGAGAGATTTGAAAACCACACATAAGCACATTTGCAAGTGTGGATTGCCCACCCTGATGTAAATTATGGAAAGTAATATTTGATAAGGATATTCCACATGTAGTTTAGATAACTTCCATCTCAGAGTGTCTTCAGCAGCATGTGTGCATAAACTCATACAAAAACACGCCAACTAATCAGAATCTTCAACAGAGACTATAAAATCATCCCACAATACTTATGATGCATACACAGAGAATACATTAAAGTGGCTCCTATCTATATACTAAACATTCAGCAGTATCTACATTTTAGTGGCTGGATCCTTTTTTTATACTCTACCTTAGGTGATTTGACAGACAAGGGCCTTTTATCAGCTGTCACTGGACTGTGAGGTATTACACATGACTCTCCCAAATCACTTTCCTCATTTCCAATTTTGGATTCTTCCACATCAGAAGATTCCGATTTTTTAGGAGCTAGCAGGAAAAAGACAATTTTTAAAAAACCAGAAATGCAAAACATAGTTTATAAATCAATGTCTCCTAAGAAACAAAAAGTTTAAGTTTTGCTTAGTTTAAGTCACTGCTGAAGTGAATAGCAGCTGCATGTGGCAGAGGTCCATACTCTTCTTCTTGCTAACTGTATAGCCTTTTGAATTTACAAGGTGGAGCCCATGTGGAACAAGACACACAAACAGTGACAGATAAGTGATGATGCCATTTTTTCAATGAGATGTAAAAGTCTTACTTGGGAACAATCCAAAATTCATTGTATTCTACTACATGCCAACTAATAACAATCACATCTTCTCCGGCACATCTACTGTAAATCATATTTTAAGACATTGTTTTACCTCTCTTTTTTCTCTTATCTCTAATTATCTTCTGAACTACCCTTCTCCACTGGGGCAAAGAACTAAGACTTTTAAGCTTAGACATGATGGAGAGATCATTGCATACTGCCGGACGCAGTTCATTGAAGAGAAATCTCAAACGTTCAATAACAGGAGCACAAACTTCTTTGTATGATCTTCCTTGTTCTTGATGAGTCTTAAAATAATAATGCAAATGAATCAGTCCATAATTATAATAACAGTTATTAGTACTAAGAAAGAATACTGCTGATTTCTTAACTCCACACTTACTTTGATCAGTGAACATTTTGCTTGATAGACAACACGACAAACATCTGCTACAGATTTTGGAAGTGTTCGGTGTTTAACTTGGTCAACTCCAAGCATAACAGGATGAACAAGAGAAAGTGCTACGTGACCTTTAGAAAAGAATAAACAAAAACATAATATTAAATAAAACAGTAAAATAAAATAGTAAGACAATGAGCTCTTTGCTTCCTGATACTCAGATCTGAAATAGCAGGGAATTTTCTTCTGGTCTATTCTGGAAGAATATAAAAGACACCTGTTTCCCCGCTCCACAGCCATAGCCTGCTGTCCCATGGGTCCAACCAAAATTTTATTTTTTTCCCAATGTAGAAATAGAGGGTAATAGGATTGGGAAGAAAAGTTATCCAAGTATGTGCTAGACTAAGTTCTTTGGAATTTTGCTTTCCTCACAGAAAAATAGGATTGGTACCCTCCCCCTCCACACTTCTTAGTACTTTTATTACAACAAAGGTAAGCATTTTTTTTCTCTAGATTTATAAGTCCTCCCAGTTCAAACAATGTGACTCAACAATTTGGAAGCATGTGACTAAATTCATATTGGGAAGAAACAACGGTTGTCGCATTCTGCTCCTCAAGAGAGAGGATCTCCTAAAATATCTAAGAATCTGTGCACCATGTCCCAGCTCATCTTGAAGGTTGGAATACCAAAGGGCTATATTATCATAGTAACCCCAAGTTTCCCACCCAATCTCGTATTCCAAATGGAGACTAGAATGGTAAGTCACACAGCATTTCGGACTGCCAAATGACTACGTACAGTATTTTGCCCATGCCATGCTAGAGCAATGTAGGGCCTAGTAAATTTTTAGCACCTCATGCTTGATTGCATCTAATTACTGCCTTCTTCATCTCAGTGCCCTATGGTTTTTGTGGTGCTACTCTGAGATAACTGTACACCAAATACAGATACCTAAATCCTCATGCTTTAGGAGGCAACATAACAACAGACGTCCTACTTCTTCCACTGGGTGCTCAGGAGGGAATGTAATTGGCGTTGTCAAATGACACTGTTTGCAGTACCTCTCGACTTGACATAAGAAGTCCTAGACAAAAATATATATGCTTAGTGGAGTTTATGACATTGTAGCAATTATATAAATTCTATGCAATTCAGTGAAATCAGATCATTGAAAAAAACATTCTGTGAATATCACATATTGCAATATCATAGGTTGGAATATCATATATTGGAATCTCAAGACACATTCCCCTACATTCCCTTTTCTTACATACATATGCAACCATCTTCTCATAAGTTAGGATAATAACTGCATTCTTATCACACATTAAGGCAATAAACACCACAATGAAAACACTTTCAGAAGTAACAGTTAGACAAACAGCCTGTTTTGTATTTCTCGCATAGTTTTATTTAATATTCTTTAGGCAGAATTGTAGTTTTTACAAAATCAGCAGACGTTTCTAGCTTATTGTCTGGCATAGCCACACTGTGCAATTATGCAGGATAATGCTCTTGAACTATCTATGGAAGGCATGGAACAAAGCTAGACTCAGCATCACTTCCAGAATAAAAAATAGCAGATACAGGGAAAAAAAATGAAAATGCCAGAGAGAGAAATAAGATAATCATGAGGGACCCCTTTACTGGATTTTTCTTACATATTTTTAATTGCTCAGACTTTCCTATCCACCCTGGAAGTGATTATTGCCAATAACAGTGCGAACATCATAAAAAACAAGGATTGGGGGAATCCAATGGCATATATTTTACAGTATATGTTTTGTTTTGAAGGGCAGCGTTATTTTAAGCAAAGTTTGGTCTCCAGAACAAGTTGGGATAGTGTGTCTGTATTAATTGCTTTAGTTGATTGGCCACTTGCTTTAATGTGGTAGTGGGATTTTAAGCAGTGGGAAATTTAGCCTGGTTTAGAATGGGGAGTCTCTGAATGGTAGGGAAACATACCATTTGACATTTGGTGCTCATTTTCCAAATCTGCCTTGTATTTGTATTTTTTTGGCCATGCTATTTGTTTCTGGGTTTCAATTTCTTCTTCTGAAATTTGTGCTGGAGCATAGAACAGGCTCAAAGGAGTTCTAAAGTTCAAAAGCCTTGTACAGAAGCTCTTGAGAAATTTTTCTTTCTTTTAGCAGCACCAGGTTGCCTTTAGGAAACGGGTGTTTTGTGCCAGCCACACTTGTGGCAGCCATTCTGGGAATGAGCAAATTCCATTCATTACAGCTTTGGACAGGAAGATTGGGAACAACTCAGCCCACAATACTAGGGTGCAGGGACAGCATGGAGAGGAAGTTACGGTCTTGATAGGAAACTCAGAATCTCACATGTTATAAGAACCCATTTATTTCCACTAATATGATTTGTCTGGACCAGTGAGCTCTTACTTGTGACCCTAAATGGTATATAATAGTGTTTCTCAACCTTGACAACTTTAAGATGTGTGGACCGCAACTGCCAGAATTCCCCAGCCATGCAATATAGTAATTAACTCCAGCACACTGTTTAAAACTTGGAATATCAATCACTTTGGTGTAACAATGGAACAATCCAAGGGTTTATAAGCAGCAACATTTAAACTGGCAATTCCAGTGCCCAGAGCAGCCCAGAGCAGCCCATCTCAGTTCTTATGACAAGGTACTCTTACCTTCACAGTGTGATCCTGAATATTGTTGTCTGCAATAGCTTGCAGAAAAGGCTGTGAGTGGTCACTCAAAGTTAGTCGGTGGGAATACAGCTTTGACTTGTTTGGTGTGGTGTTACCAGGAGAGCTACAGTGGTCTTCGTCCTTCTCTTCATTATAACTATAATGTATCTGACTAGTTTGCAAGCCTCCAGAAAAAATAGAGGACTTCAACCATTCTATGAAAGGAAATACATTTAAACATTCTGTTTTATCATACTATTTCTGTTGCTTTGTTAAGTAGTTATTTAAAAATAAACGTAAAAGAAAATTATTTAAAAGCAGGAGTTTCTTTGTTCGATTGTTGTGAGCTGCCCAGTCATTGGGAGTTGGAGGGTATACAAGTTTAATAAATTATTGTTGTTGTTATTGCCAAACTTTAAAGGACAAGCATTTTAGGCAGTTTCTTCAGAAGTGCAAGAATTTTATGTTATCCCTTTTTTGCCTCATATAACCCCGGTAGTTAACACATAAAGCTTCCTTAATATTAAAGCAACACTATCGGCCTACCCAGTTCAATAAAGTGTATTCCCAGTTGGAAATATTTCCCATAGTCTGAGGCACTTGTCATTCTTGCTAATTTTTTTGTAATTTTTATTTAAATTAGAACTGCCAAGGAGTAAATCTGGCATTTTATTTAAATAAATCATGCAGTTTATCAAAGAGTGCTCTTTCTTGAATTTTACGATTGTCTTTTATTCTTTACACAGTTGCACATGAACAAATAGTAACATTTAAATCAGGTGAGCGGCCTCCCAAACTCACTACTTCAAGTTGTGTTTGCAACTAAAGAAGGTTCGCATTAACAAATAAAAGTATAGGGGGAGGGGGAATCATTTATTTATTTGGCTTTTGAAATAAATTACTGTAACGATCAGATGAATGAAAAATTAGCTCTTATTTTAAAAAATTCACTTCACTATAGAACACAGACTAACCCCTATATAAATTTACATTTACATTTAAAGTAAAAATATACAAATTCTTACTGGCACATTCAATCTCCACTGGAGAAAGTGGTGTACTCATTGCTAGATAGGAAGCGTGCAGTCCAAGAAGCAAGCCTAAATTTCTTTCAGTGTCTATGAGAGGTGATGAGAGACTGCCAGTATCTGGTGTTGTGATCACTTCCTGATCAGGCTACAGAAAGAAAAAATAAACAAAACCAGACCCCAATCAACCCCATGATGAATAAGCTTTGATGTATTGGGATAATTTTTGATTAAATAGTGATGATCACACTTTGTCAAGGACTTTAATTCAGTATTCAGCTATAGAGTATTGGAGACCCAGGAAAAAAAATTAGTGAAGGAGGAAGAGAACTATATAGAAAGAATAAGAACTACAATAAATTTAGGAAACCACTATTTCTGCTCCCTTATTCAGACTTATTCTTGTTCTGAAAACTGCAAAAAAGTTTACATATGCTCTACTGTGTCATTTATGTAATTGATTTTTTTCAATTGTACTTAAATTTTTATATCAGACCAAAGCTAATTCGTTCTTTAAATTTTCAACAGAAATCCACCCTAATTTGTAATGAAAGCTGATATGATTTTAAATCTATATTGTAGAAATGTTAAGAATAAAACAATGTTTAGCTTGTAAAACATTAAGTGATTCAAAAAGGGCAACAACTGTTCCAGGATACATTTGAATTTGAGTTTCTTTAAAGTCAGCTTAGTCCTTCATCTGAATCACATTTGGTACTAAGGATTATTTCCACATACGACCTTCATAATCCAAGCAGTCAAGTTAATTTTGTTTTGAAACTATAATAATGATAAACCACAATTCAAATGCCAACACAAGGCACTTCCATAGGAAAACAGAAAGAAGAGCTTTCAAAGAAGTGAGTGCATGTGAACCTAGGAGCACATTGGATTAATTCATGACTCATAATTCTTCAGTGTGATGTACAAATGCAGACATGTACCATACTTCTTATGGTACGGTATTCAACTAAGACCAGTTTTTTTTTATCTTACTTGGCTCAAGTTTGAGATAATTTCTCTAAAGTTTTTACCTCCATATATTGGCCAACACAGAAGGCATGCATTGATTCTCTTGTATCCTCAAATTGCAAAGCTGCTTCCAAAGCAACAACTGGATCTTCTCCTGCAAACTGGGCTAAAGGAAACAGAAAGCAATCTGTATAAAAGTACTTAACAACAACTTGAGTTTGGTATTTGCTTTGATAAAGCAGTGGAATCTCACCAAGTATACCACTCCCTGATAATGACTGGGTTTGGAAGTCTTTTATATCATACACTTTGCCATCAATCACTGTCCAAAAGCCACCATCTTTATTGTGGTTCTCCAAGTCAGCTTTTCGTATAAGTGTCACTTCCTCATTATTTCTGCAATTCTGTCCTGTAAAGAATGTACCTAAGAGATAGAGAAAAAAATTAACTATGCTTCATAACTATCAAACTGAAAAGAGTAAAACCAAAGTATCTGGAAACGGTAACTTAGTTATGTATTCCACTATAAACATATATTTTGTGGCTTACTTTCTTTTTAAAAGTATAGATTTGAAAGAGCCATTTTAGACTAACTTCCCGCTTAATTCAGGAATCCAAATTAAAACACCTCCAAACATCTACCTTGTCTCTGCCTAATGACAGAAGATGAAGGGGAGCCCACAATCTCTTCAGGTAGCTGGTTCCCCTGTCTTTTTAATTAGGAAGGGTTTTTTTAATCATATTCAGTCAGAATCTGACTTAAGACTGTTATTCCATGCTCTGCATTCTGAGATAAAAATTAGTAGATACGGCATTCTTGCAGAGAGCTATCATGTCCCCCACTCGTCTTTTCCCATAAACATACTCAATGTTCTCAGATTCTCCTTGCAATACTTAATTCCCAACCCCTTGATCCTATTCATCCTTCATTTTACCTGTTCCTGTTTGTCTGAATCCCTCTTAAAACACAATGCCTAGAACAAAGACGAGTGCTCAAAAAGGGGACTGCTAACTCAAAACAGAGAAGAAACATCTGAAAGTTATTTGAGAAGGTAAGTTAAAAGAAGTGTTTTAAATATTTCCAGGAAAGAGCATACCCATTATTCCAGGCCAAGCTAAGTCTTCACTGTCATCTCTCTCTTTACCAGGAGCTAAATGGCTCAATCTGTCCAGATGTTCTAATAAGCCAGCCAATAAAGGAATTGCTCCAGCTTCCTGAATAAGCCCAGCATTTTTACTGAGAAGGAGTACAACAGATACTACTAACTCTGGAAGGAGAACACCTAAGGAAAACAGGATGTTTAATAAAAAGCTAGAATAATATACTTTGTGCATCCTCCCAACACATTTTAAATGGCTTGGATCCAGACTTGCAAACTAGCAAATCAGCAAAATGATAAATTAGACAAATTTTGCCCATTCCCCTTAAACAGACAACCTTAACAATAACAGCTCTTCAAATTTAAAAAAAAATCACACACATCCTTCCTTGGAACAAGCAACATGGATCCAAATGTGTACAACTGGATCCACATCCATTATGTTTCTTATGTCTTACTTATCATTAAAAGTGATAAAATGGAATAAAAAGAACAAATATCAGTACCTGTTAAATCCCCATCTACAACACGAGATACTTCTGCAAAATGCCTATGGCTAGTAGAAGCAATGCTAGTTGCCACAGGCAAAATATCTCCAATGTGTGTACACAAAAGGGCTGTGTATTTCTTTAGTAGAGAACCAACTCCTAGAAGCTCAGGACCTGTCAGGAAAAGGAAGCATCACATTCTGTTCATCATCACAGTATTAAACCTTACCAAAATTTAGAGGACATTTCTGTGATTCCTCCTCTAATCCAACAGCAAGTCACGGCGTGCTTTCAACACTTTAAAAAAAATGCTATACTTACTGTATGTATTAGGGACCTGTCCAACATGATCTCCTGGATATAACTTACTAACAAGTAAGCGCTGAAAACGCAGCAGTAAGTCCAGAGAAGCAGACCTTTCTTTATTGTAATGTTCATGGTCTAAACAAGAAGAAATAGGACGAGCCACATCTTTCAATTTAGCAATTGTTTGTGAAGCAATGTTCCTGATGGGAATAATATTTTTAAAAAGGGTTTTAAAAAATGAGCAAAAACAAGATCACTAGCCAGCCATACACTAACATTTTGTTGATTTTTCTTAAAATGTTTTTTGGCATCATGGTCCCAAATTTGTAATTTGCTCTTTTTTCCTAAAAACCATTACATCTTTCCCATCCCTCCACCTAGTGTTTTGCTTCTATAAAACTAAGTGTCCACACAATAAACCATTGATAAACAAATATTGTTTTGAAACACTGTGTAATACAGCATTATTAAAACATTACATTAATATAGAATATGCATTATTAGGTATAAAAATGCTAGCTGAAAATACACTGCTCAAAACTGAAGAGCTTGGATGCCTCTAAGATTTGAATAACACTCCCCAAATAATTATTTCGTTGGGGTTAAGTCTGAGCAAGAAATAATCATGATTGTTATCTATATATCAAATAAATAACAAAAACTTGAAGCTTTACAAAATATAACCTCAGGAACGTTACATCTAAACAATACTTTATTATTATTTAAACTTCAGGCTGGCATGTCAAAAGTCTACAGGTATTTGTGGTTAAACAGGTATTCACCACAGTCTGGTACGTCAAAAGTCTGCAGGTATTTGTGGTTAAACAGGTATTCACCACAGTCTGGTACGTCAAAAGTCTGCAGGTATTTGTGGTTAAACAGGTATTAACCACAAACAGTCTGCAATGTCAAAAGATGCTTAACAACCAACAGAGGAAAATCTACTTTAAGGACTTAAGTGTTTCATTAACTACATAAGCAACAGAGAACAGCTTACACACACATAAACACAAAGACACTTGTTTGGATAACAGCACTCATCATCCAAACCAGCCATCCTAAAGCACACCAATAAGGAACTCAAAGTATGGGCATGGTTAATGGATGCTGTAACCCAACACCAGAAGCCATAAAGTAGAGGAAGGCTGTGAAAGGGTAATTTTTTTAAAATTAAAAAAGCATTTTTCTCTGTCTCCAAGGCCCTAAAATTTGCTTATAAGCCCAGGGGAATAGCCCCACCAGGCATTAGAAGGAGTGTGACACAAGGCGTCGAATATGGAAAGGTGTTACATGATCTGGCACACCCATTGTTTGGCCAAGTACCTCCTACAAAAAGATTGAAGTCAAGAAGGAGCTTCTTAGACTGCGCTGAGGAGATTGCTATTACACCTTAACAGGTGCTACTACACCTCTACAGAATGATTAAAAAGATGGAAATCTCAAGTAAAACATCTTCATAATTGGATAGAACCGCTTGAGGAGTTGCCTGGAGGTTCGGAGGAGGAGTGGACGGTTTGGAGATGTTTAAACAGATTGTGCACTGGTTTGGCCAGAACTGAAGATTATATGGAAAAATGGGGATTTCTCCCTGAGGGCAAGGATATTTGCTACAAATGCGGCAATATTCAAACTACCACCCAGCTTTTACAGTGCCCTTTGGGACCGACATGCACACAGAGTGACTCATTGATCAGAAACACCTCTGCCATCAGTATGGCCCGGCATCGGGCTAGAGTTATATAAATTTTGTATTTTTATTAAACATTTTTAACTTTTTAAAATTTAATTCTTTCCCCCTTTCTATTTCCTGCACTTCTGACATGAAACGAGACGAGCCCAGGGGTGGGAGTGGGGGTAACACCCAGTTTAAGAACCCCTGTCCTAAGGGCTTGGCTGTGACCCATATCATTAAAACAATAAAACAGAAAGTAAAATCCCCAGGAATCAAAAATAGAAAACAAAAGTGAAAACAAAACAAAAATTAAAAAATGAAGAGGAGCAATAATTCTGGAACAGCTTTGTTATCAAACCAGAATACCTCAATAACTGCTGAATTAATTGAACCAAAGGCAAGCTTTGTTTTCCTGCAGATTCATAGATCCCAGTATTAATGAGGTCTTTATCTAATGGTGTCTTGTTCCTATGAAGTGTTGATGCATTTGCTTCCTGCTCATCAATTTCTTTTTCTTTCTGAGCTTCTTTTTTTGCCTCAATATCCTACAAAGCAAAAGATTTAAGTGAAAGCACTGAACAATTTTTATTGTCATGTCTACTAAATGAGAGATGTAATGCCCCAATCCCTAATGATTTATTGGCTTTCCAACTTCCTGCCTTTCAGCTGAATCTGCAGAGAGGAGCCTAGCACTTCATAAAGCCCATATGGCTGGGAGAGATGAAACAACCGAAGCGAGTATTTGTAGCTCAGGGTTGAACTGTGGAGTCCTTGGTGCTCTCTGAGCCTTGTTGTTTTCTTGCAGACATTTCATTGCCAGACTAGGCAACATCTTCAGTGCAAAGAGGGAGAACTCCCAAGGAGAGAACAACACCCCCACCAACACAAGCAGGGCAAGCCACTGTATATAAACTGAGAGCAAGGCCCACTCCCTCTTCGCACTGAAGATGTTGCCTAGTCTGGCAATGAAACGTCTGCAAGAAAACAGCAAGGCTCAGAGAGCACCAAGGACTCCATAGAGATAAAAACAGAATGAAAGACAGTCTATACAAGGTTAAAAAAGCAAAGTTTCCAATGAATCACACCTAACTTCTTACAACTTCACAGACCCACCAGTGTACTTTCATTGGTAATAAAGAAATAACTTGCCATTGCCTTCTTTCAGGATTATTTTTTGCTTCGAGTCTAGACTATAGTCCTAATATTTCCTGGTGGTGTCACTGTAACATCCAGACAGGCCTGATCATGCTTAGCTTTCCAAGAGTAATCATGTTTGACTAGGTGCAACCACCAAGATACCAAATAAGTCATTGTGTTCCAAGAAAAATTCTAAGCTCATTAAGGTTGGAGAAATGTGGGTATTGGGCCATCTGTCACAGAAAACACATTACTATTATACTCTGAAACAAAATGGCTCCCTTATGTAAGCACCAACTTATTTTTGCTCCACATCCAAAACTCCACCTACTCTCCTGCAAACATCACTATCACATTAGATTAATGGATCTTGCTGGTGGACCAGAAACTAAGACCTCCAACATGCATATGAGAACAATCAGGCTTTAAAGTAAAAATGAGCACCTTGAACTGAAGCTAGAAACAAATAAGCAGCTAATGTAAATAATGTAAAATCAATAGAATATCATCAATGTATATCCCACAAGCATTTTAGCTCTCATATTCCATATTAGTTGTAGTTTAGGGCTGCTGCTGCTAAATCAGCATAAATAGGTTAAAAATGCCACCTGCATAACTACACACAGTATTGTCTCCAGGAGCATATTTGACCCTTCAAGTTGATTTTATCCAGAATCCCTTCTTACAGATTACTGGATTTCCCAACCCACAGTACTTCTAGTTAATGGGACAGACTATGCAATAATCTACACATACCATTTATTGATCAGTAAGTGACAATCCTTTCCCCGCATAAGCATTGCTAGTCTAAACATTCACATTTTACTTCAACAAAAATGATAAAACCCGATAAAGTTACTTTGTGAACAAATGAGTTTACAAAGTAGTTGTAAATAAAACTGCGAATGCAGTTTTTATGTAATGTTTCACTAATAAAACATATACTGTCTTTTCATATTATAACTATAAAACAAGTAAAAAAATCTGAGACGTGAAGCCAATCAGTTCTTGATATACTGTCAATCCAAAACTTGTTTTCCCCAATGTGTAGTGAACACAAAGTCAACCTACCTGAATTTCTGCAGTAATAGCAGCATTCAGTGCAGATTCTAGACCCCCATCAGCCATCAAACTTCCAACCAGTAGATCAATCATAAATCTACGACCTGGACTCACATTTGTTTCATTCCCTGAAACTAAAAGTTAACAAAACTCTTATGATGGATGACACATGAGCAATGTCTTTCTCTGTGTTATCTTCACATATCTGTGAATGAAACGTACCTGCACTGGGTAAAAGTGCCGAAAGAGCTCTTGCTCGTTCCTCTGCAGTTGGCAGCAACACAGACCACCCACTTTGCAACACTGCTTGGGCAGCCGACTGCACAGTATTAAGTACACCGGCATTGCTTGCTAAAGTTACCACCGTCTGCTTCAGGCTGTTGAGCAAGACACTGCCTAATCCCAAACCAAGGCATTCAGGATCGACTTGGTGACTAATTGCAGCATGAAGCTGAAAGACAAGCACAGATGGAGCAAATCCGAGAAAGAATTCTAATGTTGTAAAATAATCATATATAGTTGTGTGTGAATTTTAAACGTTTACTAAGGCATATACTTCCAACCTACCTGAAAGTTAATAAATAAATGTTGTAAATGTATCTCCAATTATATGGAAAAGGAGTGTTGGCCTTGAACTAGGATCAAGGCCCAGCTCAGTAAATGACCTAGTAATTACTTGACCATAGGAATGCTACACCTTTAAGTTGCAACCTACAGATACTACAGTGATAGTAACTACATATCACTCTTCTCTGAGGCCTGTACAAAGATAGTAACAATTAAAACACCACAGCATTTGGAAAATTACAAGTCAGTGTTAATTTCAACTATTCAACAGTTAATTACTACAACTGAGATTCTGAGATTCCATTCTGGATGTTACTACAATGATATTTAAATACCTGCAGCCTTAGAAGATTCAAAGTAGCCACAGCCATACATTCTTTCTCCTGTGGAGGTGGCCAATCAGAAGTGCCATCCATTCCTTCTGTAACTTGTCTCAGTAAGAGATCCAGCTGTTCAAATGTCGTTGAGCAAACATCTACCACAAAGGGTACACGTAAACCAATTGACCATTCTGAACAAGATGACCAGGCAAAGCTCTTTACCATGAGGAAAAGAAAAATCAAAACATATTAGGATTAAACATGATTATCTCTGAGAGATAAAACTGATGGAGGATATTTCCTTGGTCATCTCTCTCTAAAAGCTATCAATTTTAAGATAAATTATAGTAGGAAAATAAATGGGTACTGAGTGATACCAGTTTAGGGCAGAAGTACCACAATCTGAAATTTAAGGGCCTCACAATCAGCTCCCAAAAAACTAATCAATTAATTAACTTTATTCCTGCTTGCCACAATTGAAAGATTCTTTAGCTTACAATACCATCAAGTATACTAAAACATCAGTGGAAGAAAATAATAAAAATGGGAAATGGAAATGGAAAAACACAAATACATACACAACAAAATACCTTAAAAACAACCACAGTGGAGCTTCCTGTGGGGACATGACAGACTGAACAGCTGTGCCTGCGAGCTCAGTGGGGAGAATGACAATGCGGCAGTTTTTTTGGGCTCAGGCAGGTTTTTCCTGAAGCCCAGGAGTGTTTTTCCAGAAAAAGGAAAACACCTGGAATCACCCCATCTGTCCTCCAGATGGCTGCTTGCAGGCAGAAAATCACAAACAGCATTCACGTTTGAGTGGTAAGAGCTAGCCAGGAGGCTGGGACATCACCATTTCTAAGCCACGCTGTAGCCTTAAAGGGACACTAAGACCGCCATCCTCAACTCTAAATCACCCAATTTTTATTTATGTTAAGTACGTATACCCTAAGAGAGGCTTCTACAGCATGGAGAAGCAGGTTCTCTTGGTGCCTATCATTATTTTGGGGATTAATTTTTTTTTAAAAAATTCTTTTTAAGTTTTAAAGCTTTGTTTTCCCTCCAAATATTAAGGAAGATTGAGAGTAAATAATTGTCTCCCTGTTATTATTTCTGTACTAAATTTGAAGATATTAGCATTTTCCTACACATTGAATGGGCTGTTTTGAACTTTCAGTTTTCTGCTTCTACTTTCCCTGGGGAACTGTCTGCATATCTCACTTTCGCTTCATGTAAACACATTCCAGAATCCTTTCATATGTTCAACTTTCGCTGGTTAAACTCCTAAGGGCCGCCATAATCTACTGCTTGAGACATGGAGGATTTTAAACAGACTTTCTCTGACTTCCAACAAGATTTGAAACAGATTCTTTCTGATTCCTACCAAATGCAAGGCATTCAGGACATTGTGGAAAATATGAGGTCTTAAATGTGTCATCTGGTTGGGGATGTAGTGGATGAAACTGAGGAATTTAACAGTGACAGAAATGTCTCTTCTAAGAGTGAGATCTGTTGAAATGCTGGATGAAGATCGGGTAGTTGAGTTGAAGAAATTTAAGGGAGAGATTGAGTTGCAAGCCATAAGTGAAATTGATCTTCTGATGGAATACCATGGAAAAGAAGGGGTCATTATGTATGGGAGGTCTCCTGAAGAGAAGTCGGAGTTTTTGAGGGAGGCAGTTGGGCTCCCTGATTTTCCAAAGAAAAAAGCTCTGTGCACATTGTGGGGATATGTAAATGCTCTGGTTTATTCTGAAGTGGGATAAGGGTTGAAGAATATTTATCTGTACTGCTTTTAGGGTTTGGCTGATTTCATTTATATTTAATGATTTGGATTACAATTATTAAAGTATAATAAAAAATAATGTCTATCTGGATGGTTTTGGGTTTAATATTATTAAAATTGTTGAATTATTAAGTACAATGGCAGACAATTTATATGTTTAGTTTTATCTTTATTATAGTAGCAGAAATGTATAGAATAGTAGTAGGAAGGGAATAATTTAATAAATGTTACCTTTGGCGGGGAAGTTGATTAGAAGGTTTATATAATTTTTTGTTCTTTTAATATAAGGGGAGAGAATAACTGTATGTAGTGCTTTTTATAATGTGCCAATGGAATGATTTATAGAAATAATGTGATGTTGGTTTAATATAGAGTAAGGGATTGATTATCGAAAATTTTTGTATATCCTTGCTGTTAAAAGTTGGAAGTCACCTCTTTCTGTAATTTTGAAAAAAAATTATCTTGTGTTTCTACACTTTTTTAGTTTTTTCTCTTTTTTCCTTTGTAGTTTTTTGTTTTTCTGTAGCTTTTACCTTTGCTTGAAACTTAATAAAATTCTTATTAAAAAAAAAACCACAGTGATAAACCACGAGATGCAACCAATAAATAGGTGGCAACATTTCATAATTTAAACATCTCTCCTCAACAATTCAGTTTACAATGTTCTCAAAAAATATTACTAAGTAATAATTTTTAAAATGATTAAAGTGGGAAATTGTTATCTGTCTATCACTAGAGAATAATCATATTAAGTAGATCTGATTCTAATTACAATTAAATATTAATGAGATGGAATCAAATTAATTTTTGCCTAAATTAGAAATCAAATTTGGTTTTGCCTAAAGTAGCCACCTCCTACTTTGAGTAATATAGCTTCCAGCAGCCCATTCAGAGACCAAGTGCAGCCCTGGCCCAGCTTAGAGTAACTCCTGAGGTAGCTGATCCAATCTTACTTCAGTTGGGTGACAAGAACCTAATCATCTTTCAGATCATGATTAAATTTTCACCCTCCAAATTGCCCAAAGACTGAGTCTATTTCCTGGACATACAGGGTAATAGCATATCAGAAGACACACAAGCCCTGACTTTTTAAGTCATATACACAGCTTGGGAAAGAAAAGCAAAAATGTTATGCATGGGAATGGAATTATATTACATTCACTTCCTGAAATTTTAAACACCACTGATTTTTTAAAAACCTTAAGAAACTACATTTCAAAATAAGCTTTTGAACCAAAAGAAACAGTTGTCCCTATTTTCCTAAGTGTAATTCTGCTTCTGTTTATCTATCATCTCTACCAAGAAAAGCTATGCAGAAAAAAGTTGTTTGAAGAAGAGGATTCTGATACAGAAACATCATGCAGAGAAACAACTAATCCTAAAACCCCCAAAATGCCACTTCAGATTGCTCTGCATTCACACACACGCAAACACAGAAATGACAGTATAGCTGCTATATAGTCATGATCTAAGTGCAAAGACGGGGTGCAATAAAGGTTAAAAGCATTCTGAACGGCCATATTATTAAAAACAGGTGGCACATGTGAAAGGTAAAGTACATTAGATCTTAAATATGCAAAGAAATTATATTCAAAAGGGAAGAGTTAATAAATCTGCAGCACCAAAGAGAAGCATGCTCTTGAACCAATCCCTAACCCTGTTTGTAAACTCAAATAGGAAATGATGCCTAAATGAGAACTGTAAAGGGAAAACTTACCTGGGCAGGTCCACAGGCAATACCAACAACATGCTTTGAATCTAATCCAGGAAGAGCAGTTGGCTCTGGTTTAGTAATCCTCAAAGTGTCAAAATGCTGGCACTGATCATTGCTTCCCCAACTATAGACCTCACTATCTTCTGTGAGGGCTAAACAGTGAGTAGAGCCAGCTACGACATCTATAACTTTTTTTCCTGACGGCAAAATGATAAAAACACAAATTATGACAATGATTACTCTTACTATAATCTGAAAGCCAAATTAAAATAAGATACTTTAAATCTGATCTTGAAATCATTTTAGTTATATTTGTATATTATTGCATTAGGAACAATGGCTACTAGGGTTCTCCTTTTTGAAGTTAATAATTGCAGCAGACCAAAAGCCAAGGCCATTCCTGACACAGGCCAACTAGAAGGCTATGAAAAATCCCTAAATAGGGCATAAGAAATAGTCCATCTTCCAAAGAGTCTATAAAAAGTACAGTCACTATGACATGATAATCACAAATCTGTCTAATCCTTTTTTAAAAACCACCTAAATCAGTAACCAACTTAATTGTGGAAGCCAATTCTGTACTTTTAGTAAAGATTGTTATTACAATATAGTAAGCTTCCACTGAAAAAACAGTCCACTTATTCTTACTCTTTGCTTCTTTTATCTTTAACATATTAAGACATCTCTTTATTTCATAACTATAAAATTTCTATACACTTTAATGTGTATTGAAAATATTCAGTGTCTACCAAGACTGGGCAGTGCCTCTAATCCAAAGGTTCTGAGTCAGGTTTTTCTATAGCTGCTTCTATAAAAAGCAAATAGCAATTAAACAAAAAGGTAAACTGTGAAAAAAAAATGACTGTCTCAAAACTGAACTCTGATTGCAGGAATTTATGCAAAAGGAAGCAAGCTTCTCATTAAAAAAGGAATGGCTTTAAAATTTATTGGACTTTTTTTCTTATATAAAGTTGCATGGTTTTATCATTGTTTTATTGATGTTTAAATTAGTATTTCATTATTCAAAGGAAGTGGTATATGTAATTCTTGCCCAACCCTAATTCTCATGAAATCATTCATGGAGAAATCATACATTCATTTATCATTTTAGGGAGCTACGGTATCACGAAGTTTGAGAGCCCTGTTTAAGAGCTGCCAAGAAATGCTGGATGTGCATCCACATGTGTTCCAGAGCACCTTTGTTCTTTGGAATCCAATGAATTGCACAAGAATTCTAGCATGTTAACCACATCATTCCACATACAAACTTATTATCATGTTAAAAACAAAAGAATCTTCACAAGGTCAGTAAGAGAAGATTTATCTTGGTAGATGATGTTGACTCTTGCTCAATAAGAGGTTTCCATACACTGAAAAACATTGCTTTGATAACTGTTTGTCTGCCCAGGATAGACATTAAGTTAACAATTTCTGGGAGCTACCAATTTCTAGATTAACATACTAGGCAGTTTCCTCTCCGCTTACCTTGCAAGCCTTCCAGCAGTTTGGGATAACGAACATGTTCTTCTGTTCCATGCCCAAGCCTCTGATTGTCCCCCTTTCCCCATGAGTACACCTGTCCATCTTTGGTTAGAGCAAGCGAGAACTGACTCCCACAGCGTACTTTAACAACATCCAAGTCTTGAAGTTTTTCTATCAGCTTGGGAGTTTTGCAGCCATCACTGCCACCTCTTCCTAATTTCCCATAATCTCCATCTCCCCAAGACCATACTTGACCTGGAAAAGCAGATCTCATTAAGGGTAGCACTAGTAGAATAAACAACACTTGCACTTTCAGGCAACGGAGCATTATAAAATAAAGCAACATGGAAGTAAAAATAAATAACTCTGAATAGCTGTTCAAGTGACATGTTAAGATTCACATAAAAGAAAGCAATTTTTTAAAGCAACATCTCTACTATTATTTTTTTACTAGCTGAAAGTAATTGAAAATATAATTACGATTCTGGCTTGTTTATGTACAAACTGCAAATTCTTCTAAAACTGCTTCCTGATCTTACTTTATACCATTTTATGTCCCACTATCAAAAGACTTCAGCTTGGTAGAAATGAGGGAAACATTTTTTTCTGCGCAGCGTCCAAATTTTGGCCTAATCTCCCTCTTCTGTTTTGAAAGCTAGATCAGTCCCTTCATTCTTTAACAATTTAGTTTTTTTTACAGTTTAATATTTGTTCCTACAACATCCAAAGCACCTTATGACCAAAAGAAATCTATAAATATTTTAATTAGGATAAAACTATTTCACAGCAGGTAAACATACCATTCAATCCAACACGAACATCCAACCAAAAGTAGGAAAGACAGAAACATGATTTTCCAATTATCCAGCACGCCTAATCAGGTGATCTCAATAATGCTGCAGATTGTGCTACTCACCATTTTCAGTTACAGCAAGAGTCTGGGCATCACTACTCCCACAGGATACATCAATCACTTTCAATCCTTTCAGGCCAGTAACCAACACTGGGATTGTCTGGTCTTCACTGGAGCCTTCCAAACAGAAAAAAACAGTGAGAGACTTAAATCTTGTGACCTCAAAATTCACAAAAGTAGCAGCAACTGGGGCTCCTCAGGCCTTCTCTGGTTGTAATGGCTTGAATCAGTGTACGGATTTCCCTTTCACGTCTTGAAACACAGAAGACAGTGGTGCAAATTCTCAAGTAGTTTTAACCCATTAAAAAATGCAGTGAACTCCTGCCCTCCTCCCCCAAAATGCTCTGCAATAAACAGACTTATTTTGCTATCCCTGTCCCCAAACACATTAAGTGTAGCCCACAGCATCAACAATCTTGCTTGCTCTTGACTTACAAGTTAAAGCTGTTTGCGGGCTATGTGCAGATCCCAAAGGCCATTTTAATAGCCCCGCCCATCATAAAACATGTATTTGGCAGCAAAACTATTTACTTTCAGTGATGTGATGTGATGTTTGGGAGGGCGGGGGGCAAAATAAATGGCTAATGCCCATGCATGGTTTGAGGTACCTATTCCACTTTTTAAATCCACCCATCTAAAAAAATGAAAAGAAATGCCTTCACCTGTCAGAGTGCTATCAGCCACACTACCTGCAGCTCCACCAGACTGAACGATGGAAGAGGCAAAAAAAGGGGGAGCTGCCAGCCCTTCAAGGTAGTACAGACAAGAAGCACAAACCATTTGTACACTGCTTTTACTGTGAGGTTACTGTAACAGAATCTGCAAAATCTTGCAGAATCTGAAAGTATTTCTCCCCTCCTTCACATTTATTTTCCAGAAAATTAAGGAGGGTTTCTCCTGAGGCACTTCCCACATCCCTTCTGTTTCTGAGGGGTGTGAGACCATTTGCATGGTTGTCTAGTCTGCAGCTCTTCCTCCTGTCTCCCAAGGTCACTCCCACATACCACTACAGGACCCTAATGATGCCAAAAAGGCTGTCATCTTCTGCTTTAAAGAACATATCAGAATCCTACCATGACCCAGTCTGCCATAGTTTCCTCGGCCCCATGTGTACAATTCTCCATCAGCTGTTATTGCAGCACTATAGGTGCCTCCACATGCGATATGTACAACATGTTTTCCAGCCTGCTTCCCAGAGAGAGCCGAAATCATCTTTGGTTCTTCTAAAGGCCTGAGGTGAAGGGAGTGGGGCAGGAAAGCACAAATATCAGAATTCACAGACCACATGTTATAAAAAGGCCACAGACACCATGCACATAGTAGGAACTACAAACAAATCAAAATAGGTATCATATACTAATGCAGCCAATTATTAGAAAAACAAGCTATTCAAAGAAAACATCAGTCATTGGATATTTTCAAGCAATAGCCACATAGACACATGTAAACTATGCGTTGGTTTGCATTCCTACACTGAGCAGGGAGTTGCCTGATTTTCTAAACAGGCCCTTCCAAATCTATGATGCTGTATTTATCAAACGCTTCATGCTTAGTACAAAGATTTTACTGCTGTGTAAGAGGGACTTCACATTCTATTCAACTGTATGGCTGCAGAAATTTATAGCAAAATGGGTAGGTACAAATGTTGTTGTTTTAGAATGACTGTAGTTCAGTACCCCAAAATATGTTAACTTAATGTTCTGCATAAATTAATATTCTTGATATCAGGAAAATTTCTAGCATATGTCCCCAAATTTTATATATTATGCTACTAACTTTAATTTACTGTTCTTTATTTACTTATATTTAATTCTGTATGAAGTTCCTAAATTGCAGATTGCAACTCTATATACTTCTCAAGCTCTCTCTGTAAAAATAGAGCATTCTTTTTTAGAATGGGAAATAAAAAGCTTGGAATAATCTCCTCATAACTTATTCTTACACTTATATATATAATCACACACTTTGGCTTACTGCCTTCAAAGCTTTTGCCTCATCTGAGCCTAATACAGATCAATGTCCATCAGAATTACAAAGCAGAAATGCAACTGCTAATTTAGCATGCTAAAAATAAAAACAGAAGCAGAAAGCTGCCCATCAATCAATGATATGTTAACGTTTTATCTCACTACTGAAATAGGAACAAAATTATCATATTAACCTGGAGAAGACAACTCTGAATTTAAGACAATACCTCTAAAAAGGAAAATTAGACTGGAAAAAAATACAAATCCTGACAAAAATCATGGACGCTACTAGTTTTTCCTCCTTGCCAACCTGTTTGTCAACTCTAGCTGAAACCAATGAAACCAATTGTGGAGATTTCATTTCCCTCAAATATTTTCTTTCTCTCTCCCTCTCTCTCTTGTGTGTGCTTGTGTGTTCGTGTGTTTGTGTCTTTCTGTCTACCTACAAAAAGCCACACTCTAAAAAACACCAAGGCTAGGTTAAAAGGAGGCTAGGCTAAAAAACACCAAGGCTATGGAATTAACAACTCCTATCAAAATTGCCTATATTCATTTTACTACATAAAATTAAATACTCCTCAAGTTCATATATAAGTCATTCTCACACACATATACCACTATCACCCATAGAAACACAGTTAAACTCTTCCCTCCTATCATCACAAGCTATTTAAGATACCTACACAGTATCTCCATGGCCTAGTCGCCCACCATCTCCACAACCCCAAGAGAAAACTTCTCCAGTTGCAGCCAAAGCCAGATAATGGTGTCCATCTGAGTGTGCTGCAATCTTAACAATATTTCTAGAAGCAAGACTCTGTACAAGTTGTGGGGCCTGGAAACAAACACACACAATTAGAACACTTTATGCCTTGCAAAACGGCAGAAAAAGTAGAGTAAGAAAGAATCCTTATAGAAAGAAATTATAAAATATTCTCAAAATATATCTTCAATAACTAATTCAATAATTCAACATTTTTTACTCAAGCTAAGTATATTAAAGACCCTAAGACTCAAACTACATTCAACGTGGGAACAATAATCACATATCCTGATTTATATGTTCCAAAGACATTAAAACAAGGATTTTTTTTCATTTTCATTTCCTGTTCAACATCTATAGTACACAAAACCACCAGGTGAGATCATCCCTCACTTCAGGGTCCAATCTCATCCACATGCTAAACAGAACTGAAGGACCATGGAAGCTTTTTAAAAAAAATTATTTCAGTGCTTTAAATTCACTTGTTTGAATTATTGCTACAAGACAGAGTTCATTAACAAATGAACTGAAACAGTAAAAATATCTGAGAACAGATATAAAATATATGTTAAAGCTAAGAGAAAAGGGCAATTTCCCACTTACAAGCTTCAAATTTGTACAGTAAGAATGTTGTTTATTGTTATAAAAGGAAGTTAGAAAATAAATAAAAATCACCTACCAACGTGTCACTATTGTAGGCTTGTGTATAAACACGTCCATTTTTGGACAAAATCAGAAAACGCTTCTCTGCGCAAGCAATCTGTATAACTCCAAGACTGGCAAGTCCTTCACACTGAATTGGACCACTGACATTAGCATAATATTTCCATCCTATTAATCCCCATGCTATAAACTCCTGCAAAGAAGCCTAGAAGGCAATTCATTGTTTAAGAAAATACCAACAATTAATCTTGGATTAGAATGCATTAGTATCTTGCGTACATGATTCTATTGCTTCAACCATTTTCTCACTTAGGTTCAGATTTGCACCTAAACAGACTTCAGAAAGATAGACAGATAAATGAACTTGAATAAGTGTCAGTATATGGGACTTGGTTCACATTTGTTAGTCTGGTCTAATCATTATGAAAAGGATCTAGAAGATCAGGCAGTACTCTATAACCTAGCAATTACAAAACATACAGAAAGTCAAAGCAGCGTAACCTACACCAAAACAAGGAGTTCAGGGAACCCATCAGACAACCTGATTAACTGCTCTTGAAACTGAGATGTACATAAAAGGCAATTTATGACATGGCATAGAGACAGCCAGGCAAAGTTTAAAAATCCATATAGACAAAGTCCCTTTCATAAGCCTTAGCATATCCTCCGTTTAATTCATCCAATTTACTGTACCAACTAATACCCATAACTAAAGGACTTAGGTACATTACCTTATGAGATGTCGGAGAGCTACACTGTGGAGGCATGCAGGGAGTGGCCAGACGATCCAGGTGAGCCATAACCACAACCGCTGTTTGCCTTAAATCAATTGCTAGCTCGTTGTCTTGCGGCAGTACTAGGTATCTTAGGAAGTTTTCATTTGGACTTAGTGGATAAGCCAACATCTAAAATAAACACAAGCAACATATAAATCCATTATCTCAAATGATGCCTGTTTAAAGCTGCATATTACAGAGCTAAACATTTTAACACAAGATATATTAGCTAATGAGTTATAGATTTTACAATGGTTCCACTTATAAATGACAATCTTTTTACTAGAAATACCCACTTGGCAGTTTATTGTGCAGATCACAGACTCAGTGCACAGAACTGATCAACAGAATGATGCTTGTTTCCCTACGACAACAATAGCTACAGAACTATTTCAACTTTCATTTCCCTCTGTTTTATTTTTACCGCATTCAGAAGTTACAAATGATTCAGGGGATTTACAGATATACTGTATGCAAAATGCAATTTAAAATAGGTCCGACAACTGTCAATTTGAAGTATGACTATTAATATAAATGAAATAATTATACTTCTCATGGCACTTGCCCTATGTAACAGATCATTAGGATCCAGATGTTAACAAGTCCCCAGTCTTGTTAGACTTCCAGAAAACTTGACCTTCCCCAAAGATGTTGGTGCCAGGTTGCTAACTGAGTCTGGCACGTATGGGATTTTGACTGTGTAACAGTTTCTTGGGCCCTTGGTTACATTATAATATTGCTTTTTTTCAAGATGTAGTATTGTATTTTTATATTTATGGCATCACTAGGTGATAGGGTGGTTATATAAATTTTATAAATAAATAAATAAACAAATATTGTTCCAAGAATGTGCAAGAACATGCTCGTAGCCTAAATGGAAGTACGGAAGTACAAACCTGAATTTCTTCTCCTGTATTATTCATCTCTTTGTTACAAATTATACTCTGAAATCTCTGCAGCAAAGGAAGAAGTGGGGCACTGGTTCCCTGTGCTGAGCGTTCATTGTCTGTTTCTCTCGTACCACTATCCCAGAGTTGAAGCAACAGTATCACAGCAGACAACATTTGGCTGAAAAAAGAACTGACACTAAATTGAAGGCATGGAGGAATAAATCTTACCACTTCTATTTCTCTCTTTTTTCAAGAAATTCCCTCCCCCATATAAATGTTCCCCATGTTGTCACAGAAGCCTTTATGTTCAAACGTCGCTGGACTCTGCAGTGAAAGATCTCTTAAAGTATTTACCTAAGCGTGCCTCTCTGAACAGCCAATTCCAGTAAGATAGCAAGCGCTAAGTGCTGGTCTTGCAGTGGAATGCTTCCTGATCCTTTTAAACCTGGAGCTCCATGGATGTCTCTAATTTAAAAGCAGAAATATACTTACTTACATACACACACACATATATATACAGTATATATATACAGTATATAACTTAGTTTCTCAATACATGCAGATAAAAACTATCCTTTTATTCAGTGCTTTCCCTAAAAATATTTAAATACCACTGGGTCATACTGTTAATTCTACTTTTCCAATTTCTTTATATACAGACCATTAATAGAACATTGCTACTATGCTGACACTCATTTACAGAATGAATGTATAAATAAGTCCATGACATGAATGCAAACAAAATGAAAAGGAAGAAATGTAGGTCAGAATTCACATTCCTTATGTTGCTATTTTTAAAGCAGTAATAGTGATATCCAAATATTCAATTCCAGGGCTTCTTGTGGAAATGGCAGACTAAATGGCTGTGCCCACTGGTTCACCAGGCAGAGCTGACGACACAGTAACCTTTTTCAGGCTCAGACAGGTTTTGCTGAAGCCCAGAAACGTTCTCCGGATCAAGGACAATACCTGGAATCGTTCCATCTGTCCTCCGGATGGCCACTTGCAGCCAGAAGATCGCAAACAGCATTTCACGCTCAACTGGTAAGAGTCAGCTGGGAGGCAGGGACTTCATCACTCTCCAAGCCATGCTGTAGCCTTAAAGGGACACTAAGACCGGCCACCCCATTTCTAAATCACCAAATTGTATTTTTTTTTAAGTATACGTACCCCAAGAAAGGCTTTCTACAGCGAGAAGCTGGTTCTCTTGGTGCTTAACATTATTTTTGGGATTACTTTAAAAAAAAAAAATTCTTTTAAGTTTTGGATTTTGTTTTCCTTCCAAAGCAAATTCCAAAGATTGAGAGTAAACAATTGTCTTCCTATTATTTTTAGATTAAATTTGAATATATTAGCATTTTTCTACACACTGAATCTGCTGATTTCAACCTTCAGTTTTCTGTTTTCCCTTGAGAACTGTCTGCTATCTCACTCTCGCTTTATGTAAACACACTTTGGAACTCTTCCATATCTTCAACTTTCATTGGTTAAGGTCTTAGGGGCACCATAATCTACTGGGTAAGACATGGAGGATTTCAAACAGATTCTTTCTGACTTTCACCAGGATTTTAAACAGATTTCTTCTGACTTCTATCAAACCTTTATGCAAGATATCCAGGACATTGTGGGAAATATGAGATCTAAAATATGCCATCAGGTTGGAGATGTGGTGGATGAAACTGAGGAATTTAAGAGCGATAAAAAGGTCTTTTTTAAGACTGAGATTGGGATTTTTATCAAGATGCTGGATGAAGATTGGATAATGGAGCTGGAGAAATCTAAGGGAGAGAGTGATCTGCAAGCCATAAGTGAAATCGATCTCCTGGTAGAGTGCCATAAAAAGAACCTGGAATCTTTGAGAGGGGCAATTGGGCTGTTTGATTCTTTCAAGAGGAAAGCTCTGTGCACATGGTGGGGACATGTAATTGCTTTGCTTTATTTTGAAGTGGGATGATGGCTGAAGAATGTTCATCTGGTTTGCTTTAAGGATTTGATTGATGCTATTTGCCTTTAAAGATTTGGATTTGCTGTTTTGAATTGCCTTTGTTTTTTGGGTTTATTAAGATTAAAATTATTAAAATTGTTGTATTAGGGTTAAAGAATATTTATCTGGTTTGCTTTAAGGATTTGATTGATGTTATTCCTTTTAAAGATATGGAATTAACTGTTTTGAATTGTCTTTGTTTTTTGGGTTTATTAAGATTGGGATTGTTGTACTATTAAGTATAATAGCAGACAACTTATGTGCTTTTTAATTTGATTCTTATTATAGTAGACAGAAATGTACACCATAGTGGTAGGAAGGGAATAATTAAATATGTTTTATCTTTTGGAGGGGAGAAAGATGTTTAGGAGGTTTATATGAACTTTTTTTCCCTTCATTTTAATGTAAGGTGGAGGAGTAACTGTACTTAGTGATTTTTATTATGTGTTAAAGTGGAATGACTTATAGAAATAATGTGGTGTTTTGGTTTAATATAGAGTAAGAGATTATGAAATTTTTGTATATCCTTGCTGTTAAAAGTCGGAAGCCACATCTTTTTGTAAATTTGAAAAAATTTTCTCTTGTGTTTCCACACTTCAGCTTTTTTTCTTTCTTTGTAGTTTTTTTTGTAGTTTTTATTATTCTCTTGAAACCTAATAAAATTTACTGTTAAAAAAACCAAATATTTAATTCCATGTTGTTTAGAGCAGGAAGCCTATTACCTTTAAATCAGGGCTGCGCAACAGCCTTAAAAAATCAATAAATTCACCGCTGCCACCATTCTGAAAGAGACGCTGTTGAGCACCTCTGATGCCTTCCCGCCAGCTCCAGCGCTGCCACAGCTCCACTAACAACCAAACAACTGATTGGCACACCACATACTCCTTGGCAGCCCACAATTATGTTTAATTTATTAATTTGACCCTTTCCCCTCTACAAGTTCCGATGCCTGCTTTTAATGTTTCAGATTATAATTCCAATATTTACCAAGGGCCATGCTGTCTGGGAAGGATGATTGTTAGAGTCTTCAAACTATCTGAAAAACAGTAAGCTGTCTACACCAACTTATTCCATCAAAGAAGAAGGAAGAAAATGATGTCATGCTAAAGGTTCTCAAAATAATGTGTCAGTAGCGTGATTTTTATTAAAACATGGACCAAGCTCAAACAATATTTTGAAAACTTACCCAGTTACAACAGACCTTAGAAACTTAGTTGCTCTCTCCACAACTTCCAACCATACAGAGGATACTGTTCCTTCATCAAACAGGGATGCTTCGGATAGGGCTCGTAGGGCATCCAGAGACTCTTGTAACAATTCACTGCAAAGATCTGCATCCTCACCTAAGTATGTAATGTGTTTTAGCTGTAGTAGATATTTCACAGCACAGGAAAACGGGCAATTGAAGAGTTTGGGTTTTTTTCATCAAAACTGATCTGCAAATTTACAGTAGAACAGTTACGCCACACTCAACATGTAATTCATACCTGATCTCCAAGCTCGCCGTAGGAATGCAAATGCAAAAGAAAGGGCCGCTCTGGATCCTACTCGGGCAAGACCTTCAACACCTTTGCTTACAGATCTAGGACTACAGGAGAGAAATTAAAGAATTATCTCTTGCTTAAATCCAACACAAACCTTCCCCCCAAAAAGTGTTTAAACCAGGATTCAAACCCAACTGCCTCAAAAGATATGAACAATAAATGAGAGTGTCTGGCATGCAGTCAAGAAATAATGTGGTACCATTCTGACAAAACTTTATAAGAATTCATATTCTATGCAAAACAAATCTGCTAATAATTCCTTATATGCAGAAACAAAATCCTAATGATATTATTACAGGATGGAATTGGGGTAGTGGGGGAGAACAGACTGGATTTCTTTCATCAAGCTTTTACCTTTTCTTATCCACCATGGGCAATGGGATATTGCTACTTTTCCGCTTAACCTTGACATTCTCCAGAAGAACACTCCTATTTAATGCGATAAAATAGCGTTCTAATATAGCAAGCCTCTGTTTTAGCCTGAGAGCAGAGAGAGTCGTAGTCGCAGTTTTCTTGGCTAGAACCTGCTGCTCCTTTACTAGTACATAAAGACACTCTTTCAGTTCGTTCACATCTACAACAAACACAACAATAGGACACGTAATGCACTTAGCAAAATGTATAAAACTATTCAAAAATTGAATATAACTTTGAATTATGTTCATAGTTAAAGTATAACACAAATATAATGGAGAGTAATGTTAAATTAATATTTTGGAACATCACAGACATTATTATGGTATTTATTTAATTTCTGTTTAAGAAAGAAGACATTCTCTTATTTTGGCACTGATCACACTTAACCTTTCTTACATACTTTCAGATACTTCCTCAACAAAATTAACAAATCATGTTTTCTTCACTTTTGCTAATCTCAAGAGCATCAGTGGCACATTCATCATTTATAGGCAATTATACAGTACTCAAGACATTAAACAGCGTATCTCATAGATTCTCAATACAACAGCTGCAAAGGAATAAAACCAACTCTATTTATGTTTACATTTCTATAGCATAAAGTGTATTTATCTGCACTCTTCAAATAATTCTACAAAATGAAATAGAATGCAAAATACCTTATAGTAAAAAAAACCAAAAACTAAGACTATGCCATTCAAGGACCTTCTGTAATATAGATGTGTCCCCACCCAAGCCTTACTGAAATTTTGCCTCTAGTTAACCAAGTCAAGATGTGCAATAATGCTGGACAGCAAGCAGAAAATTTGGCCTGATGATGTTACAGCCACAGGAGCTTGTTAGCTCCAATTTGAGTGCTACAAATGTTTAATATTTACATACCCTTGTGCAATTTAATCACTTATGAAATTTTAAAATATGTTTGCCATAAATCTTCAACTTCTAATAGTAATGTGATGTGTTCATTTTTATTATGTATCTCACTCCATTACTGCATTTTTTAAAATAAACTGAAGGTAATGAAACCAATTTTTTTTACAAGAAAGACTTCTGAATAACAAAAAGCTTTTTAGCAAGAAAATTGATTGAACAGACTGATATAAGTGGAAATTCAAAACCTTCCAAAGAAGTGGCAATTTTAGTGAAATCTACCTTTATAAAAGAACAAGAGATTTTAAATTCTGCAAGTCGCTATGTAATGTTAGTAGTCAACTATGAAAATCCTCAGATGGCTTAGATAGATTTTCATGATTCAACAAACGATAAACCAAATTTTGCTAAACCTTTTGCAGATCAAATAAGAGTTGCTGGAGATTTCTGAAGGACCTTCCCCACCTCATCCCAATTTAAATCCTACATTAGTCCATATCACTCCATTGCATCGGATGACGTGAGCTGTAGCTCATGAAAGCTTATGCCTTTTAATAACATTTGTCAGTCTGAAAAGGTGCTACCAAACTCCTTCAGATTTTTGGCTACCACAGACTAATACAGCAATCCTCTTACAAAGAAAAGCCTCAGATTTACTAGGATTCCTTCCTATCCTCACTGCACCTGTTGCAATCCTACCAGATTTCTGGTACAGGACACCTATTAATGAGTCAGCTTAATGAGAAAAAGAAGGTATGTAAATATCTACAGTACTAAACTGGAAGTACATAAGATTTTCCTTGAATTTGATTTAGTAAACATAAACAATGATATAAGGCTTTTAAAAGGGATGTTGCAAAACAACCAATAAAATTTAATTATATAACTGCATAACAGAACCAAGCCAGCTTGCTTATGGCAATAACCATAGTAGGCTTTTGAAGGGTAAACAAAGTTAATATACTGCAGCCCATGCCATTTGCCTCTCAGGTATCTGCAGGAGACCTGTGCTGCTTAAGCTTACTGAGAACAGACCATTTTTTACCTGTATTAATTCTCCATATGCTTTGTAGGCAATACTTTTTATAAATTTACAGAAGTCACTATGTAAAGAAAATATTGCAAAATACTATTTGAGATTCTCAGGTTATTAGCAACAGTTAGTTCTTTTTAACAACTCCATGCCTGTGCATATGCATGTTTATACAAACACATCACACACCCTTCCCTTCCTGCATCCTCTTCTACTACACGCATGGACATTTATCTTCAATCCAAGTCCATTTTTTCCACAACAACCCTATGAGGTGCTCTGTGCCAAAAGCCACCCAGCCAGCTTTCATGTTGTCTTAACCAAGAGTCATAACAGAATACAAATAGACAAAGGATCCATACTAATTTAAATCCCTTTCATTTAATTAATCTACTCTAGGTATAACTAATCTGGATCCACACAACATGGGAAAGCTATGCTTTAAAGAAAGCTTAACAGTCTTTTTTAGCTAAAATAAATATAGGTAATCCTCGAGTTACAATCACTTGTTCAACAACTGTTCAAAGTTATGACAGTGCTGAACGAGGGGGACTTACGACCAGTCCATGAAGTTGTGTCCATCACAGCATCCCCGAAGTCACGCGATCACAATCCAGGCACTCAGTGCCCGGCTTGCAATTACGACATCGCAGTGAGCTGTGGTCATGTGATTGTGATTTCCAGTATTCTCTGCCAGCTCCTCACAAGCAAAGTCAATGGGGAAGCCAGTAGGAAATCAGAAGTCGTTCCTGCAGCTGCCACTTTTTTGCCCACCTGCGCTCCGGAGCGCCTGCCCGCAGCACCCCCACTCACCCTCCCACAGCCCCCACATACCCATCCGTACTTCCAGAGCACCTGCCTGTGGCACCACCCCACGGCACCTGTGCATCTGCCGGCCTACTTGCCTGGGACTCCTGCCTCTTCCCACTTAGCAGTCTGGGGGTTACAACAGCAACCAGAACTGCCAGGATTGCTGTCACTAAGCAATACTGTCACATGATGTCAGGCTTTATGACCACATTGCTTAGCAATGGAAATTCCAGTCACAATTGCCATCATAACCTGAAGACTACCTGTATTAACAAATTTCTTAAACAAGTGGGTGTTAAGCTACTATCTTAGCATTTAATACTTTCATGGCTGCAAGATAGCAGCTCACAATGTTTCTGTGGAACTAGTTTGGTAATTTAAGTGAATTCCTGGTTTAATATGTAACAGCTGCAGAAACAAAAGTATAATAATACCCAAAAAGAGTCAGTTTTCCACTCATACAGATTTATCATAGAAATAAAACAGTCAACTCCAAAATGTGTAACTGATTTGGTCAGCAAGGTCTTTCTGTATAATTGCTGCAAAAAATTATTGAAAGCCAGTTAATACTGCAAAGCAAAGAGATAAGAAATACTGCTTTAAAATCAGAGACCGCTCTTCCTGTCTCAACCAAGATTCTGGGTTCATCTTGCTAGTGTGCCAGAATTTATTTTCTGGAAATTAACTATTTATATTATTGTAGTATTTACTGTATTATTTAAAACAAAATATATATTAATTTGACTGCTTAAATTAACAGAACATCTTCACTGGAGTGGGGGGGGAGTTATCTTCTTTAAGCCCCTTTTTTTTTTTTAAGATATTACCTGGCTGTTTTCCCCAAATCCAACTCTCAACAATTGATTTGGCTCTATAGGTAGGCAGCGGTGTATCGTCTTCATCTTTCCTCTCCTTGTCATTCTGATCTTCTTTCTTTGATCCAGCCTGACCTTCAGTGTTTTCCTCTATAGGATTTTAAAAACAATACAACTGTGAAAATCTTTTTTTTTTAAGCATTTGTCAGTCCAAGCATTCAAAAGGTCATTCTGTGTCCCCATATTCACTCTAATATCACCACTGCTTGGGGAAGACAGGAGAGACAGAAGAAACTTAACTGTCACAGGTTTAACAGCTTCTCTTTCACTTGGCAACACATTTCTCTCCCGCTGAAAAACTTGTATCTCATTGTTAATCACTTCTGAGAATCAAAATGTTTACTTCACACACAAACTGGAACTTCTACCACTGTAACTTTATGAACGCCAACTTTCCCATTTATCTAATTTCATATTTTACACGATGTTTATTTCTTCGCACATTTTAGTCAAGGGTTGCTTAGTAGCACTGGTTTGTTTTCTCATCTCTAGACTGAGCAGCAAGACATTGTATTAACATATCTTCCTTGAAATGATTATCATTTTTGGGATGTATTAAAAGCCGGTAGTATACGTATAATTATGGCAAGTCAAATTTCTTAAATTATTCTTCTGGCTACCACTTCGAGGCTTTTAAGTAATAGAATGGATCCAAAACTGAAATAATTTTAGAGAGAGAACAGTACAAAAAAACTGTGACAAGCACTGTTTCGTAAAATTAGATTGTAATTATTCCTTTATAAGTAAGGTAGGTAGAAAATGATAAGGCCCTCTGATTCAGAATTGTTTAACAATAGCATCAATATAACTCCTCTTCTCTACCCTTTATTATGTGAAGGGTAAATGAAGAAAATTTGTCATTCAATTATGTATAAAAAGGCTGTGTGCTCTATTCAGGTCTAGCATTGAAAACAAAATCTTGTATTCATAATTCATTAATTCTAGTTGAATAAATTTTGGGTCAGATTATTTGATCTCAGCACACTAGTTAGAAAAAAAAAAGCAGTGCTGTATAGTGACTATTGCCAAATAGTGTACTGTACCTAAATATTCCCTCCTACCTTTCTTTTTCAAGCAGACTTCACATCATTAAATTCTGGTGAATCCCTTGTGTTTATTTCAAAAGCAGTAATGAATATAAACTGGGGAATAGCTTCATTAATAAACAAAAACATGACTAATCCGTATCATACATGCAGATGTATGAGTAACCTTTTGGTGGATGGTGCTACACCTACACTTAACATATGGGGGGAATCCACAGGCCCTAGCAAGTAGAACTACAATGCAAAGCAGACAGGGCTGTCACATATGAGCAGGGTTGTTGTTGTTTTTTTTAAAAAAAATCCTGGCTTTGAAAAGGGAAGATTTGTCATGTTTATGTTAGGGCTTGCTTAAACTGTTGTGTATCTCCCACTTTAAAATAAAGATAAACTGAAGTAATTATTTTCACTATTCAAGAGCTACAAAAAGAGATTCAGGGGCCAGGTGTGGCCTTTAAGCCTTGAGTTGCCCATATCTAATATTACACAATGTACCTTTTCGTGGAGATGCTTCACCACTTTGCATAACTTCTATTCCAGTATATACGATTTCCCCATCTTTGACCATTTCATTCCACAGACCACAGAGTCCATCTCTGGTAAAAGCAAGCTTTAAGAAATGGGTGACAAAAAAAGAGTTCTGATTGTCTGCTTTTTACAGTTATTACAAACAGAATATATTATGTTTATTATATTCAATCCTTAAAATAAATCCTAAAACTTAACAATTACACAAATAATCTCAGGCCCATACTAAACAACTCATTCCATTCGAAGTGTATCCTATGCGTTTCCTGAAGAGTGTCCTTAAGCCCAAGCAAGAGGACAGCTCGTATATGAAACGTAGGGGACCTTCAAAAGCAGTTTTACGGATTACATGTCAAAGGGGAAAAAAAAATCAAGAGTCTCTGGTATACTCAAAATCAGAATTTTTGACCCATAATCTTAGACAACGTAATTGAGGTCACACCAGTGATGTAATGCACAATTTTAGAAATAGCTCTCTTAATTGCTTAATAATATAAAAAATTATATTACTCTATTTTCAAACTGACTTTTTAAAATAAAAATCCTTGCCAGTTCACTGGCAAATAGCATATTAAAATCAAAGATTCCAAAGTGAACATTTTCTAGTTACTTATATTTATAGATCACCTTTAATGGCACAATCTTCCCAATTTGTCCAACGAAGATACAATGCAAGTGCTGCAGTGAAACTATAAGGAAGTGACAAAGCTAACCAATAACTATCAGCCAGCATCCCGTACAGTACTAAGATTAAAAATAATAACCCAGCACAAAGAAATAAAATCCTTTCAGAGGAAGGCTTGAGTGAACAAATGGGTTTGTATGCATTTTCATGGGTATGATCAAAAACAAAGATGGCAAGGACCTAACAGAAGAAGAAGAGATCAAGAAAAGGTGGCAAGAATATACAGAACACCTGTATAGGAAGGATAACAATATCAGGGATAGCTTTGACGGTGTGGTCAGTGAGCTAGAGCCAGACACTCTGAAGAGTGAGGGTGAATGGGCCTTAAGAAGCATTGCTAATAACAAGGCAGCAGGAGACGACCGCATCCCAGCTGAACTGTTCAAAATCTTGCGAGATGATGCTGTCAAGGTAATGCATGCTATATGCCAGCAAATTTGGAAAACACAAGAATGGCCATCAGATTGGAAAAAATCAACTTATATCCCCATACCAAAAAAGGGAAACACTAAAGAATGTTCAAACTATCGAACAGTGGCACTCATTTCACATGCCAGTAAGGTAATGCTCAAGGTCCTGCAAGGTAGACTTCAGCAGTTCATGGAGCGAGAATTGCCAGATGTACAAGCTGGGTTTAGAAAAGGCAGAGGAACTAGGGACCAAATTGCCAATATCCGCTGGATAATGGAAAAAGCCAGGGAGTTTCAGAAAAACATCTATTTCTGTTTTAGTGACTATTCTAAAGCCTTTGACAGTGTGGACCATAACAAACTGTGGGAAGTTCTTAGTGGTATGGGGATACCAAGTCATCTTGTCTGCCTCCTGAAGAATCTGTATAACGGCCAAGTAGCAACAGTAAGAACAGACCACGGAACAACGGACTGGTTTAAGATTGGGAAAGGAATACGGCAGGGTTGTATACTCTCACCCTACCTATTCAACTTGTATGCAGAACACATCATGCGACAAGATGGGCTTGAGGAATCCAAGGCTGGAGTTAAAATTGCTGGAAGAAACATTAACAATCTCAGATATGCAGATGATACCTGTCATGAGTAAGGATGGTGAGCAGGGGGCTCCCATCCAGGCTGTAAAGCGCATGCGTAGTACTGAGGAATTAGGTAGCCATTCAAAGAGACACAGATCGGGCCTGCCTTAGCCTTTGGGGTTTATATGTCTGGGTTTTTCCCACGCTTCTTCAGTTTGTTAGGATTTTCTGTCATGTAGCAGTAATAAAACACTAGAGACCTATTCTTGTCTCAGCGTGGTTCCTGGCTGTTAGGACAATACCACTTTGATGGCTGAAAGCGAAGAGGAACTGAGGAGCCTTATGATGAAGGTGAAAGAAGAAAGTGCAAAAGCTGGCTTGCAGCTAAACCTCAAAAAAACCAAGATTATGGCAACCAGCTTGATTGATAACTGGCAAATAGAGGGAGAAAATGTAGAAGCAGTGAAAGACTTTGTACTTCTAGCTGCAAAGATTACTGCAGATGCTGACTGCAGTCAGGAAATCAAAAGACGCTTAATCCTTGGGAGAAGAGCAATGACAAATCTCGATAAAATAGTCAAGAGCAGAGACATCACACTGACAACAAAGGCCCGCATAGTTAAAGCAATGGTGTTCCCTGTAGTAACATATGGCTGCGAGAGTTGGACCATAAGGAAGACTGAGAAAAGGAAGATAGATGCTTTTGAACTGTGGTGTTGGAGGAAAATTCTGAGAGTGCCTTGGACTGCAAGAAGATCAAACCAGTCCATACTCCAGAAATAAAGCCAGACTGCTCACTTGAGGGAATGATATTAAAGGCAAAACTGAAATACTTTGGCCACATAATGAGAAGACAGGACACCCTGGAGAAGATGCTGTTGCTAGGGAGAGTGGAAGGCAAAAGGAAGCGGGGCCGACCAAGGGCAAGGTGGATAGATGATATTCTAGAGGTGATGGATTCGTCCCTGGGGGTGCTGGGGGTGTTGACGACCGACAGGAAGCTCTGGCGTGGGCTGGTCCATGAAGTCACGAAGAGTCAGAAGCGACTAAATGAATAAACAACGATGCATTTTCACAAAGAATTTTTATTTGAAGTAGATTATTTTGCTCTAAAGTGAATTACTTGCATTTAGTTCCCCTTGAAATTAATAGGATGAAGTTATGATCACCTTGTCTTACCAACTTAGTCTGGAACTAACCCAATAGCTACAATCAAATGAGCTGGGAGAACATAAAGCCTATTCCATCCTAGGTCAGAGTTTTATAAGCTGTCAAGTATGCTAAAGAGCCACAGTAGATGTGTTATACGCATGAACCTCAATGTACCTATAACTACTCAGCTGAAATGTCTGGAGAGCCTTCAAGGCCATCCTCATAGCTACAGGGTCATGAATGCATGAGTGACTCTGAATAAAGCCATTGGATGCAGGAGAAGCAATAGTTGGCACATGAGATGTAAGTATGTAAAGAACCTCAGGGATACAGCCTCCACCTCAGCAGCCCTGATTCCAGAAGGACCCCCCAAACTGGGGACAAGTTCCAGCTGGGGAGCACTACCACATCCAAAGTCAAAGATGAACTACCTCCACCCTCAGTTTCCAAATCCACAGCCACTCCATCTTGGCAGGATTCAGCCTAAGTCTGTTTCTCCCTGTCCAGATCCTAACAGCGTCTAGGCACAAGTAAGAGCTCAAGTTCAAGTACTGCAATCTCCAACTGGTAACTTTTAAATGACAACTATAGCAAAGTAAATTAAATTTGGAAACAGAGTTCTCAGTGTACATACCACAACAGTCATTTGTCTTCCACTAACCTCAGCAAATGAAGAATTTTAAAAATGAGCATGCTATTTTAGCTGTACTGGCAGTTAAGTCTACTTTTTTCAATCAGCTGAGACAGTAAACCTAAAAAGCAACTATACAACTTCAAACCACTGAAAAACTTTTAACAAAAAAAGGAAAAACCAAAAATTATTTTTAAAAAAGAGAAGGATTAAAAAGAAAAAAGAAAAAATATACAGTAAACATATATACAATGAAGCTCAGGATTTAAACAACAATTTAAACCTTGACCACAGGGAATCATGTTGATTAGATTTTCCAAAATATTGGTAAAAGGCCAGTTCATATGCATGAGTATACACATCTTTCAAACCGAGTCTCAAATCATCTTAATTGAAGCCAATGTATGATCAGTTCAAAGTTGTTCATACTGTATTTCTGAAGGTCCTTCAAAACCAGTTATTCCCAAAATGGAAATGTTAAGACAATTATCATCAGAGCCAATCAACAACTTCATCAGTCTCTCTCCAGAATAATTGTGAGACATCTTCCCTAGCATTCTATTGATTGTAGAAAGTATAAAATAAGCCCCAAACACGCACAGTAATTTAGCAACTCCATAATGATCTGCATCATATTAAACAGCACCCATTTTAAAGAAATTCCATGAGCATATTAAAGTGGAAGCAAATAAATGTACATCAGCTGAATTCACAAGCTGTGTATAGAAGATCAACTTTGAAAACTGTTCTCTTCCAACAAAAAAATGCAAAACAAGGAAAGAAGCACAATAATTTTGATAACCTTGTTTTAAATTAGTCTGGGCTTTAGTATCTCTTCTTAGAATTTAGCTTATCACTGAACTCAGCAAGAAGAAACCTGCTGGCAGATCTTCATTTTCTGTCTTGTATTTATTTAGAATTCCTTTTGTTTGATTTAGGAGGACTTTATATTTCTAAGTGCAACTCAAAAGCATGAGGCATAGTTGCTCTTGCTCATGAAACACACTCCTTAAGTGGTAAAACAAAAAAGCACTCACAAACTTTAACATCAGATACAAATCTTGCAAATTAACCTTGTTTGGTTGTAACAATAAACAAATTATACATTGCTACCTCCATCAATTGTAATTCTTGACACTTTACGAGCAGAACATTCCATGTAGGAGCAGTCTGGTTCCTGAAGACCAGGATTCCATTCTTCTCCAAGCATCCAGTTTTTCTCCCAAAGTCTTGAATGTTCCTGAAGTTGTATGTACACAGAAGTGGATTGTCCATAACAAAAGATAGTTCACCACATTAAGAAATACCCAGAATGTTTGAGGGAAAAATGAAATGTTCCAGAGCTGAGTTGCTCCCACATGGAATGTATTCTACAGCAATTCTACTTACAGTAATCTATTCAAGGAAAATAGATGATATATTACTTTAGCTGTTTTTAAGTTCTTCCAAAAGTTTTTGGATATCTTGTCTCAGTGAACTTGACTTTCAACAGAATTAAACTACTATTAACTAGCTGTTCCAATGGTGTGCCAAGATATTATACTCAACAGACTGTCTGAACAACTATGGTGTCATGATCTCTGTTCCAATGTTCCTGGAAAACATCGTAACGTGTTCCCATGCCATGCTGGTGCTGACACAGGTTGCTGTACGGGAGAGGGCTGTTCCTGTTCCCTTGTACCAGGCTGCAATGCGAGGAGTGAAGAATGCATGTTTGGGTTATCTTAACTGGTCAAGGACATTTTGCGCAGACCGGCAGGAGCCGTTAGGGGCACCTGCAGGGAATGGAATTCTGCTGACTCTGGGGGGAGGAACTGGACACTGCTTGGGTTTTTACTGGGAGAAATCCCAGTGCTTTCACTATTCTCAGCTTTGCTTGTGATCCTGCATACTATTCATTATTAAATCAGATATCCATGAAAGCCCTGTGTGAGTCTGATAGTGATTTTGAATAGGCAATCATTACATATGGTAAAAAGGCCAAACTGCTTTTCACTTTTATGCCAAAGAATCAGATAAGATATATGCAACTTACAAAATATGCATGAAATATATCTTTATGAATGCCATGCTGTAATCTATTGGGAAACAGCAAAGATACAACCATGTAAAGAATTTCCCCTCGTGGCCCTATCTACACCCATTCATATGCTACTTGCATCTTAGTATCTTACGTTGTTGTTATTCTTCCCTCTCAAAATGCATCCCAAATTTTAGAGATTGCAGGTATCTTCCCCGCCTATTTCTGAGAACAGGCAGCTTTGTCTGGAACACAGTTATTGCTGAAATCATGATTTCTTCTATCACATATTATGCAGGTCAAGTCTTGTTCTTGTTGCCTATCTGCTATATGACATGATAAAATATGTTGGGGAAAGATCCTCCTGAAGAGTATGTATGTGGTCACTAACAGTCGACACCAACTTGATGGCACATAATCAATCAATCAATCAATAATGAAACATTAACAAGCCCAGTGCCAGTTTGCACCTATTCATGTGTTCCACTCTACAGTGGCTCACATGTTGGCTCACATGTTACATAAGCTGATGTCATTCCTTTTAACTCAAATAAAAACATACAGAAAAAGCTGAAAGCTAATTACATGGCAACTGCCATCAAAAGATCCTAGTTTTTCTCCTCTGGATAAGAGGACATTTGGCACTGACAACCAAGGAAAGTGTGCATGGAAGCTATACTATAAATAACCATGCTGTGTAAGATTATAGTACACATAATGCCACTTAACATGATGCTGAAACTAAGCTTGGGTGGCTCATTCCAACAGGTAGTGGCATATCAATAAACACATAAGCATCTAAATCATTCTCTTAAAACAAAAATATTTTTATAGCTCTGAACTGTCTTATCGTTGTTTTTCATACTGATTTTAAATAAAGCCAATTTGATATGTCAGTTGTGAGATGTGAAAACCTAAAGAATGGGGGAACAGAAAATACAGGGGGAAAAAAATTTCGCCTGGTTTGCCCCCAATAGCTCTTTTGTCTTGACTTCCCCACCAAGCCCCCAACAACTGGAAAAATTGAAAAAAAAGAATTATAAAATAGTTCTTAATATTTTGATTTTATATAATACATACAAAACGTTTAAAGAAACTGGTCTATGTTGGAAATACAGCAATTCCAAAAAACAAAAGCCAAAAGTTTATTTCAACACAAGCCAACTTTCATTTTTTACAACTTCAAGAAAATGTTTCAAGTATTAAACAGTACTATCTAATGGAAAAGAATTAGCCTCCTCTTACAAAAGATGTAAAGGAAAAGATATCTTTCACTAGCAAGTGGAAAGAATATTGCCTCATTTCCTAGTAAAAAAAATATTTTGAGATGTATAGAGACTTTCATTATAGTACTTTTTATTTCAAGTTTATTAAATGGATTTTTAAGCATTCCTGCTACAAACTTTAGATAATTCCTATCAATAATGAATTAAGCCAATTTACAGCTTGATCCTTGATAAAGATTTTAAAGTGTTTAATTGCAGAACTAACAAGGACAGTGAAGTTCAACTGTCCTCTTCATTTCCACAGAAACAGACCAGATAATTTGCAAATATGAGATAACTGCTAGGAACTCCATAGACAAATCTTTCACAGCCCCATTAAATGTACTGAGTAAGCTGAGACCAAAGAGTATGAAGCACTGATTACCAGATAAGTTCACATGTTGCAAACTACACCATAGTTTCCTTGGGTATGACTTACAGTACTATGATGTACAAAACCAACAATTCTCAGCTATTCAACAAAGCTTGCTTCGAGTAATTTGGTTTAGTGTGAGCACAGTCATTTCTGTGATCCAACATTATCAGTGATTGTGAGATATGTTGGAGCACAGGAATTTATTCTTAAATTGTCATAATATTTGTCCATTCATGACAGTGTATCAATTGGCAATAGTTCTCCAAATTTACATGCAATAATCTTTTTTGATTAGAGTATCCACTATTCAATCAATGTTTAACTGCAAATGCCTGGTACTGAAGCCAAGATCTTCTGAATGTCAAGCATGTGTGCTGCTACTGACTTTTTCTTTTCTCTGACCTTAAGCCATTCAAGGTACAACACTGAATTACAATGTAAGTTGCATCAGTGTTCAGTCTGTTCCTGCACTAAAACTTTCAAAAACCACAAATATTCAATAAAATGAATTAAATTTATTTTCATAAAATAAACGAAATACTGCTATGCTAATTTTTCACTAGAGTTTTATGCATTAAAATCTGATTCATTTTAATTTTTATAAAATACAAAAAAGTTATACAGCATTAACAAGTGCTTTCAGAAAAGCCCAAAAAGGTTCCATAACCAATATATATAAATAACCCAGTCCCATTTAATTAGGCTATTAGCAAAGTGTTTTGGTGGCTGACCTTCAGCAGGAATTGGACTGAAAGCATTAGTCCTCTTTTAACACTATCCTTCTGGGCCACCTAACAAGATTAATTCTAGGTGGCATTGGGTTCCAATAACACGGAGCCATCCTGTCAGACAATCCAGAGGACGGAGCTGGGAAACTACTGCTCGATGTCAAAGCTATGATAGATAATCTTCCACTGATTTGTTTATTTAGAGGATTATTTATTGCCTCAAGGGCCTAGGCCTCTAGGCAATACATGGAACTCAGCAAGCCTGTTGGTTTGTTCAAAAAAGAATGGCTTAGGACAGTGTATAATCCCAGTCAGATAATGTATCAGCTACAATATTTTCTGATCCATCTGAACTGGCAAGAGATCCGTTCAGTTACATTATGGTGAAACATACGCCACCCAGTTATTTATTAACTTCAATAAATGGAAAATGTAGCATCTGGATTGCTAATCTATACATTATATCATGATCACATCATGCTAATACTGAAAGATCTACACAAATACCTATTGTTTTCCCAAGTTCATTTTATTATTAAAAGTCTTAGGGCCTGACTCTGTTAAGGACAACTTGTCTCATTACAGGCTGCCAAAGTTGATAACTCTGAATATACTTTTGAATTCACCCACCCAGTTTGTTACACTATTTATGTAGAAATCTGACTACGTTTCCCACACACTATTAACTTCATATTTACAGAAGATGACCAGAAGATCCCATTGTAAAACAGTATTACCTAACTAGAAAAAAAAATAGCCTTATCTCACAAAACTTGTGAAGGAGAAGTTATCTGATTTTAGCTAAGAACCAGAAAGAATACTAATTTATTCCCTGATTTAACAGCCAAACTCTATAGCTAGTCTATTTATTTTATTTAGTAAATTTGTATGGCCACCCATCTCACAAGAAGTGACTCTGCATATAAATCAGTTGAACATGTTTTCAGCTTAACTGCCATTGAGTATTGCTCTAACACTACCATTTATTCAAACTGTTGAAAATATTTCACACTTCTGTTCTATGCAGTATGCAGCACTTGATCTTTGGAGATGTGCTCCATGTCCTCTTAATGTCTTCTAAATTACGTTTCCATGGCAATGATAGCCTGGCCTTAACTTTGCAATTTGGAGATTATATGCAAAACATGTATAAAGGCTTATGAGTATGGATGATACTGGAATTTTATACATTCTAAAAAATATAACCTGAAACATATAGTTAGCATGCAAATTCTTGTACCTCCTAACCTGAAAGAGAACAAATATCCTTTATTGAAAAAAATAAATTTCTCCTATCCTAAGAAACATGGAACTATAAAGCATTATGAAATGTATAATGAAATCTCTCTGCAGCTCTAGAAACTATGCCTAATAACTACCAGTGAAGTAAAAATAGAGACACCCCAAAAGCACAATATATCCACCAACAAACAGTAAAATTCACCTGGCCAACCTGCCATTATGCACACTGAGGGGGAAGTAAAAAGAAGGAAAACCAAAGCTGGTTCATCTGTAGAAAGGAAATTTAGTATTCTGCTCTGATCCTCAATCAGAAAAAAAGTCTTAATGTTAAATTAAATTGTAGCTGTTAAAACTTCATTACTTACTTGCCTGGTTCACACCACAGTAAACCACAATAAGATTTGTTTGTTAACCATCATATGTGAACCACCCATAGTGGCTTACTGCAAAGTATAAATCAAGCTACTATGATTTAACCAACATATTATGGTTAAAAAATCTAGACTATAATGTATGAGCCCAGCACTATGTTAATTCTTTGTCATTAGCCACTCGAAATGATGAATAAAACACAAAGACATCTAAATGGTAATGAACCAACCCCAAAACAAGCTTGTATTTGAATAAATGTGTATACTCCCAATGCATCACAACATTTGTATTTCCAGTAATTTCCCTTTTTCTACATATAGGAACCACAAAAATATCTAAGAACATCTCCAGTGATGTTAAAGAGACCTCCAGTGGTATAAAGACTAAAATAGATCTCTAGTGTCAGTTATTACAATTTTGGTGTAGGGATGTGCAAAACTTTCCATGCATGCAACAGCTAATTCTGGGTAGTCCATGTCTGGACTGAAACACACATGCTTGGTCCAGACACAGGACTGAAGCATGTATATTCTATGCAGAAGTGTTCTGGTAGTGGGTGAGGAAAAAAACAAGGATATCAGCTGCAGCACTGCACAGTAGCTAAGGAGAGGTAAGGTAAGGAAGCTATGAGAAACTTGGAGAGGACAGATGGATTAGGAGAATAGCTGCCACCACCAATATTCTTGGCTACACGCACGGTATATCTACCCGCCTTCCCATTTTCCTAGGGCCTTCCTTTCCCTACCTCCCTTTAGCTACAGGTGCCAGTGCCCTTGGCTTCATGTACTGAGACGATCAGAACAGCAGGCAGGCAGACCAGTTGAGTTCACCACACTTGAAACCAAGGACATATGCTGCAGCAGCTAAAGATGCTGGGAAAATCAGCAGGTTGACTATCCACCACTGATGTCCTTAACTTCAAGGATAGCATATCCAACTAGTCTGGAACTTCCTAAGTCTTTCTCTACCTCCTCTTAGCTGTCACCAGTGATAACAAAGTCCTTGGCTTTAAGCATGATGTACTGGGAGGTACAGAAATGAAAATGCTGGGAAGTTGAGATGGTGGGCTAGCACACAGGCATTTGCAACAGGGGAGAGAGAAGTGAGGTGCACCAGCAAAACTCTGACCAAATGTGGAAGAACTAAAATGTTCCAAGTTTCAGTTCAGCTGAACCACACCCAATTAAAATAGTCTGGCAGAATTTGGAAATACTATGTGCTTCAAGTTCAAAACAAAGTGCACATCCTTACTTTGATGTTTTACAAAAGTCAACTGACTACCTACCCCTACTCACTTTTGTTGATCAACAGGCCCATAATTCAAACATTTAAAATTAAAATGTTTCAACACTAATGTTAGTAACTTTTTTACTATATTGTCATCACATTAATCCATATAATTCAAATCTGTGATAGAGAGCATTGTAAGAAAACAAGCTACCATAAAAATTAAAAGACTTATTAAATCTACTTTCATAGGAACACTGTATCTAATGCAGTTCCTCTTTTAACATACAAATATGACAAAGGTAAGGTTTCATTATTTCTCCTGAGCAAATTATCAGGTCATTTTCAATAGAAACAGCTAATTTCAATCTCTTTTTCAATTACCAAATAAAATTACATTGCTTTCAAAAACAAAAGCTCTCGTATTACATAGCCATTAAATATAAACACCGAGGAGTTCTTACCTGTAAATCTGTCTTCAGCCATTTGGAATCAAATCTAATCTGAGCAGCCAAACAAAAGGATTCAGAAGACATTTTCTTTTCCAGCTGTTTTGGCTGGCTTGGCAACCTATCATAATATATATGTATATATGTTTTACTGGGAGTGACAGAATAATCTACTCAAGTGTATTTGCACATATATAATCTCCCCAGATGATGTCATGCTCTCCTAACAACCATTCACTACAGCAAGTTACAGCAGTCAAGTACTGTATATTGTAAGCAGAGAAACAAGACCATTAGTACTCTGTTGGCAAGAGTTGTTTATATCACAGAAGAGCCCTCCCAAAGCTGAAGTGAAAAACATCCCCTTCTATTGCACCATACTATACTTTCAGAAGCTTGTGCTGCTGCTATCATTCAGGTTTGTAATTGGTGCATGAAATAAATAATTAACAGTCATGCAAGACAACAAAACCAAACCAATCATCCCTGCTCACCCTGAAAAAGCAAGTGATGGCCTGGAAGAATCAAACTGCTTTCACTAGGAGAACTCCACCAGTCCTGTGTTTATTCTCCAGTCTCATCTTCAAATTCACTTTTAAGAGAGGCTGCACCTATTATTATCATGCATGTATTTTTTTTGCTATCTATTTTAAGATGCAAATCTTTTTGCTAACCAAAATACACACATGTGTAGCAGGGGGAGAAAAAGTGCCATCTTGGACAGCAACCTCGAAGGCTACAAAATAATAGTTCATTTTTGGAGAACCTTTTATCCTTGTAATTATTTTGTTACAACAGAGTTATGGGGTGGGGAAAGAGACCACACCAAACTCTGGAAATACCCCGTATGTTAACGCGGGTACTATTTTTGTCTTGTAAGCCTTTAATATTCAAATAAAAAAATTTTCCTGAATCGCCCATAAAAAAAAATTAAACATGCAATCTTCCCAACTCGAAGCCAAAAACGCTCCTTAGGAATGAAAGTCATGTTCATGCCCTTTCTTTCCCTCCTGTTCGTTCTTTCATATGGGATGAGCTACTGGCCTGCATTTGGTGTTTTCTAGCGTTGTTGCCGCCCCTGACATCCAAGGACGCCCCCCCGCCACACGCCTCCAACAAACAGATGCACCAGCCTCAGCCTCCTTGGCAATGCAGGGGAGGCCCGACTCCAGGGGAGGGTGGGGAAGGCGAGGCCTCTGGCCACCCGAAACCCCCTCCCCAAATCGCGGGGCTGCTCCCGCACTCACCCAGCCAGCCAGCCTCCGTCGGGCCTCCTATTCCCGGAAGGGACGGGTAAGGCTGCAGCGACCGTGAGGTCTCCCGCCGCCCCGGCAGCCTCCCTCCCCGCCAGCAGCTAATCCCCCCATCCACCCTGGCTGAACCGGATAGAGGAGGAAGACTCGCTTCTCCTCTGGACCAATTAGGAAACAGTAGAGCGATCCGCTCCCACCAATCCCCTTTGAGGGGGCGGGACACTTCGTCTCCTTTGGCAGACCATAGAGAGGATTTGGCACAGCGGCTTCTGCTTCCCGTAGAGCTCCGGTTGTGTTGGGTTCCTGAAGGGGGCTCTGGCAGGAACCGGGGGTGGGGGGTTGGAAGGTAGAGAAGGGATAAGTCCAAATTGTGCTGGAGTTTGCTTACCTTTCCCCTTCCTTCCTTTGCCCGCTGTAAGAGACCCACTGAACGACCTCTTTGTATCGTGTTTTGCATTGCAACAGTAATGCCGCATAAGGCAGTTCCTCGAAATGCAGCTTATTTAGGACTGTCGAATGTGGGTGCTATGTGAACCTGCCTTTCTTAAAGAATCAATTACGAGTCAATAGAAGCATATATTTTTGACTCCAGAAATGTATTATTGGCCTTGCTTGTTAAACTCTGTGGTTTGTATAATTTTGAAGCAACAAATCCCGTCAATACAGAATCTTACTATACGGTGGTCCTTTTTTTTTTCAGACACATAAACCTGGAATAAGATATTATCACCTCGTGAGTTTGGCAACTGTGTTTGGAATGTACTGAGTGTTATTAGTTATCAGTAATGAAAGTTACAGTTTTCAAGGATTTACTACTGTTTCTGTCACCATTCACCAATCACAGCCTCAACAATTGAAGGAGCCATACCTGCAAGTAACTATCTCATACCGGCAATCCTAATATCTCCATTTTGTTTTGCAGCTAATATTTGACTATTGCACTTGCCATAACTCTCAGTTAAGACAAAATTGTAATGCTAAATTAGTTGATCCAGCTGTATTTTTTTAATCTTGCATATGTCTTGGCAAGTTTGTGTACCTCCCAGTATCAGGTCTGCCTTCCAGCCACTCTCACCACCATAAGCCCAATTATCAGCCAAACACACCTTGTGCTCTGGTCTCTCTGTGTAAACAAGCTGAACTTTTTCATCTAGACTGGCAGCTGAATATTTTAGAAATGAAGTATTTTCAGTAACTTTTTCTATACAGTACTCTGAAATATTGTCTGCAAAAAGTTTTTCTCCAATACTTTACTCAGAGGTTTTATTTATATGACTTCAGCCAGCTGTGGAATCTTAATGCATGTATAATTCCATTCTTATGGCCCCCTCATCTCTCACTTCTGTCTGATGCTAAGACAATTTCCAGAGCTATGTATTCAAATCATCGAATTTTTCCCCTATACTTATCAGGATAATGAGAGATCTTTATCTTTCATAAATATTTGAGATTTCCTGTAAAAGTGAGGCATATTTAACATTTCTCTGTTGATGTATCTGTAACATTTCTCATTTGTAAATATGATCATCTTACTAAGAGCTTTCGAAGTATGTCAAAATATTAGTTATTGTTTGTTAGATGTACAGTACTGTGCGAAAGTCTTAGGCCACCATTAGATTTGTTGTTTTAGCAATGGTATAAGGACCATATATAATTATTTCTCGGAGCCCAATCCTATGCATGTCTACTCAGAAGTAAGTCCCATTATACTCAATGGGTAGAGGTGTTTGTTTCCTGTGAGTAGGATAGGATTACACCTGCTTCCTGCTAAATACAATGGCTGCAATCCTATCCACACTTACCTGGGAGTAAGCCCCATTGATAGAGGTGTTTGAAAATGGTGTTATTTACCTTACTCAGAAGTAAGCCCATTGTATCCAGCAGGAAGTAGGTGTAATCCTATCCTACTCAATGGAAACAAACACCTCTACCCATTGAGTATAATGGGACTTACTTCTGAGTAGACATGCATAGGATTGGGCTCTGAGAAATAATTATATATGGTCCTTATACCATTGCTAAAACAACAAATCTAATGGTGGCCTAAGACTTTCACACAGTACTGTATATGCCACCTTTCCTCCAGGAGTTGGGTTGTTTTTTTTAATTGTTCAATTGTGTCCAATTCTCAGAGACTGCCTGGACAAGTCCCTACAGTTTTCTTGGAAAGGTTTTTCAGAAGTGGTTTGCCATTGCCTCCTCACTAGGGCTAAGAAAAAGTGACTGGCCCAAGGTCACCCAGCTGGCTTTGTGCCTAAGGCAGAACTAGAACTCATGATCTCCTGGTTTCTAGCCTGATGCCTTACCCATGCCAAACTGGCTCTCCCAGGAGTTTAAGGTGGCTTATATTGAAAACATCCTTCACTTCCCTCACAACTTCCCTGTGAAGAACAATGGGCTGATTAAATCTTGTTAGATAGCGTTCATGATACACCAAACATAAGCAATGCAATATTTATTCACTAATTTTAAAAATGTGTATGCTGCTCTTCTTTTCCCAGGATAGAATATAATACATAAATATTTAAACATTCTATACATTTTGTTCTCAACCTATAAATAATTTCTTTTAAAAGATAATATTATATTGCTTTTAAATGTAACCTTCACCACTTATCCTTAGTAGTCTTAAATTTAGTTAGTAAGAATTAATCCTCCCTTTCAAGTACAGAATCTTATCAGAATGATAGATGAATATAAATACACAAAAATTAGCTTTGTATGAGCCACTATTTTGGCCTTTGTATATGTTGAATCACACCCTGGAGAAGATGCTGATGCTAGGGAGAGTGGAGGGCAAAAGGAAGAGGGGCCGACCAAGGGCAAGGTGGATGGATGATATTCTAGAGGTGACGGACTCGTCCCTGGGGGAGCTGGGGGTGGTGACGACCGACAGGAAGCTCTGGCGTGGGCTGGTCCATGAAGTCACGAAGAGTCGGAAGCGACTGAACGAATAAACAACATATGTTGAATCACACATGTATATGTTGAAAGGAGCCATTTGGATCATCAGTTTCCACCCCCTCACAGTGCAGGAATCTAAATTAAAGCATTCCCAATAGATGTCTATCTGAACACATCCAATGTAAAGGAACATGTCATCTCCCTGGGCAATTGGTTCCGCTTTCAAACCATTCTTACTGTTAAGGTGGTTTCTAACATTCAGTTCTGAAATGATGAAGAACAAGTCTTGACCTACTTATGACATCCTTTCACATATTTGAAAAGTGCTGTCATATCCTCCCTCAATCTTCTCAAGATTAAACACTTTCCATGTTCATTTCACTTTGCCTTGCTATATCTTAGCTTATAGTGCTTTTATCATCCTTTTTCGATAAATCATCAGCAAATTCTTTCCTATGATGTAAGTAATCTAATTCTGGACATTTAAACTCATTCAAGGTTTAACTCTGTATGCATCTTCTATCACTATCAAGATTCAATCCTGCACCGTATTTTCCTTTACAACAATAAAATGGAAAAGCAATATATAGCAAAGAGGAATTGAATACATATGACTATTGCCATCCCATCTGGGCTAAAAACAAACACAAACATTATTCCTCCATCCATTTACAGTGACAATAAGTTTGTGCAATGAGTTTCAGGAAAAAAAACACAACAGAGGGGCACCATCATACTAATAAATGTAGGAGAAAAAACTGCCAGTTACATTTAAATATCTTATTTTAGAATCTATTTCTTTAATGTATATGAATAACATCATTTTAAGCTATGATTTAACATTTTTAATGCATCTGGCTGGGTTCACACAGCACACTGAGCCAAACTCAAAACAATTATGGTTTAACATGGCATCTGAACCCACTGCATGAACTTCCAGAGTCTATAAGTTCATATAAATCCCTCCTTTGGGGCAAGATGGGCAGTGGCAAAATTTGATAGATAGATAAATAAATAAAATCTCTTCCTATCTCCTCTCTTCCAGGATCTAAGAGTAATTAGAGGTCTAATTAGATGCTTTAGCCTGAAAACCTAGTGTATTCTCCTATGTAGCCCTACCTAGTATCCATTCCCATTCCCAGCTTAAACACTGTAATCACCAACACACTTGCTCTGCAATGTTACTTACATATCAGAATAAAGTTGTTTGCCTGAAATGTATTTTTATGACTTAATTTTTTTTTTATTCATGGATTCAGGAACATTTGTGAAGCATATATGTTGAGCTTAATTTTTCACTTCCATTATTGGCTCCACCAGACCATTGCCCTACACCTATTCAATTGAGAGAGAGGTGGTAGAATGGAAGGCTTAGCAAGCAATTACAGAGGAGAGCTGAAATTGCACACTGCATTCTGTTAAGTGTCCCATGTGAGCCTAGACTCATTATCACAGCAACTTGTTTCCAAGATCAAGTGCTCCCTTTCTGGGAGCTTCTGAATAAGTCTGCATAAAATAGGGTTACATCATCTCTCTCAGAGTGAAACTGTTGCAGTCTTTTACCCTAAGGAAAAGGTATTAATATTTAACTCAGCTGAAAAATCACACGTTTTCCTGAAAGTAAGGTTCCTAGGCTTCAGCAAAGGATCGTTACCTTGTCATGGTGCTGGAGCTTGAGCACCTCAATGATGCCATGAGCTAAACCGTGAAGGGCCACCCAAGACGGGAAGGTCATGACAGAGAGGTCAGACTAAATGCGATCCCTGGGGAAGGTAACGGCAACCCACCCCAGTATTCTTGCCGTGAAAACTAAATGGATCAGTACAACCAGAGATATGTCCGTATACCATCGGAAGATGAGACCCCCAGGTCGGAAGATGGTCAAAATGCTACTGGGGAGGAACAGAGGATGAGTTCAACTAGCCCCAGACGTGATGACGCAGCTAGCTCAAAGCCGAAAGGACGGCTAGCAGCCGACGGTGCTGGTGGTGAACAGTGAATCCGATGTTCTAAGGATCAACATGCCATTGGAACCTGGAATGTAAGATCTATGAGCCAGGGCAAATTGGATGTGGTTATTGGTGAGATGTCAAGATTAAAGATAGACATTTTGGGCATCAGTGAACTGAAATGGACTGGAATGGGCCACTTCACATCAAATGACCACCAGATCTACTACTGTGGACAAGAGGACCACAGAAGAAATGGAGTAGCCTTCATAATTAATAGTAAAGTGGCTAAAGCAGTGCTTGGATACAATCCAAAAAACAATAGAATGATCTCAATTCGAATTCAGGGCAAGCCATCTAACATCACAGTGATCCAAATATACGCCCCAACCACAAATGCTGAAGAAGCTGAAGTAGAGCTGTTCTATGAGGATCTGCAGCACCTACTGGACAACACGCCTAAAAGAGATGTTATTTTCATCACGGGAGACTGGAATGCTAAGGTGGGCAGTCAAATGACACCTGGAATTACAGGTAAGTATGGCCTGGGAGAACAAAACGAAGCAGGACATAAGCTGATAGAATTTTGCCAAGACAACTCACTCTGCATAACAAACACTCTCTTCCAACAACCTAAGAGACGGCTTTATACATGGACTTCCCCAGATGGACAACACCGAAATCAGATTGACTACATCCTTTGCAGCCAAAGGTGGCGGACATCTGTACAGTCGGTAAAAACAAGGCCTGGAGCTGACTGTAGTTCAGATCACTAACTTCTTCTTGCACAATTTAGGATCAGACTAAAGAGATTAGGGAAGACCCACAGATCAGCTAGATATGAGCTCACTAATATTCCTAAGGAATATGCAGTGGAGGTCAAGAATAGATTTAAGGGACTGGACTTAGTAGATAGGGTCCCGGAAGAACTATGGACAGAAGTTCGCAGCATTGTTCAGGAGGCGGCAACAAAATACATCCCAAAGAAAGAGAAAACCAAGAAGGCAAAATGGCTGTTTGCTGAGACACTAGAAGTAGCCCAAGAAAGAAGGAAAGCAAAAGGCAACAGTGATAGGGGGAGATATGCCCAATTAAATGCAAAATTCCAGAGGTTAGCCAGAAGAGATAAGGAATTATTTTTAAACAAGCAATGCGCGGAAGTGGAAGAAGACAATAGAATAGGAAGGACAAGAGACCTCTTCCAGAAAATTAGAAACATTGGAGGTAAATTCCAGGCAAAAATGGGCATGATCAAAAGCAAAGATGGCAAGGACCTAACAGAAGAAGAAGAGATCAAGAAAAGGTGGCAAGAATATACAGAAGACCTGTATAGGAAGGATAACAATATCGGGGATAGCTTTGATGGTGTGGTCAGTGAGCTAGAGCCAGACATCCTGAAGAGTGAGGTTGAGGGCCTTAAGAAGCATTGCTAATAACAAGGCAGCAGGAGACGACGGCATCCCAGCTGAACTGTTCAAAATCTTGCAAGATGATGCTGTCAAGGTAATGCATGCTATATGCCAGCAATTTTGGAAAACACAAGAATGGCCATCAGATTGGAAAAAATCAACTTATATCCCCATACCAAAAAAGGGGAACACTAAAGAATGTTCAAACTATCAAACAGTGGCACTCAGTTCACATGCCAGTAAGGTAATGCTCAAGATCCTGCAAGGCAGACTTCAGCAGTTCATGGAGCAAGAATTGCCAGATGTACAAGCTGGGTTTAGAAAAGGCAGAGGAACTACGGACCAAATTGCCAATATCCGCTGGATAATGGAAAAAGCCAGGGAGTTTCAGAAAAACATCTATTTCTGTTTTATTGACTATTCTAAAGCCTTTGACTGTGCGGACCATAACAAATTGTGGCAAGCTCTTAGTGGTATGGGGATACCAAGTCATCTTGTATGCCTCCTGAAGAATCTGTATAATGACCAAGTAGCAACAGTAAGAACAGACCACGGAACAACGGACTGGTTTAAGATTGGGAAAGGAGTACGGCAGGGCTGTATACTCTCACCCTACCTATTCAACTTGTATGCAGAACACATCATGCGACAAGATGGGCTTGAGGAATCCAAGGCTGGAGTTAAAATCGCTGGAAGAAACATTAACAATCTCAGATATGCAGATGATACCACTTTGATGGCTGAAAGTGAAGAGGAACTGAGGAGCCTTATGATGAAGGTGAAAGAAGAAAGTGCAAAAGCTGGCTTGCAGCTAAACCTCAAAAAAACCAAGATTATGGCAACCAGCTTGATTGATAACTGGCAAATAGAGGGAGAAAATGTAGAAGCGGTGAAAGACTTTGTATTCCTAGGTGCAAAGATTACTGCAGATGCTGACTGCAGTCAGGAAATCAGAAGACGCTTAATCCTTGGGAGAAGAGCAATGACAAATCTCGATAAAATAGTTAAGAGCAGGGACATCACACTGACAACAAAGGTCCGCATAGTTAAAGCAATGGTGTTCCCCGTAGTAACATATGGCTGCGAGAGCTGGACCATAAGGAAGGCTGAGAGAAGGAAGATCGATGCTTTTGAACTGTGGTGTTGGAGGAAAATTCTGAGAGTGCCTTGGACTGCAAGAAGATCAAACCAGTCCATACTCCAGAAATAAAGCCAGACTGCTCACTTGAGGGAATGATATTAAAGGCAAAACTGAAATACTTTGGCCACATAATGAGAAGACAGGACACCCTGGAGAAGGTACTGGTCCTAAGGAGAGTGGAGGGCAAAAGGAAGAGGGGCCGACCAAGGGCAAGGTGGATGGATGATATTCTAGAGGTGACGGACTCGTCCCTGGGGGAGCTGGGGGTGTTGACGACCGACAGGAAGCTCTGGCGTGGGCTGGTCCATGAAGTCACGAAGAGTCGGAAGCGACTAAATGAATAAACAACAACAAAGGTTCCTAGGATAGATAATGTTTATAGTTTCACAAGCTATTTCTATTAGCTGTGTAATGGTGCTTAGAACCAATATTATTGGAGGCACCAGAAACAAGCATTGTAATTATAGAATGAGACCCAGCTAGCTAGCTAATCTTGGTTTGTTTGAGCAGTGGATACAGATAATTATACGACACATGAAAATAACACAAAAACTATTTCTATAAGAACAAAGCAGAAATATCCACTGAAGGACAGGTAGCCATTGTTCTCCAGTTCAGAAGCACTTTGGTTTTGCATTCAAGGAACATAAAAGAAGATGGCATAGGAATACTTGCCAATGAGTAAGATACACACAGGTATCTCTTTCTAGCAGGCATGAGACTGCAATTCCAATCTCTTTGTGCTTATGAATCATGGTAAGAATTGCTTTCTTTTCTATCTATTGAATAGTTGGAAGCAGAGTCCCTTTAGGCTTCTCGCCCATTCTTGTGTTCAGCTTTTGTGACCAATCTGTTCTCCATAGACATAATTATTTTAATAGAATTAGTAGCACAAAGTAGCAACAACGCAGGTAAACACTAAATCGTTTTTACTGATTGCTTTCTATAGAACAGACACATACTGTAGTCTTACATATTAATCTCTACATACCCATCATGTTATTGCCTTTCAGGGTAAGCAACATTAGGCAAAGCACAGAAAAGAAGCAGTAAGCCAAAGACAGGTAAGGAAACATAGCTAAAATTAGTATACACCAACATTCATCGCTATAACTCTTCATACTTTTCTACCTTATCTTACAAATCATTGCCTTTTGTAGTTTAGATTTCTTCCCTCTAATCATTATACAGTCAAAGGGATATCATGCATCTTTGCCTTATTCCCTGCTCACTGTTGAACTTTTCAGTAAGCCTTCCATTTATTCCCCCGCATGCTTTTCTTCCATCATATGACAGAGATGGTGCACTTCTGGGACCCACCAGGTAACACTGTTTCACTGAGGGTACTTGGAGCATGCCCACTCTGGCAGATCTGATGGGCTGCAGGAAAACCACCAGGAAAGGCAGTCCCATAAATTACTAAGAAGCTGCGTTATAATGTTTGACAATAATGTTTCAGACTTTCAGACAGAAGTTTTTCCAGCCCTACCGAGCGCGCTCAGGAACAGAATCTCCAATTCTCTGCATGCAAAGCATACATTCTACCATAGCTGGGCCGCTAGCCGTCTTCAAGGGATGTAAAAACAGAGCAGGCCGTTTTCACAGTGTACCACGACTGCTCCCTAAGAAAATCAGAACTATATTTTTCTGTTCTATTCTTACAAAGCCAGTGAGTAGTTAAGGGAGGCTTTTTTTATTGATGAATTTTATTCATTATTTGATTTTGGCAATGTTTGTGACAAATGTTGCATAGCTTCAGGTTTTTAAACATTCTAAGAATTTTTATGGGTACAAAAGCAGATCATACATTATATATTTACTTTATTGATTAGGATGATTAAAACAATCAATGCAACTGACAAATGAGTCAAATATAACCCTGGAGTATTCACAAACAAGTAAGAAATGGAATGAGATTGTTTCCAATATTCTCATTCAATGTTCTGTTACAGGAGCTGTTTTTAGTTCATAGTTAAAGATGCTTTCAAGATGTTTTAAGCTTCTCTGAAAGGGACAGAACTAGAAATCTGGATAATATTGCTTGATAAAATCATGAAGGACATATAGCGAGCATATATTGCATAATTATCTGTGTGGATCCGAAAAATACCATTGACAAATACCACGGTGAAATTCTCTGAGATATGTAAATAAGATGACTAAATATTAAAGTTCAACAGTTATAAATTAGTCAGTATCTGGGATATGAAACTGAAGATGAAAAGATTCTGAAGGAGCAACCCAAGATCTTTCAGCTATGTCATTATTATTTATTTTAAAAGACCCACCCAATTCAAAGGTGCACTGAGATTTTTAAAATGTACTTTCATCATATATATTGGAGATTGCAACACCTCTTTGTACCTCTAGGGCAAATGGCTAAGCATAGAGTGAAGGGTCTTCACATGCTGGTCTGTTTCTCACCTGATCTATTATTAGTTACATTAATCTCCATTTTAAAAGATAAAGGAGAACTCTCATTCCCTTTCTCCTTTTCAGGGTATAGTTTAGATAGAAGTGAAGCTTTTGTATATTCATGTATTTCCTCATAAATCAGTCTTTTATTTTAAATTTTAATTTTAATTTAAGTTGGAATTTAACTTAGAACTTCTTAACATCTCTATCTTGGATTTTATATTTATATTTTTATTTAAGAACATTATTTTACTATATTTTAATCTTTATTTTTTCCAGTTTTATTGTAAACCACCCAGAGTCACTCTTTGAGTAAGATGGGCAGTGACAAAATTTGAAATATAAATAAATAAATATGTCTCTTAGCATTTGTTGAGAGCTTGGCTAAGCTTATCCCCTGCATCCAAGACAAATGTGAGTATGGTATGTTGCTAGAGGTCTCTGACCTAGTTTTCTGGGTTGCAAGTGTCACTATCTTAGGCAACATCACCAGTGTAGGAAAAGTGAGGTTCCTTGATTAGCAAGGATTGTATATATTTTTCTCTTATATGTTAATGCATATCCATGGGTGGGAGAGTTCCATGAATGGAACTAATTTGTATATGAAGTCCTTGCTTATAACTTTTGATAATAGATAGGATTCAAGTCTATGTCCATTAATCATGGCGTGCCTGGAGAATTCTAAGCATTTTCTTGCATTTTTATCATTAAAAAAATGAGCATTTACATTGTTCTTTCTGTGAGATGTTCTGCCTCTGATGTATTCTTTTAGCATTCTTCTTATGTTCAGGAGCAGATGCCCTAAGAAATGCTCCTGCTGAATTCTGAAGCCATCTAGTGGCCTGCTAGAACCACCTAATGGAGCAGAGCTTATCACAGCAGAGGAGCTGTGCACAGAAAAAGAACATTATCTAAAATAGCTTTAATGAGCACGTCAGAGAAACACAGGTTATTGATCTTACACATTCAGCCCTCCCAAGCATAAAGAATCACACACTTAGACAAAGTAGGTTTAAGATAAGTAAAAAGATTCTTCCTGACTTTATTGTTGGTTCAGTTACATCCCTCTTTGGTGGAAAAATGATGTTCCTTGTATCTTCTGTTCTTTCTAAACTTGATTCACCGTAAACTTTCAGCCTTATAGCTGCCAAGAGCTGTGTGGAAGAAAATGTGAGTTCCAGGCCTACTGCATGGCGTCCGGAGATATGGAGCAGCACACAGCCATGTGCTTATCTCCCGGTGAAGAAGGAGGAAGAAAAAGAGAAAGGAAGTGGGAGTGGCAACAAACAGCTTCCTCAATAGCACAGAGTGTTTGCATCCTAGAGCAACCATCCATATGCTAATGAGGCATGCTGGATTTACCAGGACTTCCAACAAATTCAAATTCTCCATAAATATAAGTACTCCTCTGACAAAAAAAAAAATCATTACTGGTTTGTCAGTTAATATTTTTCTGTACTTTTTGAAACTGCTTTTTCAAAACTTTGATGAGCTATGTTACTATAATTTCTGTTCTGTATTTACTTCCTACAGTAACTTCTGAATGACGTATTATGTATTTTAAAATATATTATTAATGTCCTAAAGGAGAAATCTAATGTGCAAGGTAGAGTAGTATCAGATAGTTTGCCACCCCATTTCTTTTCTGTGAGATCCTTCGGTCTGCTAACATAAAACACAACTATCCCATTTCTTTTATTTTCCCTTCCTAATTTAAGCACTGGTTAGATTGCTACACAGAATGCTACGGGGTAGATGGAAACAGAGGGAAGCTGGCTGACTGGTTTCTCCAGCCAGTGCTTAGGAGAAATATTAGGATATTGGGTGTACTATAAAGCAGAATTGTTTTTACGATTAAAAATGCAGCTTGATACAGATAGCTGGCCAACATTTTCAATATTATATTCCCTTTAGATGAGCAATAGTATTCATATCTTTCTTGAGCAACCTACAGCTTAAACAACTAACTAAAAGCATATTATTAAAGAAAAATGAACTTATATCTAGGACCTTCCTCAGAGCAGTTTAAGGAGTCACCTTAAATCCTTTTCTGCATGGGAGTTAAAAAACTAACCAAGTAACAATTGAATTATTTCCTACTACAGAGCAACACTGAGATGAGTTGTTTCTACCTGTCCCACCAGGTCTGACAAGAGGGACACGGTCTGAGTCCCCTCAATTAAAGAATATCATCTAATGGGCCTGGGGAAACAGGCATTTTCTGTTGTAACACCTGCCTTCTGGAACACCATGCCCCCCCCCCAAGATTAGACTGGTTCCAACCCACTGGCCTTTCTGTTAGGTTTTGTTTTGTTTGGTGTTTTTTTTGTATTTATTTTTAATGTATTGTTAGCCACCCAGAATCCCATTTGTGAAGTGGGTAGCCATATAAATCAATGAAATAAATAAATAAATTGCCCACTGGCAAGAGTGGGAAAGTGCCATAGCAGCTTGCCACCCTATCTCCCTCACACACACTCATATTGTCTTTTCCTTGCTGAGAAAACAAAGGTAGCAAGGAAAGGAAAGTGAGATATTGAGTGGAGCACTACATTTGCTACTCTTCTGCCGTGGGCAGACTGTCCTTTCAGTCCCCCAGCCCCTTCCTCAGCCATCCAGGCCTCAGATAGAGCATTATGTGCCATTAAACTGCAGCACAGAGTAAGAGCAGCAGGGCCAGTGGCTGTGTGGAAATGCCCTCAAAAGCACTTCAGCTGCATCTCCACAGCTCCATGGCCATAACTTCTGCTAACAGACTGTAATGGTATGTGGGAATGACCTTGGGAGGCAGGAGGAAGAGCCACAGACTAGACAACTGTCATGCAAGAGGTATCTCAGCCCGCAGAAAGAAAAGCAGCACTGGAAGAGACTCAGAAGGGACCCTCACTGGTTTTCTGGAGAGTAAAAGGAAAGGAAGGAAGAAATACTTTTAGACTTGCAAGATTCCTTACAATAAAGGAATCACAATACAGTAACCTTAAAATAAAGATAGAGCTAATATTCATTGTTGCGCTTCTTGTCTGGGATACCCTGAAGGGCTAACACACACAGAGAAGAAAATAACTTGGACGTAAAGCCATAAAATCATATTTGCCTGAGTTCTTTTGATATTGATGGATTGAGCATATCTGTGTTCTTAGATATTATAAACCATATAATAATCCATTATACAACCATTATATATACATTTAGCTCACCTCTTCCCTGAATGTGACCCTCTGAAGACCTGGAATTGTGTGGTGGACCTGTGTGGAACTGCACCCAGTCCATGTGCAAGACTTGTTCCTTCAGATTGGGAGGCAGTGATTACTTCTCACTATAATTTTACTATATGAAGGGTACTTGTACCTAATTTCACAGCAAAACTGTTGAACATTACAAAATGAGTGTATTCCAACAACACAAATGCACCAAACACCATTTTGTTCCTAATAATCTCAATGACTCCTCTCCCCTGAGCTCTGTATCTGCCATCCATCCATGTGGGATTATTTTCCAGCAGCTACATCAGTGAATTTAGTCCAATGACTCCTTCCTATTAAAATAAACCAGACAGAGACCCGTGGTTCATTTTCTATTGGCTTAGAGTTTTCCCTCTGAATTACTTCAACCAGGAGAAATTATCTTAGTAGGTACATACAACAAAGACACTGAAAAATAAACCAAGGATGGGTGATTTCCAAATACTGGAACCTGGGGTGGGGGGTGTTGGCTTAGTGCGATTGATCAACTCAACCACTGTGATATGTAAATTATGGTTTATGGCTCCATGTATTGTGCAAACCCAGCCAATCATAGTTTATTTGGAAAATCACAACTTTGCACAATGGGTAAATCCAGCATGTGAATGCTGTGACTTCTAAAGGCCAGTTTGGTGTAGTGGTTAAGGTACCAGGCTAGAAACTGAGACACAGCAAGTTCTAGTCCTGCAAAAAGCAAGCTGGGTGACTTTGGACCAGTCACTTTCTCTCATTCCTTTGGAAGGAAGCAGTGGCAAACCTCTTCCAAAAATCTTGCCAACAAAACTGCAGGGACTTGTCCAGACAATTGCCAGGAGTCAAGACTGATTTGAAGGTGCATACACACAAAAGAATCCATGGGAAGTGATGGTCCACTTCATCAAATGTATGTATCCTGAGATATCTTCCAACCATTCAAGTAAGTCATGAATTTAGACTTCACGTGATGGTATAGTTTTGAGCTCAGTTCAAACTTAGGATGCCATAAAGATACAAATGTTTTTTCAGCCCTACGCTTATGTGCTAAGACTGCATTCCTAAACAAAACATAATTAAATTGGATTTAATTCCATTTAAATGTAATTGATATAACTCCCCTTGTATTTAATAATTTCCTCCTTCATTCCTCAGGGGCCACAAGTTGTGTACCCCTGACTCACACAGTTTGAAACTTGTTTATCTAAAAGATGATGCTAACCTATCCAAGCCCTGCAATTGTATTAACTTATTATGGATATGTAAAGATTGTATTAACCTATCCAATCTCTACAATATTATTTTATCTATAAAGTTCTTTACAGCTTGGGACTGCAGTTTCTGAAATAATGACACTTCTCACATGTTCTCCTGACATCATCTTTAGAAGGCCTGCTCCAGGGACCTACCATGCTGAGATGTGGTGAGTTACTACTCAGAAGTGGCCTTTTTAAAAGTGACCTTCCAATTTTGCAGTTCTCTCCCAGGTGAAGCATGCCTGATGCCATCCTTGTTGTCTTCTTGATGTCAAGTAAACACAATGAAATTCTCCCAGACTTCCTAATAATGATGCGTCTATCATTTTTAATTATCTTTATTGTTGCTTTTACCTTGTTACTGTTACGTTAGGTCTTACTGTGAGTTTTTATTGTTTAAACATTTTGATTTTAACTGTAATTTCAACTCTTAATCATAAACTACTTATAGAATTATTTTAATGGGGAGTGGTACAGAAATAGCTAAATAAAGAAGGAAAAATAAATGATTATCAAAAGAAGAACTTCTGTCCTTCTCTAAGGATAAGGGATAATTTTACTTCTGGGACTCCATTGGTTAAATTATTGCATTTAAAATGTAATTATGTTGTGTACTTTCAAAACTATAAAGACAAAACAAGCAAACAAAAAACAATCTTTTATCCCTAGTGTAAGTGAATAATTTGGATAAATTTATAAGCTAGTTATGCAATGAGAATAATTTGAATTTTCAAACTATGTGCATATTGTATCTTCCAGATATTTGTTTCTTACAAAAGTACATGTTATCCACCATTGTTCTGCAAGAGCTGGTTGTTGACTATCTTTATAAACTGCTAGGAATAGGAAAAAAAATACAAGATTCTGAGCCCAGTCTAGCTTTTAAACAGCTTTAAGTTACAACATGGAAGAGTTTTGCTCTTTTTAAAAAATTATTTTATTATATTATTATAAGACATGCATAATACATTATATTATTTCAATACAGTGGTATCTATACCATATTGACTAGAGATTATTAAAACTCTAATGCTTATATAACTTAGATCTTTAAAGATAGGGGGAAAATGGTATTACATCAGTGTTAACCATGATTAGAAATGTCAATGTTAATAAACGTAAGATTGCTTAGATTTTACATCCTAAGCTGAATATAACATTACTGAACAACAGTAAATTACATCAAAATATTTGTTGTACAATAAAGGTTTCTGTCTTAAGTGGAATACTTAATGCAAAGGTCTCCACTGTATAGCTACTTATTATTCTTTGTGCATTTGCCAACCTCATGAGCTTTGCTCTAATGTTGTCAGCGCTCTGAAATTCTCCTGGGCAGGGGATCCAGCACCCTGGGCTTTTTTTCTACTATAAGTGGTCTTCACTCCGCTGACTAGGTTGGTAACTTCTGAAGTTTACCACTTTCATTGACAATCCTTGCCAAAGCCATTGTCCTTCTGCTGCTGTGGACCCTCCCCTCTGCCTTTCAATGTTCCTAGCATCCCCTTGGGACCTCTTTTTTCTTTCTGCCCTCTGATGCTCTTTTCCAATTCTTCTTCTTCTTCTTCTCCCATGTTGCCACCTTCTTTGAAGTAATGGAGACCCTTTTGAATGGAGGGAGGAGCACAGGGGTTTCCCCTGTGGTATGTGTTCCTTCCACACGGCTTCTATTACATGCGTTCCTAGTCACTGCTGAATATGGTTGTCCTGCTTTATGAGTGTACTCATCGTTATAGGCAAGATGAATGGATTCCTCCTCTGGCTTTGCTATCATGCCCTTTCCACTTGCCTCTAGCCAGCAGGGAAACATCCACCAATCAGAGCACTGTAGCAGGAAGAGGCAGGCCTCACTTCAGGACTTTGCGGTGGTCGACCTATCCACCTGCACCCTATTTGAACAGCTGCTGAGCTAAAATAATGTGAAATAAATGAAAGAGAAGACATCAAAGCAGAAATAGCCCCAGAGAGGAGGGAGGTACAGCTGCCCATGACTGTGCTCTGGCTAGGTTCTTTATGGTTGGGTAACAGAAACTGACCAGGTGCCAGGGAACTTACTGGGTTGGGAAACATCTGAAATCAACAAATATAAGCAAACTGGCAAATAAGCAACAAAAGCCCACTTGATTATCATGGCACACAAGGCATAGAGCAAACAATTCAAAACAAGTAAAATATCAGAATATTGAAGGCAGCCCATAATACAAATCTTCACACAATGAAATTCTAAAAACAAACATTGCAACCTAAGAAAACCAACCCTTTTACAATCGTCAAATCAGTGAAGCCAACATGTAACCCCATTCCCTACTAAAATACCAATAAAAGGATTAAATTAAATAAAGAAACCATAAACAACCAAATATATAGGCATTATTCTCCAGACACTGCAATGAATAAAAGCAATATACATTTCAGAATCATGTTAAAGCTGATTAGGAAGAGGAGATGAGAATAATTTTCTATGGGCCAAGGACAAAAACAGGCATTGTAGGACGTGACTCTGCCAGGGTAAAGTGGAACTGGAGACACCGTCTTAATCTTCCCTTGAAGAATTTCTGTTCAGGTGACAGAAGAGTAGTCAACTGTCTGATGCAATTTATGCATCCCAAAGTCTAGAATGGACATCTGAAAAGATGTCTCTCTGTCACCGTGTGTGTGCACGTGCGATATACTGTAGATATAGTTGTTTTTTGTGCTACGGTGATGCCATGTGGTTGTAATAGTCTGCTGGTTGTTTCTGAGACATTTCTGATGTATGGCAGTGTTGTTCTTTTCATAGCGTGTGTTGGTTGTGCTGTACTGGGTTGAGTGGTCAGGCACTTTTGATAAAGTTGCGTGGGTATCCATTTTGTTGGAAGATGCTATATAGGCAGTCTGTTTCCTTCTGGTGTTCTGGGATGCTGCAGTATGTTTGTGCTCATCTGAATAATGTTCTTACACAGCTACTCTTGTGGGAGGTTGGGTTGTTGCTTAGGTAATGGAGCACTTGATTAGTGTGGGTTGTTTTTTGGTAGACTTGGTTTCTAATTTGCTGTCGTCTCCTCTGCTGATGAGGATATCCAGGAAGGGTAGTGTGTTGTTGTTTTCTTCTTCCCTTGTGAATTTTTGTTTTATTATAGCACCCAAACCAATTAAAGCCCTCCAAAACATCTTAAGCAAACCAAAAGATCCAGTTGTGAGATTCCAGCCACCCCGACTCAGGAAACAAAACTCTTTCTGACTCAGAGGGGGAAACAGAAACTTACCAGGCAGAAGCCAGGAAAGCAAAACCCAGAAGTGACTCAGCAGCATGGGAAAAGTCACAGACGCTGGTTGGTCAGTCTTTGGAGGAGGATTTGAATCCTCCAATCAGCGCGTGCAAAAGACGTGCTGAAAAGCACGCAAAGGAGAAAGCAGCGTGATTGGCTGCAGGAAGGAACAGGCGCACAAGGGATCGACATAAAAGGCAGACGCGCGAAGAGCAAGCTGCCGGAGACAACCGATCCTTTGAGCTCACAGCCCCAGCGGAAGAGTCCTTACCTGTGTCGGAAACCTCGTCTATAGCCAGAGAGGAATCAGCGCCTGAATTTCCTACCGAAGAGGACCTGTATCCTGCACCCGCTGCCACAGAGGATCTTCTCCCTGCTGAATCCAGCAACCTCAGCCTTGCGTCCAGCTTCGGACCTCACCGCCGCCATTCTGTGCATTCCAGGCGCACTTCCATCCATGCTTCCAGCTCCTAGCCTCATTCAGAAGCTCCAGTCCAGCTTTATCGTGCTCCCAGCTTCCAGCCTCATCCAGAGTCTCTAGTCCAGTTTCATCAAGCTCCTAGTTTCCAGCCTTGCCTAGGAATTCTAATCCAGTCCAGTCTTGCTTCAAGCCCGCAGCCTTGCCTTGAGTCCCCAGCCCAGTCCCACCTTGCTTCCAGTTCTCAGCCTAGCCTAGAATATCCAGTCAAGCCCAGCCTAGCCTCCACAGGCCAGCCCAGTTTGGTTGGTGTTCCAGATTGTGGACTCTCGCCTTCAGTTCCAGCCTTGCCACATTCCATAGAGTCATCTAGTCTCACAGCTACGGTCAGCGAATCCTGCCCTGCGTTTTTGCCACAGTGTGATTCTGCAGCCTCGCCAATTCTTCCATTGTTGCCTGGGTGGTCTTGATTGGAACCAGTCTACCTCTTGATCATAAAGACTTACTTACTGTAAATAGTTACATTAATAAAGAGTGTTTTTGATAATAACCCTGTCTGGCCACCTCATAGTCTAAACAGGACACCAGTAGCCCAAGAGGAAAAACAGTCATCATCTACTATAGTGTAAGGACTGTAACAGCCACTATGTAGGACAGGCAGGCAGAAGACTAGCAGAGCACATCCATGAACACCAACCAGCAGTCAGAAGACACAATGAAAACTCCTTAATCTCACAACACATGGACAGACTCAGCGATAGTTTCAGCCGGGAAACTGAGCATCCGAAACCAAGCTAAATCCAAAAATGCTAGGGAATTCCTGGAAGCTTGCAATTCAGACAAATCAGCCATCAACAGACACATAGAGATAAATCACATTTATACACTATTCAAAAGAGACAATAGAAAAGCTAAGAAGGAAACAAAAACACCTGAACACATCATCTCCAGCAGCCAATACCCAGATAAGCAGGGTTTATAAACAAACAAGCAAGCAGAAGACAATACCCTAATCAAGGAACTACCAAGGAGAAAACCACACACCCCCCAACACTGGCAGGGCAAGCTAATGTATATAAACTGGGGGCAAACCCCACACTCACTAGCACTGATGATGTTACATAGTCAGGTAATGAAATGTCTGCAAGTAAACAAGCTCAGAGAGCACCAAGGACTCCACAAAATTTCCCTTCCCAATGAAAGGATAATCAGATACTGTATTATGCTAATACAAGTCTTCTTGCCGAAACCCCATTTTCATCACTCCATTGGGTGATGAATATTTTAATTTCTTGTCTCAAAGACACTGCACATGTGGGTTTTGTCACAACTCAGTACATATTTTTCCCCAATGAAGAGGCAAGGAGGTAGATATTTGAGCAATATGGTCAAATCTGAGTGGTGGTGGTGGTATTCTCTTCATAACATAATTTCCCGGGCTGGTTTGCTGGCTTCCTTCCTCCATTTATTTATGATTATTAATTTTCAGATCATAGTATATTGATAATCAATATATATATATATATATATATATATATATATATATATTCATTCATTCATTCATTCATTCATTCATTCATTCATTCTGTTTATTTGTTTGATATAATAAAAAAGTGAAAAGACAACAGGAAAAAAAATAGCAGGAGCAGAAGAGTTGAGAATGTTAATCATATGAACAAAGAAGGGTAGATTTATACAGGTATTTGTTTTTTGCTTATTAAGGGGCATTTCCTGTAGTTCTAGCTTAGACACATTTGTCTAAACTAAGTGGTCTAAAATAAACCATTTTGTCTGGACATTATAAGAGCTTAAAACTTTTTTTGCTAGATGGGACTATTCATTTCTCAAGTTCAAGGTAAGATACTGGACTCTCCTACATTGGAGGTGTTTAAATTAAGGCTCAGGTGGTTATCAGTCAGGGATGCTATATCAATGGATTCCTACGGTGGGCTTGGGGGGTGCTTTTTTGATCGATTGGATTTTTAAGGCTGCCCAACTCTGCAAAGACTCTGGGTGGCTTACAGTATTTCAAATACATAATTCAGAAACACAGTTAAAAACACAACCACCTGGACAAAATAACAATAGCATTCAAAAAGACTCCACAAGGGCTCCACAACCACCCTAACCCCAGGCCTGGGACCAGGGCCAGGTCTTAGGAAACTTCTGGAACTCCTGGAGAATACATGGTCCAAGTCTCCATCCAGCCCTTACCCACTATGATTCTAAGTAGGGTTTTAAAGAAATGTAGTAAAAGTTTGGGATTCCTTTATAATTAACAGACATTTCTACTGCATCGTCATTTAGCCATAGTTTTTTGTGTGTAGACTGGATTGTTTCAGATTAGAAGTGAACAGAAATAAAACCTTGCATCTTCTGAATTGGCCCAATGCAGAAAATCCAAATTTGGATTTTTAGTTACAGTAAATGATACATCACCATTTTAAATTCTTTTTTTTAAATAAGAGTTATTTTCATGCTCATATTTTATAAATGCTCAATCACTACTTAAGGATAAATGAAGGAAAATGGTGTATTATATATCTCTCCTTCCCCCAAAGTTCAAGATAAAAGGCTTTTTGTGAAAAATCTGCCTGTAGCCCTGGTGAATGTTGATAGGTGGAGTGGAGACAGGGTCTCATTCTTCAAATGAAAATATCAGATAACCTTTACAAACAAAACAAAATTGTATCCATTGCCCTCTGCTACTTATGTACGTATATTTAAGATCAGTAGAACATATTTTAGGCAAGGCGATATGGGTTGATTCGCTGGAATATGCTCACCAGCTCAGGGAAAACTTCTATGACTTTATAATTTGAAGCTGAAGCAGAACAAGGTTCTTTTGGCTTAATGAGTTTTTAAACGTCTTTCAATTCGTCTTCTAAAATTGTTAAACTGTTTCCTGGAAGTAAGCCTCGTCTTCATGGGACCTGATGTCTGGGGGAGAAAAACCTGCAAAGAATTGAGCTTTTAAAACATGAAACTCCCTATAAAAAAGATTCACTTTGCGTGCGAGGATTGCATCCCTGCGCTAAAAGAGCACTGGCTCCAGCCCGTAACAATATTCTATGCTCTGAGTGACGCCACCAGCCTGCATGGGCATGACGTCATGGTGCAAGGCCATGATGTCATGGTGCAGAGCCCGGGCCACTTACTCACTCGCATCGCCGCGCCGTTTTCTGACCAGACTATTCTTGCGAGGGGCTGCTGATGCTAAAAACGGACCGAGTCCCCTGCCCGCTCTCTGTTCTCCTCCCGCCTCCCTTGGCTGTCAGGGCAGAGCCCGCCGGGGGCACAGGCCCCTCAGTTTTACTGCGGGGCTTCTGCTGCCAGAGGGCGCTGAGATCGCGGCGGCGGCGGCGGCAGGAGCAGCAGCAGGAGCAGCCGGCGCTGGGGGAGGAGTTTGTGGTTCAGGGCGGATCCCGCAGAGCCGCTGCCGGTTCCTGGCTGGCTTAGGCGAAAGAGGAGAGAGGAAGCTGGCCGAGCAGCTGGGCGTCCTTGGTGCTGGCACCGCCGCCCGGGCATGAGGATGACTGTCGGCGCAGCAGTGGCTGCAGGAGACGGGGGCTCGCCGAATCCCGGCCCCGCTGCGGTCTCTCTGGGCTTGAGCGTGGCTGTGGTGTCCAGCCTGGTCAATGGCTCCACGTTCGTGCTGCAGAAAAAAGGAATCGTGCGGGCAAGAGGACGAGGTAGGGGGCTTCCCCGGGCCTGCTCCCCCTGCTCCCCGTCCCTCTCTATGCTTCGGGCTGCAGCAGAAACACTGGGATGCCTTTGCAACAGCTAGCATCCTCTTCGTGATCTCCTCCCACTTGGCCGAGCCCACCCGGCTTTTGTACGCCGCCTCTCCGGGAGCCCCTGCTTCCCTGCCCGGAGGTCACCCTCCGGGAGCGAATAAGCGAAACATCTAGCAAATCAAGGCCTCACGACTGCCTTCTCCGACCAACCCAGTACCCCCAGGGTTGTCGGACTACAACTCCCAGAATTCTCAGTCCGGGCGCTAAGTTGGGGAAGGCTGCCTTAAAACAGACTGCTGCATTCCATGCTAGAGGACAAATTCAGTTGTTTCCCCCTAACCTTTGAACCTCCCAAGGCATTATTTTTGGCTTTAGGCAGTATCAAACCTAAGAATTTAGCATGAGCATGTTGGAAATACAGCTTGCGATCTTCCTCCAGGAGGTGGAGGCAGTGGCTAACCCTTCAGCAATCCAATCCAGCCACTCCCCCCCCACCCCGCTTTATTGTTGTTTTCTTATTCAAGTTTGTTATGATCTCTGTAATCATATTACTCTTTCAAAAGTCAGCGCTTTTATGTCTGCATGATGAGTGTAGATACTTGACTTGCAAAGGATTATAACTGAGCATGAATGCTAAAGAAAATCTCCCAGTTGTCTGGCTGGGGGTTCAGGCAGCCTCTTCAAGAATTACTAGTGAGATTTGTCCCTTATTCTGGCAGATGCTATAGCATATTACACACTCAGATGAAGTTTGCAGTTTAGCATATTACAGACTCAGATGAGTTTGCACTTTGCACTTATAATCTGAGTTTATGCTTTCTAAAATAAATTAGCATTGAGGGGTTTCTTATAGAATCACAGAGTTTGGATGAGACCATTTAGACCAGCATTTCTGAAAGTAGTCAACATTAAGACTTGTGGCTTCAACTCCCAGACTTCCCCAGACAGCCATGGGAATTCTGGAAGTTGAAATCCATACGTCTTAAAGTTGACTAGTTTGAGAAACACTGGTTTAGACTGTCAAATCTAATCCATGCAGGAATCCTAAAGAAAGCACCCTAGGCAGAAGGCTACCCAGGTTCTGCTTGAATACATGCAGTGAATGGAAACCCACCACCTCTCTGGGGTAATTGATTCCATTTTCACATTGGCATTACTGTGAAGACATTTACCTGGATTCTGCCTTCCTGTAATTTAAACTACATTTATAAACTGGATTCATATAAAACACTAGGCCAAAAGCACAGGATACTATCATGTCACTTGATGCATTATGTAGATCGGATCACAGTTTCGAAATGGTTTGTCAAGTGGCATACGGAGGACTTTGTATTAGCAAAACACACACTTCATGCAGTGCTCCCATAGGGCTCTATAGCCATTTGCACTGCTCTTTGGTAATCATTAATTCTGCTGTCAGTACAAAGCATGCAAGCCCTGAAATCCACCTTTAACTGCATTTCTGTTAACGGGCCATTTTTGTGCAGTAAGCTCATTCACTGAGGAAAGACTATATATTTTTATAGAAGTGCCTAAAGTTAATAGCAGCTATACGCTGAAATCAGATATAGGCAAAAAGATGGTACTGGCATTTCTAATATAAGCTGTTGCATGCCAAAGCTGGTCCTTGGGGGAATTCTTGCATTCAGTCTGTTCCCAGCTCTGTTACAAGGCTATTCAGCTCTGCGCCCCAGAGAAGTCCTACTGTAAGATTCTACAGCAGTGTTTCTCGACCTTAGCCACTTGAAGTTGAAGTCAACACATCTTCAAGTGGCCAAGGTTGAGAAACACTGCTCAACAGTATTGAATATTTCCCTGATCCCCCTATTGGCTCTAGCTATTTACATATACACCACGATATTAATCTCTAAAATCCAGCTATTTGATTGCTTGAGATTAATAAATGTTCAAACAACAACGTAGTAACTTATTTTGAAAGGTCTCTCTCCAAATTAGAGAGTAATTTGTATTCAAAGTAACAGAAGTATCATCATAACTTTGCCATATTTTTTTTATCAAGTTGCCATGAATTCTTATTATTGACAAATAGCAAATCCTTAGAATTCATTGGCAAGTTATTTTGATCATGAGGAGTGTGAAAATATCACAGGCAGTTGCAGTATACTTTTGGTCTCAAAACTGCAATACCAGTTTTATTTACTAGTAGACTTTGCTAATACAAGGAATTGCTACGCAATGTGCTTGTTCCATTCTAGAGAAGGTGATTGATACACAGAACAATTTCCATGCTTGCATAAGGAACTGCAAATATAAATTATTATGCCTCTGAATACAGAAATTTTTTTGCATTGCATTACTTAAGAAATATAGTTGGATGCACACTGAAATGACTATTCAAATGTAGTAGGAATATGTGTATTCAGGTATTTATTGTATTAACAGCAGGAAGATCCAGGTTCAAATCTAGATTTATGCTGCCTTGTGTTCCTGGGAAGAACAAAGGAATTAAGAGTAATTAAACTATCTGAGAAATATTTTCTACTTTCTTTGGAAGAGAATATGGTGTAATATGCTCTACAATCTATGCCTACCACATGGACTACATGGTGGCCTGTGAACTGTTGATATACACAGGACCTTGATTATTTATTTATTGGCAGGGGCTATTACAACATTTTACATACTGAGTAATTTTTAAGTTCTCAAAAATAAACCTTATATACTGACCTGATTGGCATAACATTTGAAGCCATGTTTTGGTTTGATTACTGACTTGTCACAAGCTATAGATTAAATTGTGGTCAAGGAAGAGTATCTTAACCACTAGTTATACTGTGATATAAACAACTTTTAACCACATCCATCTTGTAATCTAAACCCAGATTAGTACTTATTTTACAGTTAAGCAGCTATGAGTCCTCCAGGAAAATGAGATAGAAGAGCAATGTCAAATTTGGCCCACACATGCAGCACCATCTCTGTTGTTCCTGCTTTGTTAACTCTTGTGGACATGCATGTGCCATTTCCAAAAATTAATTAGTGGCATTATATATAGATACAATGTCAAACACGTTGGGCAATATAAAGTTGTAGTTGAGGGTTTTTTTGTTCAGATGTCTATCCTTGAAAGTCTTCCCCTCTTAGCAAATGAGATCTAAGGGTAGCTATTCTATGAAACAGCAATTTAAAAGAGGGGGAAAAAGTACTCTTTGTAAAAAGATCTCTGATTGTTTGCTTCAGAAATCCATTTCACCTGATTTGTGCACAGAAGCTAATTATTCGAAGCTCCATCCTGACCAGCTGACAGTGTTCTGTAGTTGTCTAGCATGTCTAGTTTGCATTTTCCACAATCACTTACTTGTCATGAATTTTGCTTTGTGTAAACAATTTTGAACTAAAAAGTAGAAGGATTTTTTAAAAAGCCTTATGCTCACTTGTCATTGTTTTTGTTCTCTTTTGAAGATTATATGGGAAATAATATTTATATGCATAAGTTTTTGTCAGGCTTTTTAAAAAAGAAATATAATTTGGAGACTAACAAGAACATAAGAACAACCTACTGGATTGAAACTTAATCCAGCATTTTGTTTCTTACAGAGACCAACCAGATTCCTCTGGGCTTTGCAAGCAGAACTTGGAAACACCCCCCTTTCTCACTGTTATTTGCTTGCATTTGGAATTGGGAAGCAGCTCCCTCCCACCCACCATGAACACTGAGTCTTCAAGACTTAATAGGTCTATTCTCCATACACGTCTTCAGCTTCCTTTTAAAGCCAGTCAAGTTAGTGGCTATTACCATATCCTATAGTAATAAATTCCTCAGGTTAATTATCCAATGAGTGAACAAATACTTTCGATTGTATGTTCTAACTCTCCATCCATTGGATGACTTGTCCTGGTGTCTTGACAGAGAGGGGAAAACATGTTAGACTAACATTAAAAATGTCAACTTTACAATGAAGAGATGGCTGTTCACATTAGTGCGATAAAACAAAGCATTGGGCTTCATGCTTTTCTATACCGAATACTTGTAATTTGCTATTTTTACTACTCAAATACTGAATTCCTCCACAATGCAAATTTTGGATAAAAGATAGAAGTTGGGTCCTGATTAGGCAGCAAAGACTGAGATGCAAAATGGAAAGTTAGGCAGATGTGCTTGTTTCTACCATCATCTCCATTTTCATTTTTATCCAAATCTGTAGAATACAAGAATAGATTAACTCCCAAAAAGGCCTACAAAGATTATAAAATATATTTCAGATCATAAAAGCAGGTATAATGGTTATGTTAAATTCTACAAGAAACAAAATATCTATGCATTTTTGAACAATTCAAATTCAGCCTTTTCATGAATATTGAAGGCATACTATATGTGTGTATCTGTTTATATCCATATTTCATTTGATGAGGCGCCATAATGATACTCAAGAACAATTTCAGGAATCTTTTTTTTTTTTTTGGTTTTCCGAATACTTTAATCCCAATAATGTGATTTAGAGGGGAGAATGCATATCCATTTTCTTAATAGTTGGATTACTAATAATCATACCAGTGATATTGATTGATTCATTAGAAGCAAACTATATAAAATAATACAGATTCACATGGTTATACAACAAAGGTTTGAATTGCTTCATATACTTTAGCTAAATAATTAGTTGTATAAGGTGAGTAGTGATAGAGTTAACATATGGTTGAAGCTGTGGAAAATTGTATCTATAAAATTTATTATTATTATTATTATTATTATTATTATTTAAATTTGATGATCTATTTTTGATTCTTCACTTATCCAGGGACTTCATATTTAACTGATATAGTATGGTGGTCAGGTACTATTGCAAGTAAGTATACCTTCTATATTTGAACAATTTTATATCTTAACACTATCTTGGGGAAGTGTACTATTCTACACAGATGTGTTGGACAACAATTCTTAGGCATATGATCAGCAGTGATGGTCAGAAATCTAGTCCAATATAGCTGAGTGCTCTACTTGAAGGAAAGCTGCTGTCATGCTTAGTCTAGCATATTTTGATATGAGGATAGTGTTTCACTGGTGTTTTTCTTGCTGGCAACTCATTCATTCATTCCACACCATAGACTATGGTGGCCCTGGCCAAACTGTATAGTCCTCTCAGTCAACATAGCTGAAGTACAAAATTGTTTTTATCCAGGGATGTCTAGAGGACGGAGTCAAAATCTGCATGATTCCAGATGTATTGGGTGATAATTTATGGGAGTAATTTTCAAACACACCTGGAGGGAGCCAGACTGGAGGAGGTCAGATTAGAATGTATTTATTTATTTATAGATACATACATACATACATACCTGAAATCATCTCCTTGGTAGACACAAAAATGAATTGGCATATCTTTTTTTTCTTAATATTTATAGTTCTGCAGTCAAATTTTCAGGAATAAAAAAGGCAGTTTCTCTCAAATTAAATTCAACTCCTTTTATGAATTTGTCCATGTAATTTATTAAACAGCAATATTAAAACTGGTTTTCCAGCCAAGGTTATTTAAGTGCTGTCATCTGGAATGGGACTGATGTGAAAAGAGCAAAAAAACAAAACAAAACCCCAGAGTGTGGCAATTTAGATTGCTTGTAATTCCTTTTGGTTCAGTTGATGACATTATGGCAGTCTTCACCAATTTGCTGACCTCCAGATACACTGGAATTCCAGTTGTCTAAGTTTTCCAATCAGTGTTGCCTTGCAGGTTAGAAACACCCCAAAATTGTAATCCAGACACGCCTGGAAAACACCGGGTTAGGAAAGGCTGAAATATGATGCTAGGAAATGCGATGTTCAGCTAGCCCAAAACCCACTGAGCTACTTTATACCAATGCAGAGCGTAGTCATTTTAGTTCAGTATCATCTACACTGACACTATTCAGGATTATTTACCAGGCGGAGGCACCAAAGTTTGCAGAAATAGAAAATGGAAATCTGTATCCAAAATAAACAGTTTAGTGAGGTCTGAGAATAGTCAACGAGATTTTGTGGGAAAGAAATAGTAGCCGTTGGCATCTGCGGAATGATACATGATGTCACACACATTATGACATCATCATACCAATGGCAGGAATTACCTGCAGTATGTTATTTGCCTCATGATGAGACTGGTGCAAAATAGCTAAATCTGTGTCATTTGCATGCCTGAGGTCAGAGTCCAGAAGCCTTCCACGTTGTTCTGCTGATGTCAGTCTTGATGTTACTTGCATGTGAAGCACTGAGAATGGCTGCAGCTTCCCAACATCTTCATTTCCCCACTGTCCCTCTGGCTTATCAGGGTCTGAAAAATATCTAGGCCCAGAAGGAAAATCAGAGTGCCCTAGATACAGCTTTGTTGCCTCTAAGTTCCAGAGCTATGGGTGCTCAACTTTTCCCTTCTGAAAATCCAGATTTACTGGATCATTAGCCAGCTAACACTCAGCCATTGTCTAGTTTTGGGGGGTGGTATCAGTAGTGTTGTGATTTAGATACAGAAATACAGTGGTTATTGCTTTAATGACAGGGCCATCATTCTTTCTGCCTCCTCTTTCTGCCCCTGAAAGCTAAAAAAGAGTATCCGCTCCTTGCTATTTACTAGTTTCCCTGCCCATGAATATAAGGTACAATTCTATTAATTAATTAAAATGCAGCTGGAAAAACTCACAGCAGGTTAAAATAAGATGGCAAATCATAAACAATAAAGCTGCCAAACAGTGAAGTAATAAAGCAATAGAGTGCTGAAACCCTGCAGTCTAAATCAAGCATTCCAAAAATAATGAAATGTTTTGTTTTGTTTTCTATTCACATATTTGTTTTTTTTCCCACAGTGGCGCTTGGCCAGATTGGGAATTTCTTAGCTTATACTGCAGTTCCTACTGTTCTGGTGACTCCGCTTGGAGCACTTGGAGTTCCATTCGGGTAAGGATTTTTTCTGTTCGGCTTTTTTTTTTCTCCTTCAGATCAGACTATCCATCTGGGTACCTGTCTTCTACACAGCTGCGTTCAATTGCCATTACTGGTTTTTATTACTGTCACTGCCAATAAGTATTTAATTTTTTTCTCTGCTCTATTAATTTGCATTGAAAATGACCTAGTGTTTTTTTTTCCTATCTTCCCTTTTGATCCTTATTTTAAGGAAGAGATACCAGTTGTGAATTTTTTTAGGTTCCTTTCTACTCTCTGAAATGTGCAGATAAAGCTTTTTTTTTTTTTTTTGCGCAAAGAAAGCCATTTTCAAAGGTTTACTGTGAGCCTGGACAGATGTTTACAGCCCTCTAATACTGAGATGTAAATGTGCTTAGACCACTCAATTACTCAAATAAAATGTCCTTGGATTCTCAGAGATCCTATCTAAATGAGGTGCATTCTTTGAATTTTTCAATTAGTTAAGTGGCTCTCCTGGTGTTACTTTTGAAAGTTCATGTTCTGGAATTGTAAAAGGTAAAGGTAAAATTGTATCCAGGGCTAAAAACTGATTTAATCCCCAGCAAGTCACAGAAAGAAGACAGGCTGATATTTCTATGACTTTGCGGCAGATAGCTGTCCTTTCTCAAATAAATCTTTAGGTTACCATCCAGATATTATAATCCTGTTGGGCTTTTTTGCCACGCATGGCATTGTCCTCTCTCTATCCAAAGCATCATGAAGTGAGCCTCAAGGGCAGTTGGTGTTTTTAAAAGAGGTGTCACATCTCTGATGCTGCACATTCATGGTGGATCTATTAAGAAAACAAATCCTATATGAGCAGCTGCAAGAAATGTTCTCAAGCTTTAAAAAATCCCACATGTAATTTGCAGGAGAGATCCAGTCAAAGGATGCCTTTCATTGATACAAAATGCAGCAGGGAAGCACGCCTTTCCTATTTTGCGTTCCCACTTGCCAGACCAAACTCAAATGTTAAAATGTGTCCCAGGTTACTGGCTGGGGAATTCTGGGAGTTGAAGTCCACACATCTTAAAGTTGCTAAGGTTTAAACCAACAAAGAAAGCTACCTTCTGAAACAAAGGTTGTTGAATAATATCTTAATTTGCAGCAGGGACATCCGCAGGGGGATCAGAACAGTCAAGAAGATGGCCACAACTGAATGATCCATGATTATGTGCATCACATTAAAAAGGATCAGGACTTTGATCACATGGTTGCCACTTTGATTTTTGGAACTCTCCTTTGTGCCTTACAGCACAGAAAACTTGATTCAGATGTTCTCTTTGACCCTTTCTTTCTAAGGTCCATTTTAGCTTCCTATCTACTGAAAGAAAAACTGAACATTCTGGGCAAGTTGGGCTGCCTCTTGAGCTGCGCAGGTTCTGTTGTTCTCATCATTCATTCTCCGAAATCTGAAAGTGTCACTACTCAGGCTGAGCTTGAAGAAAAGCTTACAAATCCAGGTATTTAATGATTTGGATTAACCATGTTGCCAAGTAAATCTGTGTCACAAGAAAAAGACGTAAAGAAGTGTAAGTTGTTCCAACATGTGCTATTGGCTCAGTTTGTGATTGTTGCCAAACAGTTTGGTGTTGTGAAAGGAACGCATCAATTCTTTCCTGTTCTTTCATCTTTAATTATGGGAACTCATTTGCTCCACAATCCTAAGCATAACTTTTTTTTTTTTTACCAGTGATTGGGAAATAAGTTAGACTTATTGAAAATAAGGCAAGAATAACATAAAAATAAGAAATAAAATTTAAAGAAAAAAATGAATGGGTCTTAAAATAAGTTTGCTATCTTACCAGGTAAAGATTTTTCTATAGTTCATTGGATAATAAAGAAGAAATTAGTTGTACTTCTGCATAATTTCAGTCAATGGAGTTTAAGCAGCCTTATTACTCGGGATTACAAATAAGTGCTATAAATGTATAATTTCACCCAAGGAAGGCTGGAAATTAAAAGTAATGATTTTAGATGTAAAAATTGTTAGAATTCATAGAGTAAAGGAGAACGTATTGTTCTTGCATTTATTTGAGTACGCTTGAGAAGCAATCCATTGGTCTTTTCCAGTTGTGTTTGGGATTGCTCCCCAGATTCTTAGCCAAAGACCATGATAGCTGGAAATTCTGGAAATTGTAGCTCCAAATGGACCAGATTGGAGAAGATCTATTTACAACACAGTTGATTCAGTGGTGAGCAAACCACTGACTGCTTCCAAGAGTAGGCATGACTAGCAATCTGTTTGTGATTAACATAGCACAATATGCAAACTCTGGACTGGAGTTTTGTCTCCCTGAAGAAGTAAAAAGATAAAGCCATGGTCGATGCTTAGTTACTTATGGCTTCATTCTCAGACGTTTTCAGATGTACGAGAAGATATGGGTCACAAGCTTAAATGGCTTAAGTAAGCCTGATGACTGAGCAGCCCGTGATGAATAACATGGAATATGGTTTAAATATGCTCCACAGTACTCAATTTACATGAAAACAAAAATATGCATTTTGAAAGAACATTTATTTTTAATCAAAAGCATAATTTGCCATGATCACAAGCAACAGACTATCAAAACCAGGAGTACAAATTAGGATTGCATATTATGGTTTGATTCCGATGGGAAACAAGGACTCAAGAGAAGGAATGAGTGTCTGCGGATAACCCTCACAGTCCTTCAGGTGGTAGTCTTTCCAAACCCAAACCTTTTCAAATGTGTTAGGTACAGTTCCCATTACGCTGGCATGCCAGCTGGGAGATAAAGGGCATTGCAATCTAAAGGCTATAAAGCTGAAGAAGTTTACTGCAAAATACAATTTGGAAGGTTATCTGGTTAAAGCCAGTATGAGTTAATGTCCACTATATAAACAATATGCAGTATGGATCATTGTGATTTCCAGAATTTTGTATATACACCATATAATATGGAAGTGTCTTCATACAATACCATTTGGTAGAGCTTAATTATGCTATTATATTCTCTTTGTTTTTCAGTATTCGTGGGTTACCTCTGTATTGTGCTTCTGATGCTGCTTCTACTTATCTTTTGGATTGCACCAGCTCATGGACCCACTAACATTATGGTTTACATCAGTATTTGCTCATTGTTAGGAAGTTTCACTGTGCCTAGTACAAAAGGAATTGGACTGGCTGCTCAAGATATCTTTCACAATAATCCATCAAGTCAAAGAGCATTATATCTCTGTTTGGTTCTGTTAGCAGTATTGGGATGTAGTATAATAATTCAGTTTAGGTACATCAATAAGGCACTAGAATGTTTTGACTCCTCAGTGTTTGGTGCCATTTACTATGTAGTATTCACCACTCTTGTCTTGCTGGCCTCAGCCATTTTGTTCAGAGAATGGAGTAATGTTGGTGTCGTCGACTTCTTGGGGATGGCTTGTGGGTTCACCACTGTATCTATTGGAATCGTTCTTATACAAGTTTTCAAAGAATTCAATTTCAGTATTGGTGATTTGAATAAGCCTAATATGAAGACTGATTGAGTTCTTAATGTTCAAAGGAATTGGATAATCCAGAGAATGATAGCGTCTTCAATTTTTAGGCCAGAGAAATGATAGAGCCTTTAATTTCTAATCTTTGAGAATAACACCGCCTTTCATTCCTTGCTGGAATATGTGAAATGAATTAGCATTCTTAATTCAATTTCTCTAGGACTATTGTCATGCTTTGTATCTTATGGTATCAAATGAATGATTTTATAAACCTCATAGCAAATGGGATAAGAATTGCATCACCACAGAAGTTGATGTATTTCTTTACCCTAAAAGATTATCTATATAGTGTAGGATTGAATTATTTTGGCCTATAAAGATCCAGGAAACTTTTTCAAATGGTTACCCAGAACCTTCTGGTTGTATGAATCAACTGTCAGCATTTTTGTCTACAACTGAGCAGGTGCCATGAGTGATCAATAGCCCTTTTTAAAAATGTAGATACGCTTCAAAAACTAGATTGCATTTTATTTCTATTTACCTTCTCAGTTATGTATCGAACTTCATTATTCTTCCAGATGTATTTGAAGATTCCACAACTGTTGCTACAGACGCTGTGTGTTGATATGGTTCATTCTTTCTCTGACTGCCTTTGCAATTTGGACTGATGATGTGGAATTCATAACTATGTCCAAAACTAGGGCAGTGTGTTTATATCTTAACATGTCTTCTCTCTCATACCAGCTGAAAGTTGCTCACAAATCTAAGTATTTACAGCACTTAGTTGACAGCTATGCCTTTTGTTCACATGAAGCACTTAATGTATGTTAACATGTTGCATTAATTCAGGAGCTTTTAATTAACATAAAACAATGTGAGGGATGTGATAGATCATAACCACTTCCTACCATTTTTTGGTAGGTCATTTGTAAACAGCTGGAAACTACTTCAGTGCCTTTTCTATTCTAAGATCACTTTCATGGGGCAGTGTGTGTTCTCGTAACATTTGGGTATCCTCATGCTTATCAACCTATAAAAGCAGAGAGAGACTAAAATGATATTTGAAATACTATGGGGTAACTTCTATGCACTTCCAACTGGTATTTGTTTAGAACAAAAGTATTTTATTATAATAATATTCCATTATGTTCCCTAGACAGTTTTCCCTGACAAATTCCAATAAACTGTTGAATAGCATCTTTTGTCAGGTTTTGAACTGGCACTTTTAGAGATAAACTAGGCGTTACGAAAGGAATTTGTAAGAGGAAAGAAAAATGTTGATTTTGGTTAAGGGAAAAATATCCAGGTTGACTAAGTGATTCTTCAGCAGGGCCTGGAAATTGTTGTCACTCACTTGGAAGAATAGAGGAAAACAATGGGCTTCTGTTCCCACTATACTAAGGTACAAAACCCTCAGTATAAAAAAACTGCTAAGTTAAAAATTTCTGGTTCAGAAATTAAGGGTTGTCTTTTTCCTAGACAACTTACTAAATTTGATTCAGCAGCTTTGAGTGTGTTTGCAGGTTCCTCATCATGACTTGATCTAAAGATAGTCTGTCATAGAAATATCAGTCTCATGTCAGTTTCAAAGAAAGGTTGTATAAAATAGGTACAGGAATACTTTGTCAGACCAGTTTTTATTTATTATTATGTATGCCCTTTTGCTGAACTTGTATGCCTGCATTACTTTTTAAATTCACTGCATTTGAAACAAGTTTCTGAATTTAGGCACGTGAGCCACAGGTGTTTGTGAGAGGAACAAGAAACAAACCGTGCACCCAGTGAAAACTCTGCCTTTATATACTTGCTTGTGATGTCATGATGCAAGTACAAAATACTGGTGCTTGTGTCATTATGTCATGACACACATTGTTGTTTTGGCATCATCAGAGTTAGGAACAGTCTCTGGCCAATATCATAGGTGTCAGTCTGCACCTTCAAGCATTTTTAACCATACTTTATCTTGAAAAAGCAGTTTCTGACAATAACATTATTTGTAGTGTAGGCAGGAAGTTGTATAGAATGGCTGCTTTTCTCAATGGATATAAGCAATCAGTGTAGAAGTCTTACAATTCTTCTTAAATTCTGAAAATTGCAAATGGGAGGACATTTTCCAAAATAAAGTAGCTTATTCTAAGGGCCCTTCACACATTATGGATTAAGATTGTTTGACTGTATGTCTATATGTATGTATAAAAAGGGATCAAAATCCATATTAATAGCTGGTTGAACATTTGGAACATCGGAAATTTGATAGTGTGTTATGGATGCTGTCACTTAATGGCAGCCTGAATGGGGGTTCTTACTCCCTATAATGGACACCATGGGAGGGAAGGGGTGCATCAGAATGTAGCTAGTCATAAAAGGGCAACTACTGACTCTCTCTACCACACTGAGCTGTCCCTACTACCCCACCTGACTTGGTTTTTATGGGTAGGTGGACATGCTTCAGAACAAAGCATTGGCCTGCAGCCACAGACCCTTTTTATTTTCTGAGAATGCCCCTGGGGCCATTAAGGTTCAGAGACATTTTTGGAAATAAACGATATTAAAATCTGGCTTTCTTTTAAAACATACACACATCCCCAAAGCCAGATAGGGCAAGGAGTCTGCTGAGTGCCAAGGGAGGAGTCCACAGGCAGACTGGCATCATTGGCATCATGTTGCCACTTCTCCCCCCATCAGAATGATTTAAATGTCATGTTTGAGTTGGACAGACTCACTTCACCCTGTGCATACATGAGTAGAGGAAATGCATGCTATAACTCCAACAGACTGGAGGTTAGTTACTTCTTAAATAACCTTTAATCAACCTTTAATCTGCAAACACTGGTTTGGTTTGCTTATTTATTTGCAGTATTTATTTATTTATTTGCAGTACGTATGTATGTATGTATTTATTCGCAGTATTTATTTATTTATTTGCAGTATTTGAGAAATATCCATGCAGTCTTCTCCCAAATGGCTCTGGGTAGCTTACAAGCCAGCCATTATTTCTAATGATCATTAAAATCTTCCTGCAATGTGTGGCGTGCAGAGAGAGGTTAGAAGAAAGGCGTGGATATGGAGAAGATAAAAATGTTTGAATCGCTCCCAGAACTGGGAAGGGAGTTTTGCTTGAGCAGAGATCCGCTCACTAGGTATCATGCTTACCAGAGGAAATCCTGAATGCTTATAGCATTTTGCTCTGACAAGCTGGCGTGGGCTTTTAGCTCCTGCCCTTAATCAGTAATCATATTCATAATCAGTATTATTAGTTATAACTATTTTCCAATGTTACTTTTTAAGCAAATTATGCTTGACATTTGACAGCTGTCCAGTCACATTTTATTAATTCTAGCTTTTCAGTTTGGGTGATTTCAGTTTTGTTTTCCTTGAAATATTATTTAGGTACAGGGTTTGAATGTTTTAGAAATTATCACAAATAACAGCTCATTATTTATGCCACTTTTCTGTCTGTGAAAAAGTACCTAACCTAGCATGCTGGTACTAACGCACCCTTAAAATTGTATACATATTTAAAATTCATCAGCTGTTCTTTCCTGAGTGAGGCATTTGCTGGGGCAACTTAGCTGGGATAACAATTATTTGTTCAGAATGGTGAGAGGTATGTCACTATTCTCCAAATAAAGGTTTGGGGCAAAAGTGTATTTTGTCACCCAAATTTGTAAGTGATGATACAATTTAGAAGTAGTTTTGTTTTATATGTATGTAACATTAAAGACTAGAATCTTGTTCTTACAAGTTAAAATGTTTTAGAAAAACCACACTTAAAGATGAAACTCTGGACAAGCTATTACCAGATCTTGATCTAAAATGATTAAGCTACTAGATGACACTTACCAGCCAGCCAGCCAGCCCTAGCTTTGGCAGCAGTGGGTGGAGAGTCAGCTGACACCATAACTGGGTTATACACTAAGCCACATATAGTTAGTTTGGCTTTAGCTTTGTTATATGAACTAGTCATTATAGCTTATACAATAAACTAGGGTTAAGCAAACTATGGGTGTGTGCCCTATGCAATCCAAATTTCCTTGTGCTGTTGTTACCCTTCAGCAAGGCATTCTAGATACAGAAAACTTTTTGGTAAGGATGACATACATACTATTTTGTTACTTATAATCTTAGTTTTGAGTTTGATGCCTGCTAGGTTGAGACAGCCTTATACCTAAATTCCAGAAAGTTGTAATGTATGTTTCATTGGCATTCCATGTAATTCATATCTGTAGCATCTAACTTTCTAGATGGTAAATATAGAAATACTTATTTTTGCTACTTATTTTAACAAATAGTATTCCTTCTTTCCCTTTTGATTTCCTCTCCATAGAGTTATCAACAATAATAATGATGTTAGCACTGGACCTTGCTTCGATTTCCTGAATTTTTAATGTTTCTTTTTTCTGTTAATATTTTGCTATGTTTTTTAAAGATGCAATGATTAAATGATTATAATTTTAGGTATGGTATACCATACTGGGCAATAAATGTGCTGGTATCTCTTGAACTTTGGTCTTCCTTAAACCTCAGCATGCCCTTACCAGGGTATTACCTGATTCATATACACTGGCTACATTAGTTAGATTCATCAGGAGCAAACCATGATTGGCTTGTTATGGAAATGTCAGCTAGAGTTCCTAGTTTATACATAATGCCACACAAATTGGATTGTTAAGACAGGAAGAACTAAAAAGGAGCATTCACTGCTGTCAAAAGACTTTTGCTTTATCATAATTTGTAAGCAGGGTTGATGATAGGAACCTGCCTGCTTAAAAGAATTAGAACTCATGTTTATTAACATGTTTTAAGTGGGCAGTGTGGGCAGCATTATACTACAATCAAGCACGCCCTTAAAGCATTTTCATTATAAAGTATACTGATGTACCAAAGACTCTTAATTCTCTTGAGTAGCATGTTGCAGGGTTTACATACGTAGCTCCTGATACAGCTGTATACACACACAGGCTCCCATAGTCAAATTCTTTGTTTCATTGAATTCTGAACAGAAACTAAAGCTACCTGTGCATGGTACAAAGATAAACATATTTTTCTGCAAATTTGAATGTATTGATTATTCAAGTTAGTGTTGACTCTTGCATTCAAATATGCAGAAAGGTGTCGTGACCATATAGAGCCTGTGCCAACTTCTGTTTACTTATGAATTAATTGAAACGTATAATTTGCCCAGGGACCTAAACTTTTGCAGAGTTGGTAAGAGGTTTTAGAGAGACCAGAAATTTATGCTAATTCCCTTTCTAGGTAAGCAACATAATGCAAAGCACAGAAAGGAAGTAAGAAATGGTAAACCAAAGAAATGAAAGGCATGAGATAAGCAAAGGAAAAGAAATAGAGCTACATCAACTTTATACCAGCACCATTCACTATTTTTTCCCATATTTTTCAGTGCTTGCAGAAAATGCTGCTTTCACCATGTTCACACATGGTTTCATAGACTTTTGCTCTTTGAACTTACCTCCCCTTTCTTTTTGAGGATCTCATCAGCTCAGCTAACCACAACTCAGTCTTTCCCTTCCTCTCAACTCGTTCACTCTTCCTTTATATATTTGCCCTGCAATCCAATCCTTATTCATTCTAGCTACACGAACAAACCACCTCAAAGTAGTTCTTTTGTGTTTAACTGATGATGATTGAACACCCACCCTTTCTTGACCCTTTTTTTCTTGTTTTAACAAATCAAATCAAATTTTATTTTAAAGCTTAAGTACTCCATTCCTACTCCATTCAACTTGCTTTTATGTTTTTCCTGATATACCAAACTTTCACTTCAATATAACGAAGTGGGCAGAAGAAAACTTTTATATACCATCATTTTTATTTCTTTCAACAAATATTCCTCACAATAGAAAACACTGTCTACTACTGTTCTTCCAGCATTTGCACATCTTAGATGTTGCCATTTCTCACATACTCTACCAATGTATATAAATTCATCACTCGCTCTAGTTTTTCACCATTTATGTATAAATGGTCACCTCCTTTTCCCTGTCAAACAACTATCTTGGTATTTGATATATTAATTTTTAGATCCATACTCCTCATTGCATCCCACAATCTAAAATTCACTGCAAATCTTTCAAGTTCTCAGCCAACAACATGGGACTATCTGCATACAAAAGTACATTTATATTCACATCCCACCAATGTACTCTGCCTTCACTACAAATCATTCTTCCACAAAAAAAACAACCAAAGTGATATAGTAGATCTCTATTTTATTCCCTGCTCAGTAATTAAACACTTGGTAAGCATTCCATTTATTCTTACGCATACTTGACTTTTCATCATACATTGTTCTGTCGCATTCAGCACTAACTTTCAACTTCATATTTTTTCAGTAAGATTCATACTTTCATTAACATCTACAATAACCTTTGTGAGACCAGTTCATACTTTTTGATATATATTTTGGTTCATACCTTCTCTGTATGCATTGTGTAAGGGCCACAACTGATAGGGCAGGAACGTGCACCACTCAGACCCGATAAAACTGTAAAAACCCAGAACATGTACATTCCAGGCTCAAGGTAGAGCAAAAAAAGGCCCGCTGATCTGAAAGGGCAGAAATAAATTTATTTATATATCAAATTTAATCACCACTCATTTCACTCAGAAATGCTTAAGATTTAAACACTGACTTGATTCTTTTGTTATGCAGTATTTATTATATGCTGCTTCAGTGTAGAGCAGCCTTTCTCAACCTTTTGACCCTGCAGGAACCCTTGAAATATTTTTCAGGTCTCAGGGAACCCTTGCACATTCAGGCTCAAATATAGGCCAGAGGTTACAAAATTATTGTATTTGTTTCATGTGTAGGCTGCTATATATGCATTAACAGTGTTCTTAAACCAAAAATAAAGAATTAAACTTGCCTCTTTAATGTGAATTTGCCTGAATTTGAAATAATTTTTTAAATAAATCATGATCTGCCAGGGAACCCCTAGTGACCTTTCACAGAACCCTAGGGTTCCATGGAACCCTGGTTGAGAAACCCTAGTCTAGAGGGAGCCTGAGCATCTTACATTGCCTTCTTTTAGTAAAATTAAAATAGCAAAACAATATCATGAAAGGACAACTCTTACTAATAAAATTACAAAGAAAAAGGTGGCCACCAAGGAGTAACAAAATATTCAAACACAATCTAGGATGGGGGCTCCCAACTCATACCAGCTGTCCTTCTAAGTTTTTACAACTTTCCTAAAAGTCATTTAGATGGGGGCTAGCCTGATCTCAGGAGGTAAACCTTTCCAAACAAGAGGGGCTGTAACTGAGAAAATTAACTCCTTGGGTCCTGTAGATGATAGTCCTTAAGAGAAGGGACCTTAAGTGAGCCTACTTTATTGAATTTATTGGATGGGCAGAAGCCACTGGGAGTAGGTGGTCCTGAAGATATCCAGGTCCTGAGCCATTAAGTACTTGAAGATTGTAACCAGCATGGTGAATTGCACCCTGAAACCAGCTGGCAGCCAATGTAGCTCTCAAAGTAACAGTATTATTTTGAAGAAATTTGGTGCTCCCATAACTACAAAAGTAGTTGTATTCTGAACTAGCTTAAGCTTCTGGATAGTCTTCTGGGGCAGCTCCATGTAGAGCTAATTAGAATAATCCAAATAAGGTGTATAAAGCATGAGTGACAATAAGAAGAACCTCCTGCTCCAAGAATGGTTATCGCTGGCATACCAGTTATGATTGACTTGTCTATAGTAAAGCAACTAATTTATCAGTATCAAGTCCTTGACATTTCTGCTGGTATATAGTCCTGAATGTGTGGGTAGATTTCTGTAACAACTGATGACATAATCATCAGCTTCCCTGCGTAAAGACAGGCTTCTTCATTCAGGTCTATTATGTCTTTCTCATTTCTCTCTAGTTTCACAGATACTCAACATACCCTTTTTTCCTCTTTTCTTTCATTTTCATTCATGTTCCTTATTCCTTTTACATTTCAAGTTCCAATCTTCCATATACCATGGTTATATTCCAATGGAATTGGTTCAAGAAATGGCATTAGTAAATAGTGCTCTGCCTATATAGAACTACTCCAGAATTATTTATTTTACAGGATTTCTATACCATCTCCGCTAATAGACTCTTACATAGGACACAGGCTGCAATCCCAAACACACTGGAATATTCTTCAATTGTTAATTCTGTGATGAGAATTAAAATTGACACATGCATGATTGCTCTGAAAATTCCTCTTATACTCTCACTACCCAAATATCTTTCCTAAAAACTGTTTTGGTTGCTGATTGTAAGGGTGTGAAAAAGAGAAAATTGCTTGTTTGATTTGGTGTACAGTGAAACCTAATTTTAATGGATTAATTGGGGGGGTGCCAATTATTCAAGAATTTCTACTGAATCAGAATTGAGCATAGCAACAATTGCATAAATGATGCAAATTGATACAAATTCTGTTTGTGTAATAATGTTATTAAACAAAGTAAATAGAAATTTGTTAAGCTGTATACGCAGTCTGATGCACTGGTAAAAAGTCTGGTAAAATGAGATTTCACTGGATATGACATTGCTTAATAATAGTAATAGCCTTGATTAATCCTGAATATACTTCTGTTGAAGCAACTAGCTCCAAAGATGAAAACACTAGATTTTGACATATTAAAATGGAAAATATCCTTATAGTTTTTAATTTACCTAATTAAAAGTTAGGCTGCACTGCAGGATAGACTCCTTTCATATTCTTAAAGCAGAAGATTTTAAATATGGCAGAGAACTTTGGATCTTTGGAGAGTCAAATCTGCATACAGGTAGTCCTTGCTGAATGAAAATTGAGACCAGAATTTCGGTTGCTAAGCAAACGGGTCATTAAGTGAATCTGACCCAATTTTACCACCTTTTTTGCAGCAATCATTAAGTGAATAACTGCAGTCATTAAGTGAACCAGGTGGTCGAAAACCAAATCACGCAGTTCCCCACTGATTTTGCTTGCCAGAAGCTGGCCAAGAAGGTCAAAAATGGTGATCATGTGACCACGGGATGCTGCAATGCTCATAAATGCAAGCTGGTTGCCAAATGCCCAAATTGTGATCATGTGACCGCAGGGACGCTGTGACGGTCACAAGTCTGAGCACCGGTTGTCAGTTTTTTCAGCACTGTTGTAAGTCTGAACCATCACTAAATGAATGGTCATTAAGTGAGGACTGCCTGTACACTGTTGATGTACATCTCTCACTACATTTTATGGTTGGGAATATTTAAACTCCTGCTTACGGAGAACATTTTAATCCTTTGCAGTACAAATTAAATGCTATACTGTATAAATTATTAGAGGCAAATAATTGTAATAATTTTCTGGATATTTTTCAGAAACAACTAACTCACTGTCACCCCAATCCTATGTGTGTTTGCCTAAACATTAGCCAATTTATTTTAGCAGCATTTATTAAAAATTTACCAATGGTAAACACACATTTTCCACACAATTAATTTGCAACAGGAAGCTATGACCAATCTTGGCTTTTTGGTACATATACTTGTATGGTGTGTGAATCTGCAAACAAGTATTTGTTAAAATGTATATTCCATTTACATGTAAATTACTTATACACATCTTCTAAAAGGTTTATAAAACTGATCTAGAAGTGTTAGCAGAGGTTAATTTCTTTTAAAAAATGTATTTGCTTTTGGGAAAGAAGGTTTTACGTGGAGCCCAATAACTAGAAGACTAATTTGATCGTTGTTGTACATGTTGTAGGATGTGGTGGTGATGAATAACATGCTTTAAACTAACATGTGGACACAGTGGAATCTATGGGAACATGTGAATGTTACAGGCTTAATTGCTTAAATGCTATTGTGTTGCAATATAGTTAGTAGAAGCAAATTTAAAAAGGACTATTTTATTAGCTTCCAAAATAATGTATATATAGATTTGTTAAATGCTCAGTAACTTTAGCTTTGCTTTAAAAAAAATAGATATAGGCATGTTGTATTTGCCTTGTAAACTAGCAAATTACAAAGGCTATTTATTAAGGTTTCTGACAATCTTATTTATTAATATGTAATGTTTTAAAATAAAAAAGATGTTTCTAACTCAACTACTGTTTTGACTTCTTTCTATTTTGGCCTATTTGGCTAATGAGAAATCCTATATGGAGGTAGTATCAGACATTCCTTTGTTTTATTTCTTTCACAGAACTCAACATTGTAATAGCACAATACATATTACAATCATGTTAACTCAGAGCATCTGTAAGAAGGGAACTCAGTAGTTTAGTATTTTGGTTGGGGTTCAGAGGTGAACCACAAGACAAGAAGTGAAACATCTATTGCCCTAATAATGAGCTTTCTGATTGCCAGTATCACATTGCTGGAAATCCAACTGAATGGCAGTTCATCTCGACTGAGCACAAACATACAGAGCTATTATCTGATTACTGCATATTCTATTAGAGTCTGTCATGCTATATAGGTAAAACTTGATCTTCTCCATTTCAACACTTTGAAAATATTGTGCGTTCCTCCACCGCAAATAGCAATTTATGAGGTCCTGACCTTCCTTCAGTTCCCACATGCCAGCCTTTTTTTTGTTATAAAAGATTGATAAATCCCAAAGCAGTTGAAATGTGAATCATAGAAACAGTTGGTTTTCCACTTTTGTGTCTCTCTGCCCACTTGCAAGAAAGGAACAAAAATATAAGTACTGTAGTAAACACACAAATCTTTGATACTCCCTTTCAGAATTCTTGAAATAGTTAGTTGAAATATTTCAAATTAAATTAAGAAATGCAAAATGATACTACCAATAGGAGCTAGTTGAAAAGGAATAAAAAGAAACCATCTCTAAATTATGCAGTGAGTAGAATACTTCAGGTTGCCTGCATTCTTGCTGGCTGTGAGAAAAAGTCATCTCAAATGGCTCACAATTAATGTTCATTTATTTTATTAATTAGATTTATATCAGTCATAGGCCCTTGGCAGCTCACAATAAACATAAGAATACTAAAAATATATAAGATTAACACTTCAGAAACCCAAACCAATATAATACCTGGTACAAGGCCCCAAAAGGCCTCTGGGAAAGCTTTTTTCTGAAAGCAGATAACGTTGGGGACAAACGAATCTCCAGTGGGAAGCTATTCCAGACAGCCAGACTAGTTACGGAAAAATAATTTCTGTGGAGTTTGCCTTCTCCCCCACAATGTCCTGAAAATAGGCGATGACCAGCTGCTTCTCCTGGCATGATCAAAGTGGTCAGGGTGACTCTAGCAGGGCCAGGTGATCCTGTAGGTAATCCAGCATCCCAGCATAGAAGGCTTTATAGACTACAACTTTAAATTGCACCAAAATTAATAGAAGCCAGCACAGGACCCCAAAAGTAGGTGTAATGTATGGCCACTGAAAAACATCCATGAGCACCTGGACCGCTTCATTTTACAACAACTGAAGCTTCCAAGTGTTCTTTAAAGGCAGACCCATGTAGATAGTGTTGCAATAGTCTAATTGGGTGACATGAGCCACTGTAGTCAGGTCCCAAGTAAGGCCACCCATGGAGATAAAAACAGACAAAAGTCCTCCCACCCCCATCACCCTATCCCAAGGCCTGGGGGAAAAAAAGCATGTTTTCAATGCTCTTTTAAAGGCCAATAAAGTGAGGGCCATGCAAATCTCCAGGGTGGTGCTGTTCCAGAAGGAAGGTCCCACAACAGAGAAGGCATGTCTCCTGGGTTTTGCTAGATGACATTGCTTAATTGAAACAATTCTGCCAGATCTTACATGGCAGATAGAAATTATGGGAGACAGGTGGTCTGTCAAATAACTTAGGCCATGTAGGGTTAAAGATGATAACCTGCACCTTGAATTGCATCTGGAAGCCAACTGGTAACCAGTGGAGTTCACAAAACGTGGGTGTTACATGGGCATGAAATGGCCCACTCATCTCTGCTCATGCTGCTGTATTCTATATTAGCTATAGCTTCCTAATGGTCTTCAAGGGCAGCCCCATATAGAGTACCTTGCAATAGCATATCCACAAGATGACCAAGGCATGACTGACCATAAGGGCTTCTCAGTCCAGGAAGGGATGCACCACTAGGAAGCTAAAACACCCACCACTACTCAGTCAAGGGCTTCAGGTGTGCTCTCTCTCTTCCTACCAACACCAACTGGAACTGGCCATGAAGAAGGGAGGAGAACCACCATAACACTCTCCACAGTCAATCCAGAAGGATGCTATGTCCAATGTACAGAAGCTTAATTATGATAATTAGAATAATATGGAGAAGTGCCTATATGTAAGAAAACTATATACTCAGACTGTAAGTATGGCCTGTACCAGGAGTGTCTGCAAGAAGGGTATCAAAAAAGTAAAGAAGGCAGCCACGTAGTATGTAAAAAAAAAAAAAGCCAGGGCACAGTGATGTGGCTGTGGCCACCATTTTATTTTTTTGACTGGTCCCCTTTGGATGCCCCTGCCTATACTCTACCATCCACATAAAAGCTAGCAGTAAGTTCAGGAGGCATGACCTTTTCCATGGCTGTACTCATGATCTCAGTGTCAGAGTTAAATTATTTATATTACTATTATATATAGAACTGAATATACAGCTGAACAATTTATTGTACCTCAGTTTTAAGAGTTCCCAAGTCTCTCCTTTTTCTTCAGTCTTGGGTGATTGAACTTAGAGTATTTTTTCCCCCACAAATAAGTGCCTTAAACCTTCCATAAGATCAACACATCTAAAGTCTTAACTGGGAAAAAAACCCCTAAATGTCCCTGTTCCCACAAAACACTAAGATTTCTTCTGGCAACACACAGCCACACTATCTGGGCCACCATTTTGGAGTTAGTGGAACTCTGCCTATTTTCTCCAGGAAGTATTTAATATGAACCTTTGGAGAAAGAATGCATTGGCAGAACTATATGATATCATTACTCCTTTCCCATTTGGCTAGCCAGCAGCTCTAGTTGTGGCTTGGCTACTTCAGCCAACTGGCATGCTTCCAGACAATTTTACAATACAATCACCTTGGTATCAACAGTCGAGGAGCAGAAGTCGGGGAGCAGACGCAGAACACTTACTGTATTTGAGACATGGTTCACTCAATTTAACCTAATTTCAAGGTTTGCATAACACTGAACCCTAACTACATGGGCTGGGTTTACTTAATGCTAGGCTAAAATGTGATCTGTGGTTCAGCATGCCATGTGAATTCAAACAGTCTTCCAACTGAAATGTTAAAAGGTCAGTGCCTAGGAACTTGCACTAGAAAGAACTCTTAGTGATGGCTTTGTCATTATGTTAATCCTTGAGAAATAAAACAGTGAACAACTATTTAGCATTTCAGTCCCCACACCCTCTTTCCCCCCACAAAGGTTGTTTATGACATAAATCAGAATTGAATATGCAAGTACACATACCAAGTTCCTTCCCCAAGTATTTAATTTTGCCCAAGACTAATTCTACACTTTATGTCCAGCAAATAAACCTATGTAATATGATATGAAACCTTCCAGGTTAGCTTTTCTGTTATCTTTTATTTGTATCTGGTGCCTAAACTTCAAGCTCATGTTTCTAACATGAACTCCGACCTTAAGCAATTAGATTTTGCCCAGATAAAAAGCAGTAGCAAGTGTCTGGGGAGATACGATCAGCTGCTCCTAGTGAACTGGGCTGCACATTTACATCTTTGGGTCAGGATACATTTCTTTTGCAAATATTCTAAGCATTTCTACTATGAAATTCCACTGAATTATTTGTCAATCGCAGGTATTCAACAGTCAAGGGTTAGTATGATACCTAACAGCAAGCATGCATAAGCTGCATGTGGAACTCAAAACAGTCTCCGCCAGTGTTTCTCAATCTCAGCAACTTTAAGACGTGTGGACTTCAACTTCCAGAATTCCCCAGCCAACCATGCTGGCTGGGGAATTCTGGGAGTTGAAGTCCACAGTCTTAAAGTTGCTGAGGTTGAGAAACACTGGACTGCGCTTATAGTTAGTATGACGGAGACCGAGGGCGTTATTTGAAAACATTGCTGCTGTTCCGAGTAAACGCACAGAAACCCCAGCAGGAAGGCTGTAATCCTGAGTGCTTTTTCCGGCGCATAAACCTTTTTGAACACGGCAAGACTCGCTTCCCAGCACTAAGCGCAGGCTTGCGTTGTAAAGCAAATCTTTACCCAGGGGATCAGCCTACCATGCAAAGATAAACCTTCCCCAAACTAGAGCCAGACGACGCACCGCTTTCAGGCAGAACAGACACACTGGCAGTGGGGAAAGATGGTTGCAGACAACGCGCACCAAGCGGCCCCAAAGGAGAGCCACGGCCCGCTCTCTCCCCCTCAGCCAACCTTTAGGGGCAAGGAGGCGGAGCAAACGGCAACGCGACCAGGCAGCTTCCGCCAAACCATTTGTTTTTCTCGCTCCGCCTTTTCCGGCCGCGGCGGTGTGAGTAGGAGGAGGAACGGCAAGAGCTGCGCGGATTAGCGGCGGCGCGCAGCTCGGGTGCCAGCTGAGGGGGGTCTCCATGGCGATGGCGCGTGTTTGGGAAGGCTCCTCTGTTTTCCCGTCCCTTGGTGGTGGTCGTCGCCGTCGCCGTCCTCCTACGGCTGCAGCCCCGCTCGGAGCGCACGGGATGTAAGAGGGAGGCGCTGCCGCGGAAGGGAACTTCGCCCAGAGCAGGTGATTCTTTCTTCCTCACTTTCTTGCGGAAAAGAGAAGTCGCACCAAGTGGTGCTGCGGTGGACCGGCCGGCCGGCCTTGCTTCCCCTCGCCGCCTAAGTTCCGAGTTGTCTCGGTGTGGATCAGTCCTGGATCTCTGCTAACTGCTGCGCCTTGAGAAATGCGCGCGTAATAGACGCCGTGCAGAAGTTAGAAGAGGCTGGGGTAACGCAGTCGGTGGCAAGGTTTTTTTTAAAGACAGACCAGCCCCTTTATTCGATCTGGGCTTCCAAGTGTGATTTTCAGCGGTCAAGATTGACAGCCATCCTAGTCTGGAAATATTAGGAGGGTACTAGTTTTGGGGAGGTGGCTTCAGTCCCTTGATGCAATTTTAATTGGGCTGGTGCTGTCTAGGTTTGACCTTTCTAGGTCTACTGGCCCGAAGTTCATGGAATTGCAAGTTGCCTCTCCTCTCCTCTTTGGAGTATCTCACGATTCTTTTTTTGTTTTGTAAACATGCCGCGATTGCAATATGCCTGTCCGGGACTAAAGGTCCTTGAACTTCTTTTACTTTTCAAGGACCATGCATGAGATTGTAAAGTACCTTGGTAATCCTTTTGGGATTTGTGTGAAAGGTGAAAGGTCCCCTGTGCAAGCACCGAGTCATGTCTGACCCTTTGGGGGTACTCCGCTTTCTTAACCTTTTCTTGGCAGGCTATTTTAGCCATTTCAATTGTAAAGAGCAAAGGACAAGAGAGCAGAAAAGTTTATCTGCAAGGTTCAAAATTGTATTTTTTTTCTCCTAGCTCACTTAGTTTTCATCAGAATACTTGGAATAACTTAATGTGGACTGGTGCTACCATCTGTTCCAAGATCTGCTTATTCTTTAAAGGTGAAGGAAAAGGTTAGCCAAGAACTTCATGATGTTTAATTTCTTTTGTATGTCTGCTAGCTATTTATTTATTTATTAGATTTATAAGCCACCCAAATCTCGAATGACTATGGATGGCTTTACAATGTTTTCTTGTTCCTAATATCTGTTTCCTGTTCGTACTCTGTAAAATGTGTGTTGTTATCCAACTAGCAGCTTTTCATAACAAAATTGCTTCTGTGTTAATATCAGATCTACCATTTTCTGATCAACCCATAATCTCATATATTCATTTATCTTTTTCCTTTGTAGCTCCTTTTTAAATTGCTGCCTGTGTTTTGGGCAGCCCTACCTTTTTAGGTTCTTGTCGCTGAATGTTTTACATGTGACTACCTGAAGCTAAAAAGAAAATTTTCCATTCTGTTTTCCTTTCTTAAAAAAAACAAGGTCTCCTTTTTTTATTGCTTGTGAGATTCATCCAACTCCCAAAGCAATAGGGCATGATTTCTCTAGTTAAGTCTCATGTTACAGGGTGAAGAGATGGTGCTGTAGTAATGACTTCATTTTCATCAGTTTTGTTTCCTTTTACCTGCTGGTAAGATGCACAGACTGTGAGACCCCTATCTAATTCACACACCAGAGTTAGGGGGAAGGATGCCAGGTAAAGCCTTAACTTGGAAGACAGCTGGTGGAAACACCAAGCAGCTGCACCAAGACAGGAAGCTGGGACCAGGCTGTGCGGGCCTGGAGAGCTTCTGGGAGAGGATGTTGGACATCTCCAACCTTTTACTCTGTGGGCCTGGCTCCACCAGTACAGTTTTTAAAATGTTTTTTTTTAATTTGACCATACAGCTTTAATGTAATAAATTATTGTATCACCTAGTGATAAAACAGAAATCATAAGTACTCAAAATAATATGTAGCAGAAATAGAAATAATGTGTATTGGTACATATTTGAACATGAAGCTACTATGGACTTGTCCTTCATGCATTTCTAGAGAACCAGACTAATAGTTCTTAATTCTGTCTACGTGCCTATGGAATTTGGGGAAAGGATTAACTTAATCCTGCTCTGGCTTTTATGAAGAAGTTCACATACCCAGAGTCTGAATCCAGTTCTAACTTCTTTATTATACTCTTTCATCCATCCATCCATGCATGTATAGAGTTATTTATTTGTTTTATATGATTTATATGGCTTCCCATTTCCCAGTGGTGACTCTGGGTGGCATACAAAGATTAAAACAGCCTACAACCTCTGGCTCCCAAAGATAAAACAACAACCCATTCATAAAGAACCATGTCAACAGCAGCAGAGCTCACCTAACCTCCTGATCCAAATGCCTGGGGAAACAACCAGGTCTTCAACAACTTGCAAAAGGCTAACTGGGTCAGGGCCATCTGGATCTCCAGGGGGATGCTGTTCCGTAGGGCAGGTGCTGCCATCAGCAAGGCACAACTCTGGGGTCCAAGAAGGTGACTGTTTGAGAGCAGGAACCTGGAGCATGTCCTCTCTGCTAAATCTGGTGGGGCGAGAGAGACAGTGGAAGAAAGGTGATCCTGCAAGTAGCCTTATGCCATATAGGGATTTATAGGTGATAACTTGCACCCTGAATTTTCTTACTGGGAGCCAGTGCAGCTCACAAAACAGCACTGTTACATGGTTGTAATGAAAAAAATCAAAAATCACCTGAGCTGTTGCATTCTGGACCTGATAACAGCTTCCAAGTATGCTTTAAGGACATCTCCACTAGAACACAGTGCAGTACAGTAATCCAGAGAGGAGATGACTAGGGCATGAACACCATGAGCAAGGCCTCCAGTCCAGGAATGGGCACAATTGGTGCAAAAGATGAACCTGTGCAAAGGCCCCCTGGCCACAACTTCCAGCTGGTATTTGAGCAGGAACTGTGAGTCTGGGAAGACCCCCAAATTGCACATGTATATGTAAAGTATACACAGTGCAGTATATATTCAGTGTGAATACTTCTGTATGTTCCTTGTTTTCTAGTCATAGGTATCAGTCCTTTGGCTTTATCACAAGACTTGCAAAACAAAAGTCAGTAGCAATGTATCACCCTTTTTATCAGCTATAGGTTTGTTTCTTTAACAAAAAAATACAGATTGAAACATCTTGTATGTGTTTATGAAAGTATACATGAGAAACTTCCAGAGCATGAAAATTAGAGCATGCCCAATTTTCAGCCAGTTATGCTGAAGGGACAATGCCATTTTTGATTTGATTTGTGGTTTAAATGGTCATTAGGCACATTTTATCTGTTGATTTCCCAGTATTATTGCTGATACTCTTTTATATTATAAGAAACCATTGAAATACATTATCTGGAACTTTAAAATGTATTTACTTACTGGATTTATACTCCACCTTTTTGTCCAAACAAGCACTCATGGGTAAAGACAATCCTTTGTTATTCTGAGACAATTTTGAATGAGAAACTTGTCAGTCTACTGCAAATACAGTGATTTGTCAATACATCCTAATCTACTTTTACCCAGTCCTGTATTATTTTATTCAGACTCATCTGATCTCACCAAAGTTCTGCAAGATCTACTTATGTATTTGGCTTTTGAAGTTTACAGCGTACGGATGTTGCCCGTATATTGATCATACATTCCTTTTATTAATCGTTTGGGAGCATTTGTCTAGGACTTGAATGAGTGTCTGGAGGCTTTGAGCAACTGACTGAGGCTATACAAATTAAATTTAAATCTAGATGAGGCAGAGGTGTTGCTGATCTGCAACCCAGAGTCCCCTGATCGGAGGAGATGGGCGGGGACAAATTGAATAAATAAATAAACTCTCAAGCTTCAAAAGGGACGTTATGACGATCAGAAATCCAGGCCAGTTGCTGTGCACCTGAATTGCAATTGCGTGATCATGGGGGCACTGTAATAGCCAGAACGGTCCAGTCATAACTACCACTTGCTCAGCGCCAGCACAAGTTTGAATGGATCCTGAAGAAGTGGTTGTTAAATGAGGACCACCTGTAGAGGGTTTATGAGAGCTAGTTTGGTGGATTAAAGGTGCTGGCTAGAACCCAGGAGACTATGAGTTCTAGTCCCGCCTTAGGCACAAAGCCGCCTGGTGACCTTGGGCCAGTCCCTCTCTCTCAGCCCTAAAAAGAAGGCAATGACAAACCACTTCTGAAATCTTGCCAAGAAAATGGCAGAGACTTGTCCAGGCAGTCACCAGGGATCAAGAGTGACTTGAGTGTATATATGATAAAGAGGAATTACAAATGGTATAAAAGCTGAAAGGGAGTTGTTACTTATGAAGAGTCTGAACTGGAAGAACTAGAAATACATCAGGTGTATTTATGTGAATGTTATTCATTTTGGTTCAGTTTAGATTCACAATAGGTTATGCAGGCTAGAAAAAAAATATCTTGATGTCCTTGAGATATTTTGGACTCACTTCTGTCAGTCTAGCCAGCATGATAGCAGTTAGTGGTATTTGGGTTTTCCAATAGTTAAGGTAATATTTAGAGCAGGGAGCCACAATTTCATGAGCTTGTAAGCACATTTAAAATGCTGACAGATACCTGTAAAATGGCTGTATAATGGATATTGAGAAGCTTATTTCCATGAAGCAGATAGGTGAGACTGAATGAAAAATATTTTGCTCAAGAACAATTTAAAAGGCAGAAATGAGTCTGATTTCCAAAATACCAAACCACTGTTTTTGAGCTGAGGTTACTGTACCATACTCTGATAGGATCAAGAAAAAGAGTCAGTAAAGAAATGGTCCCCGATATGGGCTTGATTTCCCAAGTGATAAATTTGTCCCAATAAAGTGCGTGCCATTTCAAAAAGGCACACTGAGAGACACATGCATGAACGATAACAAACCCAGGACAGATACCTCTTCCCTGTACCCATACATCAAGGCAAAATACGATTGCCCATGTGCCAGATCTCCAGAACACTTGCAACCATCAACATTCTGCTTTGTTTATTGTTTTAATTTTTTGGTGATATCGTATGGAGCCCAAAGTGAAACTCTAAAATAAAATGTCTACAGACACAAATTTTGCAGACCTCGCATTTAGAGGAAACCATGTGGTGAATAATACTTTATACTATCTGAGGGCATGCCTTTACCCATGAAGTAGCCCTACCCTCTCACAAGGGTAATCTGCAGTAATCTTAAGATTTTCTTCAGGCTAAGCAAACGTTGTTTGGAAGGCTAGAAATAAAATAGAGCTGGAGGGAGGCAGTATTAGTCTTGGGGAATCAATACCTTGTGAAGTCAAATGGTTGGACTCTAACCATAGACAAAATGCTTTTTGTAACCATCATTGGTGGCTGTTGAACTTTAGTAATGGATGACTAAAGGTCAAAGGGAAAGTATTCTTAGACATCATAAAGGTAGAATGTTAAAATGCTAATATTCTACCTTTATGATGTAGGCTGAGTAAGAATGTTTAGGAGGATAATATTCCTCACAGGGCTTTTGAACAGTAATGCTGATTACTAGTTTGTATATGAGGAGTACTTCAGTACAGCTCGTAAACGATGCAGTAGATCACAGTTAACATGGCACATTCAGACTCAAAGACCGAGATAATTTTGGAAGCCTGGTTTGAAAAACTTTTCTTGTTTGGAAACTGTTATATATGAAGACATATTTAATATTTGTTTAAAAAAATAAGTAGTTTACTGTATATACTGTAGATGAAGTGCCATCAAGTCAGGGTTGACTCTCAGCAATTATGTATATGTATGTGTGTTTATGTCTATGTGTAGGTATATAGAATGTACCCAAAGTCAGGCCCCAAAGGCAATTTATTATAGAAATTACAGTAAATGTTTGAATTGGTTGCCATTTTTTCTAAACACTTCCTTACTTGTTTGATGCATGACTTTTAAACATTCCTAAGTACGGTAACATTTTCTCCGGGGGGAAAAAAAAAAAAACATATTGTGATTGGCCTCATGGGGCCTGGTATGTACTGCTATCTATCTATCTATCTATCTATCTGTATGTATGTATGTATGTATGTATGTATGTATCTGTGTATGTATGTGTGTGTGTGTGTGTGTGTATATATATATATATATATATATATTTGGATATAGAATATTGAATTATAGTAATGCATTTATCTTGAAATGTACACGTTGCATTCAGATATTACAGTGTTTGTGTTTTAGCATTGCTGCATTATTGTACATCAAAGCTATGAATAATATTGCAATTACACGTCTGAACTCAGTATGACTACAGTAGAATCTCGGTTAACTGGAACTCAAGCAACCAGCACTCTCAAGCAACTGGCAAAAAAATGAAGAAATAATACATTAAATAAAAATTTAAATAAAATCAATTTTTAGTGGAAAGATAAGTTTAAACTTGGCGCACCACACTGCGGTGCGCCGATCCGATCCCCCCCCAGCAAAAAGGCAAGCCCAAACCTGACTTTTTAAAGGTAAGCCCAAACCCACCTATCTCCCAGAAAGGGATCAGCCAATCTCTCTGGAGCAGAAAGGCAAGTCCAAACTTGGCTCGCCTATTTTTAATAGCAACCCTTAAGCAACCGGAAACTACATCTATCCAGCATCTACCAATCCCCATGTGTGCCAGTTAACCGAGATTCTAATGTAGTAAGATTAAATGGTGGTTCCATGTCTAAATATCTTAATGGCTCTTCATGTAGACTTTTTAGTGCCTTAATCAATGGCAATGCTAACACATAGCCAAACATGCATGTCTTTTGTATGGACCTGTGTACATATTTAAAGCTGAGGTGTGTATAGTCCCATTTACTCAGCTTGAAGAAAAACTTTCACATTTTTGTGTGCTATAACTAATTAAAAGAAGCAGCCTTACACTGAATCAGGGTGTGCACTTTGCTCTGTATTGCTTACATCAGAAATGTTCAACTTGTCAACATTTGCAACATGAACCCCACTTCAAATTTTCTGTACTCAAAGCTCAACCATAAAAATTAGAGTCTATGCATCCTGGGAGGAAGGAAAATCTTAAATTGTAAAGTTTTTACTGTAGTTTCCCATGTTCTATGTTAAGTCTATAAATGGTGTACATCCCAGTTGGTGTCAAAACTAGACTCTTACCTTGGAAAATAATAGAATCTACCTTTGTATAGCTTGTCCCAACTTGCAGAATATTATTTGGGAAAGCTAGAGCCCTTACATACCTTTACCTGGCATAGGAAAATGTGTCAGAACAGGAAGAAATGTGTATGAAATTTAGAGTATTATAAGAGGACCCATGCCAAATTTCATAGAGATCAGTGCACGGGCTTCTAAGTTACACAGCATTAACACCTTTTTTGTTTTTTTAATGCTTGTGTTTTTTGTTTGAGGACAGTGTATTAAAATTGGCAGCAAAAATGAATTATTTAGTTAGAATTGTAGCAAATGCATTTTGTTCAAAGAGAAGAAATGGCAGCAAGAAGAAAGTAAAAAGATTAACTCTTCTTTTCCATAAAAGAAAATATGTTTATTGAGCCAGTCATAGATAACCACAGATATACATTCTGCTTCGAATGAGTTAAAAGCATTAATTGCCTCATTTTTTTAAGGCAGTACATATTCTTACTAATTAAGAAACCACTAGCAGCATCACATAATCCAACCTTAATCTTTGTTGCAAATCCAGTGTGGTTTTCACATGTGAACTCTCATTTACAAGAGATGAGATAAGAATGAGAATTGAACTGTCTAGTAAGAGGAGAATGGGGCCCCCTTTCATCTGATGAACAGAATGGCAATTTGTTTGATCATAGAATCATAGAGTTGGAAGGGACCCAAAAGGTAATCAAGTCCAACCCTCTGCACTACACCATTCTTGATAGATGATTATCCAGCCTCTGTTTGAAAAACCTCCAGTGAAGGGGAAGAAACCATTCCATGTGGTAACATATTCTACTGATTGACAGCTTTTACTGTCAAAAAGGTCTTCCTAATATCTAATCTATCTACATCCGTGAAGTTTTGTCCTGTTAGTTCTAGTCTTACCCTCTGGAGCAGATGAAAAAAATCCAAACCCTCTACAATGTGACAGCCCTTCAGATATTTGAAGACAGCTATCTCAACCTTCTCTTCTGCAAGCTAAACATACCCAGGTCTTTCAACTGTTCCTCATAAGACTTGGTTTCTAGGCCTTTCACCATCTTCATCACCTTTCTCTGGGCTTGCTCCAGTTTGGGGTGATCTGCAATGGGGTAAATACAAGTGGAAGAATTGGGACCGCCAATAATAGAAAAAAATGGAAACAAGTAAACCTTAGTAGATAGAAAGCTGTGTTAGTCTATAATGGCAAAAAATCAGGGATCTGGTAGCTACCAAAAGGTGCTACCAGATTCCTGATTTTTTGGTAGATAAGGAAATTCTTGGAAATTGTGTGTTCGAAAGAGTAATTAGTACAGCTATGAGAAATGTTGCTTCAGTGATTGCTTCGAAATGTTATCTTGGCTTGGAAAGTAAGTTACTTACACTTCAATTCATCCAGCTGCTTTGCTCAGCAGATTGCTTAATTGCCTGAATAAAGTGCTACTTTAAACAGGTGCTTCCACCTATGCTTCAAATTCAAGTGTCCCTTTTTTGTTCTTCTCAGGTTTCTTTGCAAATATTCCCATTGAGACTTCCCTCAGAGGTCTTGCGGGACAAAGAAAAAACTGCACCAAGTGAAATGTACAATCAGATTTCATGGATGGGCTTAGTTATAGGATATCAAAATAGCTTTGCTTCTGTTCTTAATTTTCTTTTCCCTTGCCTGTCACCCAAGGTTGTCTGTAGGAAGGGGAATATCCATCTAAAGTTCTCCTATCTGAAATTCATGGGAGAAAGCATTGCAGAGTCTAAGGACCATCACTGAGAGAACCTATATACAAGTGACCATAGCATTACTCTGGTTCTAGCTAGGTTCTCAGCGATCAGCCATGCCTGTAAGGGCAAAGATAGTCCATTAGGTGTCCTGATCATCCTAAATTGTTTAGGACTTGCACATTATAGGTAAAACTTGATGGCACCTAATCAATCAACCAGTACACTATCACTAGCTACTTTTGATGGAATAATTTGTGCCATACTCCTGAAGGTCTTAAGCAAAAATAGATCTAACGTTTGTCTTTGAGGTAGAATTCATCTCAAGTCTAAGAAAGGTTTATTTTATAAAATGCAGATAGCAATAGTGGACCTTTTAGGGGTACAGCATGAACCTGTGCATCAGTAGTTATGCAAATTATACTAATTAACAAAGTCAGATAAATTAACTTCTGCCTTTTACTTGATGGAATCATACTTAAGAATGAGTGAATGCTATAAAGAATTCTTTATGTTAATATGAACAAAAGCTTGTTGTTGTTTATTCGTTTAGTCGCTTCCAACTCTTTGTGACTTCATGGACCAGCCCACGCCAGAGCTTCCTGTCAGTCAACACCCCCAGCTCCCCCAGGGACGAGTCCGTCACCTCTAGAATATCATCCATCCACCTTGCCCTTGGTCGGCCCCTCTTCCTTTTGCCCTCCACTCTCCCTAGCATCAGCATCTTCTCCAGGGTGTCCTGTCTTCTCATTATGTGGCCAAAGTATTTCATTTTTGCCTTTAATATCATTCCCTCAAGTGAGCAGTCTGGCTTGATTTCCTGGAGGATGGACTGGTTTGATCTTCTGGCAGTCCAAGGCACTCTCAGAATTTTCCTCCAACACCACAGTTCAAAAGCACCGATCTTCCTTCTCTCAGCCTTCCTTATGGTCCAGCTCTCACACCCTTATGTTACTACGGGGAACACCATTGCTTTAACTATGCGGACCTTTGTTGTCAGTGTGATGTCTCTGCTCTTAACTATTTTATCGAGATTTGTCATTGCTCTTCTCCCGAGGATTAAGCGTCTTCTGATTTCCTGACTGCAGTCAGCATCTGCAGTAATCTTTGCACCTAGGAATACAAAGTCTTTCACCGCTTCTACATTTTCTCCCTCTATTTGCCAGTTATCAATCAAGCTGGTTGCCATAATCTTGGTTTTTTTGAGGTTTAGCTGCAAGCCAGCTTTTGCACTTTCTTCTTTCACCTTCATCATAAGGCTCCTCAGTTCCTCTTCACTTTCAGCCATCAAAGTGGTATCATCTGCATATCTGAGATTGTTAAATGTTTCTTCCAGCGATTTTAACTCCAGCCTTGGATTCCTCAAGCCCAGCATGTCGCATGATGTGTTCTGCGTACAAGTTGAATAGGTAGGGGGAGAGTATACAGCCCTGCCGTACTCCTTTCCCAATCTTAAACCAGTCCATTGTTCCGTGGTCTGTTCTTACTGTTGCTACTTGGTCGTTATACAGATTCTTCAGGAGGCATACAAGATGACTTGGTATCCCCATACCACTAAGAGCTTGCCACAATTTGTTATGGTCCACACAGTCAAAGGCTTTAGAATAGTCAATAAAACAGAAATAGATGTTTTTCTGAAACTCCCTGGCTTTTTCCATTATCCAGCGGATATTGGCAATTTGGTCCGTAGTTCCTCTGCCTTTTCTAAACCCAGCTTGTACATCTGGCAATTCTTGCTCCATGAATTGCTGAAGTCTACCTTGCAGGATCTTGAGCATTACCTTACTGGCATGTGAAATGAGCGCCACTGTTCGATAGTTTGAACATTCTTTAGTGTTTCCCTTTTTTGGTATGGGGATATAAGTTGATTTTTTCCAGTCTGATGGCCATTCTTGTGTTTTCCAAATTTGCTGGCATATAGCATGCATTACCTTGACAGCATCATCTTGCAAGACTTTGAACAGTTCAGCTGGGATGCCATCGTCTCCTGCTGCCTTGTTATTAGCAATGCTTCTTAAGGCCCATTCAACCTCACTCTTCAGGATGTCTGGCTCTAGCTCACTGACCACACCATCAAAGCTATCCCAATATTGTTATCCTTCCTATACAGGTCTTCTGTATATTCTTGCCACCTTTTCTTGATCTCTTCTTCTTCTGTTAGGTCCTTGCCATCTTTGTTTTTGATCATACCCATTTTTGCCTGGAATTTACCTCCGATGTTCCTAATTTTCTGGAAGAGGTCTCTTGTCCTTCCTATTCTATTGTCTTCTTCCACTTCCGCGCATTGCTTGTTTAAAAATAATTCCTTATCTCTTCTGGCTATCCTCTGGAATTTTGCCTTTAATTGGGCATATCTCCCCCTATCACTGTTGCCTTTTGCTTTCCTTCTTTCTTGGGCTACTTCTAGTGTCTCAGCAGACAGCCATTTTGCCTTCTTGGTTTTCTCTTTCTTTGGGATGTATTTTGTTGCCGCCTCCTGAACAATGTTGCAAACTTCTGTCCATAGTTCTTCCGGGACCCTATCTACTAAGTCCAGTCCCTTAAATCTATTCTTGACCTCCACTGCATATTCCTTAGGAATATTAGTGAGCTCATATCTAGCTGATCTGTGGGTCTTCCCTAATCTCTTTAGTCTGATCCTAAATTGTGCAATAAGAAGTTTGTGATCTGAACTACAGTCAGCTCCAGGTCTTGTTTTTACCGACTGTATAGATGTCCGCCACTTTTGGCTGCAAAGGATGTAGTCAATCTGATTTCGGTGTTGTCCATCTGGTGAAGTCCATGTATAAAGCTGTCTCTTAGGTTGTTGGAAGAGAGCGTTTGTTATGCAGAGTGAGTTGTCTTGGCAAAATTCTATCAGCCTATGTTGTGCTTCGTTTTGTTCTCCCAGGCCATGCTTACCTGTAATTCCAGGTGTCATTTGACTGCCCACCTTAGCATTCCAGTCTCCCGTGATGAAAATAACATCTCTTTTAGGCGTGTTGTCCAGTAGGTGCTGCAGATCCTCATAGAACTGCTCTACTTCAGCTTCTTCAGCATTTGTGGTTGGGGCGTATATTTGGATCACTGTGATGTTAGATGGCTTGCCCTGAATTCGAACTGAGATCATTCTGTCATTTTTTGGATTGTATCCAAGCACTGCTTTAGCCACTTTACTCTTAATTATGAAGGCTACTCCATTTCTTCTGTGGTCCTCTTGTCCACAGTAGTAGATCTGGTGGTCATTTGATGTGAAGTGGCCCATTCCAGTCCATTTCAATTCACTGATGTCCAAAATGTCTATCTTTAATCTTGACATCTCACCAATAACCACATCCAATTTGCCCTGGCTCATAGATCTTACATTCCAGGTTCCAATGGTGTGTTGATCCTTAGAACATCCGATTTGCTGTTCACCACCAGCACCGTCAGCCGCTAGCCGTCCTTTCGGCTTTGAGCTGGCTGCGTCATCACATCTGGGGCTAGTTGAGCTCATCCTCTGTTCCTCCCCAGTAGCATTTTGATCATCTTCCGACCTGGGGGTCTCATCTTCCGATGGTATACGGACATATCTCTGGTTGTACTGATCCATTTAGTTTTCACGGCAAGAATACTGGGGTGGGTTGCCATTACCTTCCCCAGGGATCGCATTTAGTCTGACCTCTCTGTCATGACCTTCCCGTCTTGGGTGGCCCTTCACGGTTTAGCTCATGGCATCATTGAGGTGCTCAAGCTCCAGCACCACGACAAGGTAACGATCCTTTGCTGAAGGAACAAAAACTTACAATTATACAAACTTTTGAAATCTTGATAGATATCAGCATTGCAAGTAATTAAGGTACATCAATTTCTAAACATGACAAAGGAATCAAAATACATTTAATTAGAATATAATTTATCCCATAGAAAATGTATTCTCCTTTCTTATAGAGTAGAAAACTTGAAACTTGATTGTCACAGAGACTTCACTACCACGACACTATAAAGTCTAACAGAATGTGATCAGCTGGGCTGAATTGTGCACATTTCCAAATTATAACTTCCAAGATGTTTACTAAGCTAATATAGTCCACAGTGACCTGGTTCATGCATTGTGCTAACCCATGGTTTGTTAAATTGCTAAGCCAGGTACCCTGATTTAAAAGCTTCAGTAGTGAAGTTCATTTATCCTGCCAAATATAATACTCCACACATTATGACCTAATAGGTTTTGTGAAATGAGCCTGGGTTGCTAAACCTTGTTTTCTAGTGAGAATTTTGAATCCTAGAGTAGGAAGAGCTTAAGCTTTCAGTTTTGAAGTTACCAAAATTCTCTGTTATAACTTGACACTTCAGTTGGTTCAGACTCAAGATATTTTTTAAAAAATAACTGGGTCAGAGAAGCTTACTTTAATTGGTTTATTTAGTAAAGTTTAAACTAGAATCATATAACCTGGAATTCCAGTTAGTTTTAGCTTTCCATGTATTGTAGCTAAGCCATTGTTTACAGTACAGCAGAGTTTCTCAACCAGGGTTCCGCAAGAGGTTATTAGGGGGTTCCCTGGGAGATCATGATTTATTTTAAAAAATTATTTCAAATTTGGGCAACTTCACGTTAAAGAGGTACTTTTCATTATTTAAGAACACTGTTAATACATATATACAGGCCTACACGTGAAAGGAATATAATAATTTTTTAACTTCTGGCCTGTCTTTGAGCCTGAATGTACAGGGGTTCCCTGAGGCCTGAAAAATATTTCAAGGATTCTTTCAAGGTCAAATGGTTGAGAAAGGCTGCAGTACAGTGTTATGGCTGAATTTCATGGCACAAGTAGCAATATATGCAGTTCAGGGACTTTATTATTTGGGAAAAAACAATGAGAACTTATTGTTCTAATCACTTTAAACAGCTTAGAGAAGATGATACATTATATGAGTTCTGCTCATATACAATCTTAAAAAATAGGGATATACAAAATAACTTTGTGGCAGAGTTCAGTTTGGCATTTTTCTTTTTTAGCATCACATCTTTGATTAATAGTACGAAAGACAAATGGCTTGAAAAAGTGTCTGTAAAATGTAACCAAGGTAAGGTACTGCTCTTTGTAAGAATATTGGTTTAATAAAAATATTCAAGTGATGTAGAAAGCTGCCCTTCTTAAGGAAATTGTGTGTTAAGTTTTGTCTAATGAAATACTAAAAGCTGGGAGCCTAGGGGAAAAAAGTACAATGGAAGATACTTGTAAAATAAGAAAATTCTTCTAGTTTCAAGAAATTGTTTCATCTTCTCTTAAAACAATGTTAATAGTAACTACTGTTGAAACAGCCAGTGTAGCCCCATCAAACATTATACTGTTATTTATTTTTATTTTATTTTATTTATTTTCTATCCCTCCTTTTTTATTTTTATAAGTAATTCAAGACAGCGAACATACCTAATACTCCTTCCTCCTCCTATTTTCCCCACAACAGCAACCCTGTGAGGTGGGTTGGGCTGAGAGAGAGGGACAGGCCCAAGGTCACCCAGCCGGCTTTCAGGCCTAAGGCGGGCCTGGAACTGTCAGCCTCCTGGTTTCTAGCCCATTGCCTTAACCACTAGACCAAAGTGGCCTATAATATTATAATATTTATTTTGTATTTATTTTATATGTTAACTGTTTTAATTATACTTGTTTTAATGGTTTTATGGTTTTATTGTTGTAAGCCGCCCAGAGTCACTTGCTGAGATGGGCGGCTATAGAAATCAAATAAATAAATAAATCTGAACAATTAAGTAATTTGAAGTACTTTCCTCCCTTTGTCAATTTCCCATTTTGAAAGGCATTAGAATGACATAAGTTAGGATAGTGGTATTTCCAAAGCCAAATCATGTGTCATCCTATTATGAAACTTCAAAAAAATAGACTTACAAGCGTAATACACACAATCTGTGCTGCTTTTATTCACTGCAGGACAACCATAGTGCTTTTCCTGCTTAGGTAGATTTTTTTTTTTAATGTATAGGTGTGGTGGTGTGGCAGTTTGCAAGAGTAATCTTGTTGGCTTTTATGACTGATCAGTAAACATGCAGCCAAAACAATCAGGAAGGTTCACTTGTCACTTCCTTTTGGTGGATTCTTCTAATCACACCCTGCTCTACTTCTCTGTTGAAGAGTGACTGTGTTCGGACTTGGCGTTTCGGAGATTGGTGTTCCTTTTAACAGGCATCTCTTTTATTATTGTGCTGCTTTTAAAATGTCCTTGAAAGTTTGAATTTTTATAATCTCTCTTTTTTTAAACTCCACTGATTCTTTCTGAATATTTTTGAACTCTTGTTTTGAGAATCTCAAAACCTTTTGAGAACTTTTGACCAGGAAGTTATCTAAGGATTTTGGACTTTCCAGTGGAATGGTAAATATACAATACTTCAGGATTGAGATGAGGCTTCATAAAATTAGGATTTAATTTCTTTTTTCTTATATTGTGTTTCCCATTATTAATATCTTGGATTATCTGAACATTCTTTCATTTATTGCAGTGTTCATTTCACTTATTGTATTTTTATTTTGGTATAGTATATCATTGCATTGTATAGATTTCACTATTTTTCTTTAGCTTTCCACTGTTTGGTGTCATTTCAATTTTTAATTGATTTTCTTCTTAGTGTAGTTCTGGTTTATTGGTCACCCCATATATGCTTATGGGAGCAAATTAAAACAAAGGAGAAAAAGAGCCTGTTTTTAAGTTTGATCCTTTATTTTGAAAGAAACCATGCATGTGTTAAGAAAATCAATCATGTGTTTAAAAAAAAATTCAAGGTATACAATTTTCAGAGTGTTGTGAAGTTTAAGCCTATGGATCATCTATTTGACATTATTTGGGTATTAATTAGTATATAAATCAATGTTACGCAGAAATATAAAAAATGGAATATTAGGCATATTTAAAAATAAGTAGACATAATTAAACAAACACATTACAACTGTTTTAGATTACCCAACTTGCTTGATGAATTGCAATAAATCAAGTATTTTTGAAAGCCTTTTTGAATGCAAATACTAAAAGGGCCAAATCAGTATTAACTGAATGCAAGAAACACAACTCTGAGCCCACAACCAAGATTTTCTGTGTTGTGTACCCACTGACAGAGTTTAGTAACTTAGACACGAGGAGGACCTCTGATACATTTAGCATGTAGACATGATCCTATAGGTGAAGACAATCATGTGGATGACAAAGGTGTATAATCTTTCTGAACAAAATTTTAAAAGAAATCTGAAATTTTTTGAACTGTAAAATTCAGATATTCAGACAGTGCTGTGTTGAGAGATTTGTTTTATGTGCTCTTTCTGTATTTGCAGTTTTAAACAAGTGGGACTAACCCTGCTATTGATTGGGACAGTTAATTCCTTCATGAAATAAATGCGCACTTTTGAGACAAAGGATTATCATGCCTATATGAAGCAAATTAATGTATTTTACAGGAAAATTCATGCTTAATTGAAATGGATGTGGCCATGGGCCTATCTTTATGTGGAACTATGCCTTCCACTGAAATTAACGGGGAAATCTTTCTAAACAAGGCATAAGTTATGTACCACACTACATATTTTATCTCTATGATGTGGTGTGTTATAACAACGCATACTTCTTTTAGGTTCCAGTTTGGCATCATCTTGCTTCCAATATCAGCAGCAGCTTTGTTCCTTGATCAATGTGACAGTTTGGAAAGCTTTAGCAGCTGACGAAATGATTGAAAGTCGTGGAAAATATGATTTCTACATTGGTCTGGTGTTGGCAATGAGCTCTAGTCTTTTCATTGGAGGGAGTTTCATCCTGAAGAAAAAGGGTCTCCTTCGATTAGCCCGAAAAGGCTCCATGAGAGCAGGTAAAAGTTTGAGGCTTTGAGGTTTAAGTAAATGTTTAATTAAATTTGAGTTCTTACAGACATGTAAGATTTCTTTTCTCAGTGCTACATAAAATCAGCTTTTAAATAGGTATTCTTTGATTTCATGAAGAATTCAGCATATGGGACAAAATTCCGAGTATTTATTTCAGTACTTTTTCTTTAAAGCTAGCTTTCAATTGTGTTTTCAGCTTCCTCTAGAATCACAAAAAATGGTTTTGGTTTACATGATGCAAGGAAATTTCCTGTTTCTCCATAGATGCCTTAATTATGAATGTGAGGGTTACCTTTAATATTGTGTAGATGATTGAAGGCTTAAGTAAGTAGGGTAATGATATAGAATTGGGGCCAAATTTTGCTCTCTCTCTTTTTTTTGAGTTTTTGATGGGAGTTTAGGATGTTTTTTTTTCCTGTAAAGTATATAGTCTGTTTCAGAGAATGTATTGTATGTTTAGTGTGCTTCCTACCTCAGAATTGCAGGAAGCCATGCAATAGATTTTGGGCAAACTTGGTAACAGCTGGCTTCTGGGAATGCACAAGGGCCTGAGGCCTCAGGTTGCCAGCTCATGATAGTGAATGAAAGGACTCTCTACATCCTTGCTGACATGGCAGTCATTTTCCCTCTAAAATGCAAAAACAGACATCTGTTTTTTCTAACATGCACACAGGCCATTAAACTCTCAATCATGCCTTATCAATTAGACTTAATAGCCACATCTGCTTTTGTAACAACAATATGACCTTCAGTATTAAATATGACTTGACTAATAATTTTTAATGAGTAGCTTGAAATGTTTAAAAGAACTTTTAAAGTATAGTAATCTGAAATGGATCATAATAGCATCCTTTCTTTTTTTTAAAAATAGGACAAGGTGGCCATGCTTACCTTAAAGAGTGGCTGTGGTGGGCTGGACTTTTGTCAAGTAAGTAATTGGAAAAACTAGAAATTGACTGTTAGCGTAACCACTCAGCAGGAGAGAGTAGTTCATACATTGTACTAAGCCTGGTGTAGTGGTGAAGGTGCTGGCCCAGAAACCAGGAGATTGTGAGTTCTAAGCCTCCCTTAGGCAGAAAAGCCGGTTGGGTGACTTTGACCCAGTCACTCCCTCTTAGCCCACCCCACCCCACCCCACCCCACCCCACCCCACCCCACCCCACCGGCTTGTTGTTGTGGGGAAAATAGGCAGAAGTATTAGGCATGTTTGCCACCTTGAGTTGACATACATACATACATGTATATTTGAATGGCGGGATAAAAATTTAATAATAGTAATAATAATACAATGTGTGAAGCCAGCCAGAAAGTGGTCTTAATGGCAACAGCCAGTAATGAAGTGCTGAAAATCTTTACTTTCTGATGTATGAGAGGCATTGGCTCAATGTTCCTTATAGAATTAGAAACTTTCCAAGGTTACTTTGATGTAAAGATTGCTATGCATAAAAATAGGTCAGAAATTAGTCTGACATCCTTTTCAGTGAAATTCAAATGCTTAATACTAGATATAGAATGGTGAGATCCAAAGCGGGCAAGATTTGGCATGTTGAAGCTCCTTAATTCAAAAATGTATTTTCCTGAGCCCACAGAACTACCATACGACCGCAAGAAAATGCACAGCTGCTTTAAGGAGTAGTCGGCAGGTACAACAAGGGTGCCTGTACTGGATCCACAGCAGTGTTGTTAGTTTTGGATCAAAGTATTGCACATCTCCGTTTAATAGCAGAAATGTGGGAGGTATATGGCATTATTAAACTCTGTCATCTTGCAAAGCAGTATTTTCTATGGCTAGAAGGTAGAATATCAATTGTAAAAATATGTAATAACATTTGTTAATCTCCTTTCTACCACAAGACTATACAGTTGCTGCTCTGTATTTGGCTTATCTTCTCCTTTCCTTATTTTCTAATGTATTTTCTCTTTTCCAAGGATGAATTTTACCTAAAATAGTAGGTACAGAGATGAAAATTGTCCTTCAGTTTATCTCACCTCTTCCCTCCCCGCCTTTCCTACAGTGGGAGCTGGTGAAGTTGCAAACTTTGCTGCATATGCATTTGCACCAGCTACGTTAGTGACCCCATTGGGAGCCCTCAGTGTTCTTGTAAGGTAAGAAGGTTGTATCTCCTTAAATGTCATCAAGAGGCCTGGTTAGGCACTTGCTTTTGTGCTGGCAGAGAACTGGACTTCTTAGTTTGGCTCTTTTGAATATTTCAGTATAATTTGCTATCTTAATGTCATTGCTACTATCCGGTTTTCCTCCCATCAATCAATTGCTTGTAAAGAAGCTACAACATGGATGATTTTTAGAGATAAATCTTGGTACATTATAATCAAAATTTATCAGCAATTCAGTTTAATATTATGTGTGTGAGAGTATGCCCACATGCTTGTAGATTTAACATTTGTTTGAACTGAAATTAGATACAGTATTTTCTCTTTGGAGTAACCATGATCATTTTAATTTAAAAACATCTAAAAAAATGAATCTAATCAAAGAGAATATTTGTAGCTCAGGGTTGAACTGTGGAGTCCTTGGTGCTCTCTGAGCCTTGTTTTCTTGGAAATGTTTCATTGCCAGGCTAGGCAACATCAGTGTGAAAAGGGAGTGGGCCTTGCTCTCTGTTTATATACAGTGGCTTGCTCTGTTTGTGTTGGTGGGGGTGTTGTCCTCTCCTTGGAAACTACGAACAGACTGTTACAACCTCACGGCATCACCATAGCACAAAAACCAACTAATGCCCTCCACAACATCTTAAGCAAACCAAAAGACCCAGTAGCCCAAGAAGAAAAAACAGGAGTCATCTAAAACATACAGCGTAAGGACTGTAGCAGCCACTATGTAGGACAGATGGGCAGGAGGCTAGCAGAGCATATCCATGAACACCAACTAGCAGTCAGAAGACACGATGAGAACTCCTTAATCTCACAACACATGGACAGACTCAACCATACTTTCAACTGGGAAACTGAGCATCCTAGACCAAGCTGAATCCAAAAACGCTAGGGAATTCCTGGAAGCTTGGCACTCAGACAAGCCAGCCATCAACAGATGCACAGAGGTAATACCATTCAAAAGAGACAATAGAAAAGCTAAAAGACCAGAACACCTCCTTGCCAGCAATCAGCAAAAATTAACACCATAATTAAGGAACTCCCAAGGAGAGAACACTACCTCCACCAACACAAGCTGGACAAACCATGGTATATAAACAGAGAGCAAACCCCACTCCCTTCCACTGAAGATGTTGCCTAGTCAGGCAATGAAACATCTGCAAGAAAACAAGAAGACTCAGAGAGCACCAAGGACTCCACAAAAATGAATCTGTCATTAAAGTGACATAGCCAGAAATCCCTTGCTCACTTTCTCTTAAGCCCCTATGAGTGCCTTCAAAACCTGATCTGGAGAATTAGAAACCCTCTGAAATTGGATTTGAAAGTGTAAAATAGCCTCTTCCTTATTTTCCATGAAAATAAATGGCTTCTGTCAAAAGAATAAGCTTTTCAATTTATTTTAAATAAGGTTCTTTCATAACTATTTCTTTAGAATACATGTATCCTGCCTTCTAAGCCAGGTAGAAGACCTCCGGATGGCTTTCAGCATTTTAAAAAATGAAAAAAATTAACATGGTATTTCTAATCTGTAACAATACTTATATGTAATTGCTACAGCACTATGATTTAAGAACAGTGCTTGATGTCTAACTTATGTTAAAACTGTATGTTTTAGTGCCATTCTTTCATCATACTTCTTAAATGAAAAGCTTAATCTACATGGAAAAATTGGGTGTTTGTTAAGTATACTTGGTTCAACTGTGATGGTCATTCATGCACCCCAAGAAGAGGAAGTTGAAACCTTGAATGAAATCTCCCACAAGCTAGGCGATCCAGGTGAGAGAAAGGGTCAATCTGCTCAAAATTCAAGGGGAAAATACCTCTCTGCCTAAGTGAGGAATGTAAATGCTAGCCCTGCTATAGGTCTCCCTTCACAGTCAGCTGTAGTTCTGCATGAGATTTGTAACTGCATTCAGTTGCATGTGTCAAGCTGCCCCACAGCTGGAGATCCTGGTAAGACAGGATTACCAATTAGGCTTTTGAATGATTTTAGCTGGACATGCTTACAGTGCTTGTGCATACTTTAATGCTCAATACATGAAGATCTGAAGAGGCATTTGTGAATGTTCAGAATGGGGTTGGAGTACATCTTCAACCCCATAGCTCATTTTTAACCCTGCCTATGCTCTCTGAACACTTGTGGAGGACTACTAAATGGTTTAGGGCTGCAACATTTGAAGTTGTAGCAATAGCTTAAACAGACAGTAATTTTGCTTTCCATGATACAGCTTATTGTAAGATTTTCCTTTTTTTTTTTTTTTACCTCTAAGCTATCAGAATGGCATTGATATTTAAGAACTGAGCATCCAAGAAAGCAGCATTCCTCCAATTTTTATTGGGAGTTAACCCAGGTTTAGCTGAGAGCTTAGAACTAAAAAGGCTTTAGGTATCCTTATGAAGTAATATATGTATTCTGAATGATGCAATTATTTAAATTTGCATCATTAGTAAAGGCCAGATAGGGTAGAGGTACTTTTCCATGCATTCCTGCCTTTAACTCAGGGGTAGGCTACCAGAAAGTTGTATGACTCTCCCTCCACCCCCAATATTATTTCATCAAAATTGGCAAAATGCAGAAATTTGGAGAAGTTTATTTATCCAATTTGTCCCCACCCATCTCCTCACATCGGGGGACTCTTAGTTATTATCCCTATGCTGGAAAATATACATATTAAACCTATACACACCTACTACCCTTGATTTCCTACCCCACCCCACCCCACCCCACCCCACCCATCACGAAAGAAAATATCACCACTTTACAAAGTATAACTTTTGGCCAAATTGAGTTCCTGCCCTTCTTTAGCTGATCATTTAATTTTTGACAGACTCCAGGTGTTTGTCTTCAAAATGTGTTATTATTTAGCATGTGCAATTGCAGCATGCCATGTTTGTTTTTAATATTTCAGGTTTTGTGGTCTTTGCAACACTCATTGTCATTGTATCCTTGATCATGATCTTTGTAGTGGGACCCCGGCATGGGCAAACCAACATTCTCGTGTACATAACAATTTGCTCAGTCATTGGAGCTTTATCTGTATCCTGTGTAAAAGGTTTGGGCATTGCTATAAAGGAACTTTTTGCTGGAGAAGCTGTGCTGAAACACCCATTGGCCTGGATTCTGCTGCTAAGTCTTATTGTTTGTGTAAGCACACAGATTAACTATTTAAATCGGGCCCTGGACATATTCAACACTTCTATAGTGACACCAATATATTATGTGTTCTTCACAACATCTGTTTTAACCTGTTCTGCAATCCTCTTCAAGGAATGGCAACACATGGCAGCTGATGACATCATTGGCACATTTAGTGGCTTTATCACTATTATAGTGGGGATATTTTTATTGCATGCCTTTAAGGATGTCAGTGTTTCCCTATCAACTTTGCCTGTGACACTGCATAAAGGTAAAGAAATAAATGGCTGTCTGCCAAACACCTATGAACTATTTAATCATGATGAAGAAAGTGCAAGCCGCATAAGTGACCTACAATCCCCTGATGGAATATCTTCCAGGAGAAATGGAAGCCTGTCAGCATCCTAAAAAGACCAATTCTGTAACTTTTGTTTCATTGTGAAAAGCCAGTTTTAAAGCATTTTTCAAACAGATGTATTTAAATAGTACTATAGACAATCATTTGTTTCTAGGTTTGACTAGCTTGGACCAAGAGCAGTGTGGATTTTTATTTGCCTTACTCTTAATTTAAAAATACTAAAGAACTTCACTCTGTTTTTTGCTTCGCTTAGTATGAACATGTAAATATTCCATTTTGGTTTAAGACTTCTTGCACTAATGACAATTTTAACAAATAAAATGCTTTATTTCTGATGAGGGAGTGATCTATTGGCCATACATACCTACCAATCTTTTGTGCTAATTTGCTGAATTATGCAATGTCTTGTTTTTGTTATGAGGCACTGCTATTAATAAATATACAATCTGTTCGTACAGTTTATGGTTGGTTGCACCCAAATGTGCTAGATCCTAGGAACTAATCTTCAGTTGCAACCAAGTGTGTTTATATTTAATCAATGAACCAGACATTCCTGAAGAACAAGACTGGGTGGTATCAGCTCACAAGTAAGATTACTTAGAAAAATGCTAATATTTTTCAAGAGCAAACCATGTTTGTATATATTAGCACATAACTAAAACACAAATACTTAATGCTTTCAGACATTTAAATGACTTCACGTTGGGGTTACTACTGGATAACGCATAACAATTGACAAATTAAGACACTCCCTTATTGAAAGTGGGAGGGAAGAATAAAATGAATTGTTGCCTTTTGCTTCTCTTTCCAGTCTTTCTGCTGTAGCTCCTATTACTTGGATAGCTTGAGTCCTCTGCTCTTCTGAAACCCCCAATATAGTACAAAAAGCATGTACCTTTCTACTCCATCTAAAGCAGAAGTTATCGGGCAGAAGCCAGGAATGTGTGTGTTTGTAAATGGCAGTATGCCTGTAGGTTGTATTTCAGCCTCTCTATGGAAGAGAAAAAGTTGAGAAGCTGACCTCCAAAATTGGGAAGGTAGAAGCTAACTATGACTGAGCTGGGAAAAGCTCAGATGAGAATGAATTAAATAATATCCTGCTGAAATGTAATGGGAAAAGAGCATCAAATGCCATAGAACTATAATTGCTTAATCTACTTTCACCAGTTTGGAAATCAATTGCATTCTGAGAAATCACTCTCAAAATTTTGAAAACAGAAATGCAACGAAGTTAGACAGATGCTTGCTTAGTGATTGAAGGCATATGTTGTGGGAAATACAGTATGGAGTATTTCTTGTAGCAGCTTTTAAGTGTTCTGAGGTACAGAAAGTCCTCACCAATGGTAATTGGGAACGGGAACTCCGTCACTAAGCAATGACGTCAGTTTAGATGTCACCTGACTGCACCAACTTAAAATGGCAGTTGTGGCAGTCCCAGTTGACCTTAGCTTGCACGGTCGCAGCATCCCACAGTCCCATGATCACCATCCCTTGCCAGCTTCCCCACTGACTTCGCTTGTCAGAAGCCAGCAGTGAAGGTTGCAAATGGTGAGTACGTGACCGCAGTACGCTGCAACGGGCAGAACTATGAGGCCTGGTCATAAATACCCCTTGTTCAGTGCTGTAACTTCATGACATTAAACAAGGGCAACCTGTATAATCTTTTTAAACAGAGATGGACAATCTTTGAACTGGCAGGGCTGCAGTGAGCAGGGCTATATCATGTAAATGAGTAGGACAATGATTTCCCATTATTCTTTATTTCTGAGGGGTATCCCAAGTAAACCTATTTTAGGATTTACATTATAACATTTATGGTAGAGTTCCATAACACATTACAGTGGGACTCAATAGCTGGAAATTCAACACATTGTGTGAACCAGGACATATACTGTTTGGGCACAATGTATTTTGTGAACCTAGCTCATGTGTTTCCTGCTTCAAACTAGAAGGAAACACTGTGGCTATGGGTTGCCCATCCCTGCTCTTAGGTATGATCATCTATAATCTTAGAATAACTTATCGTATTAGAAACTTTAATATTACTACCTACATTAAGAAGCACAATTAGACTTAGAAAATTGGGTACAGGGGGATCATATCTCTTGCAAACGTATCTTGACTTGATACAAAGTTGAAGCAATGACTCAGACCAGGCAAGCCAAACAATACTTTAAAATTAACATTTAATTCAGAATTTTGTTAGCAGTTCTCTAAGGGCAGTTTGTTAGTTTTCTAACTATTGAACCATGATTCATTGAAGTATAAATATTCTTGAAGAAATAAGAGTCTGAAGGCAATTACTTTCTCTAAGCTGAACCAACCTTGAAACAGGTATAATTTTAAGCATGTAAGCAAGAGTAAGGTGTGCTCCCTACATATCATTGCACAATGACTCCACCTTCAACTTTCTTTGCTTCCAATGTGATGTAAAACATGGGACTCAGATTCACCATTTATATTAGAAGCTAAAAAGCAGCAGAAGTAATTTATTCTAACTGATTCCCTAAACCTGAATAATATACACAAAGTATTAATGATTTCTATCTTACAATCTTGCTTTTAAAATCTCATTAAAAACTTTTATTTCCAAAGCTGATTATATATTGGGGCTAAATAGTTTTCTAAAGAGAACATTCTATTGATTAAAAGACAGCAAATGGAGTGTCCTTAAAGGGAAGTCGAGCAACTTAATATTTTTTATTCAAAAACATTTCAAGCACACTCCGATAATAAAACTTATTTTTGTTAGCAGCCCAAGGAAATAAAGATCCCTTATATTAAACCTCTAAAACAATTACAAGAAGAATGCAAAGAGAAATGCAAAGATTTAAGCCTAAAATAGCTGCATTGCAAAGTGTTTTATCAAAAGTATTTAAAAAGTAGTCTAAAAACTGAAACCTGTATATAGTTATTGAGCTTGGAAACAAACATTCAAAAGTTTCAGTTGATAGTGGAAAGCAGTGAAGATCAGGACAGTCTCCCGTAGGCAGCAAATCTAGTTTCAAAATGTGCTGGCACTGTCCATTATTTTCAAAAGAGCACTGGTCTTCTCTAGTTGCTGGCCAAAGACTGATGAATGGGAGGTTGGAAACAGCGGACATGTTCCACCGGCGTGCTTTCTCCATCACCAGATTTCAAATACTTGTCCAGTGTAGCAATAATCTCATCGTTCAGGATCTGGAACTTGCGGATTCTCTCAACCATTTTTTTTAAAGGCTGTAAAACCGAAATTGTAGTCAGAAGGCGGCAACAATATCAAAATGAAACACAAAGTGAGAAATAAACCTGCCTCTCTCAACCTACCACATTCTTGATGACTTCATCTTTGCCATCATGCTTCTGTACTTTCAGTAAGTGGTAGCAGAAATCAAGCACATCAAATCGACGCTGCTGTCCCAAGAGCACAATAATCATACAGCCAGCCCAGTGCAGTCCATCTCCAAAACACTGTCTGCAAAGAGAAAGTGTAGAGAAAGCAGTGTTTTCAGCAGGGTAAATCAGGATGCTGGATTTATTCTAATCTCAGATCTCTCACTAACCCCCCCCCCCAGAATGAACCATGCTGACTGAAATTTTTTGCTGAGTTTAGCAGTATCTTTTTATTACATGGCAGTGCTAATAAGTACGCAGTCAAGGACTACACTTCAGAACTGGGTAGGCCAGGGTCTGTTTAGGATGAGATTAGATTTAGGGGGTGAAATGGATGCCTTAAGCATCTGCCCCTTTAAATCCATTAAAAGTACAAAGAGCCAAATGTTGGAATCTACCTACTTTAGGTTGGTCTTTTGGGGTCAGAAAAGCCCCTGTCCTATACTATGCTATCTTTGCCTCAGTATACCATCCATACAATTCCAAAGAACAGAATTGCATGGCTGACAACAGAATCACCAAAAACCTGAAAACAAAAATTGATTTGAAATCTCCATAAGGCTAGATGCCGAAAAACAAAGCATCACAGTAAACATAGTCAACTGTGGTTCATTAGACTATGACATCTACATTGATCAAATTACATTTAAAATACATATTTTAACATGTTAGTACAACCTCGGTACCTATTAAAATCTTAAGATGGATCATTCAAATGCTTCTGGGTGAATGCAGCAGTACTGATATTACTATAATGGTACAGTAAATTCTTAATTACTTTATTATACCATAGCCACATCTAACTTCTGAAATAAAAATAAAGCACTATTAGGTAGCAAAGCCTTAGCCAGCATTTGGATACATACTCCACAGTAAATTCATGGGTTCCCACTGGAATACAGTATACAAACTGCATTGCACTCCACAGGCGGTGAAATTCCACACACTCATCCACATGCATCACACCATTGCTAGGGAGTGGGCCACGCCATATGGGATCATCCAGGAACATTCGAATCCTTGTTAAGATGACTTCAAACATAGACAGTCCACAGCAGAGGCGCTCCTTGGTTAGCAAATCTCCTTCTCTTGCAATGGCAATTTGCTACAGTTACAAACAGAAATACAGCATCAGTCTATAGCAAACTTATGAACATGGAAATGACTTACCACGTTTCAAATACATGATGGAAAATTGTATTTTCCTATCCTACTTTAAATTGGTTTTATTACTGAAATTTAGATGGAAGTCATAAAATACTGTATGTGTAATAAAAATGAACTAAAGCTTGTAAGAAAAATAAAAAGATCTATATAATATTAATATACAACTAGCTCAGTCTTTTAACACATTAGATGATACAGAAACATCTTCACTTTCTACAATTGAAAGGATTCAAAAATCAGCAAAGAACTGAATCCACCGTTAACACAGAAAGTGTTGTTTTCTTTCCACCTACAGAGGATGATTCTCTTGGCTGAACCCCAGGCTCATTAGACCTAGAATTCTTCATAAAGTCATGTTTTTAGAGTGAAATTCCACATCATATTTACATCTTTAGCTACTGTGGTTTTCCCCAGTGTATTAATAGATGTAGTGATTTGAGTCCAAAAAGAGCCATAAAGGAACATAACCGTATTGGCATTCCAAATATATCCAGAATGAGTATCTCTCAAACAATATTGACATCAATATTGGCACACAATATTGACATCAGCAACATTCCTAAAGCCATCTTAAGCAATCCATTCTTTCACACATGAATGGAATTGAGCATAAATAGTGCTTTTTTTTTTTTTTTTGGAAACGAATATGCTAGCACAGTTAATCATTCAGTGCTTTTTCTCCCAATGAATTATAAGATGAAAATAATGTTTTTGTAAACATTAAATATATGTAAGTTTTAAAAAAAAAGGAAAGTCGCCTTTGATTCTTGATTACTCATATGGACGTATTTGTACAGTTTCTGGTATAATATGAAAATGGTTTCCACTGCCTTTTCTTCAATTCCCCAGTTTAGGAAAGTTTTGCAGCCCTGCCCTTCCAGATGGTTTCTCCATCCAAGTATTAATTGTGGCCAACCCTATTTCGTGTTCTAAATCACAAAATCTGGCTAGCTGGTGTTGTATAGCACTTAGCTCCCTAAAATTAGAATTATGAATCCACTGGGATAAAATATAGTTCCTTAGAAATTACATTACTAACTCAACCAACAGGGGATGTGAAGGAGCTACATCAGTGTTTCTCAACTTTGGCAACTTTAAGATATGTGGACTTCAACGCTGGCTGGGGAATTCTGGGATTTGAAGCCCACGTATCTTAAAGTTGCCAAGGTTGAGAAACACTGCTGTACATCATGGTAAGCAGGTAGATATGTGTATATACCTACATATCATTATTTGCACAAAATGGCAGTACTGTAAAGAGTGTGAAGACTACCTGAGGTGTTCCTAATCTTTCAATCAACGGAACAAGGTGGAGTGGAGCATATTTTGATTCTAGTCTCTTCATTTTAGCATCAAGTCTTTCCCCCTCTGGAAAGAGACAAAGAGAGAATAATAAGTTTTAAACAAGGTACCTTTACATATGACCTATTTTTCATTCTTTATTCATTGTAGTGTTTTTTCTCTTATTTCAACTTTCTGCATACAATGTCCTGAGGCTAACAAAGTCTGTTTCAGCTTACATTTTGTTTGATTTATTCCTCCACCACATTTTGAGCATTCAAGAGTACAACAAATACTAAGAGCTTTTTATTTCACTCCTAAAATCAAGCTGTTAAGTTCAAGCATACATTTGCTCCCACACACATTCCAGGTTTTTTTTACGTGCAGCAAAATATCTTAGTTTTTAAAACGTGCATGGCTTATATATCTCATGAAGAGGAAATGTTCTGTGGCAAATAACTGACAAAGATGACATACTTCCTTAACTATCTACTGAGCTGGGAGAAGGAGTGATGAAATTTCAGTTTGCAAACTAGCAGGGTATGTAAATGATACAAAAAAAAATAAAGTGCTCAAAACAAAACCTTAATGAGGAAGAAGTATAAACTGCAGAAAGTGCCCTTCAGCATCCCATTTATCACACACAGTTGCTCCAACAATTTAAGTTGTTTAATCTATTGTCCTCACAATAGATATGCACAATTTCTAATTGAATTACTCAATTCTAATACAAATACGTGCTGTGCTTCATTAGCTACTTGTCTTGATTTTGCAGTCCCACCTTGACAGCATAATTTGGGATGAGTATTCTGGTTGGAAGGTCGTAGGAAAAGGCATACCTTTGACATGAACTCTTGGTAGAATATTTTGGAATGGTGCTGCATGCAGTAGATCACAAACTTCCTCCAATGACTGCAACAAAGAGAATGAAGTCACAACACTGGGGAGCTACGACTGGATCTCTGACTGCAGCATTGGCTGTTTTTGAACTGAAGTAGCAATATCCCAAAAAGAGAACACTTTTTTCCCTTGCTTTCCTGATGGAAACTGACCTGTGTGGCCCCTGGCCCCCCATGTATAAGAACAGTATTAACTTCATAGATGAGGGAAATAAGGAAAACGCTGAGAAAAATGGTTAATTCTACCCAAACCACCAGCAACGATGCGTTGATCAACATCAGGGTAGCAAGTGTTAACATTTTTTTAACTTGCAAAATGTAATGATGGTTTTCTTTTGGTAGATTTGCCTCAGTCCAAAAGCTTTTTACCAGAAGAGACAGGTAGTTTTACGGGCAGAATAAAATCTTCAAAATTTTATGGACAAAATAATTAAACCACAGAGCGTATTTTATCAAAAAGCATAACACAAATTACTAATTTCCATTGTTCAAGCAGCAGATGGAAAGATGTGAACTGGGCACTGAATTATGTTTTCCTTTTCAAAGTTATTCTAAAATCCATTATCTCCTCCAGGATAGCTTCCATAATAGAACCAAAAATCCAGGAAAGTAATAATGGGGCTCTCATTTTTCAGTATCTTCAAAATCTGCTGAATTCTGTAATAGCTCATACAGAAACTTAGCAACACTGATGAAACGATTCGTGCCAGGAGGCTGTTTTATATTCCGACAGCACCAAGATTCAGGCAGACCACCTTCATGCGGTAACAACAGGGATTGTTTTCAGAAGATACTTTCAATGTGCTGGATGAATGCAGGAAATACACAGATAATGCTACTGGGCATTTACAGCACAGGTATTTCTTCCTATTGATTATTCCAGCTGGTTTGGCAGAACTTCCATATAAGAATGTACAGTCACCACCATGCAAAGCCTCACCCCTTTGTACATGTATATGTCAAGGCACATACAAAAGGGGCGAGCTCTCAATTGCATAGTTGCAACTGCCATCTTGACTTCTTTGACCACCCATGTAGATACCTTGGATGGTATATATAATTCCTGGGAGGCCAGGAAAAATGACTGTTGAAGGACTGCTTCTCTCTGGAATTGCTCAGTAATAGGTATATTTAATATTTTTAAAATGGGAAAATATTTTAAAAGCGCTTAGGCAATCCCAGGAAGAACCATTCTGATTCCTAATTATTCAGTTATCTTTAAACACTGGTAGTGCTTCAGAGAAGCTTCTCCAAACACAGATTTAAAAATAATCATAATCATAATCCCTTTTCTAAACCAAACAGCAGAGGGCATTAAGGGAATAGGACTCTTCCTTTGAAGGGAAAAAGAAGCAAAGAAGGAAAGAAAGTAAAAGCCTGTATTTCTGCGATTTTGAATATGAATTCTTACGAAAAATGCTAGAAATGTTTGAAAGTTAAGGCTCTTAATTGATGGTTGATTTTATGCAATAAGCCAAAATCTTTAATGCGTGAAGGACACAGAGATATAATAGCAGACTGGCATCTGTCACGGGGGGCAAATGCTGAAACATTCATGACAAAGTCATCATGCAAACGGTGCTACTTATGTACTTGGGACACAAATACGTAACTGTGGCATTTGCATGATGGCACTACAATACGTGTGCCCTTTTGGCTTCATTGAACAGTAGTTTGCTGTAGACACTGCTTTTCCACACCTACCAAGCTTTGCTCAATGAGGAGACAGAAGAGAATAGCATTTCCCACTTCTCTCAGATTTTGGAAACAAACTGTTTTCAGTTCGGCATACTCAACAATATCCTTCAGCTGATGATGAAAGAATTCCAGAATACCTGAAGAATCAGGTGGTAATAGGAGAGAGAGAGAGAATAAAAGGCAACATTAATCAGTATCACAGTATGTCATTCACAGAGAATTAGTATTTTGTTCCTCTGCATTCATTATCCAGATAAGGAAGCCACAGCTGTGACAATACTGTATACACCTTGGGCCTAAATTTTATTAAGACAATCTCTCTTCACTCAGCCTGCTCTGGGATACTAGGATTGATCCCTTTTTGTACTGTTTTTTCCATACATGTGGGTAAAAAAGGTTATTCTAGTATATCATATGAGCTAGAGACTGGCTTTTTCCAAGAGAAGCAAGCCAAAAGCAGATAAAAAATATATTTTGCTTTCAGAGTTAAAAATTAATGTTTCCAAGTCTGTCATGGGTCAGCTTTAAAGGGAAAGGATTGTGCATTTTCAGTATGCTGAAATGGGCATGCTATTATACCATTTACAATTTTATCCAAATGCATAAAAGAAGCAGAGTACCAGTAGGGAACAATCCTGATACACCAATGCAGGAAATGTATGACTCTGATATTTCTTCCTTGAAAAGTTTGTTATTAATTTCTCTCTACTACATTATTCTGTATATCATGAAAAGGAGGGTGCGTTATGGACTCATTGTACTCACAAACCAAATGTGTCTTTTGGCCAAATATTCCATTGCTATTTTGGGAGTTTAGCTTCTATTTGTAACTATGACTAATGAAGCAATTAAGCAGCATTCCAGAACTAAGAAAATTTACTCTCAGCATATTTTGATCTAAACAATGGGAGTCCTTACATTACATTGATTTTGCATCATAAAAGCTGAAAAGGACTCATTATAAGTAGGATAGTAACAAGGGGTTGGGAGGGAAACTAAAAGGCACTCAAAGCCAGGAACAAAGGAGAATATGTCAGAAAATCACAGTCAAACAATAATGGCTTCTTATTTCTGAAGTGGCTTCCCAGAGCAGCTCCTAACTCTATAGCATTAAAAGGCTGCAGCACCGACCTGCTGTTGAAGTATAAAATGATATATCAAATTTTATCATTATCCCAGATGCCAAGATCGTTTACCTTATATCTAGCACAGTATTGATTTCTATCATGCCCTGTTGTCCGTTTCTGCAGAAGGTAGCAAATAATCAAGACTGCCTACAAATGTTCTTGGATGAAACCAGGCCACAACGGATTGTGAACTGGAAGGAGTGATATGATAGAAGGACAGGTGGTTAAAGCAAGGAGGAAAAATGGAGTTGAAAACACAACATCAGTGGGAAAGCCTCCAACAGGTCCAAGGGGGAAAAGGATGATAATAAAGTTGGTAGAAAGTAGCCAAGATGCAAGACAGCAGGTGACAAAAGGGCAAGACTTGCTATTTGGCTAGACTGATTTTTTTCCCTCTAAGCCTTGAGATTATTGTAGCATCAATTTGAAACAAAGGTCAATTATGGCACACCTGATGCCTTCAGAATATATTGGAGGAAACCTGAAAATATATTATCCCAGTGTATGACAAACTGAAAACCAAAATAATATAGCAATATTAGTCTTTTTAAACACTACCTAATTTGTTTATTAAATATTGCAATAAAAAGAAGAAACAAAAACTCATTATTAACATGATTAAAATTGAACTTACCTGGGGAGCCATACTCATGTCTAGGCAACCTACAGATTTTTGGCATTACTTCCATTAAGGTCTTCACATACTGAAGAATTGTGCCTTGTAACTAAGAAAGCAAATATAAATAATATTGCTAAAGAAGCATAAATCAAACTGGAGTTCAGAAGACACATGCACTGTTCTAATCATATTCCCTTCTTGAGCAGGTTTATTTGTGCAAAAATGTGAACACTGCCATGTGAACACTGCTTCAAAGTGTGCACATTTATGATAAGACATACAAGCGCAATACTTGTGCATGACAGCGCATTTGATTTGGTCTCTATACCGGTATATTTGTCTAATAAAAAGGGGAAAGTGAGTAACGATGGAGTGAAAGCATGAATTGTATTGCTTACTGCTAATACAAGATACAAATTTAGGCAAGTTAGCCAGGTATGAATGCTATCCTAAGCATACTTTGATGCTATCCACTGGAAACAATAGGACAAGCTGAGTTTCCAAAATAAAATGGTAGAAAGATGTCTTAAAGATTTTTAATTAATAAACTGAAACTTCTTGTGATTTTCTTCTCTAATCAATACTATACTATGAAATTCTGTACTTCAAGATATACATGCAAAGGAAGCACAGCCCTAGAACAGGTAATGTTTATGCTTCTAAGAATCATGTAATTAAGACTTATTTTCACACAAAATTACCATTCCTATTTTCATACCTTCTCAGTCACTTATAGTTTCTGATATTCCCAGAGATACTCCTTTAGTGGCTGGGCCAGTATGAATTGTGATCCCAAACATGTAAAGAACATCAGGTTCAAAAGCTAGCAATTAAATGAACTGAATAATGGGAACCTATTTCTATTTTACTGAAATAAAAAACAGTAACTGAATCATCCACGTACCAGACTCTTGACAACTTTCAGTAATTCTTCCATTACCACGGCAATCCCTTGATATCCCAGGAGTCTGCAGATCACTTTGAAATGAGAGGGGCCTACAAAGTTCCTGTAGTTGCTATAAATGCTAGAGTATGCCAGATTCAAAGCCTAAAGAGGAAGAAAACACAAGACCCTCAGATCAAATTAGAAGACATTTCTCCCTTCATTGCAAGATCCAGGAAAGAATCCTTTCATGGGGAATGAAGTTACATTTAATTTTTTTTTTAAAGTAAAGAGATGCTTGAAATATATAATACTTTTAGTTAATAGCAAAGGAACAAACATAACTAATTTTGCAATCAATCAATCAATTAGTTATGTTTGTTCTTTTGCTATTAACTAATTAGTCCTGCAAAAACCTGGACCTATGGCATTCAGGGCTTTAAAGGTGATAACTAGGCCCTGAATTGCACTCAGAAAGAAACTGGAAGCCAATGCAGCTCACACAGCAGCAGTGTAATATGGGCAAACCACAGGCCACTCAGAACTGTATGTCCCACTGCATTCTGGACTAACTGTAACCTTCCGATGGTCTTCAAGAGCAGCCCCATGTAGAGCACATTGGCAGTAATCTGCTACCCTTATTCTTTTAAAATTTTTCTTGCAATTATTACAATAATATTAGAATGAATCAACAGGAACCACATTTAAAAACAAAATTGTTATACGTTCCTTTTTTTCTACAGCTAGATTCAAAATATGGAAAGAAATAACAGTGGCTCTGAGATCACTAAAACAGTTGCAGAGTTGAGAAGAAGTAGAAGTTGGGTCTCCCCAGTCCTAATCTGACACTCTGCCTATTATTACTTCATTCCGGCAAACACTTGGCACATGAGTTTTACTACTATATATTATAAGATTTTAGGGATAAAACAATGTAGAACATAAATTTCCCATTTAATGAATCTAACACATACTGTAATGTACAGTAAAATCATTTATACATTGTTATCAACCTAATGTTACAAAGACTGCTTTGCCACAAGAAATATAAGCGAGGTACAGATAATTAACTGCACTGTGAAATAAGGATAATAATGTCCAAATGCTTGCTCTAATGTGACATTTCCCTCCACCTCAGACCAATAGTTCAGTAATGCTGTCACTAAAGAATTGAGAGTTATTCACTTGAATCACCAATGAGGCAAGCAGAGTCTGGCAAGACTACTTCAGCAGTGCCTTTGCATTAGCAAGTAAGAAGAAAGGAAGTGAAAGTTGCCTTAGGAAACAGAACACTTAGGATAGGCTACTCCTGAACAGATGTAAATAGAAGATAACACATAACCCTCATCACTAGAACCCCTGTAGACAAAAGGTCAAATAATGAGAACAGTCATGTAGCAGCAACTATGAAGAAATCTACCTGCTCACTTGAAAACCCATCATTATTTTACTCAAATGTTTTATGACAATCTCAGGATTTTTACTCAGAGGAAATTATGGTGAATATGGGCTTAATTTTTATCTATTTTTATTTATATGGCATTTCCTCTCTGCATTTTTGTGCAATAACCCTCTAACATACTCTATACATGTGCAATAAGTCATTTTAACTAGACTTAAATTCAAGAGATGCTCATCTTGAAGCTTCAAAATAAAAATCAATTCTTGCATTTAATATTAGGTAGCTAATATTACTAATCATAATGCAACTGAGAAATGCATATTCACAGCAGTAGAGCAATGGTGTAACTGGAAAGATAACATACAACAATTTCTCTGTATTATGTATTACGGTAACATGTCTCTCTTCATCTGATGTGTTAAATACAGTTCCACATGTAAGTATTGGCCAATATTGCTAATTTAAGGGGGAAATCTTGAGAAAAACAGTCTTCATATATTTGTATATCTGCTTTGCTTTCTTGAATACTTAAATAAGATGTTATTATATATTAAAAATATTCTGATTTTGTTCCATTTCAGTTTGGCGCAAAGGAAAAAAACCTGTATTAGAGAGATATAAATTACAAACTGCACAGGAGAATTTTGATAAGTCAAATTCTATAAATTATGCTATTTGTATTATACTGAACCTTCACTGTGCTGTATTCTGCAAAAAAATAAGTAAGTCCCAATTCTTTATATTATAAATTACAGTGGTTCTGTTTTACACTTGAAATATTCTTAGAAATGTTTTAAAATAGATTTCCCCCTTTAAATTCTAGAATATCAATGACTGGTGAAGTTCTTTGGCCTGCTTTTAAGAAAGCCAACTAAAGAGATATTCTGAAAAGGCCACAGTATATCTCAATGAAAGTACTGGTACAAAATGTAACAGAGAGCACTGCTCTTGTTATCTGGCCCCAAATGGTGAGCTGTATTAACAAATTCTACACAATCCAAACTGGGACAAGATGTTATCAGTGTATACAAGAAAACATTTTCAGATGGAGAAGAGAGTTCCTGCTAATTATTTTTCCATTTGTCACTGGAAATCTAATTCCATTAACCGTTAATATTCTCTGTGTAACTTGCCAGCTGGCAAACCCATCCGCTGATCAGTGCAGAATCTTTAACATCTTTGAATAAGCCACAACATCCCAAAGGAATACTTGGAAGGTATGTATTGGGTATATGGTTAGCTAGCACCATTTTGCTTCTCATCATGTTGCTATCTTTTTTTCATGGGTGATTACAGGTATGGTGGCACAGAAAAAGAGAGAGTTCAGAAAGACACAATGTTACAACAGAAGACAAGGAAGAAGCATGGCCAAAAAATCAACCTTGCAGTTTCAAAAAAAAGCCCTGGCCAGTCAGCTCTAAGAGCTGAGATTAGAAATACAGATAGTGCCCAACTGGCAATCATTAATGGAATTCCTTTAACATCAAAGAAGTCCACCCTGATGTCTTTTAAGCTGATGTCTAAGTACTGATAAGTAAGATATCCATAACCAGGGAATGCTATGGCATGTGACTTGATATGCAGAACATGTATACTTAAGCCTTCCGGATGGCTCTGTAAGGAAGCACTTGCACCACATCATAATTCTTAAATAATAAACAGTGCATAGGACAGGGAGCTAATAATTTCTTTGTTCTTTGGAGCATAGTATGGCAAAGAATGGAAAAGGATTAAAAGTTGGATTCAAAAAGCTACTTTCTTTGTGCTGCAAAACCCTCTGGTACTCAGTAGAATTGTTGGATATTTCTTCATATAATACCATACATAGAAATGATGATGAATATCTCCTAGATCATGAGCAAGGGACCTGTAATGGGGGGGGGGGGGGAGAGGGGAGAAGGACAATGTAACACGGTACCAAACATTTTCTAGATGCAGAGAACTAGTTCTGGTTCTTTGGGTGTAGTCAGCACACATATAGTATGTTTGAGCAATTATGTACAAAAATATGCTGGAAGACTTGTTCTGAAAAATACAAAATGGTATCCGTGTAGATATCTGAAGTCTGTTCATCAGACTTTCTTCTCCCCAGCTTCACAGGCATCAGTGGCATCATATTAAAAATTAGGAGTCTGGCAGCACCTTTTCAGACTAACACATTTTATTAAAAGGCATAAGCCTTTGAAGCTGCAGCTCACAGAAGCTTACACCTTTTAATAAAGTTTGTCAGCCCACAAACATCAGACTCCTTCTGATTTCTGGCTACCATAGACAACACAGCTCACTTTCTTCAATATCTAGATATTAAAAATTATTATATTTTGATGAAAGCTACCACTGATATTTTTGATGTTACTGATGTTGCTTAATTTATGCTGTAAAGTAGTATAGCAGAGTACTGTGTAACTACAAAGATGTACTGTATTGTACCCTAGAAGTCAGCTGTCATAATGTACTGTCTAAGGCACAAAGCAGAGCTTCAAAGCAAGTAAATGTACTGACCTTTTGGGCCGCTGTACAATTTTTACAGAATTATACGAAGATTATCTAATTGTGGGTGTACACACAAGCGTGGATGAACGAGACACACGAAACATTTCTGGGGAGGGGGCTCATTAGCTTACTCTTATACTGTGTTTAGTGTCATTGTTTTCAGTGATACTATCATAAATAACTCGTTAAAAATTAAAGCAGATATTGTGTTGACTATTTAGCCACAATGCCACTGCTCTTTCAGATAAATACATCAAATAAAATGTGAATTAAAGTTTAAAACTTTCATAATGAATTCCAAAATCTGACACTGGGGAGTTTTATTAGTACGGTGTTCCTCTGATTAATCTTAAAGTCAGTTAAAGATGCTAAATATTCTTTCCACTGAACTTCAAAACATTGTTTCCATTTCTTATCCAAAAGAAAATTATTGTTCCAGAAAATTATGTATTTCAATAGCCCTTTTGGGGCATTCTAATCTGGCATGTGATTATAATCTCATGAGGCAGAGCATGAATGAATGTGCTACCACCATGATCTTCCATAAACTGAAGACTGTAGTAGAAAGCCAATGCTACTTGTTTAGAATCTGCACATAAACTGGATCTTTATTAACCAAAGTTTCAAATCAGGTAGAACTGACTGCCTTTTGAAGCCCTTTCTAGAACTTGACCTTGCTGAAGATGGTGAAAGAGAACTTGCTTCTGTTTTCCCCATTCTGACTCAAAAATCTTTGAAACTTAGAAGGCACAATTGGTGCTAATGTTGTAACAAGTTGTCCTCTGCTCAATTCAGGAAAGGAAAGGGAATCAGAACACACAAAGTGTCCTGTTCAAACTAAGCACCAGACAGGTTCTCAATGAATATTCTTTATTAAATAACTATTTACAATAATTATATCCTTGATATGCGAAGACTTGGTTAAGCAAGCCCAACTGGGCCACAATAAGACAGTGGAAAGGACTCCCCACGGGGAGGAGGGTAGACTGGATTTGACTGGAACATGAGGACTGGAGGCAACAGTTCTAGAACTGGAACAGTACTGGAACAGCACTGATGCTGAATCTCTGACTCACTGGACCTGGAAACAGGACTACGAGCAACAGACAGGGATGAACTGAAGACTTGGAGCAGAACTCGAACTCAGAGCAACATTAGACTCAGCTGGGGGTTCTGGACTAGGCTGGGTACTCTGACCTGAAGACTTGAAGACCAGGCTTGAAACTGGAGCAAGGCTGGACTTGGCTGGAAGCCCTGGACTAGACTAGATTCTCTAGACTGGAGGCTTGGAGCAAGGCTTGGAACTTGGAACTCAGCTGGACTCGGCTGGAAGCGCCAGACTAAGCTGGCAACCAGATCCTGAACACGATAGGTGTGAAATTCCTGAACACAACGGAGCATACAAAGTGCAGGTGTGCAGGACTGAAGGCAAATGGCGGCACTGGAACGTCAAGGCTTGTCCACCCAGCTTCACGGCTGGAAGCAAGGCAAAGGATGCTGGGCACGGCTGACGCTGATTCCTCGCTGGCAGCAGATGCAGGATTCAATTCGTCTTTAGAGTGGAGGTTTGACGTTGGTTCCTCTTCGGCCAAAGACGCTGACTCCGACGCCGGTAAGGACTCTTCTCCCGAAGCTACAGGCTTGGAGGATCAGTTGTCTCTGGCAGCCCGCTCTCTGCACAGCTGCCTTTTATCCCGATCTTTGGCATGCTTGGAGTCCCCTGCAGCCAATCAGGCTGCCTTCTCCTTTGCGCGCTTTTCAGCCCATCTCTGGCGCGTGCTAATTGGCGTATTCAAATCCTTCTCTGGATCTCGCCCAATCAGCATTGTGGATTCTTCCCACTCTGCTGAGTCATGCTGGAGTTTCGTTTCTCCGATTCCAGCCTGGTAAGTTTCTAATTCCTCCTCTGACCCAGAAATAGTTTCACTTTCCAAGTCAGAGGCAGGCTTGGTTCTGACACAAAGGGAAGAGGGAATGAGGGTCATAAACACCCTAAGCCGTAACTATGGACTTGTCTTTCTGAAAGGGAACAATGTGTCTGCATATCAAGCTTATTTGTAGTACATTGTTCTTTCAGAAAAAATTGCATTGCAGAATTTATATAGCACAGCTATTCTTAAAGGGGACTTCACTGAAAAAAGTATAGACTGCAAAGTTAAATAATACACATAGCTACAGCATGCAATTTTTCAAGCACCTACTACACGTAAAAACAAATTAGGAAAATATTAACCTTTGATCCATGTAGATACTGAGGCTGTGCATTGGGCTGCTTATCTCTCTGGAATTCCTGAGAAAATGGTAGTACTGTTCGAACAAACCTATGTAAACCAAACAAGGCAACACAATTTATAACTGTATAATTTTTTTCCACCCATGTATTTGTTAGATTTATATCCTACCTTTTTTAAATCAAGAGCTCAAGGTGGCAGACATAGCCACCATTCCTGGTATGGTGCCGTGTTATCTGAGGGATTGCCCCTCCGTAATTATATCTGCCCGTCCCACAAGATCTGGCAGAGGAGGCAAGCTGCGGGTCCCGTCTCTTGGGTAACTACACTTGGTGGGTCCCAGGAGACAGACCTTCTCTGCCATGGCTCCCGCCTCATGGAACATTCTCCCCCTGCCAAAGCAAGGTTAGCTCCATCCTTGTTAATGTTCCAGAAGTCCCTCAAGAGCTGGCTGTGTGGTCAGGCCTGGGAGCCCTGGGGGACTGGTGAAATCTTAAGGTGGCCCCATTACTGTGGTTAACATCTATTCTCTCTTGTGCCCTGTGATTTTTTACACTTTTTAATAATGACTGTTTTTATATGTTTATTATGTTATCAATTGTTGTACGCCACCCAGAGTCACCTTTTGTGAGATGGGTGTCCTTATTAATTTGGTAGGTAGGTAGGTAGGTAGGTAGGTAGGTAGGTAGATAGATAAATATCATCCTTCTATTTTTCCACAAAATAACTTAGTGAGGTAGGTTGGACTGAGAGAGAGCCAGAGACTAGCCCAAAGTCACCCCATGAGCTTCTGTGGCTGTGTGCGAGTGCAGGGAAGCCGGGGAAAGAGGGCGGGGGGTGCATGCATGTGTGCAAGTGCAGGGAGGCTGGGGAAAGAGGGCGTGGTGTGAGTCCAAGTGCAGGGAGACCTGGGAAAGAGGGTGCTGGGTCCATGCATGCGAGCGCATGGAGGCCGGGGAAGGAGGGCTTGGAGTGCGTGAGAGCACAGGGGGGCCGGGGAAAGAGGGCGGGGGGTGCGAGTGAAGGGGGGAAGGAGGGTGTGGTGTGTGCAAGTGAAGAAAAGCTAGGGGTGGGGAAGACTTACCTGAGCAACTTGCAACTTTCCCTGCTGGCTTCCCTATTGACTTTGCTTGTGGGAAGCTGGCAGGGAAGGTCACAAATGGCAATCACGTGACCACAGGACGCTGCAACCAGTCATAAGTGCGAGCTGGTTGCCAAGCGCTCAAATTTTGTTCACGTGAGCGCAGGGGCACTCCAATGGCCGGAACTTCGAGGACTATTCGTAAGTCCCTTTGTTCAGTGCCACTGTAACTTCGAACAGTTGCTGAATGAATGGTCGTAACTCAAGGACTACCTGAATGTGTAACGTAATAGAAAAGCATCACTACAAAAGATTAAATACTAAGATAAGAAAGGGGAGGGGGAAACCTCCCAAGATAACACATTGTTTGCTTATAACTGGGATGCCTTTCAGGATAAAAATAATGTTTGATATTGATACAATCCCACTAAATTTTTGGTTTTGCTTTGTTTTCTGAGACTATCCAGTGTATACACGATACATACTTCAAAATCTCACCCATGTATTCGTCGAGATTGGATTATGTTGTACAGATGGCTAAATCAAAATTTAGATGCTACAATCTTCTTTTCTGACATGCTGCTTAGTGAAATGCAAGAGCTGAGAGCTTAAGTCCTCTTCAGTTTTATGAAACTGGACACATTCTTATGAAGCTAAAAATTCAGCCTGCTTTGTCACATCCAGACCGCCACAGCCTTCAGACACTAGGTCAAGATACTGACAACCTGATGTAGTTATGTACAATTGAATATCACCAGCATAAAACTGGAGTGGTATGTGCCAAAACTGGAACACAATCCAACCAGGTCCTTCCATTTGTGCAAGACCTTATTCTACAGGGTACAAAAGGGAAAACGTAACCCTTACATATATAAAATAACCTAGTATAAGCTAGCATATAAGCATGTTATATGCAAGCACTGGCAGAACTGCTACCCTGTTATTTCTTTTTAACCCTTAATTCTTTGAATTTACCAGATTGTTCTAAAGCCTTTCTTTTACACAGCTTGTTCTAGTTAAATGAGATCAAGAGCTCCATTCATATTTGCTCCCTCTGCATCCACACACAGTTGGGCTGTTGTATGAAAACTGTAGGCTAGAATAGAACACCAGGCTCCACACAGTACAAACAATTTTACCAACACAAGCACATATATAAAAATGCACACAAGAGAACACATAGAAGGGTCTAGAAACTGCTTGGAAAGAAGCTGCAAAAGGCTAGGAAGCTATTAGCATTCTACAGGTCATTCTCCAGTATTTATGCCTCAAGCCAACTGCTGTTATTCAGCACAGAGTACTGCAGGAGCTGAATCTCTTCCCTGAAAAGGATTACCTCAGATACTTCAGAAAAGAAAACAAGAAGTCCCTGTCCACAGACAGCTCAGATATAAAGAATCATGTGTTCAAAAGCTCAGAATCAAATCAGTCATTGCTTAACAATAATATGGACATGTAGCTACCAGAGCAAACTTGATTATTAGCAGGGTCATGAAATTAAGCAGTGTTTAAAAACAAATATTTAAAATTGTCACACTAACCTGTTAGTGGACCCATTGTAGCAGTAATTGGGAAGGAAATCATAGTTCAGCTCCCAAAAGACGTGAAGAGTGATTCTTCCGTAGGGGGCAGATACATTATGGTTGGCTTCTCTGAACATGGCATCAAAGCTGTCCAGGGTCATATATCTGCTGAGGAGCTTGTGTGTCATCTTGTTTATTTCTACCAATCCATCCAACTCCTGATAATTTTTTATGGATAGATAAAGGTCATAAGGAGAGAAGGAAGTAGATAATCAGAATCTTCTTAAATCTATGTTAGTGACCATGCACAACATGAAATGTTTCTCTATATTGGAATTATTTCTTGCCTACTTACTTCAGATGTACATAATGGACGAAGAGCAGGAGCCCCAAATTGTCTCTGTGGCAACAGTTTTAAATACATGATACATTGGCTTCCTATCTAACACTGAAATTCCTAAACACAGGATAGCCTACACGGTGACACATTTCAATGCCTTTCCCTCAACTACATTAGAAGATACAGGAAGATTCTTTTCAAGGACTATTTAGGTCCTCGCAGTGATGGTCAAATTGAAACTATTGAACATATTCTTCTCCATTGAACGTATTATTGAGACATTTGCAGTACATTTATTCACCTTTTACTCATAAGGATACCAGGCTCTACAAATTAATTTTATACCCATTTATTACTTTTGGATATTACATATAATATAGACAAATTCTGTGTAGCAGCAAAAAAAGTAGAGGAACTGAAATCCAGAATTAACTGGACTTGTTAGTTGTATTTTGATATTAAACCTAGATATATGAACTTTTTATTAGAGATCATCTTAGGTTTAGTATGTGTTACTATGGTAGAGATGTTGTGATATTTTACAATAATATTTGTATTGATTGTATTATAGCAGTGTATTTATTAGTACCACACTAATGCTCTCCTGCATTAACAACTGGCTTAAGGAATGTTGCCAAATTTGGCATTTTCTCTCAATTCCAAACCCAGTGGAAAATTAAATTCTACTGCTTTTCAGTACTTACTACAATGGAGGTCAAATCTTCACTTTCAAAACGCCCAATTGCCAGTTCCATTGATTTGTACACAGCTGCTGAAATTCTCTGAGTGATTAGGCGATTCAGATCAATTGACCGACCAAGAAGCTGAAGGAAACAAACAAACCAAAATTAAATGAAGTTGTTATGTAACTATACCAAATCTGTAGGAACTAATGTCCTGAGCCCCACATGTGTGAAGGTAACTTTGGTTTGTGCAATTGTTATACAACAAGCCTGGAGAATTTTTTCTGGCCCACAGTGCATTCCTGAAGATGGTAATGTCACTTAAATCCATTAATTCTACTAGCTCAACCACATTAATCTTTTTTTATTGTACCAGCAACCATGTATTAAAAATAGACACCTACCCAAGTTATCTTTGATGGGTGAAGTGTAGCAAAACAACTGCTAAGTATGACATACTCAAGTTACTTTAATTATTCACATTCTATACTACATTGTGACAAGTTATTTTAATTATGCACATTATCAAGTTACTTTAATTATTTACATTATATATTACATTGTGGCATGTGTAGGCCCAACGATGTCCAAACCTGGGGAATAGGTTAAACTCTGATTAAGGTGGATCACCTTCACGCTATGACCAGGATTACTTTCCTTAACCATGAGTTAACTGAGCCTGGACTGGTGGACGGTTTAGCCTAAAGTTAACTTCACCTCATCAAAGAGGTGCAAATAGCACAGCCATTCTCAACCATTATTTCAACCTCTGTAAGATAAGAGCCCATCCCCACTACATGCACAGGGTTCTTACAGTGACTGAGCAACAATATATTTTTTAAAAATGTAATAGTTTTTTTAAAACAAAACAATACAAAACAGGAAATGTCAGACAAGCATTGGTCATATTGGCTGGGCATGATGGGAGTTGTAATCTAACACCTCTGGAAAGCACCAGGAAAAATGCAAATGAAAGAATAGCATAGGGATCATTTACCAACCTGGACATGTCTCTGTTTTAGCAATGTCTCATACCGGTTAGATGTTAACAATGGAATTGTTGCACCCTGATTCTTGCATTCTGATCTTAATCGTTTATCCAGAAGTAGGCTACAAAAAAGTGAGAATATTAAATAGCATTCTATAATAGAAGTTATCTTTTAAAATCATTATGTCAATATTTTAAAATCATTCAGTGTATGGCCATGTATCGATGACCAATATATGTCCCACAGGATATTGTTGAACAACAACTCCCAACATCTTTCATCATTGGTCATGCTGACTCAGACTACAAGGAATGCAACAACCCAGGCTACCATCGGGCTTTAGTGGAGACACATACCTTCCTGCCATAACTTTGTAATATGCAAATATCTGGTCTGCCAACTTGTAGACAAACTGATCAAAACATAAGTTGACCTAAAGAAAATATGAAATGTTAAACACAAGTTCTTTACTCAAATGCATTTTCTTTGGAGCATTTTAAAACGGAGCATGAAAATGCAGCATCCCCAGCACTTTAATCTCTATAATCTATCCTTGGTTGGCATCTAACTATAGGAAATTTTGTCCCACTTACATAATTATTAAGAAGATATCTATGGTATTCAATCTTATTCCCTGCATGTGACTTATCAAACTATAAACATATATGCCTAGACATTCTAAATTCAGTAGTAATTCATTAGTTCATATTTTTTTTCACCCCCACCGCTTCACCTTCATTCCCTTGTACTCTTCTTAAAATATTTTTCAGACAGGATGACACAGTCTACTAACTTACATCTCTGTTCTAAATGAGTATCACATTACTTGTTATTTTGCCTCATAATCTCTACGTTTTGAACAACTTTATTTTCCCTCCGACGATATATTAACAACTGATCAGGCCTTAGTGGCTGAGTTTACATACTGTGCTAAGCTGTAAAGTGATTAGTATGTTGTGCGAACGTAACTAATTGTGGCTTATTCAACATACCATGATTAAACAAAACATGCCTTAGCGCAATGTGCAAACCCAGACCCTGTGCGATTGTGTACTGTGACGTACCTGACTCCATTACTGCACAGCTAGATTGCATGTCTCTCACGTAGCCTCAGGGCATGACTTGTATTTCCCTATTCTCTTTGTACTCACTCCCCCGCCCTGATAGAACTGCTGAATAAAAGGAGGTGGGGGCGTGGCCCAGGAGGCAGTACCAGCAACCTCCTGAGATGTAGCGTCACTCGCCACAAAAGAATCCTGTGCCTACCGTTGTTTTTTCGACCTCACCCTTGCGAGGGAATCGTTGGCTCATTCCCCCCCAGGGAATCCCATAGACCGAAGGGCGAAGGACTGGTCGCGTGACGCGACAACTGGGGGCTCGTCCGGGATCCCTTCGGTCTCACGGTGTGATCTCTGTCTAGAGGTGCACTGCCTTCACTCTCGTTACTACGCACCTGGAAAAGGCTCTGCAATCGTAAGTAATGGGCTCCCCACTCTCCAAAGTTTCGTCAGTTCATAGGGACGAACTTTATGATTTAGTGAAGAAGGCTAACTCTTGTCAAAAGGCTAACGGTACGACCATCTTTCCCATTTCAAAAAAATCGGTGACTCAACTCCTACTGTACATGGACAGACACTGCCCTGTCTATCCTTCAGAGGGGTCGCTCAAAGCATCCACTTGGGAAAGGATAGGAAAATATTTTCATGATACCCCACGAGCACCCGTGCCTATTCTGACTGCCTGGAAGGCTGTTATGGCGGCCATCAACACTCTTTCCCCTCCCCCGTCTTCCCCGGAAACTTGCCCTTCTCCTCCCGGCCCAAAAACCCCACCCCCTCTTGCCGCCCATCTCGATGCTGCCTCACCACCACCCCCTCCATACCCAGCCGTTCCTCCTCCCCCTTCAGCTCCAACCCCCGGATCCCCTCAACACCACCCCCTAGGAGGCGCCATCACTGAACTCCTCTCCTCCCCCCTCTCATTGGAAATGGAGAGTCCCTCTGCCTTTCCCATGACCATCGGCCTAGGGGCGGCGGGAGGAAATTTGTATAACAATATTGAACTTAAGGTTTTGAAACAAATCAAAGATGCTGTAACCACCTACGGCTTGCACTCTCCTTTTACTAGGGGAGTTTTAGACTCTTTAGTTACTGCTAACACTGTTATGTTATTGTATGATTGGAAAATGCTTTTTTCTATGCTTATGACCCCGGCGCAATACGTTGTGTGGCAATCTGAATACGACAAAGGGGTGGAAGTAGAAATTAGAAGAGGTCTTCCCGCAGGGGTGACCGCAAATCAATTATTAGGAAAGGGACAATTCGCAACCTTAGTCCAGCAACAGAACTCCCCCCGTCGTTGTTTTGCTATTATTCACATGTGCGCCATGAATGCTCTCAAAAGAGTGGATGATTCCGACTCTCAATCCACCCAAACGTTTTTGAAAATAATGCAAGAACCAAATGAACCATATGCTTCCTTCATAAGTCGCCTTCAGATTGCTTTAGACCGACAAATTGATAATGCCACGGCTAAACATGAGCTGCTAATGAAACTTGCTTTCTCTAACGCTAATCATGACTGCCAGACCATTCTGCAACCCGCAGTCAATCAACCGGGTGTAAAGCTTGCAGACTTCCTGCAACTCTGCAGAATCGTTGGTACCACCTCTCACAAAGTGAGCGCTCTCGCTGCCGCCATTACCACCTCGCTGCCTTCTACTAACCCCTCCCCTCAGCTCCATTCCCCGGAAGCCCTCGCAATCACTCGTCATGGAAATTGCTTCAATTGTGGGAAGCCGGGCCACTTTAAGAATCAATGCCGTGCACCCGGGGGAGGTGGGGCGCCCCCTTCCACTCAAAGGGGGCCGCCCCCCCCCTCCAAACCTAAAACTCCTTGTCCCAGGTGCCGCAAAGGCTATCATTGGGCCTCGCAATGTCGCAATAACTCCTCCCCTCACCAGCCTTCGGAAAACTAGATCGGGGGTTGTCAGCTAACCCCGCCCCAAAGGCTGAATTACCCATCACCAGCTTCCCTGTGGAGTTGGCAGAGGATCTTTTGTATGACGATCCGGGGGCTGTCCTTTCCCTTCCTCTTGTTGTCACGCTGCATAAACCCCTCCCTCCTCTTACCCCTGCTTTGCTTATTCCCAACTCCTCGCTTACGCTTGAGGGAATGGTTGCTGCTCCCTATTTGTATGATTCATCAGATTTGACACAAATTGCTCTGGCAGGAGTGGGAGATAGGTGCTTTTCCTTAAATAAAGGAACAATTGTCGCCACGCTCATACTTCTCCCTTCTCCTGATATGCCATCATTGTTTGCCTTGCAGCAACCAGTCCAAACCTCTAAACCCACCCTCCTTGTCACACTAAATGGTCGCTCTTTCGAAGGCTTGATTGACACCGGCGCCGACGTCTCTGTCATTCGTTCCGCTGAATGGCCCTCCTCCTGGCCTATCGCTGAAGCCTCCTCGGTGCAAGGAGTAGGCGGAGCACAGGCCGCTAAGGTCAGCTCTCATTGGCTTTCTGCTGTGACTGCTCATTCTCATATTACAGCTTATCTAAAGCCTTATATCTTGCCTTTGCACTGTAACCTATGGGGCCGTGACTTGCTTTCACAGTTCCACGCTTTTATTCAACTTCCCTAATGGCTTTACAGGACCCTTCAGGGTCTCTCTCTCTCTCTCTCAAAACCTCTGTGCCGGTATGGGTTGATCAATGGCCTCTCACCAAAGAGAAACTGGACGCCTTACATATCTTGGTCCAACAGCAGTTAATTGAAGGCCATATCGAAACCTCCACCAGCCCATACAATACTCCGGTATTTGTCATCAAAAAGAAGTCTGGCAAATGGCGCCTCCTACAGGATCTTAGGGCTATCAACACCATCCTTCAGCCCATGGGACCTTTGCAGTGTGGACTTCCCAACCCCAACTTGATTCCGGAAGGACACGACCTTATTGTAATAGACCTCAAGGATTGTTTTTTTTCCATACCTTTGGCACAAAAGGACAGAATTATTTTCGCATTTACGGTACCGGAACTTAACAATTCAAAGCCTACTGCTCGGTACCAGTGGAAGGTCCTCCCACAAGGCATGTTGAACTCACCCACAATGTGCCAATTTTTTGTTGATAAAGCATTGCAACCCTATAGATCCCAATTTCCGCATTTTCTTGTGTATCATTATATGGATGACATTTTAGTCGCTGCTGAGGGCCCGAAAGGGACAGTTCAAAAAACTTTTCCTATTCTTTTAGCCACCCTAGCAACGGCAGGGTTGCACGTTGCACCAGAAAAGGTCCAGTCTCGTTATCCAATGCAATATCTAGGCCACAAAGTTTTAGCCTCCACAGCTGCCCCACTTCTACCTATGCTCACGCTTCCCCAGCCGACCACCTTGGTCCAATTACAACAATGTCTGGGGGTCATTAACTGGGCCCGCGCATACCTTGCTTTAACTACACCCATGTTATCACCTTTATTCCAAGCGCTAGTGGGTTTGACAAACCCAGCTGACAAGGTATACCTTACAGAACAACAATTGCACGCCCTACAACAGGTCAATGCCGTCCTTACGACCCAATGGGTGGACCGTGCGCTCACTGACAAACCACCCTCTCTTGCCATTCTTTCAACACATCAATTATTAACTGCCATCATTGTCCAAACGTCTGATAACAAACATCTACATATTTTAGAATGGCTACACTTGCCACACACACCTAAGACATCCATCATCACCAGAGCAGCACAAATGGCCTCTCTTGTTGAGAAAGGCCGGAAGAGGATTAGAGCCCTAATGGGACTGGATGTTTCCACCCTGTACATTCCCCTTAAGGTTACTCAATGGGAACCCCTCCTACAAAACTCCACTGCACTGCAGGATGCCTTGGAGGACTGGTGTGGCCAGGTGTCATGCCATCTTCCCCCTGATCCTCGATTGCAACTGTTGCGAACAGTACCCTTTACACTAACCTCGCCGTTCGTTCAGCAGCCACTCAAGGAAGCCCTCACTGTTTTTACAGACGGCTCCAAAACCATAGGGGCTTGTACATGGCAAAATAATTGCAAATGGCATAAACGCCTAACAGGCCCACAAGCATCTGCCCAACAGGCTGAGTTAGCCGCCTTTTTGCTAGCCTTGTCTCTTTTCCCAGAACAGCCTTTGAATGTTATATTAGATAGTATGTATGTCACTCAAATGGCTGTGGCCATGTTTGATGCATATATTTCCCCTGTTACCCCCCCCTCTCTCATGACGCTTTTTTTGCAGCTTCAAACTCTCCTGAAGGACAGAACATCCCCTTTGTTTGTAGCGCATATTAGAAGCCACCAACAGCTACCCGGTTTCCTGTCCGAAGGCAACCACATGGCAGATGAGGCTTGCAAAATTATGGCCTCTTCCCCTCTTCCTCCGCCGCTTTCAGCAGGGGACAGCCATGCTTATTTCCATCAAAATAAAAAAGCCTTGGTGCGCCAATTTGGCATTACATATCAAGAAGCTACCGCCATTCTTCAACAATGTCCAACCTGCAGTTTGCAGGCAAAGTGCATCCCTGAGGGAGTTAATCCCAGGGGTGTCCATGCTTGTGACACATGGCAGATGGATGTCACTCATTATCCCTCTTTTGCACCTTGGAAGTATATCCATGTATCTGTGGATACCTATTCGGGATTCATCCTGGCAACTTTGCAAAGAGGAGAAGCCACGAAAAACGTAATCAATCATTGTATTCGCACTTTCGTCACATCGGGATGTCCCAAAACTTTGAAAACTGACAATGGCCCCGCTTACGTCAGCACTCCCTTTGCTGAGTTTTGCCGTAAGTGGTCCATTACTCACAGATTCGGTGTACCATTCAACAGCCAAGGTCAGGCTATTGTGGAAAGGGCTAACCAGACCCTAAAGAATGCCCTTGATCGGCAAACGGGGAAAAAGGCCTTAGGCCCCCCAAGCCTCCCGATGTTACAAAATATCCTTAATCTCACCTTGTTTACCTTGAATTTCCTTAATCTTACCGGTACCCCCCCTGCTACGGCTGCATCTCGACACTTTTCCAAGCCAGTAGTTCCCTCTTCCCGTCCCCTTGTTTATTTTAGGCAACTGCCCAGCCCTGAGTGGAAAGGCCCTGCGCAACTCGTCACCTGGGGAAAAGGCTACGCTGCTGTGCAACTACCTGATCGAGTGCTCTGGGTTCCTGCTCGCTGCATCCGGCCATATCATGGGCAGCCTCCTGACAAGCACCTTCTTGACCCTCCTTCTCTGTTATCTCTCTTCCATCTCTGCTCCCCTCACAACGAACCCTAAAACAACCTCTCTCATTCGAACCCATCGTTTACGCTACCCTGCCACCATTGGCCGCAGCTCAGCATCCAACGCCATGGAATGTCTTCAACGCTCTCCCATCAAAAGAAAAGGCACCTTCTGGCGCTGGTTCCGCAACAACACCCTTCTCCAAGATGGCGATTCCTACTCCATCACTTATCACTTTCGCCAAACTACCCTTGCTATCACCAACGTACAGTTGACCGATCTAGGACAATATCACTGTGAAATAACAAAATTAATTAAGGGGTTCGCCACCTCATCTCGCCTTACGCTCACCTTATTTTTACTCTCCCTTCCTGAGCCCGCCCGTTGGCAGGGACGACGCCTACTGGCATTTGACGCCCAGGGATCGCATCGCCCTTACAATATCACCTGGACAATCCGCGATGCCTTGGGACAGATCCTGAATACCTCCTTTTGTTATAGCCCAATTATATCTTGTTTCCCTAACCTGTATTTTGACTTTTCAGAAATGCTTTTAGGAGTGACAGCCTACAGGAGGCTGGACGGCTTCCCAGAGCCCAGCCACTCCACCGTTAAAAGGTATTCCCTGTATGTGTGCCCAGGACATGACACCAGCCCTGATCACGTGCACGACTGCGGAGGCATAGCAGATTACTTTTGCAAATCTTGGTCCTGCGTTTCCACTGGCTACATCTACTGGACCCCTCCATATAAGACTGATTACATCACCCTCACTCGGTTGAGAAAGGACATTAGGTGCACCGCAACCAAAAAGAATGCGGCAGGACAGGGGGGTTGGAATAGATGTAATCCGGTTATTGTACAATTCACTGCTGCAGGAAAAGCTCAGGGGAATGCCTGGGACTCAGGTGTAAAATGGGGAGGTCGTATATATGCCGGATGGCCCGGGTATCATTACGGCAACATATTCTACATTCAACGACAGGTCACTCTCCCTCAGTCCCCACCTGTTGGGCCCAATGCCGACGACATTCACTCCACCTTTCTTAAACCCCTCACCAAACAAAAAAACCCCCTTGTCTCTCTTCTTAACTCCTCCTTTTCCCTTGTTCACACCGCTTCTAACACATCTCGATGTTGGCTTTGCTTGTCTTCCTCCCCACCATTCTATGAAGCAGTCGGTTCTCCTGACCCTATCCGAAACTCTACCTCAGCCGCCTCCTGCCGCTGGCAAAACACCACGTTGACTATCACCTCTATAATAGGGCAGGGCTGCTGCCTTGGCCGTGTTCCTGCTAACTATATTCAATATTGCCTTAATTCTTCTCATGATCACTGTGCCCTCTATCTTCCAAAAAATCGCTTGAACATCAACGGTCACACCGGCCATGGTGGCTACGGTGTACTCTACACTACCTCTGGTAATATCTCTGCCCGATTGACAGGGCAATACTTTATCCCTGGGAACAACTCTGTTTGGGCATGTTCTTCTGGCCTCACCGCATGTGTATATGGTGATACCTTGTTACAAACTAACGCCTTTTGTATTCAGGTGCTCCTACTCCCCAAGGTTTCTATCTATTCCCCTGACGAACTTCTCTCCATTTTAGAGCCCCCTCATTATCCCCTCAAGGCTAAGCGCGAAGTAGTGACTGCTGTAACTTTATCAGTCCTACTGGGCTTAGGTGCGGCTGGAGCCGCCACTGGTGTGTCAGCCCTTGTTGTCAATGATCAGAACCTGCGTCACCTTAGCGTTATCATTGACACTGACCTTCGCGCCATCGAACAATCTATTGTGGCGCTACAAGATTCCCTTACCTCTCTATCCGAAGTGGTTTTGCAAAATCGTAGGGGTCTCGACCTTCTGTTCCTCAAACAAGGGGGACTGTGTGTTGCTCTAAAGGAAGACTGCTGTTTTTATGCCGACAACTCAGGAGTAGTATTGGACTCTATGAAAGAGCTCAATTCCCGTTTAAAAACAAGGGAATTGGAGCGCCAACAATCCATGTCATGGTATCAAAATATGTTTAGCATTTCTCCATGGCTAACCACACTGTTGTCCGCTCTGTTGGGGCCCCTCCTGTTATTGATTCTCGTATGCACCATAGGCCCCTGTGTGCTGGGTCGCGTTCTCCGCTTCTTAAAGCAGAGACTTCATACATTGGACTCAGAGGTATCCGAGACAAAGCTTGCTGTTCAACACCTGGTCACTGCTGTAGGTATGGAGAAAACACCACTCTTGGGATGGTCCTCCGATAGTGAATCGGAAGTGGAAAAGGACCCCCGGTCACACTACCCCCCGAGAGAGGACGCTGGGATGGGTCTCCTTGGACTGAAGAGTCCCTGGCTCCCCGACTCAGACCCTCTGGGGGAGGAACAAAATTAAATAAAAAAGGTGGAATTGTGACGTACCTGACTCCATTACTGCACAGCTAGATTGCATGTCTCTCACGTAGCCTCAGGGCATGACTTGTATTTCCCTATTCTCTTTGTACTCACTCCCCCGCCCTGATAGAACTGCTGAATAAAAGGAGGTGGGGGCGTGGCCCAGGAGGCAGTACCAGCAACCTCCTGAGATGTAGCGTCACTCGCCACAAAAGAATCCTGTGCCTACCGTTGTTTTTTCGACCTCACCCTTGCGAGGGAATCGTTGGCTCATTCCCCCCCAGGGAATCCCATAGACCGAAGGGCGAAGGACTGGTCGCGTGACGCGACAGTGTACCTACTAATTATCTTTGGAAATTATTTCTTACTTCAGTCCATTTTTCCACAACAAAAATAAAATATTTTTCTGGGCCGATCCTCTACTAATTTGAGTTACAGCTTAGAAGGTCCTATCCTTGCAAGTCCTACCCTTTTCAACATCAGTCATACAATTTCTTTTAACTTAACCTGCTCTAGTTAAGTATTTATCCTTTGTGTTAGTTATTTGTTGTCTGATGACTTACCTCTGCCTCAATTTCATCATAGAGAAATTGTTTTTTGAATTTGGTGAGTGCATAATGAGCACTGTCATTATAGAGGTCCAAAGAGTAAAGAACATATCTAAACAAGAGATGAAAACACATAGTCAGAGTGCATGTAAAATATTCCTATTGCTCTTTTAATATACCAAGCCACTGTTCTGGAACAAAACTGTTAAAACTTTAACTGGATACAAAGAATGGGAAAAGTACAGCATTCACCTGACCAATACTTTGTGTACAAGCAGTCATAGAAAGCTGGTGATTCATCACTTCATACAAATCTCCCTGCCCTTAATTAGTCCCCTTCGCTACTGGGAAAGGGAGGGGCTAATCAATACAACACACTTTACGAAACCTTTCCCTGGATCAAAACTTTGACTGGATATATCTAAGAATGTGTTTACACTCTTTTCTCCAACTGGAGCCCTTATAGATCCCTGGCACAAACATAAGCTTTGGGTGGGAAATAGAAAGGGAGGGGAGCAGGTAGAATGGAGGGAAATTAGGTGGCAAAATTGAGCCTATTCCTATTCTCAGTCCAGCAATAAAATAGTTGATTTCAGAAGAAGGAATAAAAAGCATGGCCTGAAAAGATATTCATGAAGGAAAGGATCCAGGCAGAACTCACCCATTCAAAAAAGTTTGCAAATGGGAAAATGAAGCAAACTCCAAGGACCCAAATCCCTTTCCTCTCTTTCTTATTTTAAAAAGGGGACTCTATTCCACAATTCAAACCACTTCAAATACTCTCATCTCACTTTCACTAGAATTTTTAAAGTCTATTACAAAACAAGAAGAGAAAGAAGTTTATTAGTCTTACTCCATCATTGATGCTTCCTTGGTCTCCAAAATGTGGTCAGTTAGAATCCAAGGCATAGACATCTCAATAGGGAATTGGATTCTTCTGCCCATTGTCAGCTCCAGAAAGAATTCCCTGAACCATAGCTGGGATAAATCACAGCACTGCTGCAGGGTTTCTTATTGAAAAGGAAATTATACTGAATTAATTCTATTCTGATTGGGAACAAAGGAGAACAGCTACTTTAACAGTGCAATGTTACAGAAGCAGAACTGTGAAAGAGACACTGCAATAGCATATGAAGAGGAAAGAGAAACCAGCATTCAGATGGAGGGCCAAAAGAGTTACTGTAAGCTGCTGCTAAGTCAAATACACACCAAAAATACAAACGGGTTTCTTACTGAAAACACTGGCAGAGGAAGTATCAGCAGTGTGGTAGCGCAGAACACCCATACGCATGTTCTAAATTATCATCCCAATTTGTGCTAAACATTGGGAATGTCTCATTTTCAGCCCTTGCAAGAGGAAATGGGAACTTCTTGCAACAACCATCATTATTCTATTTATCTGATTAGATTATTTATCTTATGGGACTTATTTGCTACCATATGCACTGATCAGATGGGCATTTAATGAGAAATAGTATGTGTATAGGCATGGGTAGAAGGAATAGTTACAGAAAATAAATTGCTTTCAAAATGGGATCAGAGATGCTAAATATTCCTGCTGGACTGCCATAATAGAAGTGTTTTCAGTAGGTTAGAACACTGATTCCCAGACATCTTATTAAGAGACTGCTTAAGAGTATTTCCTGGTCTCTAATGTAAATGGTATATACAGAATTTCAAAGCACATAGTGTTTGGGCTCTGTTACCTTATCTAAGTTAGTTAAGTTACCTTATTAACCTAAATAACTTAAATAAGGTAACAGAGCCCAAAGAAGGATAGGATCTGCAATCATATGCACCTTTCAACTCTTACCAGGACTGGGTATATAGTGATTTATAGAGAGCTTCTGTTGTGCACATACAGGAAACCTTGCTTTGCTGAAACATCTATTAAGCTGGCTAAGTAGAGATGATCTGGTCTCTTATAGCAATGTCCAGCCCAAACTAATAATGCTAATGGCAGACTCACTCAAAAGACTCCAGAGACTCTCAATTCAGTGCTTGGGAATCACTGTACTAAGTAACCAGTACTGTTTCTGAAGGGCACTAAAATACAAACTCTCTCTTCCCCATTCAAAGCAAAGACATCCAGCCATATCACGGATTGAAAAGACAATGCAATGTGATGCAGCTTGATTAGACACATGTCAGTAGGTAAACCCACTTGAACAACATGCTTCCGATTAAAGTCAACAGTATTGAGAATAGTAGCCAAACAAGGCAAGGTACTTAACTTTTCTCTTCAGAAAAAGAAGGGAAAACAAACAAACTAAGCAAACATGTTTGCTATTTTCACAGAATCAGTATAAGGCCTCTTATTTGGCAACTATTTATGAACAAAGAAATCATTCCAACTAGAAAAATCTACGAAGCATATCCGCTTAAGTCTAGGGTTTTACGTAATATTCTCAAATGTGAAAGACTTCATAAAAGTCCTGTTGGATCAGACGTAGGGTCCACATAATCCAGCATCCTGTTTTTCTCCACAGCAGGTGAACAGATGTCAAACTGCTAAGCTCTGATAGGCCAATATTTTAAGTAAGTCACATAAAATCGGAAACATTTTCCCAGGATATGTTAGAAGTATTAGGACATGCCAAAGCTGGACGCTGATCATCTATGTTTCTTACCACTGAAATTTATCAAGTGAGTGTAGAAGAAAGACTCTCGATGGAATTTTTCAATGTCCAATATGGTAGGCCCTTCAAGGCTACTTCTCAGGGTTTTCTTGGAACCACTTTTGTCAGCAATGAGTGACTCTAACATGGTTCTCACCATGTAAAGCTGCATTATTAAACAGAACATTCATGATGGAGGAAAAACACACATGGCACATTAGTTGAGCATTACTTAATCTGCCAAAAGGAAGATTACTCCCAGTTCAATTTGCAACCTGATAAGGAAGGTAAAAAATAATTAACCTGAAGGAAACTCAAAGGGGAAAAAGCACCAGAATTTGCAGTGGAACAGTTCATGGCATGACATTATTTAAAAATAATAAGTAATGCCTTACCACCAAAGTTTAAAAGAGTGGGATAGATGTAGGATTGCCTCAGAAACGTGTTTATCACATGCAATAACTTTTCCATTCCCAGAGATCTGAGCTGCTTCAACAGCTCTGCATAGTTTAAGGACTCTGTCATAGAACGAACCATGAAGAGCTAACAAACAAGGAAGAGGCAAAAGAGGAGAAGAGAGACTCCATTAATAAAAAACACGAGGGTAAATAGAGAAAAGGAGAAAGCACAAAAATCAGAAAAATGTATATTAGTTTGTTAAGACAGGAATAGCAAGACAACGAAGAATACAGAACCCTTTGATCAAAAAGAAGGTAAGGAGATTTATTCATTCAGCCTACTCATTTTGTTAGGGCCCATAAAAAGGTCTTAATCCTGTTAAGGAACCTCTCATCAACCAAATTCAAAGATAATTTCTTTTCCTATTACAAAGATTTCTAGTTCTAACGCAGCAATATAATAATATAGAACTGAAGATGCTGCACTAATACATAAACTACAAGCAATATTATTTCACAACTGCTTGATTGGAGTAATTTTTATTTCTCTAAATGAGTAGGTAGTTAGATACAGAACTGTGAAAGAAAAAGTAAAAGACAGTCAAAGAAAGCTCAAGAAATGAAAACTGATGACAGGTAACCTGCCCAGGTAAATTCCATTTTGAGAGTGCCATGAACACCAATGAAACTGGGACATGCAGCACACTCAAGAGGATGTTCGCAAGGAAGAACGTTCTCTCTACATACACACTGGCTATGGAATTCACCCTCTGTTCATTTATGATTAGCACCAAGCCTTGTAAGAATCTGGCACTAGCTTAATACGTATCTGTTCACTTAGATTCTAATTAATCAATACTTGTTTCTTCTGTTCTAGCCAGCTAAGCCACAGAGTTTCTAGGGTTTAACTTTACAGGACAAAAGTTATATTCAGAGTTCTGAGGGAAGTATTCCTCTCCTCCACCTCAGTATAACAGCCAATTGAAAAACCCACCAAAAAGATGCAATTTAAATGGAAAATAGGCAATGAAGTTTTCCAGGAGTGGAATCATGAGTGTATCAAAAATATGAATCCCAAAACTTGTATTTAAACTAAGAAATATTCACATTGAATATAAAAGCAGTGGAGGAAAACATACTCAGCATAGAACATTAAAAATAGGATCCCTGCATGAGATTATTTTCTAATCCTGATGGACATTTTAAATGGGTTTTGCAGTAATTCCTGTTATCAGTCAGTGATACCCATACCGGAATTAGCAGAGAGAGTTACCTGGGTACTGGAGGGACCCACTGCACGCCTTGGAACTTTAACATCAAAGCCACTTTTGGGGTCTTTCTCTCCCCTTAGTGCAGGGTCATTAAATGGTTCATGCCCACCTTCCCAGTCGCACACGGTCTTTCTGATAGCCTGTAGGACACTAACCAAGATTCAAGAGGGCGTGTGAGCATGAGCTATTCCTTAAGAACTGCAAGCAACTTGATACGTGCTTTCTAAAGTCACTATATACTAATAATTGTGACACTAAAAATACATCTATTATAAAATACATTTATCAACTCATAGAATAGATAATCCTATTATTTCATAAATCAGTCTGGAAGCATGCAAATTTTAAACCATGAGAAAACAAACATTTCTTGCCACAATAAACTCAAACGCAACTAAGCCCTCCTTCCCATGTAATATACGTGATGTTGGTGCGTGAGGACCAATCCCTGACATCCACAACTGGGAAAACTTACACCTTTAGACCTTCATACCTAGTGACCCCACACAAGATGAAAGCATGAGATTTCTAGCTGACATGAAAAATCTATGCATATACATTTGGAATGGGCAAAACACATGTGCATGTAACAGGCAGTCCTGGGATCTAGGCCTGGACCAAACATTGTGTTTTATGAGGCACAAATTCTGGATACACACACAGCCGTGGGTTCTGAACTGGCTGTGGACATTTTGTTTGCACTGTTTCAGATTTCCAGTGGTAGGAATATGTGCACAGTCATATCCAAGGTTGTGGCCCTGGATCATGCTTTTAGGATGCTTAGGCTGGCATTATCTATATGACTGCCACTCTGACCAATTTTCAATCCCTAGTCCTTGGGGAGAAGGTAAAAGAGCTGCTTGAAGGAACACAGAGTCCACTTTAATTGCTTTGGCATAGACTTGTTAGGCCTCCTTGAAAGAACTGCCCTGCTGACTTTTGTGAAGGTTGGACTATCCCTTGAAATTATGGCTTCTTAAACTGTAATGCTAAATCAAACTAGTAGGATTTTTCAATCAGCTGAGAAGATCTGCTGTGGGATACAGTAGCACTCCGGTAGTCCTCTATAATATCCAGGACCTATTCGTTGGCCCATCTGCCTTTCACAACTGTCATTTGGTTTTCATGCTTCTAGAAACGATGTGCCTGCTAAAGGATTAGAACAATTACAAAATGTCTGTTTACCCCAGAAGTGAAAGAAAGTAAGGTAGACCTGATCCATTGCAGTTAGCGGAGTCCTGGCCCTCTTTTGATACAGTGGAAAAGTCTCAAAGGATAATCTAACATTTTATGCAGATGCCTGTGCATCATCTTCCTTGTCTGCTAATAATTCTTCATTTTTATCTGATGGAGGAAGGCAATCCTGATTCCTCTGAGACAATGGTGCTGGCCAAGATACCTTGCATTTTAGTTCTCATTTTGTTGAGAACTTCCAACTCCCACATTCCTGTGTTCCCTGTAGTTACATCCACTGGTACATTTCCAGGTGTATGTGACAAGGCAGGAGATCTGGAAGAGGATGATGGGTGCTTGCATGTGAAATGGGTTTTGCGGTGACCCTTGTTTGTGTTGCTGCCAGAATGCTGTTGCAAATTGTTGATTTTAATTCTTCTCCCATTGGAAAGTTTGAACTGGGGCTGGGTGTATGAGAAGAGCAACCATATTTCCTGGTAACAGGAGCGAGTACAAGAGGAGATGCCATCTAGGATTAACAGCATGAGCCACTGGCAGGATCCCAGGCCCAGAGTCAGTGGAAGTGGATTCAGGCAGCCTCCATCTCTAGGCTCTATCCCAATTAACCAGTTCCTTAAATTCCCATGATGACTGCATGCCCGACATCCCTGGAGAAATAGAATATGCTTCTTCTCCATTACTGACATACAGTAACTGCTGGGATGAGTGAGAGTGAGAAATAGTTTCTGCTGGGAATCAATCTGTGTCTTCAGATTCAGAACTGAAGAACTTCATCAGACTGAGCCTCAGCCTGCTCCACAGGAATTAGCTTAAGAGAGTGCTGAAGAGATGCAGAGAGGCAGGTACAGACTGAGTCCACCAACCCAGAACCAGAGCAAGGCCCTGAGCTAGCAACATGTTGCAAATTACAAAAAGAAGAGCAAAAGAAGTCAACAGCTTACTTGAAAAAGAAAAAAAAAAAAAGAGCACGACTCAGCCAATTAGTGAAGCTGATAGTCAGGGCTATATAAAAGGGATGGCTTTTGTGATTGCCTCTTTGTAGTAAGCAATGTTCTAATTTCCTATCTGTGCAAGCTATTGTTGGATTACCTGGATTCTTGGACTGAAAATGAGCTATTCTTAGACCTTCCTGAACTTGTGATTTGTCTCTTTTAACTCTTTTGCAAAAATAAGGTTTTCTGTCTGCTTTCTACACAGAAAGCTTTGAGTTTGCAGTGTGCTTTGTGTTACTTTGTGTTATGGCTGCAATACACACTTTAAATTCATTATCAGAAGCTGGTTGTGTCTGTGTAACTGACAGCACAGAATAATTTTGGTTTCTGGGAACACACTCAGGCAGAGGGGTGTCCTTTGCCACCTGCAGTTCTATCCCTCTCTCAGGTACCTGGATGTAAAAAGATTAGACATCCAGGTCTTCTTAATTAATGTAGATAGGAATTGGGGTGCGGGGGAAGCAAGCAAGCAAGCTCCATTAGCAATCACAATCCAGAGCAGACAATTCCAAAACAGGCAGGAAGGTATTCTCTGATCTTCAAGTGACCTAAAAGAAAGAAGTTGCCCTACATTTTGGGGGAAAGAAACCCATCTGCAAGTATCCCCCTCTACTATAGGAAAATCTGTTATTTACTCTCAGGAAACCTAAGAGATTAGAGGTAAGTAGGGAAAATTAATTCTCTGCATTCTTCCTAAGGATGTATTTTACCAAAGGCTACTGTTATGTAAACACAACATCCCATTTCTTCTTTCCCAAGTTTTGACAAATACTAGGCCCATCTTGGATTAGTATATTGCCATCCAATATTGCTAACTGGCCAGGGTAGTTGGCAACAACTTTTGCACGTCTTGGTCTGGAAATTGCCATAATTGCTTTAACTAGTGGCAGCAGCTATGGTAATGCTACACAAATGATGGAGCTGTCTGTCTGAGATCCCAGGTAATCTTCTATCCTAGATAGATTAATGTCCTGGAGAGGAGCTGAATATATAGCGGAATTTGTAAAATTTGAAGTTTCACTGGACAAAGCCATGACAGCCCTACTGCCCTTTAACTTACATCAACTGCATCATCATCATCATCATCATCATCATGTTCCTGTATATTCACAGTGATAAATACTAGGTGCTTAAAAGAAAAACAGAATGCCGTGAGATAGTGTCAGCCACCACCTTTGGATGACGTTCTTCTTCTTTTTGATGGCTTGTCTTAATGGTTCTCTAAGTGTGATTTGAGCAAAGTCTTGGAGAGCAGCATAGATCGTATGACGAATGGCATGATTGAAGACACTTTCCATCCTCCCCATCAATACCTGCAATCCTTTAATCATTGCAATGACCTGCATGGGAAAAAATGTTAGTTTTGTATAATGAGGCAAATTTATAGGAAGGCAACCTAGTGATTTTGCAGAACTCATCTGTACTCTCTTACCTCTACAAGAGCAAATTTTTCTTCACTTGTGTAATTATATCGGGTTGCTCTTTCATACTCCTCAGCATTGTCAGGGCAATCTTTGTTAGAATATTTGTCAGTCGGATGCACTAGCTTCCATGAATACTGAAGTTAACAAAGAAAATGAGAATGACACAGAACTGAGCAAAAGTAAACTGAAAAACTACAATAAAGCTTCCCATGGAATTGCAATAAATACACACCTGCACCTCCAGACTAGCAGTTGAAATGGGACTGCATTCAACCTATTATTGCCTATCTTAAAAGAAGAATAATCCTGCAAGCTGCCCCCATAAAATAACCTGAGCAGGAAAGGAACTTCTACATTTGCACTGCTATGTTTATCCAGGCTCTACTGAACTGGCTTGATTCATCTTTCAGTCTAGATGACATATCCATCCCAATCTTGGCAACTAGGTGCGTGTAAGACTAGTTGCAAGTGTTTAAATCCAAATACCTTAAAATGAAATAGCATTATACAGCATACCAGGATCAAATATAGTACAGCAAAATAATATTCACATTCCTACCACAGTGTATTTCAAAAGGCAGTAGTTACTCATTTGCTTATATTTTAAGTACCAATGCTATAAAATCTCTCAAAATAATTCCTATCATTAAGTAAAAAAAAAAAACGGCTATAATTTATTGTGAACCATAAGTGATGTTATACTGCTAGAGGTTACGGAGCTTCTACCCTTTTTCCCAGAGTCAGGACATAAAGTCCCATGAAAACTTCTTTTGTCTTTAGCTCTTGGTCTGCTCCAGAAACCCGAAACCATGTTGAGTTGACTGGTGAAAAAATTCCTTCACAGTCCACCAATGATACAGTACAATATCACATACCATAGCTGCAATAGCTTTAGATCTGCTGAAGATGTGACCATCTATCACATGATCCCTAATTCAAAAACCAATCAGATTTTATTATTAAAATGCTTTTTCTTAGCTTCTCCTTTAAAACTGCCTACTGTCTATTCTTCCACATACCACTTCCATAACATGTGCACTCCACTGTGATAGAAGTTGGAGACCCTGAAGAGAAAGATCAAAAAGTTTCCGATACTCAGCATCTGTTTTCTGAGCTTCTTGACGTCCTGATCCAGTCACCACCTACAATGGAAGCATGACTGTTAAATGATTTCACACATATAACATGAAAGTCAAGTTTAAATGTACAGAACCAACTACTTATGCATACCCAGAAACATTTTTTATTCAAATTTAAGTGAGATTTTGTAATGGTCCAATAGTTTCTCTGTTCCATTTGGTACCCTCAAAATATGTTGGATTACAAAATTAATCTCCACCATCAAAAAGATCTGGTCTAGCTGGATACGCCGTCTGGAAATTACATGGATCTGTACCATAGTAGTCTATATTTTGACCCAATCATGCTTGCAAGGTTTCTTCATTTAAAGAGAATGCATGTCACCATGGTACAGGACAATATATTAATTTATAACAAGGATGCATTTGCATCATTACTTCCTCCTACAAGGTTACTTTAATCTAGAATCCTTGTGACTTTGTAAGAGGATGGGGAGAGTGGGGAGTAAGGTTAGAAAAGAACATTCAAAGATATTTTGCTGGTTGTTTCAGGATCGAAGGGAAGAACCAAAAACACATTTGGGAACTGAATCCAACAATCCTCAAAACTCTCATCAATGGAATCTTGTTCTTCAATAGTTCATACCATTAACAAATCTGTGCCTAGGTTTTAAGAAAAAGCCATCTTCAAAAAGAAAGCATTTGTTATGAAACAGAAATTCAGAAAACTGAATTCATAAACAGAATTGTACTTCAGGCCCAAAGCAAACCTTTTATTGACATAGTTTAGGAATAACTTTAAAGGTCTGCATAAGGAACAGTTTACATGCTAAAGTCTCTAGCGCTAGAGTTTCTTGATTGAGGCAGGCAAAACAATAAATAATAATGTAAAATTATCTCTGTTTAAAATGTGAACTCCACTAACCCACATACCTCACTGTTGCTGTAACGAGCCAGTTCTGAAATAAAACGCATGTGATCATCTCTTATCTGGATCATCTGCTCGCAGATGTTGTATTGGGGACTACTGCCAGAAGAAGTACACGTCCATCTGCAAGAGAAAAAATAAAATAAAAACAAAATGTGAAATGACCATAATGAGGAGGAGGAGGAAACTTCCAATTAATAATTATTTCAAAACATTTTGAAACTATTTTTGCAGGAACTAAGTGATGTACAAGTATCCAATATTTAAAAATAATATAATTTAAAACATAAAGCAATGTAACAGTCCTAACAACTAATACAATTTAAAAGGCTACATTAAGAAGATGCAACTTAATCAGACTCAATATTTTAGGAAGGTACAGGAAAACCAGGCTCCTATAAACAAACTTCTTAAAACAGATCACTCCTGAAGATCTTCACATCCAAGCACATCCACTCCCTCAGATAAATGTAAATCTTTGAAGATTAAAACCAACACTTGAACTGAGATCAGAAAACAATGGCAACTACTATTCTCCTTATAGGAGTTGGTGCTGTATTTTGCACCAACCAAAGCTCTTCAAGGACAGCCTCACATAGGACAGCCTCCTATTGCTGGGATGACACAGCCTATTATAAATGTAGGACCCTGAAGTAAACAATGTCTTTAAGAAGGCCTGGACTTATTGGAGAGATTATATACAACAAGCCATGGGGCTTCTCCTCCTTAGTTTTGTTCCACTAAATTGTTGCTGAACTGGAATCTTTGAAGACTCTTATAGCTAGCAAATATAAGCCATCGTAAAAGGAAAATATGTATGTGAATCATAATATAAATTTCGCAACTACCACAAACAGTAATAGAGTTAAGCACAAACTCTTGAAAACGACCATTTCACATACAAATTCATTTACTAGATGAGAGAGATCATGTGATCCATATAATCTTCAATTTGGGCCTACGGTATATCATTCCAGAATGAATATATTGGCATATTGAATGTTATTCCCTCCAAAGGCTGCTTAGTAGTTAGGAGAAGTTAAATGTCATGCGCTGCCTGCCTCTGAATAATGCTCAGACACTGGTTCGATGGATCAGGCTCTGGTTTATTCACAGCGCAGTTACAGCGTCGGAAGAAAAAAGCTGAGAGTGACAGGAGCGCGCCGGTGCGGGGTTTAAATACCCCGCGCCGGTCAGCGCCCCCTCACTCGCGGTCACGTCACCCCCCTTTGTCCAATACGTTGCCCTGCCGGTGGGTGAGGGGTTGTGAGGCCCCGCTGGCGTTCCAGGATCGCCCATCATCGGGTTTTCTATTCATCCGGTGATTGCTGTCAGCTGGGCGATCCCCGTTGTATTGGCGCTGATGGCTCGGGTGTGCTCCGTGATCCGTTTAGTTATTGTTTGTTGGCCGTTAGTCGTTGTGAGTTGATGGCTACTTATCTTGAGCCCCTTCTCCTGTTTCCTTGCTATTGTCATGTGTGCCATTGCGCTGATGACTTCAGCTCAACGGCACTCATGACATTAAATGTAAGATTTTGATAATATACTGCAAGGATGCAGTAGGAGAAAAGAAAACCACTGAACATCTACTTAGTAGATAATCTAATACTTAGTAGTATTAGATTTATCTACTGTTAGTAGTGTATGATTATGCACATTTCTGCTATCTTTCAGCCCTAACCAAAAAAGGAATAATTATACTCTATTTTATTCAATAGCAACAACAGGATTTCCTAGTGTTGCAGTCTTACAAGAATTAATGAAAAGAATGAGACTTCCAGTGGGGAAATGCCAGACTGAACAGCTGTGCCCGCGGGCTTAGCAGGCAGAGCTGAACACGAGGCAACTTTTTTCGGGCTCAGGCAGGTTTTCCTGAAGCCCAGAAACATTCTCCGGATAAAGGAAAACACCTGGAATCACCCCAGCTGCCCTCCGGATGGCTGCTTGTAGCCAGAAGATCGCACACAGCGTTTTGTATTCAACTGGTAAAAGCTAGCAGGGAGCCAGGGACATCATCATTTCCAAGCTGCGCTGTAGCCTTAAAGGGACATTAAGACCAGCCACCCCATTTCTAAATCACCCAAATTATTATTTTTTAAGTATGCATACCCTAAGAGAGGCTTTCTACAGCGAGAAGCTGGCTATCTTGGTGCTTATCATTATTTTGGGGATTACTTTTTAAAAATTCTTTTTAAGTTTTGGATTACATTCTTCTTCCAAATATTAAGGAAGATTGGGACTAAACAATTGTCTTCCTGTTATTATTTCTGTACTAAATTTGAAGATATTAGCATTTTCCTACATGTTGAATTGGCTGATTTGAACCTTCAGCTTTCTGCTTCTACTTTCCCTTCGGAACTGTCTGCTTATCTCACTTTCACTTCATGTAAACACATTCCAGAACTCTTCCATATCTTCAGCTTTTGCTGGTCAAGCTCATAGGGGGTGCCATGATCTACTGCGTGAGACATGGAAGATCTTAAACAGACTTTTTCTGGCTTCCACCAAGGTTTTAAACAGATTCTTTCTGACTCCTATCAAGCTTTTATGCAAGACATTTGGGACATCGTGGAAAATATGAGGTCTGAAATGTGTCATCTGGTTTGGGATGTAGTGGATGAAACTGAGGAATTTAACAGTGATAGAAATGTTTCTTCTAAGAGTGAGATCGGGAGTTCTATTGAGATGCTGGACAAAGATTGGACACTGGAGTTGAAGAAATTTAAGGCAGAGAGAAATCTGCAAGCAACAAGTGAAATTGATTTTCTAATGGAATGCCATGAAAAAGAAGGGGTCACTATGTATGGGAGGTTTTCTGAAGAGAAGTTGGAATTTTTGAGGGGGGCAGTTGGGCTGTTCGATTTTCCTAAGAAAAAAGCTCTGTGCACATTGTGGGGACATGTAAATGCTCTGGTTTATTTTGAAGTGGGATACGGGTTGAAGAATGTTCATCTGAATTGCTTTAGGGTTTGGCTGATGTTATTTGTCTTTAAGGATTTGGACTAAGATTATTAGGGTAAAAATGCTTATTTGGATGGTTTTGGATTATTAAAATTCTTGTACTATTAAGTATAATGGCAGACAATTTATGTGCTTTTTAGTTTGATTTTTATTATAGTAGACAGAATTGTATAGAATAGTAGTAGGAAGGGAATAATTAAATAAGTGCTATCTTTGGGGGGGAAGTTGTTTAGGAGGTTCATATGAATTTCTTTTTTATTTCAATATAAGGGGAGGGAGTAACTGTACTTTATTATTTTTATAATGTGCCAAAGTGGAATGATTTATAGAAATAATGTGGTTTTGGTTTAATATAGAGTAAGAGATAGGTTATGAATTTTTGTATATCCTTGCTGTTAAAAGTCGGAAGTCACACCTTTTTGTAACTTTGGAAAAAAAATTATCTTGTTTTTTCACATCTTTTTATTTTCTCTTCTTTTTTTGTAGTTTTTTGTTTTTTTGTAGCTTTTCTTTGTCCTGAAACTTAATAAAGTCTATATTTAAGCCAAAGAATGATTTCAGGTTGAAAACTAAGCCTATGTCAAAAATGCAAGTACCATTAATGATTAAAAAAATAAAATTCCTAGCTTATTAAAGTTCTTATATATCCCTCAGAATAGGGTTGAGGAACCTATGGCCCACCAGATGTGTCTGAACCAGAGTTTCCATCATTTCTTATCATAGCAATGCTGATGGATGCTTATGATGAAAATCTGGTATCTTTAGCTGTTGCTATCAAGATAACATACATTACTCTATATCATGATTTGAAGTGAACTACAATAATGATATGCAGCAATTCTGTGGCATGCTCAACAAAGATCGCTGGGTTTTTTTCACTCTTACCTAGATTTATTCTCCTCGTAATGAGCGCTAGTCTTAATGTACCTTGCCAGTTCGATTTGCATGTCACCAAACAGTGGAACTACTTGCAGCTGCTATACAAGAAAAGAGAAAGAAAGAAAAGTAAAATCTTACACACATTTCATGCCCCCTTATTTTTCATATGGATCTAGCCAGGCTATTAGCAATCACATGGAGCACTACTCTTCTGCAGCAATTGTACAAGTTCCCCTTCTGTTGCACCATATTAAATCCATATGCAATGAAATATGGGTGACTGGCTCCTGCTTATTTTAGCAGAGATATACTAGTGAATGGAGTACATAGCCTTCTATAAGGAAAATATAAATTAAAGGAGGTAAGATACTGACGATATAGGCAGCCATATCATTGTTTGCCACTTTCCTATATTAAAATAGTTCAGCAGAGCTGCTTATGCACCATTAAAATATATACAATTAAAACAAAGCAATCATAAAATCATGGATCCGAATGAAGAGTTGTCATACAGCAATGTTCACAAAATTAAATACAACACAACTTAATTTTGATAGAATTATCTTCTTTTCTAAGACTTCATAAACACAGTGATGCCAGTAAACAGTGCCCAGTATACCAACACCACCCAGCACTGTTCTAATTAAAAACCAGGGCAAAAACATTCACAAGGGAAAATGCCTCCTGGACAGGTTCTGAGCCTGAATTATTTAGACCTTTCAAGGATAACAGGTGGGAAATACTATCAGTATATAATTAGAGCTTGAAAAGCTGTGAATGACTAACCACCCAAGTATCTCAAAAGATATTGTTCTGATTACTCAAAAAACTGACCTTTTCTTTCTCTGCACAAAACTGACCCTTATAAGCCTGTTGTTTTGTTCCCAAGGCTTTAGCGTGTTGCCTAAGAAACCAAGATGTTCATAAAGATACGTAGCTACTCATGTTAACAATTCTTAACAAACCTTAAAAAACTTGTCAATCTTTGTAAGATTTATCCTTTTTTTGGCATCTAATTTATAGATGTTACTGACACTGCCATCCATCAGGTATAAACCAAAGCCCATCACCTGCAAAGAGAACATAGGAACATTGCTTGCAGCCCAAGAATGTAAATCTATTTATCTGAAGCACTTCTACCTTGCTGTTCAACCCAAAGATGTTCCAAATGAGTTTACAAGAATTAGTAACAAGACAGCTGTTGCTCAGGAGTTTACAATCCAAAAGACATGGCATTAAAAAAAAAGATCAGAAGGGAGAAAAAAAAATTGACTGCAACAGAAACAACAAATATAGGCAGCTGGATTCCTTTCATATTTAATAACAATGCTAACAGTCAGATAGATTGGTTTCTGCAAAAATAGGACCAATATGCACTGGGATCAATAAGAACATCCTACCCAATGTTAGCCTCCTATCATATGCAATTAAAAGCATTGGGAGATGCACGTTTTAGCAACTCCTATGTTCGCTTCTTTGCATAATCTCTAATTTTTCAATTTTAAAGAGAACAACTACCACTGAGAAATAAATGCACTGGTTATTTCAGCATTTCAAAAATTATTACATTTATTTTGCTAAAAGACAATGCAATTAATAGATGCTGAACCATTTGCCTCCACTAAGCACTGAATCCGGAAGAGTATCCGGAAGCTTCAACTGGTCCAGAATGCAGCCGCACAGGCCATTTTTGGTGCCCCTAGGTAGGCACATATAACACCTTTGCTGTGCAAGCTGCACTGGGTGCCAGTTTGGTTCCAGGTCAAATTCAAGGTGTTGGTTATCACCTTTAAAGCCCTACATGGCATGGGCCCAGGTTACTTGAGGGACTGTCTCATCCCCATCACATCAGCCCACCCCACCCAATCCTCCAGAGAGGGCATGTTACGGACCCTGTCTGTAAGAGAATTTCATCTGGCGGGGTCCAGGAAACGGGCCTTCTCTGCAGTGGCCCCTGCCCTTTGGAACAAATTGCCCCCGGAGGTGAGGCAGGCCCCTTCACTCCTGACCTTCCAGAAGGTCCTGAAGACTTGGTTCTGCCGTCTCACCTGGGGCGGGAAAGGGGGTAACCATTCTTGGGGGTGGCTCGCACCCTAGAGTCCCTCCCACCAGCTTGGAATTTTATAGCCTCTTGGATTTTATATTTATTTATTGTATTTTATAATCTTGTGTGTTTTATAATCTCAATGTGTTTGATTTTTATGAGATTTTAACATTTATGGTCGTAGTTTGATTTTACTGTAAACCACCCAGAGTCCCTCTTCTGGGGGAGATGGGCAGCAATTAAATTTGAATCATAAAATAAAAAATAAAAATCCAATATATTTACTTCTGCATCCCTTTCGCCAACTATGGTAAAATCGCATAGGTGTATTCATTCCATTCTGGTATTTTCCCCTGCCTCTCAAAAAAAGAAAAAAAGATATTTATCTTTTTTTTAAGGAGGAGGGGATACAAACAAAAAAAAAAAGGTGAAAATCCTTAGGTAGAATAATTATTCTGAATTGAGTGGCAGGGATGCATTAACATTTCAAGTGAACTGTTTGCCAGCACCTCCCCCCACCACACCCCGTTTTTAAGAAGTTTCCAGCAACATAAGTTACTTTAAATAGTTATAAATAGTTTCCAGCAAAACAACTTACTTTCAAAAGCATGTGCTTCTCACTAGGTGTTAGGTACATTTTGTTTTCATAATAATCTACACATAGATTCACAATATCAGCCAGCAGCTCCTCATAACCAGGAATTACTTCAAGTTGCTGCTGCAAAGACTAGAACAAAGAAAAACATATGATTTAACATTGTCTTAAATATATTAAAACGATGAAGAAAAGAATCAATGAATACCATTCACTGTTTTTAAAGTAATACTCAGCATGCATGTATAGAAGTAGCTATACTTTTATTAATTACATAGCAAAAATGCTAAAATTTACAGAATTTATATCCTGTTAGTGTTAAATATAAAACTTACTTGTGTAATCTTGTTGTGATTGGCAAGAAACATGGAAAGATTCTGGGATTCTTGGATAGACTGAGGATCAGCCATTTTACGCAAAAATTGGGCAGCCCTTTCAAGAAGATGAGAGAAAGTAAGTTAAATCTATGTAAGTAATTGGTATTCTAACTGTACTATTCTATGATTTCCCTGACTCTTCCAGCAAATTGTTTATATTAGCGGGTTAATGTTATTTCACAGTCAGTTATATACATTAAGAATAATTGCTGTATCTTTAATGTATCGCTAAAAGGAAAGATTCATAGTAGCTACATGACTATGACTGTGTGTTCTCTTAGCTCCCCAGCCTAGCCTACAGCCCTGGGACTTTCTAGGGTTTCTATCTAAATACAAATTATGTCCTGTCACACACAGCACTTTTTAAATCAGCCAAGGTCACCTAGATGTTACCATCGGCTCAGGCTCCGTGAATGTGTACCAAGTAGAAAAAATAATTACAATGTTTAAAGTAAAACCATGGTATTACTATAGGTTTATTATAAAATATTATAGTTTTAATTATAGTAAAAATGATTTAAAACGTTCTAATAAAAACAAGTACTTAACTCAGCAACCAAACTTGTTTATACATGATATGTATATGTAAACAGATATGCTTTTGTTTTCCAGTGAAAGGGTAACAGTGAAAAGGTGAACCTTATTCCTTGGTAGGTGCTAATGCGAGAAGCAGGCACTAAAAATGCTTCATGTAAGAGGGTCACTGGAATTAGTAAACCAGTTTTCCTGGTTGCATTTATTGACATTACTGACCCAAGCATGGAAACTTTCCTTGCAACAGTGGTAAACTTCAGCATCAGTCCAAAGACAGCAATAAAATGTAAGCAGTGCTATCTGAATTCAGTAGCAAATGGTTATGTATGCATGGGTGCCAAAAGTGTATTGAAAATTTAATTGTAGAGTTACTTATTCCTTATCCTCAGAACTTACACATGCATCCTCCTTAAAAATAATATATTTTTTTTAAAAGAAAATATTCTAATTTTGGCTCTCTCTTGTACTGACTAGCTAAACAAAGAATAGCCACACTGTCCAAAATCAATAGTCTTCTTTTCTCTGTTGCTTCTTCTTCACACAACAAGCCCCTATTTAGATATTTCATGTTATTAACAGATCTTTGTTAAGAATAAAAGCAAATTTAAGAACATGTAACCAAAATATACTGGAATGCAAGATATCACTCTTATGTTCTGTGAACTGTTTTATTACACTGAAGTTGTATAAGTACAGAAGAATATGAATAATAGAATAGTACATTCAGATAAAAAATTATATGAGATAAGACGCTAGACTTCAGAGACACCACCATGACACCTAAAGGGGCAGAGATCCAAACTCCCATCTTTTAAGAACATATCAGATAATTAAATGACAACAGAAATTTGTCATTTTCAGTTGCCAGCTAAGAGCTGATTAAAAAAAAAAAAAGCTTGAGCTTGAGTTTACAGTCAGATGCTAAGTGACACTAGGTTTCCTACAAGGAAAATCCTGCATGGAATGTATTTGTCAAAAAAAGAAATAATACCAAGTTAATGAGCCTGTTCATTATAATTAGCATCATAATCAACCACCTGGCTTATTTCTGTCAGGCAAATTTTGGCAGGTGCAATCTCAGAAGAGATTGTTTCCTACAGCTTGTAACAACTCAGAAGCAAATCCTTATGAATTCAGTGAGTAACTGTGCATTTGACTACAGAAAAAAATGCAGACCTTGTACAGAACATACATGCCCTCCTTGTGTGGGGAAAAAAAATCATCTTCAGTGAATTGAAAACATGATGAATTGAGCGCTTGCTTTTGTTGAAGGGTACAGTACAAGACTTCCCACAAGTCAGGAGTGACAACCTTCTGCCATCATGACAGATTCACAATACTCAGGTTTTAGTCCAAGAGAAGGGATAGGCTGAAAGCAGAAAATCTGTCTACATGGTCTAGAGGAGATATCAGAGCCATTTCCCTAACAAAGGTTTAGCTTCATTAATGTTTCAGCTCTAACCTAGCTCTGGAGTTCTTTTACAAACAGAAGGCATATATCAAACTACTATATCAAAGTTCTATGTACATCTTTGCAACAAACACATATATTTTATCTGGCCAATGAACATTTTTCAAGAAAAAGAACAAGAAATCCAGATAAAGGTGATGTGAAAATATAGGTTTCATATTTTCAACTCAGTGTTTGAATATTTTCCAAGTAACAATGAAACCAATTTGCAAGGTTGCTTTTTTTCTTGGGGGTGGGGGGTGGGGGGAGAAGAGAGGAACAATAGCTAGTTTGGTTTAGTGGTTAAGGTGCTGGGCTAGAAACCAGGAGACTGTGAGTTCTAGTCCTGCCTTAGGCATGAAAGCCAGCTGGGTGACCTTGGGCCAGTCACTCTCTCTCAGCCCAACTCACCTCACAGGGTTGTTGTTGTGGGGAAAATAGGAGGAGGAAGGAGTATTAGGTACGTTTGCCACCTTGAGTTATTTATAAATATAATAAAGGCAGGAAATAAATACATAAAAATAAAAAATATGACTAAAGCAAACTATTGCCACCTTGTGGTCAAACTGTCCCAGTGCACTTTTATCCTAAAGAGCCTTTTTTCCCTTAAAGGGAAAATCCTGCAGAGTCCATGATAAATACACAGTGAGCATCAGTGGTATCTGACTCCATTTAAATTAAGCAAAATATACTGTGACAATCTGGATTCTTATTAGAGATAGCAAGCAGATTTTCTTCATAGGTTTTGGTCAAATGTACTTACTACTCTGGATTGATGTCTTATGCAATATTCAATAAATGATCTGCTACCAGTTACTGGGAAATTCTAGTCACTCTGATGTGCTATTTAAAAGACACCTGTAGATTTACAACATATATTCATTCTACCAATAATAGCAAAATAAACATTGTACAGTACAGAAGAGCATTAGAAACACCTAAATTTATCGACTGGTATAAAAAACATGACAGACTTGCCTTGACCCTGCTGGCTTTTTCCAAGGCCTTAAAGACCTGGTTTTGCTATTGAGCCTGGAACCCTGACGGTTTGGGTGAGCCCGTTTCTTGGTTGTATTAACTGGGAAGATTGTTAGTGTTGTAGGTTGGTTGCTCACTCGGCCCTATTTAAGTTATCTATACTTTTATAGTTTTTATTCTGTTTTTAATTGTTAGCTGCCCAGAGTCATGTATTTGAGATGGGTGGCCATATACATTTAATACAAGTTCCTCCGTAGGGGAGAGACGGGCAGTGAATAAATTAAATAAATAAATAAATTAGAATTGTTTGTGAAATTAACTTATTAGAAGTCAGCAGGACCCAACAGTAAGCCTACACAAAAATGACCAGTATTTATAAAGTTTTTGAGTGAATTTATTAGGATAAGACTAGTTTGCTTATTTTTTCAGCATTATATTCATGACTGTACTTTTGTTATTCTTTTAAAGACCTCTCACCGCTTGTAGGCTGAATGGTCATTCTTCACACTGCATTTCATATTTTTCAGCTCATCTAAAACAGCAAACATGTTGATAAATTTTCCAAGAGTGATCAAATAAGCTTCAGATACAAAGTCCTTCCTCCTCTCTGCATGACACAAACGCTTCACCTCTCCACAGAATCTTTCAATGGCATTTCTCTGTGCATAAAAAGAAATCCATGTTTTAAAAAACAACACAAAGGGTAAGCTGTGTCCCTCTTAATTGCAAGTATAATATGATGCCAACAGAACCAGACTATATTCACAAACCGCACTGATCAGATTTTTCCAGGCACATCCAAACACATAAAGTACTCTTCATGGAACTTCTGTATTTAAAACAATATAAAACATCTATCTTCTATTCAAAAGAAAGACATGGCAGGGACAATGCCAGAACTGGAGCACTGAAAACAGCGGGGGTGGGTAGAAGATAATCTAAGCTAGCAATTAATAACTACTTACCTGAAAATACATAAAATTCATCAGTTTTGTGACCTCGGGTTCAAGTACTTCCACAGTTTTTTCATAAATCTCCACTCTGTTGGGCTGCTCATTACATTTTACCTGAAAAGGAAGATAAGTTAAAGCAAAAAAATTTCCAACTTCAAATCATGTTCTGCCATATTATATGGCTTCTTCATTTTTAAAAAGTACCTTTCACACTGTTTTTATTAGTAGCAGCAGCTTTCATAAATATTTAATTTTATAAATATTTTACTTGAGTGCTAATTTTAAGGCTGGATTATACAAATAAAAACACTTGGAAATACTGTCTTACCCTGGGATTGGAGTATATATATTCCAATGCCAAGGATCTTATATATTCTTAGGAGCTGACTGATTACCACGTTGGAAATAAGAGAAAGCAGTGTTAATTTCAATGAATTTATTTCTTTTCCCAAGAATGATACTTCTCTGTAATTCTTGGAGCTGTTAGCAAAGTAGTACAGATTTTATCCAATACAACGATTTCCAAGTTATGTTTTATTCTTAAGGAAAGTCCATGAGTTTTTTTTAAAAAAACGTTTTAGTCATTTCTGCACCATGTTGGAGCAAAGAGTGAATCAATCTTTCATGATTCTTACAACAAACAGAAAATACCACTGTCAATATGTTATGCCTTATCTGTTTTCCTCTCGTTACCAGGTTGTAATAATATAAAACAAGTTGGAGGAAACAAGAAATTCACAAAGGTGCCTGTTTCCATAATAAAAAGAATCAGGCATCCTGATTCAAGTAAAGAGATCTCAAACAAACTTGACTAGTGATGTTCTCTTCTCTTCAGTATCTCCTGTGCCAAGGTATGCAGAATTTAAAAAAAAAAAGCTATCCCCAAATGATAAAGAAACAAATCTATTTGCTATTTCTTGTATTGCAACCAAATTGTGGCAGCAGAAGGGCTGCAGACAGGCCTAAGTATTTAGTCCACTGGATTGGCAAACTGAAGGGAACAAACTGTCTTCTGCTTACTAGGGCTGAAAAGGGAAGGTGTATCAAAGATGTAAGCCCAGAAGCACATCTCCCCAAACGATCTCTCTCTCCATATCAAAGAATCTCTTAAACCAGGGTTTCTCAACCAGGGTTCCATGGAACCCTAGGATTCCATGCGAGGTCACTAGGGGTTCCCTGGGAGATCACAATTTATTAAAAAAATTATTTCAAATTTGGGCAACTTCACATTAAAGAGGTACTTTTCATTCTTTATTTAAGAACACTGTTAATATATATATACAGGCCTACACATGAAAGGAATATAATAATTTTGTAACTTCTGGCCTATATTTGAGCTTGAATGTACAGGGGTTCCCCCAGGCCTGAAAAATATTTCAAGGGTTCCTCCAGGGTCAAAAGCTTGAGAAAGGCTGTCTTAAACGGTGAAAAAGAACTGTCAACTGCAGATTAAAAAATATGGGAGGCGGACCAAATTTTAGAGGATGCTTGTGTATACAGCTGCTTCTCCAGTATTAATTCTGTCCCTTGGCTAGATACTTGTGGAAAGAAACAACAGATAGGTAAGCAAGAACAGCCCAGCTAGATGGCAGAATCTATCTGATCTTGGCTGATTTTGAAAAGCTAAGCAGGCAAGGACAGGTTTACAGCTTGGATAGGAGACAACTAGGAAATTCCAGGGCTGTAGACTAAACTGGGAAACTTAAAAAAAAAATCCCTAAAGGTGGCAGTGGCAAATTATTCCCATACTGTTGTCCAGAAAACTAAATGAATGTGACTATGAAATCATGAGGAGACTTTACCTTAAGCTTCACTGAAAGGAGCTTTACTGAAAAGGGAGAAATCTGAGGAGGGGATCCCACTTGACATTATTACAAAATTCATCAAATTTAAAAGATTGTGAGTATATGGATGTGACATAAAGTAGCAAAAGAAGAGAGATGATGACAAAACATGATTTTTTCTCTCTCAAAATGGATTTACACACAAAGATAAATTAAATTGGGTTCTGATTTCAAACTTCAGCAAGGATGCCATTATGGGGATTTTGCATGCCAGGAGATTGTAAGACAGTTTTTACTATCCCCTGAACCCAAGATTAGTCCACATATTGTCTGGGACTAGAGGAAAATAGCGGAAAGGGTCAGACACGTTCTCTCTTAGAAATATGCATGATATATTTTTGGCCCCCCAAGACAGTACAGGGCAATTCAGCTCTGCTTTTTAAACAAAGAGGTATCTAGTTAGCTGTTATTTCCAAAGTCTGTGCAACCAAGAAGGGGTGGGGTATGGGGAATCTTATTTTATATTAATCCAGTACATTTATAGATTATAGTTCAGTTCTTCCATCTAAACATAGTGGGTTTAGCAATTATGTCCAGAAAGCAGGAAATGATTGATAGGTCACTGAAAGCACATATGTGTGGTAAATGTATTATTAAGCTATACAACAATGCAGCCTACAGGGGAAAAGCTCAGATATTTCAGACTGACCCATTTGTAGAAGGTCTCTTATGCAACTGCAAGATACTATTTGTCTATAAAAGTCTCTTACACAACTGTGGGACATTAAAGTAATAGTTCTAAGGCAATCTACCTGTGGGATAGCTCTTGAACAGCTTCTCCATGTGTATAGCATAACAGCATATTCTTGACCTTCTTCCAACATTTCATTCTATAATAAAACCAAAGCTAATAATTAAGGTGTAAAATACACAGAATGATTGAAACTAACAAATATGAAAAAAATGAAATTATTTTGCATTATTTTTCTAAATCTTAAGTATATTACAGAAATCAGCCCTAATTTTTCCACATATATCATTTAAAATCACAGACTTGTTAGGATAATTATTACTGTTTTAAACAATATTGAGCGTCTTATCAAAAAGTGAAAAGGGCAAGTTTCTTAGGTTGCTGAATTGGTATGTGACTAAGGCAAAATCATTATATTTGAGCAAAGACCCATCTAGATACTACATAAGAAGCTGCTTTCCAGACAATCAGATTATTTGTCCATCTATATTCCTATTCTAACCAAACACATTGCCAGGGTCTCAGGCAAAAGTCCTTCATGTCACTTGCTGCCTGGCATTCTTTTAAACTGGAAGTGCCCAGGATAGAATCTAGGGCTTCTTCACACAAACCATGTATACCATTGCATATGGTTCCCATCACAACCACCTCTTGTCAATTTGGACAGAGCTTTTTTTTTTCCAGATTTTAGCCTAGGACCATTTTATACCCTAAGCAAGAATCATATGTGTGCTGTCACGGTCCTCGTAAGTAACTCATCCCCAGGAGATGAGAGCCACAGGATTTGGAAGCTAATGAAGTCACTGACTCCTGGCCCATGGCAACAAGAGTGTATTGGCTTGTATATTCATGAAACTTCTATACTCCTTCAGTGATAAGAGTCAGTCCATGTAAGCAAGAGGCTCTGATCCAATTTCCTCAGAGCAACCTCCAAGCCTGCAGGAACAGTAGTACTGCTAGGTATACAAAAGACTGAGAGGTACAGAAGTGGGAGATTATACAAAAAAGCTGAGATTAATGATCTCCTCAGAGTCACTCCTGCTGTCAAGTAGGCCTGCATTCTGACTGAACTACATGCAGTCTAGGTTAGGTTTGCCCAATGTGGAAATGTCTTTGCCTAATGTGCTCCTGTGATCCTGCACATCGGCCTGGACCCTTGGATTGACTTCTTAGACTCTGACCTGGATTATACTCTGCCTTTGTCTTTCCTTCTCCCTTTTAACCAGGCTACCTTTTAAACTGTCTCTAGATGTTTTCTACCAACTCTCTAGTTTCACATTAATTGCCTAGCAGAAGCTTTAGATTAGCCAGCTAGGTTTGCTTCCACTTTGCTATGGCTGTGGACTGAGTAAGGACACTAGTAAAGCCAGTGACAGTCTTAGGATTAATAACTGTAACATTCACCTGGTATTACATTCCTATTTAAATGGCAAAAATGCTTGAACTGGCACTTCACCCAGTGCCATTGTAGGAGGCAAACAACTTCTGGGGTTGCCTCCTACAATGCTTTATAAAGGAACACATGAAAATGCACAAAACTTCCTAGAACAGATGATAATTGTGTATCAATGCTAAGAATGAGATATTTTTAAAGAAATATTATCCTCAGGTAGTTAAAAATAATTCCTAAAATACATGAAATATTTCTGGATGAAACAAACACACAAACTTAATTCCTTATTTCTTTCTACTATAATCAAGCTCCACAAGAAAGAAATTCATTATGCTGCAAAACATGTTTATTGTTGTTGCTGTAAAGAAATTAAAACCTAATAGAAAAATATATTTACCATGCTAGAATGAACAGTTGCTTGTTCAATATATCTTGCAATGCCTGTGACAAATGCATTCCTGTCTTCGAAATTGGTGTTGAAATTTGGCTGTATGGAATGAAAAATGACCAGAATGATGAATAATCATTAAAAAAATGATTCAACTGTGTTAATCTAAAACATTTCTAAGTATTACATTTGCTACAAATATTTATTTTAACAGAAATCACACCTGATAAAGCAATGATGATGGAGGGGGCTCAATACATGGTTGTTGATCTGGCAGTGGTAATTCTTCCAGGAGATCTACATTGGACAAAGCATCCTCCAGAGTAACTTGGGCAGTCATTCTGATTCTATAAAAAAGTAAATATGCGATAATACAAGGAATCAGTAATCAGATGTATGAATCTCCCTTACAGGATACCCCAATTTGTTCAATGTATTGGGTTCTTATGACCACTGCCTTAGTTATAAACTTAGCAGTTCTCCATACAATATGCACATTAGAAACCAGAAGGAAGTAAGACAGTCTGTGGCCTGGATCCCAGTGTACTGCTCTTTCTAATGGGATGATAGATATTTAAGCCTAATAGGTACATATAATTGGCAATTGAACAAAATATGAAAAATATTTTTAATGGCTCGTGAGCCACATATGCAGGTTCTCTCATGATATGGCAAGTGGTGGAAGTGCCCATATTTGCCCATGGAATCCAACAACTCAAATCTAGCTCTAGAATAGGCCCTTCTTAAAAATTGTGGCAAGCTCATTAATAAATATTTTTCGAGTTGAAAAGTAATTTTATTCTCAGCCAACCTTCTTAAAGATCTATTTTTAGTTGATAATTCCATGTCAGTTTGTGCACTAATATCCAGGACTCGCTGCTTAAAAATAGTATATAGTATATAGTATTACTGTATTTTATCTATTTTCTTTTTGGAATTAGACAAGGTATTGTATTGTATTTTATTTAATTCAATTCAATTTTATTTTACTGATAAGATCAAAAGACTAATCAATTAATAAACTACTACTATAAAAAAGTAGGCAGTTTTTTAAAAAAAATAACGGAAGAGTGGTGAATCCAAACACAGGTACAATCTAGTTCTTGGAATACAAGTGAATGAAAATAGTCTGGGGACAGCCCCATTTAACAGAAAACTCAATTTACCTTCAGCCTAACTCCCTGTTTAAAAACTGGTCCATCACATGTAGGAAATATTTAATACAAGTATTCACTAATTAAAGATGACATTTAACAGTCATATGACTATCGCATTTAGAAAAAAAATCATAACGCACACTCTCCAGCTTAAGATGGCTGTAGTATACCCCACAATTAAGTTCTTGATCCTAAAATGTGCTTCCTAGTCACAGCCCTTGACTCAGAAGTCTAGATGTAGTGGACTACTTTTTCAATAGGGCAGTTCACTTGTTCTATATTGTTTTTTATGCTTCACTGCTTAATCTTGGATCTCCACAGAAATTTTCATACTAATTTTTAAAACCACAGAATTCACTTAATGACCACCACAAAAAAGGTCGTAAGATTGGATCAGATTTGCTTAATGATAGCTTCACTTAGCAACTGAAATTCTGGTCCCAATTGTGGTTGTTAAGCAAGGACTACCTGTACTGTACTTCCCTGATAGAATAACAATATAGGTATGCATGATACAGTGAAGTAAACTCCCAAATTCTGATGTAGAGGGATTACAAGGTGCTATAACTACATACATCTCAATGATGGAAAAACAAAATAACCCGTTAATGTAAGTTGTATGATGAAACCCACCAAGTATGTTTGTATCACACACTAACCCAAGTATAGGCACCAGATGAGACAACAAACTACAAACAGCGTAGCTTGTCACCCTCCATGTCATTTGGTGGCTACCCCACTGAGACTTCCTAACTGAGCTTCCTCTCCCATCCACCCCTTAGATGTTCTTATTTTAACTTCCTGGTGCACTGACAGGAATGAAAATGAAGCATTTTTCAGCCGTTCCTATTTCTCATTTATGCCTAGCAATTGTTTAACTTTAGACAAAATTGGTAAAGTTAGATAAACATCAGAGATCTAGGTTTCGATGTCATTTGGAGCCAGCCAGGCTGTAATATGTACAGTAAATGTACCACACCTCACATACATACACTGTGGTTAAGCTGTTACTAAGCAAAAAAACAACCAAACCACATTATACTGTATATTAATGCAGTGTGTGAACCAGGTCAGACAATTGTATAGGATATGTACAAATGTAAGCAGTAGAATGATTATAGCTGTTTTGTCAACTAACAGGCTAAGCTATTTCTATAATTCAAACCTAGAAAAATGCAATAATTACCTAATATGCTGATACGATTACATTTAATTGGGAAAACAAGCTGATGCTTTTAGTTGCTTTGACATTCCTTGTAACCTCTAGAAATGCTGATTGGAAGGTCGGCGGTTCGAATCCGCGTGACGGGGTGAGCTCCCGTTGCTAGTCCCAGCTCCTGCCAACCTAGCAGGTCAAAAACATGCCAATGTGAGTAGATTAATAGGTACCGCTTCAGCGGGCAGGTAATGGCGTTCCGTTTGGTCATGCCAGCCACACGACCATGGAAGTGTCTACGGACAAACGCCGGCTCTTCGGCTTTGAAACGGAGATGAGCACCGCCCCTTAGAGTCGGACACGACTGGACTTAACGTCAAGGGAAACCTTACCCTCTAGTCCTCGGTTAGAGACCACAATTGGGACTGGCAAATTGGTCGTTAAGCAAAGTGACTAAGTGAAACTGTTACTGTGCTTATGATCTCATTTCAGCTTTCCTTTGCTTTACAGACCTGCAAAGGTCATAAATGCAAGGATTGGCCATAAAGTTACTTTTTCATCACTGTCATAACTGCAAACAGACACTAAATGAGGCAGTCACTACACAAGATCTACCTGTACTTCACATAGTTTGAAAAGTGGAAACATGCAAAACACAATTAAAATATTGCCTTGAGAACTGAGAAACCAGAATATGAATATTTATAAGTACCTTCAGAATAAATTGTATCTTTCAAGTTCTAACACCAGTTCAAATCTCTGCTATTTTTCAAGCAAGATGTAAAGGAAACTATGATATTCTATCAATGAAGACTGACATAAGCAGCATTCAGAGGACATGCTAACCTAAATATATTTATAGCTAGCTTGTAATTCAAACCTAGACCTTGACTCAACTATGATTAAAGTTGATCACTTTAACTTGGTTTTTACCCAAGATTTACTGTAGATATACTCACTAAAACCTGGGCATATTAAATGGTCCAGATCCAGAAGGGAGGTTATTTTGAAGTTAATCCCTACCTTCTGGCCTCTAGACAGAGAGACTACAGTGTCTACAAAACAGAGTTACTCTAACATACTATCTTTTCTCCTGATTTTTTTTAATGCTCTGTTTCCTTCTTAGGATTAGGTAAAAACCCCACCAAAAGGTTCTGACTCAAACGGATCACTGCACAAGTTTTGTTAATGAAGAAACAAAAAGCAAAAGCACAAATTATCAGCTGGAATATCAGCCAAGATAAGCAGCTCCCTACAAATTGGGCCCTTGTTTGCTGGGTTCTCTGGTACTGAATCTCAGGGTATGCAAAGCTCTTCATTCTGAAACATTTCAAGTGAAAAATATCATAAAGATCTATTTTAAATGTGAAACTGGACATCTTGCACATTTTTGAAGATTTGACATTTGAAACAGAGCTGTTGTGAGTGCAAAACACCTCTAAAATGCTGCAAAGCATGCACTTCACACTCAAAATAGTAGTTTCATACCTTGAAAGGGATGTTTCATGAAATAAAGATCCAAAATGCAATATGCTAAACAAAGATTTACACAGAGTGCTACGCTAGCTTAAGCTTGCTGCTATCAACAGAACTAAATCTAGTGAGTAGTCAGTAAACTTACATAAGTCACACAAATAGCTTGTGACTCTCGAAGTTGCAACTGAGTATTTCATTTCCATGTTGTTCCGCAAAACTGCTATCAATTGTCTCCTTGGTTCCCTTTAGCCTCATGAATTTTATATAAAAAAGGAACATAAGTTTAACAGTTTTCTTTAAGAGGTCAGCATGTGCCTTACAGTTCTCTATTTTTGGTATAAGGAAACAAGAACAACCATTATCTGACCAAAAAAAAAAAAATCTAGAGAAAAAGAGCCATCAGCACAAATGCTTTAATTCAAAAGAGAAGAAACTAGCACATTAACGTATAGCCGAGTATTGTTTATTTTAAACTGCTTGAATTGAGTAGCCTGTTTATTATTATAAATTACATTGGCATTAGATAACAAAAACTGCACCCTAAAGGTGACGTCTATATCAATTCAAAGCTTCTTCGCAGATGCACAAACAGTTGTGGGCCTGCTGATATCTTGGTGTGGCAGAGGAAGAATGCAGGCTGAAGCTGCAGGAAGCTCACATGGTGTCTCAAGGGAGTTCCCTCTCACCGCAGACCAAGACTCACTTGTCAGTCAAGCTATTTTGGGTACAGGCTTATTGGTCTTCCAGAAGACCAGAAGACCCATATTCAAAAACAGCTCAAGTGACAGGTCACAGGTTCAGTGGATGAGCTGCAAGAAACTTTTGAGGGCATTCATTTCTGATCCACTGGTTGCACTTAGGGTCACTCACACTACAAAACTGGTAGGATATTTGTCAATTTCACACCAGCTCCCAAATAACCTATATAGGATAATCTGATCTCAGATGTTTACCAGCAAGCAGCTTGACAGCAGATTAATCTGTTACCAAAAACATCCCTTCTTTCCAAAAACAGTATTAGTTTGCATACTTCTGCTCAGTTTTTAGGAAAATACTGAATGCAAGTGCAAAAAACCCAGCAAAAGTGAGACAATGATTAAAATGTCTCCCTGTGCAGTGCTGATTTTCTACTTCCATTTTTTCCCCTCTCTTGTTGTATTTCATTTGCTAAACAAAGGAGCACTAAAAAAAAAGCTTACCTCCCTACAGTTCACTACCACCTTCCACTGTACTCTGTTGCATGTGTAAACCAGGCCTCAACTGTGCCTTAATCACATCCAGCTTAGGCCAGTACAATGTATTCTACAAAGAGGTATTTATGGAAGGCATACATTCAGAATAAGGGACGTGGTGGCGCTGCAGGTTAAACCACTGAGCTTGCCGATCAGAAGGTGGGCAGTTCGAATCCACGTGACCGGGTGAGTTCCTGTTGCTATTCCCAGCTCCTGCCAACCTAGCAGTTCGAAAACATGCAAATGTGAGTAGATTAATAGGCACTGCTTCAGCGGGCAGGTAACAGCGTTCTGTTTAGTCATGCCAGCCACATGACCACAGAAGTGTCTACGGACAAACACCGGCTCTTTGGCTCTGAAACGGAAATAAGTACCACCCCCTAGAGTCGGACACAACTGGACTTAATGTCAAGGGAAACCTTTACCTACATTCAGAATATAATTTACAGGGCGAAACTAAGCCTCTAATATTACTCCATCTATTCTGTTACATAATTTGATTCTAAGCCCAATTCAGTGTACTTTAATTCCTGATACTGCCTGAGGCTAATATTTTAAGAACCACTTACTCTATGTCTCTGCTGCATCTGAAGCACAATACTGTATAAATTGAGTTACAGCCTTTCCATTTGATGCCTAGGCTTTAGAATAGCACTCTTTTAAATAAGCCCACATTTCATGCTGTTTAAAACAAAATATACAGAACTTCACACTGTTCAAAACAAGATATACAGTGTTTTAGTTAGAGAAACACATTTGACCTTTGCAGAGCAAAATAGGGGGTACAATCCAAAAAATATGTGAGGCCAGGAAGAAGCATTGGGCAGGATCAAGATAAACACTGGGCTTTTTTAGTTAACCTGATTGAACATGACTGCTTCTTGCATATTTATTTTCACCTTATCACACCTTAAGAGCACCGTCAAATTGTCACAGAACCGAAGCTATTATTCAAGCACTTCAAAAGGATGAAAAAGAGCTTGCCATCCATCTGAAAGCAGAAAGAGTGGGTACTAGTTGCAAATGCAAGTCCAAAGGAAGTCAATTCTACAATCTGGAAGCAATCCAGAAGACCCTTTCTAAATAACAGACGTTTACAGCTAGGAGAATTTTCAAGGAAGACAAGCAGAAGACGACCATCTTACAGCTCATTCCAACAGGCTGTTCCTTCCCTGTTGCCACCAGCTGCAATGTGAGAAGAAGAAAGGCAACCTCAAAGACTGCTCCAGCTAGGCATTCCACACGTCCTGCCCACAGAGCCATCTGCCATGCCATGTTCTGGGGGAAGGTTTTTGATCAGCTGTAAATATACAGGCACATTTTTCCTGCCTAATCTTCCTTAATTGGGTAAATCTTCCTTTTACATAAATATAATAAATCCACATTAGGGTATTGGACTAGGATTGGAGAAATCAGGTTCCTCAGCCACGGAATTTCATTGAGTGACTTTGGAGCAGTCCTTCTCTCTCAGCCCAACCAACCTCACAGAGCTGTTGGTGGGGGATAAAATTGGAGAAGTGCTACATACACTGTCTTGAGCGCCTAGGGAAATGAGATATAAATGTAACAAATAAAGCTTAGAAACAAAACCTGAAGAAAATAAAACATTTACTGCAAAAAGACCGGAGGAGGTTCTATCAGCTGCTTCCTCTACTAGCTTTCTTACCACCATCAGAACTGAAACCAATGGTGAAATAAAAGCTACACAGCTACTAACAATGTACATCAATTGCACAAACACTATGGTTAAAGCTACACCAACAAACTAGTTTCTATATTAGTTTAAGGGGTGAAAGTAACCATTAACTTCACCACATTTACCACAAATCTGTTATCATATTACAAGGACATGAGACATTTATAGCAGTTTCTTACTATCTACATTTATTGATTTTAACAGTGCATTGCTGACTAAATACAAATGGCAAAGAAAAACAGAATGCATTTGTAAATTACACAATTTTGTAATTTAAAATTTAATAACAGGGTTGCTAACTATGCACATCACATAATGAAAAACATATAGGCTTTGCATTACCTTACCTTGCCTTACTATAATGTAAGAAACTGATTACTGCAAAGGTAATTCTAAAAACTCTGAAATAAGGAATTGCATTTCTAACAGATGCAGACTGCTCAGCAAATTTTCCCAGGCTAAGCTACTTAAAACTGATCAGTTCTTTTTTTAATTATTTCTGCTATAATCATATGTATAGAAAAACAGAAGTAACTCTTGACTGTTACTGTCAAATTCCATGATAAAAGCTGTTGCTTTATTAAGTCAACATACTGATCACAAAGTAGTATGCAGTCTTTTGAACTCTACAAAACTGTTTGTCAGATAAAATAATAAAAAGGGAGAAAAACCAGCAAATATTGAAGGTATGTAGTCTGCATTTCATAGGTTGTGTTCCCACGACATACTAACCCAGAAGCTAGCCAACCAAATTAGAAACTACCTTCTAGTGCAAATCCAAACATGAGGTTTGCTTTAGGTTCAATATATTATGGAAATACAGAAAATTGGTCAAGCAATTAACCTACAGTACACAAGATTTGCAAAAATAATTAGTCTTGAAATATACTTGCGACTTTCAAAGTAAATACACTCTGGATTACAGCCTTGATGTACTTCCTCCCATACTGTAAACATTAGCAGACTATTTCCCACTCTCTCAATGAATTCTAATCAGCAAGTGTTAATTATGGTGTATGATCCCATTATTATAATAGGAAAGTTTATTCCCAGCTTTTAATGAATACTTCTTGATAAAAATGGCTACTTTTTTAGACAATCAGTAGCCACAAATAATAAAATATCTGTGGATGGGTTGGCTAACAACTCTGAATTTATTCACAATCCTGAGGTGTGAGATTGGTGGAAGTGGCTGAGATTTCTTTCAAATTTAGGGGAAAAAAACACAATTATGTAGTTACTACGCTGCAATTTCTGTTATGGCAAACGGTGAAGGAAGGGCATTCACATCTTAATTGTTTCAAATGATTCACAACCTCAGTAAGATGGAAAACTAAGAAGAGCCACTGTGCATATTAATCATTCCCTTTCCACAACAGTTCTTGGAGCCGACCTGCTTTCTCCCTCCCTATTTATCTCCCCAAAGCCCCTTTCCAAAACCGCTGGTCATCCCACTTAAACGACGATGCTTCCAAGGCCTCACATCTGCACCGAAACTGGACTTGCTTTATCCAACCTCTCGGTATTCCTCCGCGGACCTTTTAGCGCAAACTAATTAGGTACCGCGCGGGAGCACGGACGAAATTGTAATTTTATGTCCCGGAAGCCTGAACTTTCACGGAATTTGGGATTTGAGCGAGGCCCGCCCAAATCCAGGAGAAGTGGGCCGCCCCGCTTAGGCCTCACAGTGGAAATAATGCATTTCAGGTGCGTTTTGCCACTTGCATACACGCCCCTCTAGGGACTGGCACCGCTACATAAATGAAAAGAAGAGCCGTTTGGCGCAGGGTCGTTTCCTTCGCCTACGGAAAGGAGAAGGAAACATCTAAGGAAAGGAAGTTTTTCTCACCCAGCTTCGTGCCGAGGAGGCCTGTGGCTTTCTTCTCCTTTTAGCCACCCAGAAATACAAATCGCTCTGAGGGCTGAGCTCGCTCTCCTTAGGCTTTACCCCCAGCACCCCCTTCGGCTGCTGCCCCGCCGGATTATCACCGCTCTCCTTCGCAGGGCCGCCAGACGCTCGAAGTTTCCTGCCTGAGTCAAACCGGGAAATAGCGCCAGGAAACACCCTTCCTCCCACTCCAGCTCCACCCCCGTCCCGGCTCAAACCCTCGGCCATCCCTCTCGAAAGCCGTCAGTCCGCCCAGCACACTATCCGCGGCTCCTCCTTCCGCGCGAGGGAATCCCTTCCGATTTTCACGCCGGCTTGCAATGGGAGGGAGCGGAGACCTCGAGCGCTCCTTCTTCTCACAAAGAAAAGTTACTTTCTAGATACAAAGCTGTGCATATATGGTCGTATGTGATGTCATTGGGTTAACTGCCACTCTGGAGTGTTTACTAAGGGAAAACAGAAGCCAAGTTTGCTAGATTAGTGTGTCCCGCTTAACCATAAACTGAACTTGCAATATGCTTGACTGATAGGTACTTCGTGGTTTTGGCTTAGTAGTGGGAATCACACACCCAACCGCATCTTCCATGAGCACTGTGAGCTTTAAACTTTTGCATCTAGTATTATAATCTTAGCAAGTCCTTTTTCAATATAGAATTTGAGATGGATCCTGTATCAGCAGGCATAATGAAAATGTACAGTATAGCCAAAGAACCCTTGCTCTATAGAGCTCCCACATTTTTATGCTCGCAGCACCCTCATTGAGGGGAAAATTGAGCACTGGTTGAGTGGAGGTGGCATATTAGATGGTCCATTTTTTATGAAAGGAGGACAGGTGATTAAAAAAAAATGAGATAACCAAAGGCAAACAGCCTGAAATGGTATGATCTTTAAGGATTATAGGGAGACTTAACCCTTTGGCAGATGCCTTCTTATACCAAAAAGTGGGGCCGCTTGCCACACTGCGGCTGAGGGGATTCTTGGTGCGCCGTGACCCTGGAGCTGCAAGAAGCCCAAGCTGCAGCACAAAGCCACCCCTGGAACTCCCAGCTGCCCCAGCCCAGGCCTAGCTGCAGTTCCCACCCTGCACTTTGAGACCTCTGCTGCCCTCCACTCCACCACCACAGCTGACCTTCGCCAAGTTCTTGCTCCAACTGCTGACAAGGCATGCCCAGTCTGGCCCTTTGTGCCAAGAAGCCCCTTTATGCCACACTGGAGCAAGAATTTGGTGAAGGTCAGCTGGGGTGGCGGAACACAGGGCAACCCTAGAGCCATGGCATGCCAAGAAGCCCCTTTGCACCGCGCTGCTGGGCCAGGCTGGAGCTGGGCTTCGCACTGTGCTGCAGCTCTGGAGCTCTGTAGGAGGAAGGAGGAAGCCTCACAAATGGCCAGCAGCTTCCAACATGAGCTGTAGAGTGTGCACCAGAAGCGCCCCTGGAGAGTCTGCGGATGCTTCTGGCATGTGCTCGCTGCTGGCCTTTCTCCTTCTGCATACCTTAGAAAATGACTTTTGTGTTTCCTTCTGATAATTCTCCATGCAGATCACTACTGTATAAGCAATACTGTACTGTGGTCATGGAGACAGTCCAGTGTTAACTAAAATTTTCAGCAGATCATTTATAGTGATCTGTGGTTCTGTTTTGCAGAATGACCAGTTTGGGGCCAGTTCTCACTGAGATTTGTTTGTGGTCTTCAAGCCATGTGCCGTAATCATTGAAGGGATTGTATATTTGCAGTATAAGGAAAGCATTACATTCACATTATTTGTGAATTGACAATGCAGAAAACATCACGTCATACAGCTAGTCCTCAGTAAATGACAGTAATTGGGATCGGGAACTCTGTCGCTAAATGCTGTGGTTGTAAACTGCACATAAAGTGTCCTGTGAATGCACTGACCTACAAGGGCAGCTCCAGTTGTGGCCGTTATCCCGCACGGACATTAGGCACAATGTCACGAGATTGCCATTTGTGACTTCCTGCCAGCTTCCCCACTGACTTTGCTTGTCGGAAGCCAGCAGTGAAAGTTGCAAATGGCAATCATGTGACTGCAGGATGCTGCAACCATCATAATTGCAAGCAGTTCCCAAGCACCCGAATCATAATCACACGTTCTTGGGGATGCTGCGACGTCTGCAACTTCAAGGACTGGCCATAAGTCTACTCAGTCAGCACCGTCGTAACTTTGAAGGGTCACTGAATGAATGGTTGTTAACGAAGGACTACGTGTAATTAGAAAATTTAAAAGCTTAGTAATATTTACTACGAATGCCAAACAATTAACTATATACAGCATAATAACAAATCCTAAAATACTTTTCCAGTGCTAATTTTACTGAAATTTGGTATTTATCACAGCCACTACAGTTGTGAATTTAATTTCATCAGAAATAATTATATATTGAAGAGTGGAAAAGCAAACTCAATCCAACATCACTAGCATTATGTTTAGGGATAATTGGTAATTTATGCACTAGCATACACTTAATGGAAAAATTTAAACAGTTTGTTTTACAACATTTGTTTTGCAGTTTGTGCCTCACAGAGGAAAATAAATATATGGCTTGGTCAGACAAACATTCACATATAAAATTAATGATAGTTTCATTATTTACATTTGTACAGTTTCAAGTGTACTATCTATACATTTGTACATATGTATGAGAAACCTAGGACTGAAATACTGTGACCAATCAAAACAAAATGCTTGCCACATAAATCAAAGGACCTTTAAGCTAATGCCACAATGTTTCAAAGAAGTTGTTGCTTGAGTATAATTTCATGCTTGTATGTCACGCTAAGTTTGCTCCATCCCAGCCATGAGTGACAAAGCTAAAGATTCCACTGTTAATTAAAAAAAAAGTAAAGTATTTAGGATCAAAATAGAGGAAATTGCCTTTTGAACAAAACGTATCACAGGTGGATAAATCTAAATCTAATTTGTTTTTACAAATTAGTGTCAAGTTACACATATTTCTAACAACATTCTTATTAAAATATACTAATATTCCACAACATAGGATATAATTATTTTCTGGTAGCTATTACTATGATTAAAAGTATTTGGGGCTACAAGTATTAAGAAAGTAGTATTGCATGCTTTATTCTAAATGTTTAACAACGCTTATAAAAAAATACTTTTCCCCTTAAATACTCACAATGTGGAAAAGAGCCTCTACAGACTGCTTTGTTTAGTACTGTCACAAGAAACATATGGCAGTTTTTAAAATCTGATTCCATCTTTGTTATGGATTCCATTCTAAAAATAATGAAAGATAATTTAGGCAGACAGTATAAACAAAAATCAAGTTGTTTTGGGAAAAAATAGTTATTCCTTTTTAAGTGATAATATAAAAATATTTGTAGTACAAAACTTTGAACAGGAAATGTTTTTATTACAAAGGTATAAACACTTTGTTAACTGGATCTTTTATTCTTTGTACTACATTCAATTGCAGTATCATAGAAATCAATGTTTTATCACTTGCAACAAGTGTACCTTGAAAACTTGGTGGAATAGTTCACTCTACTCTGTAAACTCTAATTTTATTCTTATCATGTTATGGTGCATATTTTTTAAATATGTGATCTTTACCATTCAGGCTGGATGGCTGGTATGTTATCTACAGCAGATTCAAGCGTCAGTAGAGATGGGATATAACTCTATTCCTACCTCGTATGTTTTATATAGTTTGCCACAGATGCCCCATTAATGAAGTCAATGTATTATCATAGTCATGGCTGCTTCCCAGTGGCAACCCACAAACCATTGCTGAAACTATTTTTAAGAATCACAATTTGAAATAAGCAACAGAATTAAATTGTTATTCTCTGGATACAGCTGATGGCTATGTTTTCTCCAGCATTATATAGGAACTAGATGAATACCCAGAGACAATACCAAATTATCTGATGCTAGAAAGATGCCTGTGCATCTCTACAGGACCATATTAAGTAACAGTTGATAACCCCTAATTTTCACAAGCTGAAAACACTTCAAATGGTATTTCAAGATGTCCAAGATTTCTCAATATAAGAGAATTCTAACCAAATAGCTATTTGGTACCATAGAGAAAAGGGCTCTAATAATGTAATTCCTTTTATTGTTGATTATGTCTAATTTATTTTCTGAATGTACAATTTACAACATTAAAAGACACACTGATTGTGAAGCTAACATGTGTCCAGAAGTGATAAGATCCAATGTAAATGAATTCCATTGTGGCCTACACAATTAGTCTGTCAACACTGTACTGCATCTTACTTGTATGGCTTCACACAAAGAATAAATGTCAGTAAAAAAAGTCCCAATTTTGTAAACTGATTGTGATGCATATGATTGAGCAGGTACTTACTTCCAAGCTCCCAAACCAGCTTGCCAACGATCTGCAAACATCAATACTAGGTTCAGAACTTTCATTATTGCTTCTTTCACAAAGCTAACCTGGAAATGAAATTTAAAATACCATGTAGACAGACTCTTTTCATTAACATGATTAGATTATAAAGCCAATGTTCCTTGCAAAACAAACTGTTTCATCACAAATTAGAACTTCACATCCCACTGTGGTTAACTTTTTGGAAAAAAGGTAAAAACCTAACTGGAAGCTGAGCACGAAATCAACATCTAATGACCACAATCAAGCCCTGTTACACTGAAGTTCACAGACTAAGTGCTTCCAATTCTGTGCTAGAATGTGGCAAATTTATTATATAATTCATGATACAGATGTATAAGAAGAGTTCTCCAGAATTAAAAGAATATTTTTTTCCAATTTTAGTTTCTATGTGAAACTATTTGAACTGTCAGACTAATGAAAAATTTTGAGTGTATTAGTATAATGTGTATTTATTGGTTTAATATATCTTGCTATTTGATTACTTTTATTTAGGAGAGAGGTATTTTTGTAAATATTTCTTTCTACAGCACAGTAAGATTGTTAGCTACCCAGAGTCTTCAGGAATAGGTAGCATAAAGAAAAGTAAAGCAAAATCACACTATAGAAATACCCATATTCCAAACACATCTACAGGAAAAAAGAGTTTTGCTCACGGACCTATACAAAATACATTATACTTCTAAATACACTAAGCTAAATAAACCAAAGGAGCAAAAAGTCCGGAAAACTATAGATTTTTTTTTCCAAGGAAGATGGAGAGAACTTTATGTCTACAAGCCTCCTTTTATTTATTATCCTCGAAAACTAAACTTATTTTCCCAGATGAGCAAAAGTTTAAACAGGAAAATAACAATCTAATCTTATAAATGAATTCTGTGGTGCCCTGGATTATCCATCTATCCATCTCACATCCCTTTTAGATAAGCAATACTACCCCAAACAATGAAACAGCAGTAAACAATAAAAAGTAGTAAACAAAATGAAAGGCAAGAGATAGGAAAAAAAGAGGAAATTTAACTAAATCTAGTTTACAGTAACACCATTTGCTATGCCTTTATACTTTTCTGCCCTTGTACTATCCTATTTTTATTGAAAGCTTCATAATTCATGAAGGAAATGAAACACAATTTTGAAATAGGAATTCTGCAAATCTACTCATTGGGGTGATTTTAAGGCAAATATATCAAACTGGAAAAAGAAGAAACAAAAACTGGAATATGAAAAGTTAGAAAAAGAAGTTAAAGAATTATATAAAGTTTTTAATTCTGCTAAAATGGAACACTATCATGTGCTAGCTACCCAATACTTATTTAATAATATAAAACAAGATTATCAGGAGCAATGAGAAAAAAGCAGTAAATTACTGGCTTCTAGACTGAAAAAATACCAACCAAACAATAGTATCTCTAGTAAGGATTATCAGGAAAGTATATGATGACTAGAATTTGATAAACCAGCAGTTTTTTCATTTTTATATATGATTTTACAATGCAGATTCAAGGGTCTTAGAAAAACAAATTAAAGATTGGGGGGGATAAACCTCTTCACAATTATTTAGCCAGATTTTTATCACTTCAAGAACAGATAACTTTCAGGTTAATGACAAAAGGTAAACTTCCTGGACCAGATGTTTTTCTTACTGATTACTGTAATACTTCTATTGATTTTCTTGTTCTAATACAACTGGAGGTTTATAATGGCACATTTCTGAATAAAGTTCTTCCTTTTTTAGTTAACAAACCTTTCATAACTGTTGTTTTGAGGCTGGTCTTGATGATTATGCAAGTTATCACTTGATTTCATTGTTGAACATTGTTGCTAAAATTTTAACAGTGACTATGGCACAAAGACTTGAAAAGGCATTACTTTCAATAATTTTTCCTGTGCAATCTGATTTTACAAACATTACATCTTGGATAATATTAAATTATCAATCAATATATTTAGAGACATAATCAGATCAATTGGATTTGGCAATGGTTGTTTCATCAGTTATGGAGATGGCTTTCAGTATGGTCCAATTTAAATTTCTAGAATATTTTTTGGTTAAAGACCATTTTCCTTTTGATTTTATTATGTGAATTAAGATGTGGTAATTGTAATCCATGCGACAGGGTTATCACCAATGGAATTATTTTTTCATACATTAAGATGCCTCATGAAACTCATCAAGGACGTTAGCCATCTCTTGTTAATTTGACTTTGGAACTTCTGGCCTGTTTTATCAAGCAGTTGAAGGATAGTTCGAGTATTAAGTTAACTGAACATTGTTATTATATTGATGATACATCTTGTCTATAACTATCAAAATGTATGGATATAATACAATTAGGTAAGCTATCCAATTATTGAATTATTTGAAAAGAAGTCTAATATATTTCCTTTAAGGTAGTATATTAAGGTATCTATAGATAATAATAATAATAATAATAATAATAATAATAATAATATGCCACCTGACTTCCAGGACCTTATATATAGCTTTAATCCTTTTAAATATCTTGAATTATTCCAAAGAAGATGTCCTAGGTGGTAAAGATATTATTAATAAAATGAATGTAATTTCAAGACTAATACATACTTCCAGAGGGATTCCTATGTTAAAACATGCCAGATATTTTAAAAAGATTGGTAAGATGCTGAGTAAGTTTATACAGGATGGAAAACATCCAGGTTTTTATTATTGAAATTATTGTATTATTGAAATTAAGGCTTTCCTATGAAAATGGGGAGTTGAACTTTGTCAATTTTAAGGCCTGTCACTTGATCTCTATTTCCTGTTAGGCAAATCTACTACAGATGCAACTAGAAAGTTATTATTGGACCCTGCTGATCTCCTTGGCAGGCGTTTGGCTCCAAATTAAGACAAAAGTCAACTATTTTTCCAGCATTAAAGGCTGCAAGACATATTTGGATGATATTTGGAAAAAAGCTTAACTTTCGTCTCTCTTCTCATGACAACCTGACACTTCGAGATAATCCCTGTTTGAAGACTGGAGGTAAATCTGTTTTGGAACAAAACAAAAAATGGCACTACAACTACTTTACATCATCTTATTGTTAATCCTGCCTTCAAAACATTCGCTGTGTTGTAGGAAGAATTAGGAACCTTTTGTCCCTGTTTTCACAAACCAATTAGTTTTTTAAAAATTATTAAAATATGTCTTATGATCTTAAAATGAGATTTATTCAACAGAAGGATGTTTAGCAAGGGTTGATGATCAACATCAATATGTTGGAAGTGTAATATACTGGAACTGCAGGCCTGTGCCACATTGGACTGTCTTAATTATAAAGCTTGGTTATCACTTTATTAAATAAGTTTTGGGGAAAATAACACTTGATAGCGAAAGGTCCCCTGTGCAAGCACCGAGTCATGTCTGACCCTTTGGGGGCATGCTGCTTTCGCGAAGTTTTATTGGCAGACTACAGAGCGGGGTAGTTTGCCATTGCCTTCCCAGTTGTCACCTTCCCCAGCAAGCCGGGTAACTCATTTTACCAACCTTGGAAGGATGGAAGGCTGAGTCAACCTGAGCTGGCTACCCAAGAATCCAGCTTCCGCTAGGATCGAACTCGGATCATGGGGAGAGTTTCGGTTGCAATGCTGCTGCCTACCACTCTGCACCACACGAGGCCATAAAATAACACTTTAAAATGTCAATATGGTTTTGAGCTACATACTAAAAATTTGGAATTTGCCAATCCATGAAGAACTCTGGATTACCATGCGTGAGATGTGGCCAAACAGACTGATGGAAAAAATCTGCTATACCTGATTTACAATGCTGGATTGATATGTGCTCAGTCTTTACTGACATAATACTGTCAGTCTGTCCAATACTTCAATAGAAAACAAGTTCAGAGGTGGTCAAACAAGTTCATTCTATGTGGTCAATGTGACATTCCAAATATCAATTTGCATTCCTTATGGTTCAACTGTTAGAAATTAATACTTCCCAACCCCTTACAAATGTTATACACATTCTATACCAGTAATATTTGGTGTTACCTTTTCTCTCAGGAGACAACGATCATGGATTGTAGAAAGATATCTATAATGTATTTTGATTAATTGATCTAAATCTTTTGCTTCTTCTACTTGATGTTGGAACTCCAAACCTGTACTGTGAAGAATCTTGTAAAAGGAGGCAAAATGAATAATGAACCAAAATTTGCATTTAAATCCATTTTCTCTAGATTTCTATGAAAAATCTTTGCTCAGAGAGTTCAATTTTCAGAGTACAAGACATTTCATATTACAACAAGTGGCAGTTAGATAGTTAGGGTAATGAATGTATTTCCCAGATTAAAATAAACATAGTTTCAGAGCTTAACCCACTATTTTTAAAATAGTTTGAAACTACATCTAAGAAAGAATCCCTAAAATGTAGCTAAAGACTGGAAATGTTAAGCTTTGAATATTTGTCAGCAAGTATGACTCTAAGTAAGAATCTGAATTTCTTCTTTCCAATCATAAATATTATTTAGGAAGGGTACAGGTTATTGTTATTATATGGAGAATAAATACTGGTTTTCTCTCTATATTCCTATTAGCAGATATAATGACAATATGCCTGGAATAGTTTAGAATGCAAACTAAAACTAAATTGACGTAGTTAATAAATTTACTTGGCAGTGTTTGGTATTAGCAAGGATATATTACAGAAGTAATCATGTATTTGAAAAGCATTTTATTTTAGCAGAATTTGGTATTTAAAATCTAAAGAGCCACTAAGCTGAGCATGGCAATCATATACCCAACTTTTAATTAAAGCCCAGATAAAGATGTACAGTACTTTTGCTGTACAAATTAAGAAACAGTCCAAAATCACTTCAGATTGTTTACAAAAAGTTATTTTTAATCTTACTGAAATGTACTGTACATCACGTACCCTAGTCATAATGTAGTTGTGCAGGCTGTTGACAAAGTGCATGAGTTTCATTCTTAAAAGGAACATGCGATGAGTTTGTTGTTTAATGGGTTCCGACTGAAATCCAAACTGAAGAACTGCTTCTTGATCAAGTACAGAACCTCTATTACTCTGGGGCTTTTCTGCCGCTCTGACTAGTTCTTAAGAAGGAAATGCAATAAAATAAAATATTAGGAAAAAAGCAAAATATTATAAATTACAACAACTCTTACAACTAAATGTTTTTAAGTGAAATGTTCAGCTTTCTGAATGTACTGCTCTAAATACATATTCAAAGAATAGAGGAGGATTGATGTAAAGATGGCAAAAAGCAGGACAAGACTAATTAAAATGCAGTAAGAACCTGTAAAGTGACTGTATACTACCCAGAGTAATTTGATTGGGACAGTACAAAATTTTGCTAATTACTTCAGAGTGGTAGGCGGCAGTATTGCAACCGAAACTCTCCCCACAACCCGAGTTTGATCCCAGCAGAAGCTGGATTCTCTCTCGGGTAGCCGGCTCAGGTCGACTCAGCCTTCCATCCTTCCAAGGTCAGTAAAATGAGTGCCCAGCTTGCTGGGGAAGGTGACAACTGGGGAAGGCAATGGCAAACCACCCCGCTCTATAGTCTGCCAAGAAGATGCCCCAAAAGCAGTGTCCTCCCAAAAGGGTCAGACATGACTCGGTGCTTGCACAGGGGACCTTTCACCTTTACCACAAAACAAACAAACATTAATATATTTTTGAAATCCTCCCCAAAATAATGCAGTGGAGAATATGCAGCCTTGCTTGGTAAAGACTGACAGCTTAGGTGTATGAAGAAGCAAAGGGGGATTAAATACAGTATTCTGATAAAAGGCAGAGCTAACTAGAATGATGACTGTGCATTGCAATGTTACCTTGGACGTTTTTTATGTCCTTTTTATGTTCAATTGATCTCAGAATTTAAAGTTTTTACACTGCAGTAAAACCTTGATTTAACAAACTATTTAGGCAAAAGGAGTATTTGTTGAAGCCAAATGTCCATTAAACCCACGCTGATGTATCTGACATAGTTTCTATCATTGCACAAATGTATAACCAGTGTTTTACATCACATGGGTCAATTTTCACCATTTGCACAAACGCATTAAAATGTCCATTGTTTCAGGTAAACTCTAAAACAAAATGTTGCCTGATATGTTTGAAGTTCACTGAATGGAAAATCTAGGCTCTACTGTAACTTCTCCTTTCATACCCCCTTACATTTTAATTTTTATCCTTCACCCTTTTCTATCCTTAAGGAGATAATGTAAGAGAAAGAATCCCTTGGGCACCAGGTGTTAAATGTTGTGGGGAGGGAGTTTGTGTGTTTCTAATCCTAGTGCACCGCCCAGAGTCACTTGTATGAGATGGGTGGCCATATAAATCATATATAACAAAACAAACAAATAAATAAATAAATGCATTATACTTCCATAGGAGCTGGAGGTAGTATGGTTTTTAGAATGATATTTCCATTATAGAGAATTAAACATACCCATCAATCCTCTTACCATGAAACCTCAACACATCCAGACTGTATTTGGCCCACTTTATTTGTAACAACAGGAGAAAAACTTGATTATAGATTTTCTGACATTCAACACTTATAACTATATCCACTGGCCAAGGGACCTAAGTAGGAAAACAAAACAAAAATATTTTTTCAGTAACCATTTACCTTTAATATTAAACCCTTCATTTCAGTACAAGCCAGTATTACCTTGTAACTCAGTATTAAGCCATCTAGTGTATGAACAGGCAACTTCTTCTTTGCTATATCAACATTTTCGCATAGAATTGACAACCTATATACGAAAACATGTTCATTATCAACTATTTATTCCAAAGTAGATGATTATTTGGTTAATGAAATTCAACACAAAAGTTTTCAGATAAGATCCACCATCTACAATTACTTCTGTTGCAAACTTTGTAATGGGAAATTTGATTTCGACATGGGATATTAGATATTACAGAAATTGTTACATTCTAAACCAGTCACTGGTACTTGCTCTTAAACTGACGTAATTAGTGGCTGCTTCAAATAATTTAAAATTGAGGTTTCCTAGTTATTATATCTGAACTTTTCTTAATTTTAACCTCTAAAAATTCACTCATCCCAAATTAAAGCCATATTACAACAAAGCCCATTACCAAGATCTCCCTTACTATTAGCAATAGCCCGGGTAGTAGTAACATGCAAATTTATGTATTCACATTTAACTTACATTAACTTAGTTTATGTTAACCTCACAAAAGTAGAATATGCAAAGGTTAATGCTTCAAATTCCATTACAATGCATTTAAAATTCAATTCCTTTTACAACAGTGGCACATCTATGGCAAATCCTTCCTTCTCTACTAGATATAGTTACTTTATTACCTTAAGCTATCCTCTGGATAACGTTGTCCAACTGCTTCTTGAAGCTGGACATTTAGGAATGCTTCACTCTGCCACGTGTCTTTCTCTCGTATTTTATCAAAAATAGATGTGTAGAAGTCATACATTGTATCACCAGCCTCAAGTAAGAAAAAGTTTCTCATTGCCTGCAAGTATTCTACCAGCCTAAGCAGGAAATACAAATTTCATAATTTGAACACTGCGATCTAGTCCCCTCTTTGAAACCATCCATCACAACAGCACATAGAAGAAATATCCTAGTGGCTGTGACTAACAGCTGAAGAATAAACAAGAAGGACTTGGACTTAAGCTGAACAAGGAAATGTCTACTGCAGCATACTGAAAATATACATTAGCTACATGTCATAATTGGCAACTTATGTAAATTCTTACCTGTAATCTTTCTTCAAAGTTTGCATTAAATTCCCACAACAGTCTAGATACTGCTTGTTAATGTGAGGATAAAGACAAGATCTCAGCGTCAACTCAAATGTCTGGCATGTTACTGATTCAGATGACCTATCTACACAAACATCACCAGCAGTAAGCATCTCATGTATGTTACCCTGATCCAAATATAGTCTGCAAAAAAATACACACACATACATACATACATACATATATATATATAAATTTTAGATCCTCCATATTAATTCCAATAAGTAAATACAAAATTTGTATAAATATGCTAGAGATAAGCAAACCATACAGAAATTACATGGATAACAAACAGTCTCTCATTTTGAGAGACAGATTTCCACAGGTTCTGTAGCTGTGTCGACTCTTAGCGACCAAACAGATAGTTTTTCTCCATGATTATTATTTTTCCCGCATTATCGCCAAACATAGTTCCTGAAGACTTTGTATTATCTAGACATATCTGACATAAACTGGGGTATACATGCAGTTAGGATAAATAAAGCCTCCCTAATTTTCACATCTATCTGGACAGTTTTTTTTCAAAAAATATGTAAGATATCAGACTATTGTGATTTATGTTAGGAACTAGCTGTATAAGAAGAAAAGGAACTGCTCCTGAAAAATTGGTTATTTACAAATATGATTCTAATGTATTTATTCTATCATTAAATATACATTTTAAGAAAAATAAAGTATTTGAAAGATCAGGATTTTATGATTTGGAAAAGACTATCTTATGTTCTCATACCTTCTTGCCCGTTTGCTGGTAAGAATTATTTACCAGAGAAGCCTTGATACTGGTATAATGAGGTATAAATTATAACTTTGAATATATAACTATGCTATATTATATAGCATAGTTCGAAACCGCGCGGCGGGGTGAGCTCCCGTTGCTCGTCCCAGCTTCTGCACACCAAGCAGTTCGAAAACATGCAAATGTGAGTAGATTAATTGGTACCGCTTCGGCGGGAAGGTAACGGCGTTCCGTGAGTCATGCTGGCCACATGACCCGGAAGTGTCCTATGAACAACGCCGGCTCCAAGGCTTTGAAACGGAGATGAGCACCGCCCCCTAGAGTCGGACACGACTGGACTTTACGTCAAGGGAAACCTTTACCTTTTATATTATATAGAGTTACTACTCAAGTCTATTAATATTGATACTGTTACGATATATTTGATTCTGTAATATTAATTTAGTAAAAAGGCAGATATTCTCTGCCTTAGCAAATAACTTAACATATAAATTATTCTGTATTTAAGACCAGGAGAAAGAATTACGAGGGATTTTTGACTGTCTTCTTCAAATATCTTAATGCAACTTGTAACTACTATGGCTTAGCTAAAACCGAATTCTATCAGGAGCAGTAACTCACACTATATGCTGGAACTTTTTGCACACAAGAAAGCATACTAAAAATTAAGCCGATTTCAGTATATTCAACAAAATGAAAAAGTCACTATAGACAGAAACTAGCATTGATGTGAATACCTTTGGCATATAATCCCAGTGCTTGCAGAGCTTTAATTTAAGGATTTATTCTAAAAAAAAAATTCATGGCCTGACATGGGAACTGAACATGACAGCAAATAATCATTTTATAATAATTTGTGACTCTTTTTTTCCCTTCTGGAAGGCCCCAACGTTAGGGGGGAACAGTAAAAAATTAAGCAACTTGATAATACCCTCACAAATGGAACACTGTTCAGTTATTATGAAGAAATAAGGTTATTTCTTATTCCGTGTAAAGGAGACATCCAAATATAAGTGAAACCCTCCTACCACCCAGCTAGGCAATAAAACCATATATTTAAGGTCTGCCATTTTATTAATTTCCTAGATACTTTCTCCAGTTCTTTTCCATAGCCAGATAGAAAGAGACTTTGGAAAAATTCATATGAATATAACTTGAATAAAACAAATTAAAATCTTACTGTATCTTCGGAAGAGGTTGGCCAACCCCCACCCAAAAAACACGGGGTAAACTTTGGCCTCCTTCACACCAAACCCAAAGCAACTAACATTTCGTTTTCTGTTGGTGCTTGGAAGCATCAAAGTAAAAGATATATACCAGCTATTACTTATAGTGTGGGAATAACTGACTGAAACTTGTGAAGCTGAAAATGTCTGTTCATAGCTCAACATTTGAAGGTTGCTTCTGTAGAACATAAAAATCCAAACCATAACATTTGGTAAATGTGGCAGGATTACACCAAGTGGCAGCCTTGTATGTCTCCAATAAAGAGCATTAGTTGGGAATGCTGATCAGGTGATTGCGATACTGTACTAGTAAAGTGTAAGTGACATCAGAGGGCTTAGAACATTCTCGCTATCATAGGCCTTATAAATGAAGGTTCTAAATTATCTGGTCATGCTGGCAGTGTAAACTTTTTTTTCCTAGTTAGATGAAATTGAATTCAACAAACCAGGAATCTTTAACCAGAAGAGTTGTTTGGTTTATATACATTTTTAATGATTTGGGACATCCATTCAGAAAAATATCCAACTTCTATGAACAGAGGGAGAGAATGAAAGAAATACAAGCTCCTGGAACCTATGAGAGATCGTATGATTAATTGCCTCCAAGCACCGAACTGGCAACATAACTTTTCTAAGAGAGGAAATACTGAAAATTAGAAACAAGTTATGCTTCTGTATATGTTTTAATAATAGTATCTCCTGAGGATTTCCCAAATTATTTTGACATTCAGAACAGGGAACTCTGGCTTGGAATTACATTTTCAGTCATGACTAAACTGAATCATTACTGAGTTTGGTCTGGAACCAGTTCTTTCTCTGTTACTCAGCTTTGGTTTATTAAGCAAACTTCATTTTCTATTGCATTTTTGCATACTGTCATACTTTTATTATCTTTATTTTACTTTAACCAAGTTATTATCTTACGTATTTACATTCTGTGTACAAAATCCTGACAACTGTTATAGCAGACAGTAATTAGTGTTAATAAAGGTTAACAATGTATGACTTCTAAAGATTTAACTTCTTGATAAGCTTCCTGGTACTGTGTTCCAAATCACATAGATGCTACTGGAACAGCAGGGAATCTCCTGTTTTTGTCTAGTAGAATAAGACTGATGTTTGAAAAATTAGAAAGGGCAAAAAAATATTCTGAATCTGTTACATTACCTTGCAAAATTAATAGCCAGTAAAGGATCATGAATATCATCCAATTCTAAATGTCTTTCTGCAATAGACTGCATCTTTATTAGGCTTTCCTTAGTAGCCTGTTGTTCTGTAAAAGTATCTTCAATATGTTCATCCCCATGACGTAGACGCAATTGCACAGACTCCAAAAATAGCATATACAAGCTCTTCCTTTCTGCACCTGAGTTGAACATTGAAACATAGATTACTTCTTCTTCAATTCAATTGTTCATATAAACCAGAAAGAAACAAGCTGCTAAAAGTTTTTGCCTACACTGACAATGAAATCAGTCTAATTGGTCAAACAAAACATAAGGGGGAACCTGAACACTGAGCAGTAACAATAATAAAACAAGACAGTGGTTTCATATACTATGTCAGCTAATACTGACACATTGTATTAAAGATGTTTTTCATTTCATCTTCAGATGTCCAAGTTGCAGAGACTTAACAGCCCTAATCACTTAAATATGCCTAAGAAGTAGACAGTGGCTTGCTAATTTTGCCCCGTATGTTCTTCTTCAGATGAATGTCTATTTTGACCTCTTAAACATAGTTGAGATAGTGCGTGTTACAGTATAAAGATCCAAAATGAAATACATGCACATAATGATGCTGCTGAAGTCTAGTCCTGGTGTCTGGAGGCTACAAGGATCTGGATAGAGGGAACAGGGTATGAGTCCTAGCAAGATGGAGTTACTAATTGCCCATTGGGGTTTTCTGACAGCATCAATGGTATCTCCAAATAGAGAAGCAAAGGCACTAAGTCCTGGTTGTTCCCTCAGTCATTTGGTCTGGGGTGTTAGGTGAGCCCTGTTTGATGATCGTTGTTTATTTAACTATTTGGACTTCTGGCACTTGATAAGCTGATTATGGTTGTAATTTATTTTTTAATTAATCTGAGTTAATCAAATTTCTTGTTAGCCAGCCAGAGTTGCAATAGTAAGATGGCAACCAAAAGCAAGCATTACCATGAAGGAGCAGATCTATGAATGGGGGGTCTTCCTGGGCTCACAGCTCTTGCTGGAAGCTATCACTAGAGGGGTCTTCACCTGGCTTCAGCTGATGTGCCAGTGACACTGCTTTTCAGCTGATGTGCCAGTGGCACAGCCAACCCTCTGGAATGGCCTCCCTTTGAAGCTTAACTTAGCTCTGACTGTGGCTGCCTTCCAAAAGCAACCAAAAACAGAACTCTTATTAATACTACCACTTATTCCATGTGTGGGCAACCTAGTGATCTCTAGGTGTTTTGGACTGCAAATCCTATAATCTCAGGCCTTCATCCACATCAATTGGCTTAATCCTGATTTATGTTAATAAACATGACAAAATGTTCTGAGCTGACTAAAAAATCTCAATAAAAATTCTACTGGATTAAACTCAGGCATGCTGTTTCCATACTGAACCAAACTGATACCAAAAGTAAGCCTTCATTCAAGACACACACACACAAAGTAGCAGTCTCTCATCCATGTTCACCAATATGTAGCATTAAGAGGCTAACCACTTATAACACTGGAAGAAATATACAGCATTCTGTGATTGTATTTACCAACAGACTTCTGCAAACTGGCTGGAAAATCTGCCATATCTCTGATAGACAGCAACTTCACTGGCCAGGGTAACATATTTTGAAGGGCAAGCAAGTTTGGCAAAATACCAGGTAGACAAGGCCTTGTTATATGCACGACAGGTCCTGATTTTCTGCTTTTTTTTTTTCCTGGGCTTGTAGTTGTTGGTTGTTTTTTAATTTTTAAACAATGTTAAGCATTTTAGAGCTTATACCACAGTTCTCTTGTGTTTACTGCCTTAAAGTGGCAGTAAACCATGCTGTTGATTTTCACCAGCTGTAATAGGAGAAGACAACTGGGGGCTACAAATAAAGAGACCGGAAAGCCACTAAACCCCAGGGTTCTCAATTCCTGTTATATCATCTGGTAGAAAATTCCATTAGTTAGTAATGCACTTTGTAAAAAACAATAACACTTATTTAAATTCAAGTAAAAGTCAAGTCAAATGTTTTGTCTAATCACTGTTTAAAAGTGGCTTAAAATTAAATAGGCATAAATTAGGCAGAAACTGTAGAATGTTTATCAGAAATATTACTTGTCTATTTAACAATCTCAACAGTTGATTTTTTAATTTATATGCAAGTTATGCAGTGCTACAAGAATTCTAAAAATCAGGATATACAACATTACATAGCAAAGGAGCATTTTGCAGAAATTCAGTTTTCACCTCGTGCTGCAGCTGGCTGTGGAGAACCATCCGTGCACTGCAAATTTTTTAACAACTGCATGGACTTCCCAGCCATAATGATCTGCTTTAATACAGGTTTTAAAAAGGAAACCATGGTATGCTGTCTGCTTGATGGTGCTTGATCACTGCCAGAACTGGCACTAGCATTATCACTCATTTTCTCTTCATTCTCAGTCTTTTCTGATACACTATATAATGTGTAGGTGGCATACCAAAAATCTCTATGATTTACTGAAACATTTTTGTTTCTGCAGAGAAAAACATGTGATTGTCAGTTATTTTTCAGGACATTACATATAGTTCTTTATTAACAACGTATGTGGTTACAATTACAATATTAATCTAAAACAGGTTTTCCAACTAACTGGAGAAGAATATTCATCCACCATCTGCAGCTTTCAGTTCTGCAATTAAGGGTAAGGTCCAGAGCAAATAAACAGATTTGAAGAACGAGGCTGATCACAGCCAACTAAAATTTCAAAGGCACTACATACATTCTGACCGAGAAAACACCAAGAATTAAGATATAGAGATCAGTTGCCAAAATAGGAAGGCTCTTACATATTTATATTCTGAATTTAAGTAGCTGTAGTAACCGTGGTGTCACACCATGCAAAACGGCAATAAAATAACTAAAGCACTGAATCCAGTTTTAAATATTCTCCCAGAAATATGTCAATTTTTAAAAATGCACTTACAGTTACTAGAACATTAAAATGTGTTTTAACTAGTCTTCACTGAACTGTATTATTTTTACTTGCAGAATGTAAATAACAGTTTAACTAATCTTGTAAAATATAGAGTATTATTCATTAAAACAATTATCCGAGATATAGCCTGTTAGCTATTTTCTTATATTAGGTTGATAGTCAGATACCACTGAGCTATCTTCTGATGTATGTGCAAATGCATGCCATATTTAGTAATAATCTGTAGCTGTTTTAAAGACGTCAATATTCTCTTTAATCCTGTCCATCCATTCATCCACTGTCTTTCCCTTTGATTACTCTCAAATGTTGCCAAGCATAATCATTTTTGTTAGTCTAGCTCCTGCATACATTATGCCCAAAGTATAATGTATACTTTGCTGAACACCACTTCAAGGGAACAGGCAACCTTTATCTGATCCAGGACTGGTTCTATTTATAATCCATATTCCCCAAATCCACAATTTCAAGGCTTGTATCTTCTTTCTCTTTCTCAGATTCCATTTTTCACAGCCATATATCCTATGGGAAAGACCACTGCTTTAACTTTTCTGATCATTATTATAACCAAGATGCCCTTACCCTTCATGATCTTGTATTAGTTTTCATTGGTTTCCACTCTTCAATTAATCTCATTTTTACTTCTCCAGCATACTGTCCATCTTTATCTAGTCTTGCACTCAAAAAAACTATCACCTTCCTTTCATCAACATCAAATGTCAATTAGTTGAATATTAATTTGGTTGTCATAACTATTTTTTTTCTTCCTAGCATTTTTCCCATGGGTGCAGGGTCCATTTTTATTTTCAAATTTCTAGGCTACAGTTTTATTCCCTATTTATTGACAAATAGCTATCAGCACTTTAGCCTTTTTTAATCTTGCAGTTTTGAACAGTTCAGCCAGTATTTCATCTATGCCTACTGAAGCCCATTTAACAACTGGTCTGTTAACTGTAGTATCTCACAATTTTTAGTGGAGCTGATATCTGAAAATATTGTCTAAACAAATGTTTTACGCTTGACAGAATCCTATTTACAAACTGTTTCAATAAAACCTTTTCATATTCCTAAAACCTCATTTGCCTCTATCAAAATCCTTCTGTAATTACTCTGGAGTAATTAAAATATCTCTTTTTTCTTCTTCTATTCCTCTATTTGTTGACATTCTTGAGTGAGAATTCTTTCATTGTCCTTGCATTCAACCATCAAGCATCCTTTTTTTTTTTACCCTAGGCTTTCATCCTCCATCTTTCCCTAGTAACCATGTTAGCGACTTTGATATTTTCCTCTTTGAAATTTTGAGAGTATTTTTCTTTTCCAATTTCATGATATTGCTTGTCTCTTCTCTATAGCTCCTGAGATTCTGTTTCACTTAAGTTAAGCATACTGACTATAACTCCCCAAATTACAAGTTTTTCTTGTCTTGCTGAGTAATAAATTTCACAGCAAAAATAAATCATGTGATTATTTTTTGTAATCCTAGAACTTCATGGACAAATGAGTTTTCCTATGCTGGATTACACATTTCTCTAACTGCACATGATGTGGATACTTAGCAGTATGTAAGCATACTTAGGCAGGGTTTCTTTGGGGCCCACCGCTATCACCCTCAAGTCAATAATCTATACCCTAATAAACATCAGTATATCCACAAGATGTTACTATCATTACCTCTGAATTATAAACTCTTTAGCAGGATCAAATAAATTACCATGGACAATCCACTCATCCACTGTCTGTAGGTATGGTCTTACTGTTTCAACCCACAGAGAAAACAAAAGAGAGACCTGAAATGAAATATTAAAGAGAATTATGGAGAATAGGGAGAAGTAGATAATAATACATATTAAGTGACTTCATTAGAAAACAACAGCACCAGCACAGTGTTTATGAAATACAGCCAGTATCTAGAAAAGCACACAACCTGAACGTTGAGGGCAGCACGTCTTTAAAGATCAGTTGCAGGGAAACAATGGCAGAAGGATCTGATTGATCACTGTGAGAGAAACAAAATGCTGAACTAAGGTGGACTTTGGCTTGAACCAGCAGGGCTAATTCTTAAGTTCGTACATACAAGGCATTATGCATATTTTATATTCAATATGTATTCTGGAGCCCATTTTTTCCCACATAATGCTGTAGGATATTATTCTAGCAAACCTCTAATTCAGGAAGCTGCTATAAGAATGGGAGAGTAGAAAAGCTGCTGTACAGTGCTCTATATTCTGTGTGGAGATAATATCACACATATTGTTTAGCATTTCAGCCAAATCTAAAAATAATTTTAAAACGTCATATTTAAGCAATATGCAGATGGCTTCATCTGATAGGTCTTCACTGCTTAATAGATCTGTGCATCTATAATACGTGTATAACTGCCTACAAATGAATTTCCAGTCTTAATTTAATATGCTGTAAGAATATGTGCAGCTTTATAGTATCCATATGTCCTCGTGTCATACATAGACCATCTGTACATACAAACAGAAGAATGTTTAGAGGTACTCAGAAACCAATCATTCTGGAGGATCATGATGATGATAATTTAACTTGATTTCAGCTAATAAGCAAAGAATATCAAGTTTTTCTAATTGGTTAGGCAGCATGGCAAGAGCCCTACCTGATGATGGGCACACATTCTGTATAGGAAGCCAGAAGCAATTGTTTTAAGTACCTGATAATGTTTAGACTATTAAAATGGTAATTGTGTTATTTCTGTAATCCTTATGAAAACAAAATGAAACAGAGTTATGAAGAAATTTTCACCTCACTGTTCTAACTCAGCCTCTTTTTGCTCCTGTGCAGCTCAGCATTTTAAAATTTGTTACACATCCTAATTAGGGTGCTGCAATATCGGACTCAAGAAGAGTCTAATTATTTTATAAAACTTCATTTCTGACTCTTTAACTCTACAGCTTATGGAGTTGTCAAAAAAGAAAATACATTGACATGAGCTGTGAATTTTGTAAATTTTGAGAAATTTAAATAACTTTGCATTAAAAGCTCCAGGACAGGAAAACTCAACCAGAACTTTTCCCCTGTAGCTCTGGATAAGTCCTGCTGTCCTTTATATCAGTTTATATCATTACAGTTTATAAGGTCTTGTTATTTATGTATGGTATATAGCTGAATTGTTGCCACTGAATCAACATATGTTAACTCATATGGATAGGACATTTGAGCAAAAGAGTATATTGGTAGCTAGATTTATCAATAAATGGGCAAGGGACAGTTGGGGTATTATACACTTGGGCAGAGACTTAACAGCACTCACATATGCCTGGCTAATATGATGACATTAGATCAGAACAGCTATCTGTGAACTAAAAGAATTATAGATTTAACTTGAAGATATAGTTTATTTTTCCAGTATGAGTAGTTATTAAATAAGTAATAATTTATTGTTTATTAAATAAGATTTTTTACTTACTGTCTGTTCAGAGGCTTCTCCAATATTGTCATAGTCAAGAATTGCTTTGTACAGGGTATTGAGCAAATGAGATGCTCTTACAACATTGCGAGTATCAGGTGGAACTTCAGCAACTCCAGTGCTAAAAACCTTATGAAGTACTTTCAGTTGCGCTAATCGATGTGACAACTTATCTATGACTATGGAAAGGGTAACTGTAGTGTCTACGAAGAAGTACAGATTCATGTTTTATTATCATAGTTTGTACTTCAGAAGATTAAAACAAAGTTTTCAGTTAAAATACAATTCTTTTACCTTCATTGATTATGCATCTCTCAATTTCTGTAAGTTCTTCTTTGAAATTAATGAAATATTTATAAAGAGCTCGCACAAAAGCCTGATAGGTTCTGAAAGGGGCTTCTGCAGATTTCTTGGGAGTGGATATGGTTCCATGTATCCCACTTTCTGAGCTGTGACCCATGACTTCATCAATAAACTTCTGTAGCCTAAATACAACTTGCCCATATGCAGCTATGCGTTCCAGCATTGATCGTAATGAACTCTAGAAAATAAAAAATTTATTTTTATTTATCTATTTTAAAAGGAAAACAGAAAAAAGCTATAGAAATTACAAAATGCAGATATTACATCGAAACATTTGTAGAGTAGTACAGTAGAAGATACAAATAAAATAAAGTACAACTTTCTTTTATTTGTATAAATAAAATATACAAATACAAATTTCCAAATGTATTGGAAAAAACACATCACTTTTATCCTTATATATCAGCTTGGATTAAAACAAATATAGTTTCACAACAGTTTATCACTTTAGCATTTCAAGATTGTTAATTACGGCTTCCTTTTTAGTAATATCCTTTAGTAAGAGTTAAGCATTCCTCAAGTCTACAGCTATGTTCTATTCCGTTTTTGTATTTTATCCCAATAGAAGTGTCACTTACATGAAATCTCAGGATGGGACATCATGGACAACCAGGTATGCAGGGATATTTGGGAGGAGAGCTTATAAGTACAGAATATCTACATCTCTGTGCCATTTTAAATGCAATATGCATGGAAATACCTGTGTCACACTTTTATGAAGCACACAAAATTCTTCTAATATTAACGTCTAATACAGAAAGTAATTTAATTTAAAGTAATTTAAAAACCTGCCACCACTACTCCTAAATGATAAACTTAAAGAGTTTTATACTGATATTTTTGTTTCCTACTTGTTTTTTACTGATAATATCTGAGGTCTGGGAGACTTATATTCTGTCTTTCAATTAGTAAGAAGGCCAGTTATTTATTAAAAAAATAAAAACTTTATTTAACAATAATATTGTACAAATGTAAGCTGTTTCTGTTACAAGTACCTTAATGAAACTCTATGCTTATTTACAGGATGAGTTTACATTTGTTACAAGGGCCACCAATACTTCTTTTATTATATACTTGTCATTTTCTGTTCCTTCCTTTTCCTCAAATCAGTTGCCTTTTTTCTCTTTTAAACAACTCTCTTCAAGTTTTCAGCTTTCTGCCAGCCTTCCTAATAAGGAACTGCCCTTTTAACCCATTCTACTAATGCAGAAAACTTTCACAACACATAGAAATTTATATCCATATACCAAAATCAAAATGCTGCTTTACCCTGAGGCTCATAGGCTAGAAGCATGGCTGATTAGAATATAAACAAGAGCCCGGCTAGTCATATTTAATTATTGGCTTAAACTCATCTATCTGCCCATTGGGTTAACCCACTCTGTTTTAACTACTTTTCAATCTATTTGGAAGAAGCCCCTTAAGCACAAGCTATTCTTATGTGGTCTCTCCCAAACTACTTTTTATATTCTTGGTTGGGTTCAGACAATTGAAACAGTTCCAGTATTATTTGAACCGACTGCCCAGCCTTTACACAATTCCAGAAACAATTCATCAGAGAGGCAGGGCTCCCTCCCTTTATTCTCTGACTCATTCAAACTACCAATGGGCCTTTACTAGAGCTCGCTGAAATGCCCAACCATCAGCATTTCATGGCAGATATCACAGTCTCCCTATGGGTCATCATCTCTGCCCATGTAGCAACCAATAGGTATAATCAATTACACATTTCTTTACACTGTAGGTTTTATACATATTGTGCCCAAATATTATTTCCCCCCTTTTACCAGCAATCCCTGGTCAATCTTCAGTGTTGATTTTCTGCTTGCTGATAAGGTCTTTCACACAACATATAATGTTGGAAAGTTCTGTTATTTAGTGTCAAGGGTCCAGCAAGTGGTCCAAGGAAGGAACCAAGATGGATTGCCCTATGTGTTTTTGTTACTTATCTACAGGTAGTCCTTGGGTTACAACAGTAATTGGGACCAGAATTTCCATCACTAAGCAATGCGGTTGTAAAGCACAACGTCATGTGACAGCATGGCTTAGCAACGGAAATCCCAGCAGTCCCCACTGCATCATTAACTGAATCCCATCAGTCATTAGGCAAGGACCTACCCCAATCCAAGACATTCCCGGTTTAGTCCCTCCCAGCCCTGAGCCCAGTAAGGTAAGGGACTGCCTCCTCTTGAACTCCCCCCACCCACCATCACAAAAAGGCTGCATGTGATTTGGAGAAGCATGCACGTGCTATTTGGAGAGGGGAGCATGCAGCCTTCTCACAAACTTTTGAAAGGCCTCAGAAGCATTGTGAGGAGGCAGTGTGAAATGTGGAGAAGGGCATGCACAGCCTCAGGTAGGCCTAGTGTGGCCAGCAGCTGCCTTACATAGGGCCAGGCTGGGTGCGCCTTGTCAGCAGCAGCAGACAACACCGAAGGTCAGCGGGGGGGCAGCAGGGCCTGTGGAGCACAGGTCAGCAGAGGCAGCTCGGGCTTTGTGCTGTGGTGTTGGGGTGGCTGGCCGCGGTGGGGGTCTTGAGGCAGCACTCTACTTCAGCACTGGGGCTGAAGTAGATGCTTGTGGGGGCGGCAGCAGCAGCTAGCTAAGACTGCTGAAGGCTCCAAGCCCCTACTTCGGCCCCAGCGGTGCGGCCAGGGCGGCCAAAAGAGCAGAGATGGGGGGAGATATGCAGGTGGGGGGAGTGGAAGCGCCCCTGCAGTCTAAGTGCAGACGGACTGCCAAGCATCCAAATTTTGATCACGTAACCACAGGGTTGCTGCAACAGTTGTAACTTCGGGGACTGGGCATAAGTACCATTGGTTCAGCGCTGCCATAATGTCAAACAGTTGCTGAACAAATGGTTGTTAAGCAAGGGCTACCTGCATTGTCTTTGCTCCTTTTATTTTATTTACTGGCTAAATAATTAATATTAAATTGAATTGCTATATTTGCTTATTTCATATGCACTGATCACTTCACTTACATGTGTCAAATGGGTTACAGTGATGTCATTTCTCACAGTTATCTTTCCATCATTCAGCTGAAATATAAAGAGTTTTTTTACACCTGAAAGAAGCCTGAAAAAATAAAAATGAGTTCAGCATGTTTTAAGCAAACACTGCTTTTTAAAATAGAAGCATATAATACTATACATATTCAGAAGACAGCATTACATACTGAAACCATGAAAATCCTAGATTTTTCAACAGATACTTAATACCTTATGTATTGGCAAAATGGTACTATATAATAGACACAGACCCATCCATTATTGGAAACAGAGAAATTTTAAGTTTTTTTTCTTTTAAAAGCAACATTTTATTACAGCTCCTTTTTACAGAAAAAGATTTAAAAACAAGTATTAATGCAGGCTATAAAAGTTATAGCATTGTTTGCATTGTGAAACTCATTTTTCTTCATTTGATTAACACAATTTCAAAATAATTGCTTTAGAAATAAGTAGTATTGTTAATACTGTAATAAAAACAAATAGCATTATAAAGCCACTTTTCTGAATTTTAAAATTAATCATAAAGACTTATAGATAGTATGGATTATTCAACATGAAACAGACCTCAAGTGGTTTTTCTTTGGTAATTTTTTCTTACCAAATTGTTTCACGAATGACCTGTGTTTCAGTGACAAGAATTCTCTCTTCTGGGACATATAATGGATCACTATTATATAAGTGCTGTTCCCTAAGAGAAAAGAGTATTTAACATTTTTAATTGATTTTATTGGTAAAGAACATCCAACATTTCATTCAGGTGCAATGAACTTACAGAACTACATCAACAAATCACTAGTAACACTTGAAAGACAAACTGCATTATATTCCTATCCTGAAAAATACTTCAAATATTTATTGGAAAAAGTATCTCAAAATTCTATTGGTGTATTTATCTCAGAACTTGCTTAGATCACCTTAAAGCACCTTATACTACCTAAGCATAGCGTAATCCAAGAAATTTGTAATCCTTCAAACCCTTTCTTATCATGTTCTTGGTAGAAACTTTGAATACAGATACAGTTCTACAACACATATAATTTACCACAAACATAACAAGTTTGTACAGGGAAACAGAAAGTACTAAGTCGTATAGTTCTATATGTGGATAACAATTGTAATCATTTAAAAATGCATTTGACAACTTACCATATAGAGGCCAAATTTGAATGGAAATGCAGACTATGGGAAAAACGAACAACTCTACCAGTCCAATACTGAGCCACTACATGCTGCTCTAACCAGGTACGTGCATCAGGTTCATCTACAGAGAAGACACTCATGTAAGTGTGTCTGCTTATATAGAACACACACGTAGAGCTAAATAATTTTTTAATCAACTTGGTTGTTACCAGAATTTTTCAAACAAATTTGGAAGCTTGGCCAAGTGAAATCCTAATCTCAAGGGCACTTTGGCATACTGAAACAAGCATACATTTGAAAACTCACAACCCAGGAACAGCAACACAAAATAAAACAAAAATGCTGAGCCAAAATTCAGTTTCAAGCAAGAAATTATTTCTTGCATTTTTTTCCTCAGAAAATAAAGATCTTTGTTTTTTTAAAGAAACCTCAGAACAAATTACAGTAAAGTTGTGACAGCAACTTGGGAAAACGGGGTACTTTGCACAGACTTTATTTAGTGCCTTTGGGCAAAGCAATTGTCTCAAAAGGGGTCTGGCCATAATTTGAGTACCTTTCCCCAAAAAAGAGTATATTTTTGGCAGAATGTTTTCCAGAAAATTCTCTGCTGTAATCCTTCTTGAAAATTGTTTAGACACTGAGTAATGTTATATTTTAAACACTGTTAGAAATTTCTAAGAAGGGATTGCTTTACTATACCTCCTTAAGAAATCATTAGTTTTGTTTCAGTTTTACTTTTTCACATATTTAAGTTTTTAATTATTGTTATTATCAGCCCATATAATCCACTGCAAGATGAAGACGTCTATAGACCATAATCTACTACACTAGTCCAGTGTGTGTTGGTAGATACCTGTTTTTCAACTTCCCATCTAGGGATGAGGGAGACTAACTGGCCCAAAGTCACCCAGCTGGCTTCTGTGCCTAAGGGAATCTCCCCATTCCTAGTCCAGCATCTTAACCACTATACCACACTGGCTCTCAAAGTCTTTAGTCACCTGTAGATTTTCCAGGTTCAAAAGCCAGCTTAAAAAAATACTAAACAGATTATGTTTTCAACTGTAAATTGTATGGTGTCCTCACTTCAGAAAGCCTATGCAGATTGAGTATTAGCTTATTCTGAGGTTTTCTTATAGAAATGTTAGATGTCTATAATAGCATATACAGTATATTCATGTTTTCCACATAAAATGAATAAAATGGAGAGAGCATTATAAATGCTGCCATTATGCTTAAATTTTACACACACACAAACACACAGCTAAGCTGCTGAAATAAATTTAGCAGAGAAATTAAGATTTTATATTCTAATTCCAACTACTATAAAGACAATTTATGCCAGCATAAGCACAGTTACTGCTAACAATTTGCACAGTTCTATCAGGATTTTTATGAACCATATAATCAGCAAACAGACCAAATGAGTAAAGTAAATGTGAATCACTTCTCTAAATGCCCCTAAAACATGCATTTTATTTACATTTGCTAGCAGCACGGTAGCACGAAAATGTCATAAAATGTAAATCAAATAAACCATGATAAGAACTGATATAATCTACTCTGATGTAAAGACCAGCTTCAGAAAACAAACCTTTCCAGTTGACAAGAGATGCTGACTTCTTGCTTTGATCCTGATCTTCTTGTGGTGTCCTGTCTACTTGAATTCCAGAGTCTTCTCTGCTCAAAGGTTCAGTATCCTCTTCATCACTTACATCTGACCATTCCTATAAAACATTAAAGTACAAAATACAATTTACTCTAAGATATTGGCACAATGGAAGCTTACAATGTTTTCTGTCAGATTAAATGGATTTTTATACTTTACTAGACATTAAAATATGTTAAATATATTACAGTATACTATAGCATCTAAAACATCTAAATATCAAATATATTATCTCATTTCATAAATCATGTATTATGAATTCCAGTGTGCAGTTTGACACTACCATAAACAAGGGTCAATTTAATAATTTCACTCTTCATCTGATTAGCTTTATAGGACCACAAAAATAATAGAGTGGAGCAATTCTACAATTCTCTAAACCAAAGTGGGAGTTTTAAGGTAAAGATTTTCTGGCCAAAAATCATCAATGATTATACTGTTCCAATTATAAGCAAAAAAAGAGAACAAATTAATCTCTCTCTTACTATAGCTACTGCCATAGGAAGAAATTAGAATGTGAGGTACTAAAACCGAAGTTACTAAAACCAACCACATAATCATGATGCAATATAGGTAAAGGATTATTTTTATTATTATTCAAATTTTGCAACCGCCCATCTCCCCCAAAGGAGGGACTCTTTACTGAGAAAATGGAAAAGCCATTTCTACATGGCAACATTCACCATTAGAAGTTTATCCTGACTAAATTCTAAATGTTAGCAGTTTATTCATTATTACTTCAGTATTATTCTGTATTACTTACCGGTGATTCTAGATCAGGAACAAAGTCCAAGTCTTCATCTTCCATTAAGTATTTTCTCCAATCAAATTCCTCTTTTTCTATGGGAAATGTACAATAATTATATTTATATGCCTTGTTTCAATTACCTTAATACATTCCATCTAAGGAAAGGAGTGTTTTTGTTCAATAGATTTATATCCTGTTTTTTTTTTTCAGAAGACCAAACTAATATACGTTGTACCATGCTGCAAGATTTTGAAAAGTTAAATATTGAGAATGCCTCAGTATAACCCCATACTATTATAAAAAAATTTGTAATGTAATGTAATGTAATGTAATGTAATGTAATATAATGTAATGTATATAATATAATATAATACAATACAATACATTTTAGACTCAGTTACAGTGGCAATGAGTACAGCATTGGAAGACTTAAAAGACCAGGTTAGGGACAGATCGTCATGGAGAAAATCTATCTATGTGGTTGCTAGGAGTCAAAAATGACTTGATGGCACATAATCAATCAATCATTAAAAAAGAAGACAATGCAAAATTTAAAAATATATTATCAAAATGGTAGAATATAACATTTTCCTCATAATATCTTGGATACTCTCAACCTACCTACTGCCTTTTTTCTTGGTTCTTCTGCATAGCTGGTGTTGGAAGGAGAATCGGACAAGCATAACAGAAGTGAGAGTATGGCATAATGCGTATCTGTCTTAAACACACACAAAAAAAGCAATTCAGCGAAGGGAATACACTTGTTAATAGCAAAATGAAGAGACTAGAATTCTAATCCAATGGTATACTTAGAAGTGAAAAACAGCACATCCATTTTATCATACATCTTAATTAGGATTAGAATTAGGACAAATAAATAAGAAACAATACAAAATAATAGTATAATTTTGTTTATCAAGATATATATTTTACAGTATGGGTTTCTACCTTCACAAGTTGAAAAAAGTAAAAAAAAATTATTTCATGGTACATTTCAACTGTTCAATCAATTTATACTGTCATATTGATCAGAACAATCCCTTCAGATATTTACTGTTTGTTGTGTTAGAAGTTTGCTTTGACAAGAAAGCCGAAGCTTTTTATTCTTGGTGTTATGTGATGAACCTAACCACAAGCTTAAATGACTTGTAAAATACATTTCCAGTTCAGTAAAAATACCAGATTTTCTTCACATCCTCTGTTCTGTTATCAATTTTGTTTAAAACCCAGGCAATTCTTTAAATATAAAGTATAAAATAATAAATATAAAAATACCTTGCTTACTGTTCCTATCCTTCCCACACATTTATTTACAAACTGGAGCAGAAAAAAATGAACATCCACATAAATGTAAAGTTGAAGGTTTACTGCCTCTGAAACTACTATAGTGCTGGAACTAACAAAGGAATCCTAATTTCCACAAATGATTCCTCTTTTCAGAGTCTTCGGTGGCACTTTTCTTTGTGTTTGTAATATATGTATTATAATATAATACAATACAAATACATTTTAGACTCAGTTACAGTGGCAATGAGTGCAGCGTTGGAAGACTTAAAAGACCAGGTTAGGGACAGATCGTCATGGAGAAAATATCTATGTGGTTGCTAGGAGTCAAAAATGACTTGATGGCACATAATCAATCAATTATTAAAAATGCATTATAATAGTCATAAATCACAATGCTACTAGGCTATCAAAACAATTTATTTCAATAAGGCTATTGCAAGTATCTTACATGTCATGTTAAATAGCTAATTGGTTTCATGCAAAAGTCTGACAATGTACCACAATACAGAGAATCAATATTAAAGAATACAAAAAATGTTTATTAAGTACTGATGCATATATAATTTGCTGTTACACAGGGTTCAGCATTAAAAGAAATGTAAAGAAAGAACACAGCGTTCAGTTATGTTCTAAAAATAACAAACCTTTGTTCCTTCTGTGGTGGGAAGAGACAAATTCAGAAATTCTTCTGTTAGTCTCCTCCAGCTTGCAGCTTTAACAAGGTCCGAGTGAACAACCAGCTTTTCGTAAATTCTACGTAAAAATATGGAATGATTACTAACTAATCTTCTAGAATAAAAGAATTAATCTAATGTTAAAAGAAACACAAAAACTTTACCCTTCCATTATTTTGTCTACTTTGTGCCTACTGACATCAAGAAACTGATGAAACCTAGAAAAAATGCAGAAGTATTTTTAGTGTCATGTATCAGAAATGATTAACTAATGATTAACTGCAATTTCCATTTGTTCAATCAGTTTACTGTTTCAGCATTTTTATAAAGGGTGGGCTTCAATTTTGTTATTTATTGACCATAATCATGAAACCCTATACAGCATATCTCCATAAGGCAGCCTTGCCCAGTCTAGTGCTCTCCAAGCATGTTGAGATAAAAACTCTCATCCAGATATAGTTGTGAGTACAATTCATTTTAACACAGGTTTTAAGAAACTAAATCTTTGTCAAACTTATAGTGAATTCAGATATTTTCATATGTAACACAGATTTCTTCAAAAACATTTTCCCTAAGCACAAACATTAAATCAAAAGCGATACTGTGGTTCTTGTTTATATAAGAACGGAAACTGCATATTATCTACAAGAAGCTCTCAAAACTAGGTTATAAAAACATCTACATTCCTTTGCCATTAGCCCAAAGTACCACTTTATCTATTTGAACCCTTTAATTCACTAATTCCACACTATGTTCTAAGCATGTTTATTTATCATCTATTCGGTAGGATTTACCCAGCACACTAAGTGGGAGGTATAGGTATATACTTTGCTGTTCTGGAGGCCATTCTGAAGTGACGGGGACCAAGGACAAAGAAGGGGTCAGACAGGACAAAAGTAATTTAATCTAAATTTAAGCATAATTAAATTTCTATTAAATTAATTAAATGCAAGGAATATGATTACTCCTTACATATTTAATCATTTTCCCTTTCTGAAAAGTGCATAGCTTTTAGAGCAGTGTTTCTCAACCTTGGCACCTTTAAGATGTGTGGACTTCAACTCCCAGAATTCTGGGAGTTGAAGTCCACGCATCTTAAAGTTGCCAAGGTGGGAACCACTGTTCTACAGCATCTCAAGTTAAATTTGGTGACAACTTTTGCAGAGGCTACACACTGCACTTCAGCAAAGGATCGTTACCATGTCATGGTGCTGGAGCTTGAGCACCTCAATGATGCCATGAGCCAAACCGTGAAGGGCCACCCAAGACAGGAAGGTCATGACAGAGAGGTCAGACTAAATGCAATCCCTGGGGAAGGTAATGGCAACCAACCCCAGTATTCTTGCCATGAAAACTAAATGGATCAGTACAACCAGAGATACGTTGGTATACCATCGGAAGATGAAACCCCCAGGTCGGAAGATGGTCAAAATGCTACTGGGGAGGAACAGAGGATGAGTTCAACTAGCCCCAGACGTGATGACGCAGCTAGCTCAAAGCCAAAAGGACGGCTAGCAGCGGACGGTGCTGGTGGTGAACGGCGAATCCGATGTTCTAAGGATCAACACGCCATTGGAACCTGGAATGTAAGATCTATGAGCCAGGGCAAATTGGATGTGATTATTGGTGAGGTGTCAAGATTAAAGATAGACATTTTGGGCGTCAGTAAACTGAAATGGACTGGAATGGGCCACTTCACATCAAATGACCACCAGATCTACTACTGTGGACAAGAGGACCACAGAAGAAATGGAGTAGCCTTCATAATTAATAGTAAAGTGGCTAAAGCAGTGCTTGGATACAATCCAAAAAACGATAGAATGATCTCAATTCGAATTCAGGGCAAGCCATCTAACATCACAGTGATCCAAATATACGCCCCAAACACAGATGCTGAAGAAGCTGAAGTAGATCAGTTCTATGAGGATCTGCAGCACCTACTGGACAACACGCCTAAAAGAGATGTTATTTTCATCACAGGAGACTGGAATGCTAAGGTGGGCAGTCAAATGACACCTGGAATTACAGGTAAGCATGGCCTGGGAGAACAAAATGAAGCAGGACATAGGCTGATAGAATTTTGCCAAGACAACTCACTCTGCATAACAAACACTCTCTTCCAACAACCTAAGAGACGGCTTTATACATGGACTTCACCAGATGGACAACACCGAAATCAGATTGACTACATCCTTTGCAGCCAAAGGTGGCGGACATCTATACAGTCGGTAAAAACAAGACCTGGAGCTGACTATAGTACAGATCACAAACTTCTTATTGCACAATTTAGGATCAGACTAAAGAGATTAGGGAAGACCCACAGATCAGCTAGATATGAACTCACTAATATTCCTAAGGAATATGCAGTGGAGGTGAAGAATCAATTTAAAGGACTGGACGTAGTAGATAGGGTCCCAGAAGAACTATGGACAGAGGTTCGCAACATTGTTCAGGAGGCGGCAACAAAATACATCCCAAAGAAAGAGAAAACCAAGAAGGCAAAATGGCTGTCTGCTGAGACACTAGAAGTAGCCCAAGAAAGAAGGAAAGCAAAAGGCAACAGTGATAGAGGGAGATATGCCCAATTAAATGCAAAATTCCAGAGGTTAGCCAGAAGAGATGAGGAATTATTTTTAAACAAGCAATGTGTGGAAGTGGAAGAAGACAATAGAATAGGAAGGACAAAAGACCTCTTCCAGAAAATTAGAAACATTGGAGGTAAATTCCAGGCAAAAATAGGCATGATCAAAAACAAAGATGGCAAGGACCTAACAGAAGAAGAAGGGATCAAGAAAAGGTGGCAAGAATATACAGAAGGCCTGTATAGGAAGGATAACAATATCGGGGATAGCTTTGACGGTGTGGTCAGTGAGCTAGAGCCAGACATCCTGAAGAGTGAGGTTGAATGGGCCTTAAGAAGCATTGCTAATAACAAGGCAGCAGGAGACGACGGCATCCCAGCTGAACTGTTCAAAATCTTGCAAGATGATGCTGTCAAGGTAATGCATGCTATATGCCAGCAAATTTAGAGAAAACAAGAATGGCCATCAGATTGGAAAAAATCAACTTATATCCCCATACCAAAAAAGGGGAACACTAAAGAATGTTCAAACTATCGAACAGTGGCACTCATTTCACATGCCAGTAAGGTAATGCTCAAGATCCTGCAAGGTAGACTTCAGCAGTTCATGGAGCGAGAATTGCCAGATGTACAAGCTGCGTTTAGAAAAGGCAGAGGAACTAGGGACCAAATTGCCAATATCTGCTGGATAATGGAAAAAGCCAGGGAGTTTCAGAAAAACATCTATTTCTGTTTTATTGACTATTCTAAAGCCTTTGACTGTGCGGACCATAACAAATTGTGGCAAGTTCTTAGTGGTATGGGGATACCAAGTCATCTTGTATGCCTCCTGAAGAATCTGTACAACGACCAAGTAGCAGCAGTAAGAACAGACCATGGAACAATGGACTGGTTTAAGATTGGGAAAGGAGTACGGCAGGGCTGTATACTCTCACCCTACCTATTCAACTTGTACACAGAACACATCATGTGACATGCTGGGCTTGAGGAATCCAAGGCTGGAGTTAAAATCGCTGGAAGAAACATTAACAATCTCAGATATGCAGATGATACCACTTTGATGGCTGAAAGTGAAGAGGAACCGAGGAGCCTTACGATGAAGGTGAAAGAAGAAAGTGCAAAAGCTGGCTTGCAGCTAAACCTCAAAAAACCAAGATTATGGCAACCAGCTTGATTGATAACTGGCAAATAGAGAGAGAAAATGTAGAAGCAGTGAAAGACTTTGTATTTCTAGGTGCGAAGATTACTGCGGATACTGACTGCAGTCAGGAAATCAGAAGATGCTTAATCCTTGGGAGAAGAGCAATGACAAATCTCGATAAAATAGTTAAGAGCAGAGACATCACACTGACAACAAAGGTCTGCATAGTTAAAGCAATGGTGTTCCCCGTAGTAACATATGGCTGTGAGAGCTGGACCATAAGGAAGGCTGAGAGAAGGAAGATCGATGCTTTTGAACTGTGGTGTTGGAGGAAAATTCTGAGAGTGCCTTGGACTGCCAGAAGATCAAACCAGTCCATCCTCCAGGAAATAAAGCCAGACTGTTCACTTGAGGGAATGATATTAAAGGCAAAACTGAAATACTTTGGCCACATAATGAGAAGACAGGACACCCTGGAGAAGATACTGATGCTAGGGAGAGTGGAGGGCAAAAGGAAGAGGGGCCGACCAAGGGCAAGGTGGATGGATGATATTCTAGAGGTGACGGACCCGTCCCTGGAGGAGCTGGGGGTGTCGACGACCAACAGGAAGCTCTGGCGTGGGCTGGTCCATGAAGTCACGAAGAGTCGGAAGCGACTAAACGAATAAACAACACACACTGCAGTCTTAAGTTTTGCGCTAAAGGAAAAAACATGGTAAAGAAGCCACAATGCCTGGGCTCATGTAACATGACAGGCTACAACCAAACTGTATTACAGTTTAACCCAACTTAAGAGCTAGGTCAGTGTCCAGAGGGAAGACCAGGCACTCTCTGGTAAGTCTCCCTCTTGAATTTCACAAGAAGGCAGGAACCAAGCAACCAACCAAGGGTCTTCTCTCAACTGGAAGGATCACCTAATATGCTAAGCCACAGTGTGAAAAACTTGCTACGGTGGCTTGGAAACCACGGCTTATGCTTGTGTCTGCACCTCTGAACCAAACCAGATATCCTTTATTCAATAACCCGTAAAAATACCCCGCGGCTGAGCATGCCATGTGAAGATGACAGCCTTCCTCAAACCTGGCTGGCTCTAACAACTCCATGCTATCAATGACTTCTGCAAGATGACCGTCCCTACTCATCGAGAGGGGAAGGCGGATCTACGCCATCCTGCAAGCGAACCGTCGCGTGCCTTTTTTCTCGCGCCGCCCGCCCAAACCACCGCGAGACGAGATGCCTCTGTTCCCCCACACAACCGCGCCTAACAGACCTGAAGTTGGACCAGGCGAAATTCAGCGCCGCTTGGAAGTGGCTGGACGTTTCGGGACTCCGCTCGTTCAGGCCGGTTACTTGCCGGATGAGCTCCCGTACCGTTCGGTCTTGCTCCTGGTCAAAGCGGCTCCAGTGAGCAGGCGGAGTCGTCGCCGACGCTGCGGTCGCCATCACCGGCCAAAGAAAAGAAGAAACCGAGAAAAAAAATGATGAAGTACTTTCCCTCTCTCTCGTCACGTTCCGGAGGCTCTGTTTATTTCGGTGGCCAGTACCGCTAACATCTCGCGAGATTTTGCTCCCCTTTTTTCTTGTGGTAGGGAAGCGCTTTTCGAGATGTTTTACGCATGCGTCAATTACTGCCGACGCTTTCGCTGCTGCTTACTCTTCACCTTCGCAGAAGGGATGTTTGAGGAACAGTTCTATATTTTTGCTTTGTGTTTTCGTTGTTTATTTTGCAGTTGATATTCATTTTCTATAATTGCTTATAAAGCATTGTCTTCCTGTCTGGTTGAATAATTGAGTAGTAACTAGAATTATAGAAACCATCTGCAGCAGGTGGCAGCTCTTAGCCGACCTTGGCTGATCCAGAAGCTAATTAGGGTCGGCCTCCTTACATGATGAAGTCCGACATAATGCCAGTGCATAATGTCTCAGCCTTTTGACCCTGGAGGAACCCTTGAAATACTTTTCAGGCCTCAGGGAACCCCTGCACATTCAAGCTCAAAGACAGGCCAGAAGTTAAAAAATTATTTCATGTGTAGGCCTGTATATATGTATTAACTGTTCTTAAACTAAAACTTACCTCTTTAGTGTGAAGTTTCCCAAATTTGAAATAATTTTTTAAATAAATTGTGATCTCCCAGGGAACGGCTAGTGACCTCTTGCAGAACCCTAGGGTTCCACGGAACCCTTGTTGAGAAACTGTGTTAGACTGCGGGAAAGGTAGGCTGAATTTGCCACGTTTTTGATCCTTTGCCTGATTAGTTAGTTCAACAACTGATAGTGGTTGTAGGAGAAGGCAATTACATTGTGGTTTTGAATTGTCTTTCATTTTTCAAGTCTGCAGTTGTGTAGAGATGCAAATTTCATAATACAGATGATATGTAAATTCAGAGTGATGCACATTGACATGTAGAGTGTGGTCATTGCCAGCTCAGATCCCACTAATCAGGAAAGTAGGCTTGGCGTCACAGTGGATAGCTCAATGAGGACATCATTACAATGTGTGGCTGCTGCTGCTTTTTTTTTTTAAGGCAAATTTCATGCTTGAAGTTAGTAAGGGGACTAAAAATAAACAGTTGGTATTGAGGGCCAGTATGGAAGTATTGGTCTGGCACCAGGAGATCCAAGTTGTAGTCCACTTTAGCAACAGAAACTTATTGTGTGATTTAGGGCCAATCATTCTCAACCCAACCTACCTTACAGAGTTAGTTAGTTAGTTATATTTTTATCATCGCCCATCCCCCCCCCACGGGGGACCCTGGGCGGTTCACAGTAAAAACTGTTATACAGGGGAAATAGGAGGAGTGAATGTTACATGTGCAGCCTTAAATTCCAGGTATGAAAAGTTGGGATATAAATCTCACAAATAAGTAGTACTGTGTATAGTTCTGGTGACCACATCTGAAAAACGATTATTGTAAAACTGGAAATCCAAGGAAAGGGGCTAAAGCAGTTCCTCTAGAAAAAAACCATACAGTATTAGAGGCTTTTTAGCTCAAGGAAAGATACTAATTCAAACAGGGATATGAAAAGTATGGTTAGATAGGTTTTTCTAATTAAAACTAAATAAAGGAAGAGGCAGGACCAATTAATGGTATTACCTTACTCAAATACATTCCAAAACTGTGGAATTAATTGCCATTGGTTGAAGTGAGGCCACAAGTATAGGTGTTTAAAAAATGGACTGGACAAATGCATGGGCTAAGATAGGTTTGGATCCACATAAGTATTAAAGTATGGAATATGTTTGTACAACTCAAAACTATAGTTAATAAACTATAATAGCTAAACTAAAACTAAACGAACCTCTTTATGTTGTAGTAACTTTATAAACCAAGCCATAATATTTAGCTGCTATGTTATGTTTGTTTTTGCTTAGCATGTCATATAAATAAAGGCATTCTGGATTATGAACCAGTTTTTTGCTTGAAGTGCTGCAAACCATACTTAAAAATTTATCTGAACAGCATTGTGGGTTACAGTTAAACAACCATTATGTAATATAGCATGGTTTTTACATGTTGGGTTGTTTTTAGTTTATTGTCTGCCCAAATTAAAGAAATAAATAGTGCAATGTATAAACCTAGGCAATATGACAGGCCCAAAGTCATCTGGAGTGTAAAACCTTGGTCTCTGTCTCTTCCCAACATATCTGAAACCACAGTCTCAGACTCGCAGCCAATGAATGTATGTACTGTAACTCCCCAAGTAATTACAATATCTGCAGCCTGCAACAATATTTTGCAGGATTTGAGAATGCTGCCCAGCAAGGTCAGGGCACTGCATAGATGAGCAGGCTGGGGCACGTGAAGTGCTCCAGAAAGAACAGCTGCATGATGGCAGGGGGTCTGGTCATCCAGGCTGCCTAGCTCTGCATGGGACACTGCTGCACTTTTGTTTTGCAGTCCCAGTCCCAGGATCTTCAGGGAGGGATGGTGGGGAGGTGAGGCTTGGCCAAGAAGAACAGGCTAGGGTGGAGCTGCTTGATGAGTAGAAGGAGGTAGCCTTCCAGCATTCTGACACTGCTACAGCAACATTTCTATCCCTTCAACCACTTTCATTAACCTCCTTGTCTTCCAACCAGAAAACCTCTCTGGTCAATATTGTTTTCCATCATTCTCTTGCCATTACAAAAAAGAAAATAGAAAAAGAAAAATGCCAGTTAACTGACCAAAATGATAGACTAATTTGCAGCTCTATTTCACAGTAAAGTTTTTTTTTATTTAATGCATTTATGTTTCATGGCATACCATGATACTCTTATTAATTTTCTTCATTTTTTACTCAACAGTTTCCACCCCTATTGAAATATATCACTGGAACTCGAGCAGTAGTTTATGACCACTGTGTGTGTTTGTGTATGTGTGTATTTGCCTTACTAGATACAAAGATAGAACAATTTCTCTGAAAGAGAAATGTTCATATATTGCCAGGCAATTCTCATAGTGTTGCAAAATGGAGGACTGTGCTTTTTTATTCAGTACTTTATACATGCATCTCAAAAGAATCATTGAAATTGCTTTGAGCTCTGGTTGTGGATTAAATTGAGGAACAGTGTTTTAATCCATGTTAGGAATGAGGTCTGACCTTTATAAATGCTAATTAGCATTCTCCCTGCGCAGCCTTTCACATAGATTTATATTCATTTGGCTTGCAGTTCTTTTTCCAGTTGGTTTCAATAATATTTTTGCGTCAATGAAAGCTTCCCAAGATGAATCCATTAGTTCCGTTTGCTTGTACGCTTCTTATAAAATGTAAATAGCAATAACTAGATCTTTTGGTGTTTTTGTCTTTAATACAGTAATTTTTTGCCATTTAATGTCAATGCCTTCTGTAGGCATTCTTCTTTCTATTTGGTCTCTGTCAAGAAACTCTACCTTCTTCCCAGAGATTAAAGTGACAGTTTATAGTAAAATTGTAGGCTTCTGTGAGAAATCACAAGTTGACTAGCTTTTGAAGGTCTGTTTGTTTCCTCCATAACCTGATTCTACAAAGAAAAGTGTCTGTGAAGTTACTCTGAAGTGTCTTGATAATGTCACATTCCTTGCCTCATGTGGAAAGAGATATGGATTCATTCCTGTCATATTGAGCCTCAGAAAAGTCAAACTAGCCTATGTCTAAACCATAGCATAGTTTATTTGGTTTGGTTTTATCATAATGCATGAGTCTATTCACTGTAATTTATAAGCAAGCTATGGCTTGTTCAACAATCCATGATTAAAGTATCCATGGCTTAGTAGGAGTGAACCTAACCATTGTTTCAGAATGTTTATTTCCAGGACTCAGAAAATATTGGCAGATACCACATGTGTTCAGATAACAGGATATTTTTTCCCAATGCTATGCTGAACTTCAGAGATACTTGAAAGGACTGCTGAAGTTAATGAGGCATGAGGTAGTGTCTGTGTCTGAATTCACATAACATGCAAAGTCATAATGTGTTTTCTTTTTAGTTTTAGTTTAGGGTATGTATAAACCCAACAATAGACTGGCTGCCAATTAACTGATGAGCCATATTCAATATTCTGTCTTTGATATTTAGGGCCTTAAATAACTTTGGACTATGTTACTTGACAGATTGCCTTTGCTGTTACAGATCTGGTCAGTTGTTAAGGTTATCAAAACAGATCTAGCAGCATGTGCTATGAGTGACAGTGTCTCATCTTGTGGCTATTCAAAAAGGACTGGCACTGTACTTTCAAAATGATCTACTGATTTTTATGCATCTCTTGTTTTAATGTATGAAGTATCATATTTGTGTTGCAAATAGGAAGAGGGCCTTTTTGGGTAGCACCCACCCTGTGGAACATCATTCCACCTGAAGTTAGCCCCGACCCTGCCTGCCTTTCACAAGGCCCTAAAAATTGGTTTTGTGCCCAGGCCTGGGTCCCAGAAATGTGATAGAGCCCATCTCTTGGCTTTGTTGACGGTTATGTTATGAAGCTCAGCTGCTGTGTGTTTTAATTTTATATTACGTATTTTATTTGTTTTTAATCTATTCTATTGTAAGTGACTCAGAGTCACATCTGTGAGATAGGCAGCTATATAAATTAAATAAATAAATAGATAGATACTTTCAACTCTGTTACATGTGGGAAATACCTCTGGTTTGCAGGGTGCCATTCACCCGTTAATGAAAAACATTTCATGATAAAGGAGTCTTCAATTTATGCACAGTGAAATCTAGATCACACCCTTATTTCAGTGTCTTACATATACTTGTTTGGTAGATGATTGGACACATTGAGTAGATGTAATTACAATTTATGATTGCTGGTTTCTATTTTTTTCACAAGTTACATATTATTTGCAATATTCTGCTTATCCCCCCCACTGCTTCTAATTATTTCATCACAGGTTGATATGTGCCAATTTAATTATGCCCTCTTGCTCCAGATTAGCTGCTTTTAAAGTTTGTTTATTTAAGGTCACAACCCAAACTTACAACTCCAGATTTTTCAGATCTTACGATGTAAAAATCAGCTTGAAGTCTGGACCTTCTGCAGCAAACTGAAAAGAAACCATTTCATCCAACTTTATTAAGAAAAAGTAAATTATATGCAGGAAAACGGAACACATTCGGTATGTTCTTAAAAAGACAACATAGTTCCCAATACGTGGAATTAATATGTGTGATGTTTCCATAAAACTTGGAACGTATCAGTAGCAACCCAGACCTCTAAAACATGAAATACTCTCCTCTTGCTTAGGAATATGTGAACTAGTTAATTGAAATCAGAGCAATAATAAGTGCCCTAGGGAGTTTTATAGTGTGCTGGCCAGAAGTGCCATCTAATTTAGTTATATTTACACCATCCATTGTGTTTGTATTTTTTTAAAAAATCAACAACTCTGAATACTTTATTTTTTTTAATTGATTATTTATCAGATTTGTTTGGCTGCCCATCTCACAAAAAAGTGACTGGGCAGCATACAACACTTAACTAAAAAGCTAATAAATATATTAAAAACATTAATTATTTAAAAAACTATAAATAACACAAAAACAAGAGAGAATGATATTAGCTGCAGTAAGGGAGCCATCGGAAGATCTCCCCGGTCGCCTAGGATCCCCAGGCCTGAAGGCATAGCCAGGTTATGAGGGACCTGCAGAATGTTAAGAGGGATGGAGCATTACGTTGCAGTGCAGTGCAGTCTAGGAAAACCATAGGGAAAAAAGTGAGAGACCTGGTTCTCACAACTCACTTAAGCGAGCTAGTTACTGTCGCAACCAAATCTCTTTACTAGTGGTTCTACCAGAACAGAAATTGTACTACCTCACCAACTGCTAAATACAAAGTCCCCACTGAGATTAAGGAATACAAAGATGGATGCACCATCTATCCAGGCTCTGCCACAGGTTATCAACAAGTGCAACCAAAACAGTTTCAGTACTGAATCCCACCCTGAAACTGACTGACTGGGTTTAGATAATCCACTTTCTCCAGGATTCTTTGGAATTGCTAAATGACCATCTTCTCAACTGCTGTAGTAAAATTTGACTGGGGTGGTAAGTGATTAGTTTAAGTGTATTGTGAGAATAAGGCAGGGTGATACTTTAAAAAATAATAATCCTTCAGACTCCACTGAAAGGGTATGAACAAAATGTTTCTCAGAAAGCAGTATCTCATTTCAGTATTTTGGATGTTTTTGTAATGGTCAGCCATAGCTATTTATCTGGTATTTTGCTTTGTTTTGTTTTAATACCTTACCATTTTTCCTGCTGGAAAATTGAAAAGAATGAAAAAGCAATAGTGAAGCAGTAATACATGCTTCTCTGTAGGATAAAATGGAAGAATAAGCATTCATTCTTTACCTATTTTCTTATCGCTGTAAATTATTTCTCTACAACTAATTAAAATGTAGCAGTCTTTTAAAAAGAAGTTTAATGTTGATGGTTTAAATTTTAATGTCAATTTTATCTCTGCTATATGATGGAGGAGTGTCTCCACAGTGTATCGATTACAGCAGGAAAGCTAAAAAAGATGTAGAAAATGATCAAAGTTAACTGGCAAAGTCATTTTTTATAGTAAGTCATAGAACTCTTACACACACCATTGGATGTTTACTGCTCCAAGGCTTTTTTTCCCCCTCTGAATTTATCATCTGAATTGGTTCTGAACTAATTGCAGTAATTACACCTGAAGATTTAAGGTAATATTACGATCTGGAGAGGGGAAGATTTAAGAAAAAGAAACTTTTGATTTCTCACCTGTGATGAGGAAATATCGCACTAAATTAAATATTGTTCTTGGCTAATGTGTAATGATTTTTTTGTAGAAGCAATTCAATCAGGGAAAATACTGTTTCTTTTTTTTAATTAGCAATTTTGTGAGACACAAATGTAGAGCTCACAAGGGTCTTTGCATGTAGTGACTCTTGGTACAAAAATTGCCTTTCCTTTCCAAATGTTCTGTATGCAGCAGTTGCTAGAGTACAGCACTACAAGTGCTTGCACAACAGAATTCAGTTCATAGAAAGTATAAACCTGTTTAACAGATTCAGTATTCAACATGAACACTGGCAATCAATTTAGCCATTTTAATATTTCAGATGCTGTTCGATATCCACACAGCCAATGTTCATATAAAAACTTTGAGCCTTTCCCGTTTCTTTTTAAGATTTTTTCCATAACATAGCACATCAAATAGAAATTAGAACTTGAAGTATAAGTCGGTAGCCCTGAGGATTATGTGGATGTAAGTTAAATTGAAATAAGTGAAACTTCACTTACTTCCAGGTAAGTGTGAACTTCTTTGTTCAGATAAAATACCATACAAGCAAAACTGATGCTTGCTGATTAGTCTCTCATTTGAAGCATCTGGAATGAGAATAACCTTCTGGGTTAGAACTGTGGTTAGTCTGGCCTGGTATTTTACCTTTGATTGCAGGCAAGGGAGAGCAAGAAACAAACTGACAATAACATTGATTCATAATTTATACATGTAAAATGTGAAAAATTGTATCAACTTATAAATAGATTTTTGTACCAGTATTCTGTGTACATGGAAGCCTAGATTAGTTTAGGATGTTGATGTGACAGAAAATACAGACTAGCAGATTTTGTGTTTGGATTTTGCACTGTTAATATTACCCTTTTTGTTGGAAGAGCACTTCAGGTAATAAAAAGAAAATGGCCAATTGCTAACTGTGGATCTGTGTGCCTTAGAATTTCCTTGACGACATTCTTCCCTACCCCCTCATATAACAAAGGATAAATATGCCAGTTTTAAAATAGGTGACTGTTTGAAATGAACAGTGACAGTAGGGAAGGGATGTCTCTGAATTTAGCAAGATGCTAAATTCTCAGTGGGGTTCTTGTTAAGCTGGTTTGCAAGGACAATGCAAGATGGCTGCCTAGATGTCAACATTGGTTAAAAAAAGGTATTAGTAATCTTGTAAAAATGCCTGAATGCTTCACTTTCAAACTGGTTCCAGTAAGTAGATATCAGAACTATTATGACTTATTCCTAAGTACATGTTTTTGTAAACATCTACATGTGTGCATTCTTTTGTCATAAAAATAAAATTACCATGGGCTAAAGCATGGCTCATGCACAGTAGACTATGTACTACTGCATTTAGACACCAGACAGTAATAAATTAGCTTAGGAACACAAGCATAAGTGTAACATACTTATTTACACACATGCACACCACAATGAGAAAATAAAAATTAGATCTATTTTTTTTCTATATGGTTTGTAACAGTAGTAATAGAATAAAAAACACGAGATATTTTTAATTTGAATGGCGATAATGGCAGGGAAGTGCTACTGGTAGTTGAGAGTTTGTTTACAATGGAGAAAACTAATCCTTAAAGGGCAGCTGGCAGTTTCAGAGAAGTCATAAGAAAGATAGTAAAGGTAAAGGTTTCCCTTGACATTGAGTCCAGTCGTGTCTGACTCTAGGGGCGGTGCTCATCTCTGTTTCAAAGCCGAAAAGCCGGCGTTTGTCTGTAGACACTTCCATGGTCATGTGGCCAGCATGACTAAACGGAATGCTGTTACCTGCCCACCGAAGCGGTACCTATTAATCTACTCACATTCGCATGTTTTCGGACTGCTAGGTTGGCAGGAGCTGGGACTAGCAGCGGGAGCTCACCCCGTCACGCAGATTTGAACCGCCGACCTTCTGATCGGCAAGCTCAGCAGCTCAGTGGTTTAACCCGCAGCGCCACCGCATCTCTCATAAGAAAGATAGAGAAGTATATATTCACCTGTTTAGAGTACAGAAAAAATAGGCCCTATATGTCCTAATTGGCCCCTGTTTAAGAGCTCAGCAAAATATCTCTAATCCTTTGTTTAGCCAGAGGAGAGAGAAGCATTGAGCAGAAAATTAACAACTCAAGAAACTTATCCTGCTTACTCCTATTGTGGGACATAGGTCCTACAGAAATTTTATGAGGCCAGCTCACTGCTATCTCAGTAATTATATCCTATCTTTCTATTAATATGCATACTAGCTGAAATCCAACATATAAAAATGCAAAAAAGAAATCTATGTGTTATGTTGTGTGCCACCCTGCAAACCTGAGGTTTATCCTATTCCTGTTAATATTGCTCTTACGCAGTTTTGGCTACTTTGAGCAAAGAACAAATATTATTTGTATGAATCCTAGCTATTGTCTCCAACTTACGAAAGGTGATCCACTATAGATTGAGATGGCAAATATCTACCAATATATTGCTCACATTAAGAGAATATCAAAGTAATTTTCTTACAGATGTCAAATGCAATTAGAATTTTCTTCAAGGAATATTATCCTATTAGGCACACAAAAGCAGTGCATGCTCATTCAGCCTCTATTGTTTATTTTATCTTAAATATTAATTAAGATAAATATATTAAATTTATCTTAATAGCAAAAACATGAAAGGATATAATAATGGACACATATTTTTCATGTAAGGTTTTCAAAGCAAAAATCACCACAGTAGGCCCATCTCTATAATAATATCAGTCAAGATGTCTGTCCTGCAATGCAGAAAATCAGTAAAACTCTAAGAATCATATTTATTTTATGCAAATAGTTGACACATTGGCAGAGAAAACTAAATGTATCTTTAAACAAGTTAAAGCTATTTGGATGGAAACACACAATATACTAAAATATTTAGGAGGGGGAAATCTTTGTGGAAAGTAAAAAGTCAGCGTGCGTTGCAAAAGGTCTCAGGTTTGTTATTTATAAAGACAGCAATTCTTTTAGATCTTAACATGGTACCCAGTTTGATGTTGAATTACTGATATACTGATGGAAATGTTGATTGATATACATCAGAATTAGAATTAGTCTACAATTTAGATAAACTTTGTAGTTTCATAGAATAAGCAAGACCAAAAGGCTCAGACTGTGCCTTGCTCAAACTCAGTGGAGGTTTTGTGCACTTTAAATTGGATTTAATCTCTGTTGAATAGTCTGAAAATAGGTGTAGGATTACCATTTGAAAATGATACCATTTTGAAAAGCTGAATTTCAAAACTGTTAACATTCTTTTGTAGGTTCAAGGGTCATCAATACATTCCCCCAAAGGGATTTGATAGTGTTCCTCTAAGATGCAGGGTATTCTGTGAATTAGCCTCACAGCAAGACAACATATGAAAAGCTTACTGTAAGGTCCTTGGTTGCTACTGGTGCCAGTATGGAAGTCATTCACCACCCACACTAAAGAATATTCTGGAAACAAAATTCATCTGAAAGAAAAAGAATTGTTACTTCTTCAGTAAGAATTTAACAAAAAGCATGAGAATTATTCCAGAAGAGTAAAATAATTTAAATAATGCAAACAATTTCTATAAGAAGACTTTGATACCATATATCAATACATAAATCCTAGTCCTTTACATTTTAAATTTAATCCCACATCAACTGGCACATAAGACTCACCGTGATGTGCAGAGCCTTGGAGTTCTAGGAGAAGCAACTACTGTATTACATTTCTGCAAGTGCCTCTCTTTTTTTTCCCTCTGCCCCTCCTAAAGCATGTACATGTGCCTGTGCAGGATTTTTTTTCCCTGAGTTTGATTGATATGTGTCATTAGCAAATCTCCAAGCAGACAGAGCAAAGGTAGGATGCCTTCCGGCAGGGTGTTTACCACTAATAGCTTCACAGGGATGTTTCCCTCCTAGAAATTTTATCTTACCTTGGGATGTATGTAAGAGCTCTGGGTTGTAAACAGGCATGTTCAGAGGCACAGTTTCTTCCAAGAAATGATGACAGCTCAGCTCTGGCTGATGCAGTCAAGATGGCTTTTGTGTTGTTCTTTTAATATCCCTTGTGTTTATCCAACTAGAAAGGCCTCGTGAATTACCTTTTCCTAAATCTTGATGCTCTTTTCTCCATTACCTAGAATATGCAAGTATTATGAGAAGACTGCAGACTAACTGCTTGAGAAATGACAGCACTAACGGTTGTTTTGTTGGGACTGCCATAATTCAGCAGAAGCAGTTGGTGACAATGGGAGGAAAACGAATGGAGAAGATTGGTTCCTGTTGATAAAACTAAATTCTTCATGTAATCTGTTTAGTACTGAGGGGAAAAAAGGTTGAATAAGAACATGTGGAGCCTTTGGTGGAAACATCTGCTCAGGAGGATGTACTTTCTTGATTTCTGTTTTCCCCTAAAGAGAATTCAAAATAGCATAATGCAACATATGTACTACCCCCATTCCTTCAGACTGGTGCTAGGTTGGAGAGACATTAGTGACAAAGTTGATCTCTTTTTAATTTGGTGATGTCCGACAGACTCAGTAGCAGTAGCAAAATAAACGTTGAACTATCCAACAACAGGAAATGCTAACATTTGACCATTTGGATTCCCCCACAGTGCTCCTGTGGCTATCATATAGCATTGTTCAAGAGTGCCACTGTGTCAAAACTACAGAGTATATTTGATGAGTTTTAATTTAATAGGGTGTATTAGCCACAGTCACTGGGATGCAGCCCATAAGCAGACTGGCCTTTGGAATCTGCAGCTAGCAGTTTGGGTCAGTAGCTACATAGGTGGTAGGATTTTTTAAGATCTCGAGCTGATCTTCAGTGCCAGGCTTACACTCTTATGTGGGTTTTTTTTTAATCCATTCAGTCATGTCCAATTCTGAGACTGCCTGGACAAGTCCTTGCAGTTTTCTTGGCAAGGTTTTTCAGAAGTGATTTGCCATTGCCTCCTTCCTAGGGCTGAGAGAAAGTGACTGGCCCAAGACTCGGTTTCTAGCCTGGTGCCTTAACCACTACACTAGACTGGCTCTCCTTATGTATTTACATAAGGTAAAAATATGCAAGTGTTGATGCAAAATATAGAATAGGCATTCAGAAATGCCTGCATACACAATAAGCTGTTCCATTTTGTGGTAAGCAGCATAATGCAGAAAAAAAATAATTTATGTCTTAGAGTTTTGTCTGAACTAGGGCACAATATCTTATTGAATCAACTATAGAGTAAGCAAACATAAACATGTAAACACAATCACAATAAATTAAAAAAAGATGAGAATGCTGTACATTTAATCTAGCAAATAGCACAGTTCCATTTTGTTATGTATGAGACCACTGTTCTATACTAATAAAATTGAAATAATGTAATATTTTGGACAATATTTTAGCATTTTACATATGGAGCTATTTAAACTAAACTAAAATTATATTTCTTGAATCAGACGATAACTTAAAATGCTTTTGCCTAATTTCTGTCTGAATGTATGCATTTATTTATTGTCCTTTCATTCCAGAGTGGTCTGTAAATCCTGAAAGCTGTAATTCTGCCACTTATACAAGTATAAGATGTTATATCTGTAATGGTTCATCTAAATTACTGAGTCAGGAGGAGGGCAATTAAAAAAAAATCCAAAAAAGAAGAAGCATTGTTCATTTCAAAGACCTGCTCCTCTATTTTGGCTTAGCATTCTAACTTTAGTTTTCACAGTTTGGCAATACTTTAATTAGTTTCAATCAAAATTTCACAAAATAATGAAGTTTTCAAATACACAAATTTGTACTCATGCTATTTAACTTTTGTTTCTACACTTGTAAAATCAAAATAACTATTTTATGCTGGATTTGTACAACCTCTACTCCATTCTTCTAATCTGATGTGAGCAATTGGAGGCTCCAGAGCCTTACTCAGCTCTGGTCCAATTTTTTGCTGCCCGCAAATCTGCCATAATCACCGTTTCTGGAAAGTGATGGCATAGTTTCCTGCCATTTTGAGATGGAGAAACATTAAAAAAAAACTATAGTGTAAGATCTAAAATTTGGTTAATATTGTTTCTCAAATTTCACTACACCAGAAAATAAGGAAATACCCACAGAAAACTCTATCCCTCAAGCTTTACATTATCAGTCCATGCACTGTAACCTTCAGCCAGTCTAACAATATTAAGTGCAGCTCTTAGCTATCAAAAGTATTCATATGTCTGCTCTAGTTGATAACAATTTCTTTTGCATGAACCTATTAACATAATCTTGGTTACATTATGGCAGAGATGGCCAAATTCAGCCCTCTACTTCCTTCCTTAGCCTGGATGATATGAAGGAGCAAGACTTTGGGTAAGGAAGTCCTGTCCATTAGAGAAGCCTGCTTTCCTGAGGGAAGTGGGGGAGAACTTCCTTGCACAGTTGACTTCATTCATACTTCCATTCTGCCTTCCCCCTCAAAGGGGAAGCATGAGGTATAAACAAAGCTGAGCCATTCTTACATGATGGACTTCACTCAGATGCTGTCTTTCCCCACTGAAGGAGATGAGGCGTGGAGATGAGACAAAAATTCCCTAAATAAGGCATAAATCACTAATTCTGGTTATGGAAATGATGACATACCGTACAGTAATTTATAAGAAGCAAGAATCTATTCTACATTCAGCTCTGTATTTTAATGTGTTACGTTAAATATTTTGAGAATACTTTCAGTCTGCTTCACAGGAGAGACAGCTGTTGAGTATTAACAGGCGCAACATTCCTACACACCATTGAATGAGTGCCTTTACCTTCTGTTCTTAAGAAATCCATATGCAAACTGAAGTAGAAAGAATCAAGTTTGTAAGGAAACCTAAAGGATGTATAAAGTGGCATTTAAAGAGATGTTTCAAAGAGGAAGGGGAAGAAGAAGAATCAATTGTCAAAAAAGAAATCTGATTTTACCCATACAAGAGGTTTATCTTTCACCTCTGAAGCACTATCTGCTGTCACATTGGGTGCACTTTTAAATTCACTGATTTTCAAGTGCCAGTGAAATTTTAGCAATTTAACAAGACATAAGAATGCACTGTTGGCACATAAAATTGATCAATGATAATAATGGGGGGGGGAAAAACCTCTAGCAACTATCAGACCACAAACAGTATATATCCTTACATTTTACACTAGTTTGTGAACGCTGTACGTCCTTGTTCTATGCAGGTTTTTGCCCTTTGCCAATGCTAGGGTTCTTATATGGAAGATTTCTATGAACCAGACTAATGTACATTTTTAAGACAGGAGTAGACAGTTATTTTGGATAAGTGAGCACTTTTAAAGTTTTCAGAGATGTCATAGGCACTTATACAAAATGGTTGCCATGGAAGGGTTGCCTATTTGCAAAGTGGCTTTGATGGTAATCACGATCAGTTACCAACTGATGAGACAACAAACTGGTGAGGTTGTTCTCTTTGTCTCTTCTAGCTGATAAAGATTCTGTCCATCCTTCCAGACATCTTTATTCTGGGCAGACAGGAACCTACCAAACAAAGCATTGGACTGCTGCCACCCAATCTTTACTTTTCTAAAATGCCATGGGGTTTATATAGAGTCTGGAGTTATTCTCGTAAGTAAAGATGATTTGCAGCATGCTGCATTTTCAGTTATATTAATTTTAAAAAGTCTTTAAAGTATTAAAATCAGGTGGCACAATGTAGTGACCAAGTACCAGGAGAGGCTCCTCTGGGCAGATTGGTGTTCAGTTGCATCATATTGGCATACTTTGGCCTTTAGGATGATGGGAAAACATCCTTAATCTATTAAATAGAAATTAAAAATCCATGTGATGTGGCTTTTAAATCATGAGCAGAAAAGGCAGCTGCAACTACAGTGTTCACATCATGCTCAGAAGGACACATACAAAATATCCCATTGAAGAGGGTTTGCCAAAATTCCTGTAGATTTTTAACAGGACCAGAATTTGTTCTGTGTAAGCTCAAAGTAATACAGAGAATAGTTCATATTAAACAAAACGTAAATGTTTGGACTCCTGTATTTTCCAGCAACATTTTCAAGATAAGAATCAGTGTTGTAGTTACTTGTTTCATTAACAGATCTGGTTTTCTCCTGATGCAAAAGAGATTCTTTATTCCCTGCTGTAAAAAGATTTGTTGGATGCATTAAGATCTGTTATTCCAGCTAATGGTTATTATGGGAGTCAAAATCCAACAGAGAGAGACCACCACATTGCTAATAGCTGTGGCCCAGCAGAATAAGCACATTCTCTCTGGACTGGATAATAGTTGGTTATGGCCACATAACATAAACTAGTCAGAATATTCTTGGACTAAACATTCAACCTATTCTAAATGGTATCTAGCATTTTACTTAGAAAACAAGGTTTATAGTTCTGGAATACTTTTGGACCTTTGTCACCATTAATTTCTCAAATAATAGCAGTGGTCATGAATGCATTTTTCCAGTTTTCAGCAAGTATCTGTAGGTGACATATCTGGTTACAGTTACCTGTGCTTTAGTTACATCCATATCAGATTACTGTAACATACTCTATATAAAGCTGATTTGAAAAAGTGACCAAAAACTTCAGATAGCAATTTTCGTAACAACTTATAAAGGCAAAAGGCATGGTTTATGAATCACATTGGCTGATTTACACAACACAGAAGCCACCAACACCCCCTCACACACACACACACACACACACATTTTGACTTAGTGCGTTAGTGAGCACAGCCAATTGTGAGCCTCACAATTCCATAAATTTGGTTAGATTAAGGATAGGCTTGAATCACCCAGTGAATTCCATTGAGTAGCATTGTGAATTGGAATGTTACAGTCCAGTCAGATATTATAATGCCTATTTATTCTGACTCTTAGCAATTGTTTTCAGATGACCAACAGTCTGCATTGCTTTTGGGTTCAGACTTCAAGATAAGCCACAATTACCTAATTGTGCAAACTCAGCTGCCATTTGCAAATCATAGATTTTGGCTAAGTGTAATATGTAAACCTTACAACGATAAAATAAAGAATTTTATTGTTGTAAGCCGCCCAGAGTCACTCGCTGAGATGGGTGGCTATAGAAATCAAATATATAAATAAATAACCTAGTTCTTTTGGCTTATTTCATAAGCCACGGTTCAATAAACCATGAGTGTCCAACAGGTGAATCCCTCCATCGTTACCCACCTGGAGGATTATGGGGTGGGAAGGCAGAGTAGAAATTGCAACATACATACTTAGCATACACCTTTTTAGGCTTAAGGAATATCCTCTCCAGTATTTATCCTCATCTGGCAAGTACTGAGTGCTTTAACCATAAACAAACAAAACCTCTTTTAACCTAAATTACTTAATTTGCAGTTAGACTTTGTGAGATTACTGAATGCTGAGGGAACTGTCACCCCATCCTATGCAAATACAGGCTGCCTGGGAAGACGCCACTCCGAGAGCCTTCCCCCCACCCCCAAAGGTCACCGGAACAGAGACCAGCCTTAACCCTGCGCGGAGTTAAAACGCCGGTGCGCTCAGAAGGACGGGACGCGTCGGCAGCGCCCCGAAGCAGCGCAGAGCCGCAGCCTGAGTTGAAGGAGCGGCGGGCTGGCGCTCGCCTTTCACTCTCTTGCCGGCATCTGGGGGCGTGTTTCTACGCCGGGAAGGCGGCCGCTGCAGCGGCGGCCACCACCTCCCCGTTTCCCCTCCGCCTCCCTCAAGTTTGAGCTTGTTTTCGAAACGGGCAACAGCGGCGGGCAGGGCAGGTCCCTCAGGCGTGGGCCGAGAGCGAGCCATGAGGCGGTGGCGATGGCGGTGGCGATGGCAGCCCCACCGGCGATTTGTGCTGGGCTTGGGCGCCTACACGCTGCTGCTCCTGCTGCTGGTGTCCTACATGCTGGACTATCGCGCCAGAAGGGGGCGCGCGGGCGAGGAGTTGCAGCTGCCCCGCCGCTGCCCCAGCCTAGAGGAGGCGCTGGGCGAGTGGGGCTGGGAAGAGCAGCCGCCGCCACCGCCGCCGCCGGCGGGAGAGGCTGCCGGCAGCGCTGGACACGGGAATGGGACCGGGAGCGAGCCCAGCCCGGGGAGCAGGGCGGGCGGGAAGCGGCACATCTATTTGCACGCCACTTGGCGCACCGGCTCGTCTTTCCTGGGAGAACTGTTCAATCAGCACCCGGATGTCTTCTACCTGTACGAGCCCATGTGGCACTTGTGGCAAGCGCTCTACCCCGGCGACGCGCTGAGCCTGCAGGGCGCCCTCCGGGACATGATGCGCTCTCTCTTCCGCTGCGACTTTTCGGTACTGCGCCTCTATGCGACCCCGCCGGCCGGCCGCGACCCGCTCATACCCTTCCCCGCCTCCCTCGGGGCCAAGACGGGCAGTGGGAGCAGCAACCTTAGCACGGCGAGCATCTTCGGGTGGCGGACCAACAAGGTGATCTGCTCCGCTCCTTTTTGTCCCCATGCTCCCCGGGCCCGCGCCGACGTGGGCCTCGTCGACAGCGCCGCCTGCGAGCGGAGCTGCCCCCCGCGGGCGCTGCGGGAGCTGGAAGCCGAGTGCCGAAAGTACCCGGTGGTGGTGATCAAGGACGTGAGGCTCCTGGAACTGGGGGCGCTCCTGCCGCTGCTGCAGGACCCGGACCTCAACCTGCACGTCATCCAGCTTTTCCGCGATCCCCGCGCCGTCCATAATTCTCGACTCAAGGCCAAACAGGCGCTGCTCCGGGAGAGCATTCAGGTGCTGCGGAGCCGGTATCACGCCGAGTTTCGAGGACTGCCCCGCCGGCAGCTCCTTCTGCCCGCAGCCGCCGCGGCGATCGCCGGGGTCGGCGGTGGAGCCGTCCGAGCACACCCGCAGCACCGGGCCGAATTCTTCCTGGACGGTGCCCTCGAGGTGATCTGCCAGGCCTGGTTGCGTGACTTGATCTTCTCCCGCCGGGCCCCGGCCTGGCTGCGCAGCCGGTATATACAAGTGCGCTACGAGGATCTGGTGCTGGAGCCGCGCGCCCAGTTGCGCCGCTTACTGCGTTTCGTGGACCTTCCCGCGCCGCCCGACCTCGAGGCCTTCGTCTTCAACATGACCCGCGGGGCCGCCTACTCCTCCGAGCGCCCCTTCCTCATCTCCGCCCGCGATGCGCGGGAAGCTGTCCACGCCTGGCGGGAGCGGCTCAGCCGTGAGCAGGTGCGCCAGGTGGAGGCTACCTGCGGTGAGGCCATGAGTCTCCTCTCCTACCCGCTCAGCAGCGAAAAGGGCGTTCGGCGTGGCTCCACTAGGGGACGCTCCAGCGCTTCTCCTCATCCAGGTAGCAGCAAATTCGTCCCTGGCGTAACCTATTTAATGATGCAAATTCCACCATAGGGTGCTATAACAGAGCACTTAGATAACCCCATCTTCTTCTCGCAGTGGGCACCTCTGCATCTAGACAGACAGGCAGAAACTCGGGAGTTTTTCCTCGCTGATTTTATGAGTCACTAAAGTGAAGAGGAGGATTGTCCATCCTCAGTCTTCCCCATCTTGGTGCCATAGAGGCAATTCCTATCATCCAAGTTAGTATGGGGCAATATCTGTCCACATAAGGCTGCCTTGCATGCTCTTTTATTTACCAACTTGGTGAAAGTCATAGAAAAAGGCAGAAAAAGAGATAAATAATGCGTTTTTTTTATAAATACCTGGTTTTCTTTTAAATTAGGACTTTGTTGTTTATTCGTTTAGTCGCTTCCGACTCTTCATGACTTCATGGACCAGCCCACGCCAGAGCTTCCTGTCGGTCGTCAACACCCCCAGCTCCCCCAGGGACAAGTCCGTCACCTCTAGAATATCATCCATCCATCTTGCCCTTGGTCGGCCCCTCTTCCTTTTGCCTTCCACTCTCCCTAGCATCAACATCTTCTCTAGGCTGTCCTGTCTTCTCATTATGTGGCCAAAGTATTTCAGTTTTGCCCAGCATGTCGCATGATGTGTTCCGCATACAAGTTGAATAGGTAGGGTGAGAGTATACAGCCCTGCCGTACTCCTTTCCCAATCTTAAACCAGTCCGGTGTTCCATGGTCTGTTTTTACTGTTGCTACTTGGTCGTTATACAGATTCTTCAGGAGGCAGACAAGATGACTTGGTATCCCCATACCACTAAGAACTTGCCACAATTTGTTATGGTCCGCACAGTCAAAGGCTTTAGAATAGTCAATAAAACAGAAATAGATGTTTTTCTGAAACTCCCTGGCTTTTTCCATTGTCCAGCAGATATTGGCAATTTGGTCTCTAGTTCCTCTGCCTTTTCTAAACCCAGCTTGTACATCTGGCAATTCTCGCTCCATGAACTGCTGAAGTCTACCTTGCAGGATCTTGAGCATTACCTTACTGGCATGTGAAATGAGTGCCACTGTTCGATAGTTTGAACATTCTTTAGTGTTCCCCTTTTTTGGTATGGGGATATAAGTTGATTTTTTCCAATCTGATGGCCATTCTTGTGTTTTCCAAATTTGCTGGCATATAGCATGCATTACCTTGACAGCATCATCTTGCAAGATTTTGAACAGTTCAGCTGGGATGCCGTCGTCTCCTGCTGCCTTGTTATTAGCAATGCTTCTTAAGGCCCATTCAACCTCACTCTTCAGGATGTCTGGCTCTAGCTCACTGACCACACCGTCAAAGCTATCCCTGATATTGTTATCCTTCCTATACAGGTCTTCTGTATATTCTTGCCACCTTTTCTTGATCCCTTCTTCTTCTGTTAGGTCCTTGCCATCTTTGTTTTTGATCATGCCTATTTTTGCCTGGAATTTACCTCCAATGTTTCTAATTTTCTGGAAGAGGTCTTTTGTCCTTCCTGTTCTATTGTCTTCTTCCACTTCCACACATTGCTTGTTTAAAAATAATTCCTTACCTCTTCTGGCTAACCTCTGGAATTTTGCATTTAATTGGGCATATCTCCCTCTATCACTGTTGCCTTTTGCTTTCCTTCTTTCTTGGGCTACTTCTAGTGTCTCAGCAGACAGCCATTTTGCCTCCTTGGTTTTCTCTTTCTTTGGGATGTATTTTGTTGCCGCCTCCTGAACAATGCTGCGAACTTCTGTCCAGAGTTCTTCCGGGACCCTATCTACTAAGTCCAGTCCCTTAAATCTATTCTTGACCTCCACTGCATATTCCTTAGGAATATTAGTGAGCTCATATCTAGCTGATCTGTGGGTCTTCCCTAATCTCTTTAGTCTGATCCTAAATTGTGCAATAAGAAGTTTATGATCTGAACTACAGTCAGCTCCAGGTCTTGTTTTTACCGACTGTACAGATGTCCGCCACCTTTGGCTGCAAAGGATGTAGTCAATCTGATTTCGGTGTTGTCCATCTGGGGAAGTCCATGTATAAAGCCGTCTCTTAGGTTGTTGGAAGAGAGTGTTTGTTATGCAGAGTGAATTGTCTTGGCAAAATTCTATCAGCCTATGTCCTGCTTCGTTTTGTTCTCCCAGGCCATACTTACCTGTAATTCCAGGTGTAGCCACTTTACTATTAATTATGAAGGCTACTCCATTTCTTCTGTGGTCCTCTTGTCCACAGTAGTAGATCTGGTGGTCATTTGATGTGATATGGCCCATTCCAGTCCATTTCAGTTCACTGACGCCCAAAATGTCTATCTTTAATCTTGACATCTCACCAATAACCACATCCAATTTGCCCTGGCTCATAGATCTTACATTCCAGGCTCCAATGGCGTGTTGATCCTTAGAACATCGGATTTGCCGTTCACCACCAGCACCGTCGGCTGCTAGCCGACCTTTTGGCTTTGAGCTAGCTGCGTCATCACGTCTGGGGCTAGTTGAACTCATCCTCTGTTCCTCCCCAGTAGCATTTTGACCATCTTCTGACCTGGGGGTCTCATCTTCCGATGGTATACTGAGATATCTCTGGTTGTACTGATTTAGTTTTCGCAGCAAGAACACTGGGGTGGGTTGCCATTACCTTCCCCAGGGATTGCATTTAGTCTGACCTCTCTGTCATGACCTTCCCGTCTTGGGTGGCCCTTCATGGTTTAGCTCACTGTAGAAAAGTAAGATGGGTGAAATGCACACTACTAGCTGTTTCCCTCCCTTCTTTTGACAAGTTGATTGACTGGTTAGCTGTGAGTACCAGCTCCTGTATTTGAACAAGGACATTAGTCCCCTGAACATGAATCAGGCTGCAAGGTGGTAGCAAGTCAAGTCATTAAAGCTGAGTCTTGGAAACTAATTTTTCAAACATTTGGGGGCACTAGTATTCATTATTAAGCATGTTTGTCATGCTGTTGTGGTAACTAGTGACTGCTTCACATATAACTTTTGTTTAGATGTACCCAGAAGTTGCTTTGAGAGTATATTTAAAATGTCAAATGTAAATGCAGGAGCCAAGACTTTGCAAATGTTTGTCTTGTAGAAGCACACTTTTTGCAGGAAGTATAGATGGCTGTGATTTTTTTGTGTGTAAAATATGAGACAGCACTCAATAAGAAAGTCTCTTGGTCCATCCACCATGGCAAACCTGATTTTGACTACATATTTTGGAACTAAACCTTCAGATGTATAGCCAGCCATATTCAAAGTCACAGCAAATTGATTTACTCTCAGGTTTTTTTAGTTTAGGATTAAAAACTGAATGCTATAGGTATGAATTGGGTGGAACACAGTATATTTTTCAGTCTGATGCCAGGAGAGACTAGAAATGAAGCTGAAAGATCAACAGAAAAAGAATATGATTGAAAAATAAGGAGATAGTGATGAAGCTATTTCTACAGTCATTCGCTGATGTGTTACTTAAATTCCTCAACCAGTTCTTAAACAATCCTTGTAACAGTTCCTTGTAATGGTCTTTTTTTCCCCATCTATATGGATAGTCAAACAAGATATTTTGAGGACTCTTGGCCTAATATGAAGTGAAAGGCCACTTTTTTAAAGCTTGAAAAGATGTAAATTGCCATAATAAAGGAAACATTCCTTTCCTGTGTAGGATAGTATACAGTAATTCTATTTTGAATTTTTATCTTTCAATGTGTTCTCTACCTCAAGTATACTTTTACACTTAAGGTTTAGGTAATACCAAGAATAATTGGCTGTTAATGATTACTATGTTTGAAAGCCTACAGAAGAGAGATTTAAAAATCTGAGAAACTGGTATATAAAGTAGCAATTATACAGAACATAATAAAGAGCTTTTGGGAGAAGCAATTACTGAAGGGGATCAGCAAGCAGTTGAAAGGGCCCTATTTACATGCTTGAAACAAGAAATGCACTGTAAATCATTCAAGTGATAATTTTGGTCTGCAGAAAAAGAAAAAGCTTGCAAAAGTGTTACAATGCCACTATGTCTCAGCCAGCAACATTCTTGCCTTGGAATTGGGTAGGTTTTAAAAAGTACAGAAAATAGAGTGCTTCATATGTAGCCTCTCCATTGGCATAAAACCTGAGAAACTCAAATTATCTGGCCACTCATTCCTAACAAGTAAATGGTCTCAGTTTTTCCACATAAAGGGATTAGGCCATCGTGAATTTTTTGTTTATTTGCATGCCTTGTTTTGGCTGGACAGCTGACTTCTTCTAAGTGCTGAAAATGATGAGATAATGGCAAGAAACTGGCAATGGCCTTCTGTAATTTAAGGAACTAAGAATATATTTTCAGTAAGAACTTTTTATGAACTCAGATTTTGAGGAGAATCATTCCTCTTGCAAGGAGGAAGGGATAGATTTAAGAACAGCTGCAGGAACATTTCATAAAATCTCATGGAAGCATGTGCATGCATGTATTTCATGGTTGAAAGAAACCGAGTACTCCATAAATTGGGATTCAGTACAGACCCATCAAACCTCAAGAGTCCTAAAACTGTAAATCAATGCCAAAATTAGGAAATATTTATGCTGCTTAGCTTGAGATTTGGCCCAGTATGTTTTAGTTTCTAAAATGATGACAAAATCACCAGGAAAAACATTCTGAAAACAAGCATTAAACATCTTCAAGCTTGCCCTTTCTGTCTTTCAGAATCAAAGCAGCAGCATGTAATGCAAGATTGTGCTGCTTTTGATATTTCTGATTCTGTATGCAGAATACATCCAGATGTTATTAAAGGTTAATACTACTATTGGAAATGTTTACAGCTGTGGACATTTATAAGTGTAATGACTGCCCACTCAGTTTCTCATTAAATCTGATTTGTACATGTTAAGTAGAAATCTCTTTAATGGATTGTAGTGTGCAGTACAGAGAAAAAGTTGTGAATAGGAGTTCCCGCACTTTCCCCAAGTTAAACAGTTCAATGAATTCAACCCCCTCCCCCTTCTTCGGTATGCAGCCCCCCTTTTCGTGCCAGTCCATTCAGTCCCGTGGAGATGTCTGCAAGGACTCTGCCGGTTGACCTTGGATGCCAGAGATAGTCCAAACAAGATGCTTTCACACTCCTGGCTTGTCCCCCTCCCACTTCTACTGACTCACAAGTCTCAACCTGTGTTGATTCCATTCATGCATGCGAGTCAGATGTTCTGGGAACATTTGATCTGGGAGCATGACAATAAGCAATCTACTTGCATGACAAGAATCTCAAAAGCACATTTACCTCTCATAAGTAGGTATTCTTAGGTGGGTGAAGTTTTACTAATACTACTTTTGACATTTTTATTTATTTATTTATTATTCACATTTCTATCACCGCCCATCACCCCCTAAAAGGGGGACTCTGAATAAAATTCAGAGTAAAATTATATTCACAATAAAATTCACCTTAAAACCTGACATCATAAAATCACCAATATTAAAATAATAAAAATATAAATATAAAATCCAAGTGGGAGATTTCCATTCCATCGGGAGAACTCTACATCACCAGCCACCCCCAGGAAGAGCTATTGCCCTTCCTATCCCAGGTGAGGCAGCAAAACCAGGTCTTCAAGCCCCTCCGTAAGGCCGGGAGTGAAGGGGCCTGCCTCACCTCGGGGGGTAGAATGTTCCACAGGGCGGGCGCCACTGCAGAGAAGGCCCGCCTCCTGGACCCCGCCAGATTAAATTCTCTTACAGACGGGGTCCGCAACATGCCCTCTCTGCATGATTGGGTGGGGCGGGTTGATGTTATAGGGATGAGATGGTCCCTCAGGTAGCCTGGCTCCATGCCATGTAGGGCTTTAAAGGTGATAACCAACACCTTGAATTGGACCCGGAAGCAAACTGGAACCCAATGCAGCTCACACAGTAGAGGTGTTACGTGTGCTGATCTTGGAGCACTCATCACTGTTTGTGCAGCCGCATTTTGGACCAACTGAAGCTTCCGGATACTCTTCAAGGGTAGCCCCATGTAGAGTGGATTGCAGTAGTCTATATGGGAGATGACCAGGGCATGTGTGACTGTCCGGAGGGCATCTCGATCTAGGAAAGGGAGTAACTGGCGCAGAACCTGAAGTTGTGCAAAGGCCCTCCTAGCCACGACTGCCACCTGCTCTAAGAGCAAGAGTCGTGAGTCCAGGAGGACCCCCAAGTTACACACAGGTTCTGAATGGGGCAGTGCAACCCCATCCAGAACTAAAAATGACAACTTCCCAGATACCGAGGAGCCAGCAATCCACAGCCACTCCATCTTACCAGGGTTCAGCTGAAGCCTGTTGCTCCCCATCCAGGCCCCCACAGCCCCCAGGCACTGAGAAAGGGCACTGACCGCATCACTTACTTCACCCGGGATGGAGATATATATCTGAGTATCATCAGCATACTGATGGTACCTCATCCCATGGTGACGGATGATCTCACCCAGCGGTTTCATGTAGATGTTAAATAGGAGAGGGGAGAGAACCGAACCCTGCGGCACCCCGCAAAGCAGGGGTCGAGGGACGGATCTCTCATCTCCTATCACCACCGACTGGGACCGGCCCTGGAGGAAGGAGGTGAACCAGCGCAGAACCATGCCGCCCACCCCCAACTCCCTGAGTTGTCCCAGAGGAATACCATGGTCGATAGTATCGAAAGCCTCTGAGAGATCAAGGAGAGCGAGGATGGATACACTGCCTCCATCCCGCTCCCACCAGAGATCATCCATAAGTGCAACCAATGCAGTCTCTGTCCCATATCCCGGCCTGAAACCAGACTGAAAGGGGTCTAGATAATCCGTTTCATCCAGAATCCTCTGAAGTTGTAACGCCACCACTTTCTCAACCACCTTCCCCAAAAAGGAGAGGTAGGAGACTGGACGAAAGTTGTCCAGGACAGTAGGGTCCAGCAATGGCTTTTTGAGGAGGGGGTGTACCAGTGCCTCTTTAAAGGCAACCGGGACCACTCCCACCCTCAAAGATGCATTAACCATCACCTGGACCCAACCACATGTCACCTCCCGGGCTGCTTTCAAAGCCAGGAAGGGCATGGGTCTAGATGACACGTGGTGGCGTTTACAATCTGGAGGATCCTGTCCACTTCCTCAGGCCCAACAGGATCAAACTGTTCCCGGATAACTGGGTAAGTACATTCCCTCAGCATCTCCCCAGACTCTGCCCCACGCTTAGAGTCCAACTTGGACTGAATCTGAGCGATTTTACCCTGCAGATGCTCAGCAAATTCCTCCACACGGCCCTGTAGGTGGGAGACAGAGCCCCCCCTACCTAATAATGATTGTGTAATTTTAAACAGGGCCATTGGGCAGCATTCTGTGGATGCAATAAGAGCAGAGAAATATTGACATTTCGCCGCTCCTACCGCCACAAAGTAGGCCTTAATAGTGGCTCTAGCTTGTGTTCGGTCAGATTCAGTCTTTGTCTTCCTCCAGCGGTGCTCTAGGTGTCTCTTCATCCTCTTCAAAACCCGCAGTTGCTCCGTAAACCATGGGAAGTGCCGAGTTTGAGTGGGCAAGAGAGGCCGCACAGGCGTGATCCTGTCCAAGGCCCCAACTGCTTCTCTATTCCAGGTTGCGGCCAGGACCTCCGCTGGACCGCGCAGTAGATCCCCGGGTATAACCCCCAGCTACTTCTGAAACCTCACTGGGTCCATCAGTCGCCGGGGCGGACCAATTGAATGCAGAGGGGGGCAGCACAAGAGAATCTCAGGGCCACCAGGGCGTGGTCTGACCATGACAATGGGGACAGATCTACCTCTCCCCTCAGATCACATTGCCACTGCTCTGACAAGAAAACCTCCCCCCACGAAGGAAGGGGCTGGTAACAAGGCCCGCAGGGCTCTCAGCGACCCTAATCCTCCCCCCCCCAGGAGCCACGATCAGCTTTACTTGACAGGAGTACATTGTACTTGTACTCCTGTCAAGTACACATTAGACAGGAGTAGATCTACATAGGGATGGCTGCTATAGACCACTCTTCCCACACTTGGACTGCTTTAGATTCTTTTGCCACTTGGATTTTTTTATTTTTTACTCTTATTTATATTACTTATTACTGTAATTTTATACTGTGTATTTTATTCATTGTATGATTGTTGTTTTAATTGATTACTGTAAACCGCCCAGAGTCCCCCGAAAGGAGGAGATAGGTGGGGACAAATTGGATGAGTAAATAAAATATATCATCTCCAGTATAGGCTGGATTCACATATGACCACAGATCATAATTTGGTTTGCATGGTTTAACCTTAGTGTACATATACTAAGCAGTATACTGTACACAATAATATCTCTGTAAAATGGGACATACAGATTTCTACATACAGTATTATCTAATATATAGATAAATCTTGAAAAGTATAAAAACTTACTAAGGCTGAATACTGAACTGCATTTTGATTTGCAAAGCGGAGAAGATGGTATATTTCATTGAATCACTTAAGAACTGAGCAGGAATGTGAATTAGAGAAGAGCTGTACTTTAGAACCTCTGTGAAGAAAGCTGAAGAGAAGAAAATGTATGCTTTGGCCAGTTTCTTCCGGTACAAAGTGAATCCTTTACAATCTCTTCATTTTATGGGATTGGATCATGCACAGAGTTAATCATGGCTTGCAGTACCATCTTACATATTTTCTTAGTCTGGTTCAGATCAGGGTAGGGCTTATTCCTAGGTAATTAATGCAATGTTAAATCTTAAGATTATATCCTAAGGGTTCCAAACCATCAAACTTGGTTGACTGCTAACATGAGGTTTATTTAAGTGCTCAACTGATATATAATGAGCTTTTGGGTTTGGGATTTAATAGCAGATTGATAATGAGTTGAAGATCAGATAGCAGAAGTAGATGGTAAAGGCATCCCTAACGTTTATTGTTTTCTTTTATATAAATGTGACATCCGCATGTTGAGTCCATTCACTTGTTTTGTGTGTTTTGGACAAATGTCAAGCTGTATTTTCTGATCTTAGCTTCACCTTGGTCAGTCTGATTAACCTTATGTTATTGAGAGAGCCTAGCAAAATTTTCACACTCGGGGGCACCAAAATGTTACATTCTGATAGTTACCTAGCTGGGCTGAAAGTACATATTTTATTGATTACATAACTGAAATTACTTTAATAACTTTGGCTTCCATATACAGTTTTAAAATAATCCAAATAAAGAGAAGAATTATAAGCATAAAGAAAGGCTGCTATCAGTGTGATTTAGTCTTCAGCTAGATATTCGACTGGTTATTTAAAAAACGAAGATGCTGTCCTGGTGACCACATGAAAAAGATCATGGATTATTCTTGGCAACAGATCTGAAGGTGATTTGCCATTGCCGCCTTCTAGAACATTTTTTGAACTTTTCAGTCTAGCTTATGGCTCTGGTATTTCCTGATGGCCTCCAACCAAGTATTATTTTTAAGTGCTATGTAAAATACAGACTTTTGTGAAGTTACCCAGTAAAGAACACCATTGCTCTTTCGTTCAGGCTGAATGTGTTTCTTTTCTTTGTATGTATTTTTCTAGCTCTTTTATCCTATTTTCCATTAGCTATTCTTGCATTCTAGACCCTTAGGACACTTTTCTTTCATCTAAAACCTAGGTCACACTTTGAACTAAATCATGATTTGTTGAATTAGCTATTGTTGGATGTATGCATTTTGCACTGTCCCATAAACCATGTTTTACGAAGTGTAGTGAGTGGCTTTACAAATCTCATTAAGCCATAATCTGGATTGCTTGCTTGATTTTGGTTAATCACAGATGAACTACCATTGTGATTGTATAGTCTAGTCTTTGCCAACTTAATGTTCTCAGAAGTATTGGATCCCATAACTCCTGTTCACCATGGTCAAAAGTTGAGCTTAGTATTAAAATTCACGATTATTAGGAGGATATGTCTTTAGAAAAGATTGGTCATTATGTCATTGTGTCATTGGTTTGCTTTAGCATGTGGTGTGAACTTAACTATTATGGTTGGTAAACAACTAATTCTGGTTTATTCAATAAACCATAGTGGGACAAACCATTATTTAGCATATCTGAGCCAATACTTTGCTACATACCACCATTATTTGCCCTGATTTAAAGCAGCTTTCTTTAGATGTATTCACATCACCAACTGCAAGGGGGCAAATAATGAAATGTGTTTGACCACATCATTGCACAAATGTTGCAACTTGCATCACACATTGAGACTTAAGTGCATAATCATAGCATTTGCATGGTGATGTCCCCAGTTTGCTACAGACGCTATTGCATAGCATGCTAAACCAAAAAGTCAGTTTAATACTTTGATGTCCTGATTACCAGGAAACACACTGAGACAATGACTTGGTCTCTAATATTTATTAGTAGTACTTAACAAGAATCCTAACAAACTGAGGAAGCGTGGGAAAAACCCAGCCATATAAACCCCAAAGGTTAAGGCGGTCCCGATCTGTGTCTCTTTGAATGGCTGAACAGTTCCTCAGTGCTACGCATGCGCTTGACAGTCTGGGTGGGAGCCCCCTGCTCGCCATCCTTACTCATGACATTTTTAATACTCATACCACCATTTTATTTACTGTTGCATGCAGCTCCTTAACCACTGGTGTCTTGGCTGTGTTTTTCAAATCAAGAACAGCTGCCATTTGAATTTATAGAAAATTAAATTTAGGCCTATGAATCTATTACAAATTCTTGTTTCTGTTTCAGCTTGGACAACCATAGTAAACTTAAGATTCTGGTTGAACAGCCATTCATGATGCAGGCAGCGGATTGTTAAAGCACAATCCATAAATTTATTAACAAGTTTTTTTATTTAATATGCCAGGCAAACAAAGCCTATGTTATCTTTAAATTATGAGCTGTTCATTCATATATCTTTTTGCTGATTCATGCTTCTGCAGGACTTAAATAAACTAGTTCCTCATAAGAAGGCGCCAGAGTTATCTATTCCATATGCAAGATTAATATGAAATACATTTCTCAAAGTAATAGCTATGATATTAAGTATTAATATAATACATGACCTGAACACTGTGTTTACTTGTGTAATTTAAAGGACTCCTTTGTACCTCAGTAGCCATAGATTAGGTTTTGCCACGTTTTGGAAAGCAAGGGTTTTGATATAAAATAATTTTATTGAACTGAAATGCCTCACTGCAAGTAAAATTATTTCACTAATGATTGTTAATAATTAATTTGATATATTAAATATTTATATATTGATTGATTTGATGATTATGTACCATAAAGTATTGATTCTTAGTGAGCACATAAATTTCCTCCAGGAGGATCTGTTCCCAACCTGCTCCTTCAGGTCTTCCAACACTGTACCTACCACCACTGTAATTGAGTCCATCAACTTTGACACTGGTTGTCCTCCTCCTCCTCCTCCTCCTCCTCTCTTTTCTTCCATCTTTCCCAGCATTAGAGGTCTTCGTATAATGTGTCAGAAGTATGATAATTTGAGCATGGTCATTTGTGTGACGAGTGAGAACTGTGGGTTGATTTTTCGATGATCTATTTATTCATTTTCTTGGCTATCCATGGTATTTCCAAGTGTCATCTCCAACACCAAAGTTTGAAAGAATCAATGCTCTTTCTATCTGCTTCTTCAAAGTCCAATTTATATCTTACATATTCAAATATATAATTGTGTGTAAAATATTTAATGCCCAATTAAATTGTTTTCCTTAATAGCTGTTTTCATAATATAGCATGTCATGAAACATCCAGAAAATTGTTATATTAAATTAAGAACTTGCCTTGATACTGATTTTTTACATACTAAGATATATATTCTTAGATCTATATAATCCAGTTTCTTTAGTGAAAATATGTAATGAGCAAGAGATATCTTTGTTTAAATATGCTGATTTTTTTTCAAAGACTAAGAAAAAATGGGACATTAATTAACCTAAGATGTACAGACCTTTTTCTTGGGTTTGCAGAACAAACATGCAATTTAACCTAATCTTCCCAAATCAATTTAATATTACACCAAATATCATACTTTAAAAAAAACACACCAATTAGAAAATAGTAGTAGTATGTGGGGGTATGTTGGGTTGACTCAGAGAAAGGGGAGAAGAATGCTGAGCCATTACAGAAAAGATATTTGAGTCCTGGAACAATAGGAAGTGTGAGAAAGAAACTCTAACCTATTCCACCTTGATTGTGTTAGGTACAAGAGAAGTAGAGAGGGGCTGTGTCTGCATTCCAAGAGTCATATATCCTGATCTATCTTTTTTGGAGTGGTTTCATCCAAATCATGCCTTCTTTTAAAAGTTATATATGATGAATGAACAGCACTTCATGGTCATGTTCTGAGTTTGCTAAAACTAGAATAAGATGAATCTGTGTTCCTTCTAAGTTTTTTTTCATCCGCTCAATCTTGTCCAATTCTCGGAAACTGCCTGGACAAGTCCCTGCAGATTTCTTGGCAAAGTTTTTCAGAAGTGGTTTGCCATTGCCTCCTTCCTAGGGCTGAGAGAAAGTGACTGGCCCAAGGTCCCCCAGCCAGCTTTCATGCCTAAGGCAGGACTAGAACTCACGGTCTCCTAGTTTCTAGTCTGATGCCTTTACCACTACACCAAACTGGCTCTCTAAATCTTTCTAGATATATTGTTGGTAATATCCCTGTAACTGTTCACTTCTGTAACTTCCTTTTTTTTAAAAAATCCCTTAGCCTCAGGTTCTCCACTACAGAATAATCCTTTTGCTATTCCTAGCAACAATTTTTCTGCCAAAAAAACTTGAATGGCATACTACATCTCAAATTAGCTACATTGGCTGGATTTGCAGAACATATTAGACTAAATTACAATTGGCTAGTTTGTGAATCAAGTCAGTCCAGTGAGCTCAGCCAGCAATTCAGTTTTTTAAATAAATCACTGCCACATGCATAGGCAATGAATTTTTTAAATTTTAATTTCTTTTATTTATATAAGCACTGACTATTCCAGCATACAACATTTAAAACAAAAACACAAGGTTTAAAACTTAATATTGAATTAGTAAAATTTAAAGAATTAACAATTAAAAGCTTGGTGAAAGAAATGCATCTTAAAACTACTTCTTTAAAATAGAAGAAATGATTCCTTAGGCCACTGTTTCTCAACCTTGGCAACTTTAAGATGTATGGACTTCAATTCCCAGAATTCCCCAGCGTATCTTAAAGTTGCCAAGGTTGAGAAACAGTGCTTTAGGCAGTCAAACCATTTAGAACTTTAAAAATCTGTACCAGCAATTTAGACTGTGCCTGGTATGCAACTGACAACCAATGCAGGTCTTTCTATACAGCGATCATGTGACCCCTATACTTTTTCCCAGTTAGCAGCCTAGCTGCAGCACTTACACCAACTGAAATTTGCAGACATTTTTTGGATTTCAAATGGGTCTTAAGAATAGGCCCCACGCAGTACCCCCTTTGTTATCTCCACTTATACTCTAGCCCTCAACCTAACCGCATCATTGCTCCATGCTAAACCAGGATGCCAGAGGAGGTGATTATTTTAAAGAAGTGATTTCAAAATGCATTTTTTTCACCTAGGCTACATCAATGTCATCCAGGTTTCAACAGATTGATGGATAGATAAGATGAGAATCTACCCAAGCATTTTCAGGAAACCATCCAGACCCATCAGGTATCTGGGTCAGAATATTTTATCCAGTCTTTCTCACCTGCACCTCTCTCTTTGCCAGTTACTATTTGCAGGCCGTATTCCTGTCTCCATTCTTCCAAATTTGCTTGAGATAAGACCAAGCATTAAAAAAAAAGCCCTCATTACAGCACCATTCTTTCCCAATGCCATTTTATAGAAACAATTAAAGTAGTCCCCAAGGGGCAGCCCTTGTTGGAGTTACTTCTTGAGAACAAGCCCAGTTCTCTGAAATGAACATATGCTGCTTTATAGGAGGATTATGGAACTGTATGCCTACATATTATAGAGCTTGTAATCAATGTGACTAATACTTTTCGCTATAGTTACTGATACTGTGTCACACCTAGCTCAGCTCAGACTCTAGCTCCGAATCGTGCTGAGGAAGTAGTTGGCTCTCCAGGTTTTCAGACAGAAATTATCCTCTTCCTTTCCTGAGGAAGCTAGGACTGAGCCTACAGTTTTTTGCATGAAAAGCATGTGCAGTACTACTTCTCAGTTATTTTCTTGATTAACTTTCTTGAGGGAATGATATTAAAGGCAAAACTGAAATACTTTGGCCACATAATGAGAAGACAGGACACCCTGGAGAAGATGATGATGCTAGGGAGAGTGGAAGGCAAAAGGAAGAGGGGCCGACCAGGAGCAAGGTGGATGGATGATATTCTAGAGGTGATGGACTCGTCCCTGTGGGAGCTGGGGGTGTAGACCGACAGGAAGCTCTGGTGTGGGCTGGTCCATGAAGTCACGAAGAGTCAGAAGCGACTAAACGAATAAACATGTTATTACATAGACATTGTCTACTATTGCTTGAATCACACAAGTAATTAAATGTAAACATGCCGAAGCAAGGCGTAAAATATTAAAGAATGTTAGGAATTCTCCCTATAATGCTGGGGAGGAATGCTGATGGATTTAGCTTTATTAGCAAATGATATACAGTTATTTATTTATTAAACAAATTTATAAGGCCGCCCAACTCACACACGGTGACTCTGGGCAGCTTACAGTTAAGTTGTTTATTGAGATGTGATACTGCCTAATCTTAAGAAAACATCATGGGCTGATTAAGAGTAAAACTGTATTTTCTTACCTATGTGTGCCTTTATTTGCAAGATAGATTCATGGACTGAACTGCAGAAATCCTAATCTAAATTGTGGATTTTTCTCACCAACACAGGCTGACCAGTTGCTCACTTGTGACAGAAGATTTCTAGAAGGAGCTATGCCTTCTATAGACACTGGACCCATGAATGAACTGAAATTTCTACTGTAGGTTCTGCATGGCAGAATGAATGCTGACTAGCTTTAATGGAATCGTTATTATGAAAAAAAAATTAAATATGACATTTGACTTGGTGAAATATAATCTGTGCCCCTCCACTTTTGAAGTGTTTTATCTTCGGTCAACTAATGTGTTACTGTTTTATATATATCACACTTGGGACATTCAAAACACCTACTATACTATGTAAAAACACAAGAGTGGAACTTAGAATCTCAGGCAAGGCAATCCAGGTATGATGTTTGAGCTTTTCAACATGCCCGAAGACCTGACAACAATGGAAGTGGAAATGTTGAAGATCTGTTGACTATTATTTCCACATTTTTCCCTTAAAAACATCCTTGTCCTTTCTGTTTTTCCCCCTTAAACAAATACAGAAAGTAATCACAGGTAATATATTTAGACAAGTTTTTTTTTCCCCACCTCAGGAGTGTGGCTTAGGGCTGAGTGAACTTTGAATCTTTTGGATCTAAAAATTCTTATGCTGTCCCTGCATCTGTTCCCTTTTGGGCCATTACAATGTTAGAAATTTCCAATGTCAAAAGAGATATTGGTGTGGAGGAGGAGACAGGAAGTCTGACTCATTTTTGATCTCACAGGGGAAAAACCAACTTAGCTAGAGGTTTGGACATTGCAGTAGAATAGTCATTTCATAATCTTTGTATCCTGTTCATTTCATAAACAGAAGCCTTCAACTCTAGACTTGTACAAAATGGTGCCATCTTATGAAGCCACATCAAGCTAAATTGAAAGAGCAATTTATTTTAAGGCACAGCCAAAGCACTTCTGCCTCAGTGCCTCCAATCACAGGACGGAGATGCACCACTTCACTTCACCAGAAGTATTGACAGAAGTACTTCTGTACATGCATGTGCAAAAGCCCATAGAAAGTCATCAAAGCAGCCCTACGTATTGCATCACTTAGACTGAGATCAAGGAAGAACCCTGACTAGAAAAGGATAGGGTTATAGGATAAGTAGTATCTTCTACCTGTTTTTAAAGACCTTCCTTACTATTTCTTCCCTCTCTCTCGATTTTTTCCTTTCCTTGAAAGTTTACCAACAACAAAATTATACTATTGCTCTGTTCGTATGCTGATGACTTGAAAAAGCAGATATACCTTTTTATTGTTTTAAATGAATTTGATCATATAATACAAGAAAATACACTCTGTACTTAATTGAATTTCAACTTTTTAAAAAATCTGAAAACAGCCATTGGTTCAATAAATTAAAATACTGTACTGATTTTTACTGTGAACAATGTTATTACTACAGGAATTGGGACAAGAGGTTAAACTGACAAACTTGAGACCCATAAAATAACTTTTGTAACCAGAAAGGGAGTTCTTCTTGGCTAAGAAAGACCAAATTCAAATCTAATGCTGCATTCACATAGCATGATGAAAAGGCTGGGTTGACATCATATGATCAACAAACTATCTATTGCAAACCACAGTGACAGTGTTCAAACTTAAGCCAAAACAAACTATATTATGATTGTGATGGTCTTATTCGTATCAAGATAGTAAAAACAATGTGGTTTCTTTAGTTTTGCCTTAGGCATTGCAGTTTGTAAATTATGAGTTATGCCTTTGTGTTGCTTTAACACAGCCTAAAGTTGAGAGTGAGGTTTTCATGTTTAAAGTAAAGCTATATATTTACCAGTTTTCCATATCATACTAAGCCAAATCCAGTCCAATCAATACACGGACATAGCCATTCGTAAGAACACAATATGGGGGTGGGGATAGGTGGGGATGACAGTGTAGCCTTTTTAGAGAATTAGGTCATATTTAGTGGCTGTGATCACAGGTTGTGCTGAGCCATAATGATGTTTGTTTGGTTTACACATAGTATTCACTGTACCAAATCAGGAGTGGACTGTATTCTCTGAACCCAACTGTAGCTTCAATAAATGATGGTTGAGTATAGTGTTAGAGCTGAACCATTGACTTAGCCCCTAGGTTCATGCTATGATATTTGATCTTTTAGGCTGCAAAAAGTGTTTTTTCCTAGTTGGCCTTTTTATAGATATCTGAGTTAGATTGTCCGGCTCCTTTTAATGTCTTGCAAGAAAGTTGAGACAAAGCTCATAAGCCAAATTTGAGGAAGAGCCAATCTGTTATACTGCACTGGATGCATTACAACCTGATCTCTATATGTTGAAAAATCACTGGTTGTCACTATATTTTTAAAAAGAAATGATATTGCCATAATAAACACAGGACAACGCATACTCTATTACTAAGAAATAAGACATACAAGACTCAAAAATTGAGTCAGTGCTTGGGTGTGGAAGTGTAAATGAAATACAAGAGCATATTTTTATGCCTGTTTATGGAAAAAAAACATTTCATTCAACAGTACTTCTGAAGAAGCAAGTTCATTTAAAATTTATCATAGGAGAGACTGTTGTTTTTAATATGATATACAGTTATCCTAATTACAGCAGTAGAGACCAAAACTTATTTATAAACATGTATGTAGATCAAATTTCACTTGTTCTCAGCTGCTCAATCAGCATCAAGTTAATCAACTAAATATACAGTATCTCACAAATTAAACAAGTTCAGTTGCTTACAGCTATTTTAATTATCTGGAATTTTGATGATCCCAATATATTTGTTTTGACCGCACCAAGCACTTCTCAGTTTACTCCAAACATTAGCAGACAAATCCTACTATAACAGCATGTACAGGTGGTCCTTGTTTAGTGACTGCCTCATTTAATGACCACAGTTACGACAGTGATAAAGAAGTAACTTTATGACTAATCCTCACAGGTCTGTAGAGCAAAGAAAAGCTGAAGTAAGATCATAAACACAGTCTTGGTTTCACTTTACCACCACCTCACTTAACAAGTTGCCGGTCCCAATTGTGGTTGCTAAATAAGGACTACCAGTAACCAATTCTGGTAGAAATGAGCTTAATAGAATGAGATGGAAAGGTGTAAAGCTGCAAAATTATGCTGAGAACTCCCCTCCCTCCCAAGCTGAGAGTGGCTGAAAAAGAAAGTAGTTTGTCAGACATAAGATCCTGGACCTTTTAATTTGAGAGTTAACATTTCTGGCTAAACTGAACTGGACAGTTGGCTAGTACTATCTGGAAAAAAAAGGCAGAACAGAAATCAGAGATTGGAAACAAGGCAAGATAAAATGTACAACACAAACTTAATACCAGAGAGAAGGCCTGCACAACTTGTCGACGGAAAAGGGGCACATTGATAAATTAAAAATAATCGCTGGCCACAAAGGAATACTTGGTGTGCCAATCAGCTGTATAGTGGCTAGCCAAGTGGTGGCAAGGCTGGAGCTGGTGGCTGCGGCAGTGAGGCCTGGAGGTGTTGAAGGTGCTCAGCAGCGTGTCTTTTGGGCAGCAGCAGCAAATTTATTGATATTTCAAAAAATGCTGGCAGGCCACACAAGGCTGCTTGGCAGGCCACCGGCATTCTCTAATTTCTGCTTCATGTTGTTGGCCACTAGCACGTGGGACATTACAAATATGGTTTTTATGAATTTACCATTACAGAGGAGAGGGAGAAGAGCTTGAGGGGTTGTTTAAGAGATTGGTTCCACATTCATTAACATATCTAGATTGGTCTTATAATTGCTATATTGCAGTGTTTCTCAACCTTGGCTAACAGGAATTTTGGGCGTTGAAGTCCACACATCTTAAAGTTGCCAAGGTTGTGAAACCCTACTATATTGTATAATCGTTTTCCAATACATACATATTTTTAAATTTAAAAAACATGAAAACACTTCCTCCTGTGGTCTTTCAACCAATTCACTAAGGGAGAAATTATGTGCAATTTTTCATGTTTAAATACAAAATGAGTGAATCCCATCGCATAGGCTTCTTCGAAGCTTTAACAAGCCTCTTTTGTAAATCTTATAAAAAGACATTATCCAGGTCATTTTCTTGGTTTATCACTTGCATTTTCTGTTTAATTTTTAAAACTTCAACTTCAACTACAAACTTCAGCCAGCTTCTTTTGTATGTCCAGTAAAGAGTCCTTATCTAGGTCATTCTCTTGGCCTGTCACTTGTATTTCCACTTTAAATACCTTCTTTGTCTTGTAATCGACACTTTTTTAATCCAATATTTCTGATTCCACTATTTCTGCATCAAGCAAGATTTGTTTCACATCTGTCATTCCTTCATTAACATCCTTTAAACATAGTCTATCCATAGAAGCAGACATAATTCCTGGTACTGTTGATATTGTGCCTACTAATTTCTGGCCCCATTCTTTGAAGATCTCCTTTAATACTATATTTCAAATGTTACAGTATTTTGTGTCATTTTGTAAATCCCAATCCTAATAAAAAAAAAAGGCATTTTTGGTTTTGAATCTTTAATCCCATCTAGTGTCCAATTTAAATCATAAGGTCTTTAATCTCTGTTATAATTTACAGTAGACAAAATAATTCTGGTTCTCACAAAAAGCTGTTTATTTTATATAATTAATTCCAAAATCTTATAGTAAAAGTTTCAATATTCCACATTTGTCTGGACCCTTAATTTGTTTATAACTTGCTTGGTTCAAAATCTTATTTAGCTTTTTGCCGTTTATTTCAAATTCTTTAAATTCTTAAAGTTATAGTTAAGTTTTCTTCTGTTCAGAAATGAAGACAGACTCACCAGGTGGCTTTTCAAACTTGTCATTCCAAAGATCTCTAATAGCTTTTAGGTGGTTAGATAAGCAATTTCCCAAAGTGATTAGAAGAGAGGTTAGTGAACTCAGTGTCCTTTAAAAGGCTCTGCTGTGATTGTGAGTTTGATGATTAATCCCTTTGTCTCCTGGCACTCAAACCTGCCGGAGACCACTGCTCTGAGGACTCCTCGTGAGGAGCAGCCACCTGGAGCACATGCGGGCAATTTCCTGTCCTCTCTTTCTTTGGAGAGGTTCCGAAGGACCAGTCTACTCATCAATTCTTAGGTCTTTGCTGTGGTCATCATCTCCGGCCACCACAGAGATGTGTTTAGCTTGCCATGCCTCCACCGGAAGCCCAGGCAATCTGTCATGAGTAAGGATGGCGAGCAGGGGGCTCTCACCCAGACTGTCAAGCGCATGCGTAGCACTGAGGAACTGTTCAGCCATTCAAAGAGACACAGATCGGGACCGCCTTAACCTTTGGGGTTTATATGGCTGGGTTTTCCCACGCTTCCTCAGTTTGTTAGGATTCTTGTTAAGTACTACTAATAAATATTAGAGACCAAGTCTTCGCCTCAGTGTGTTTCCTGGTAATCAGGACACAATCTTTATCCTAACTGCACTCCAGCACCCATGCTTCAAGGTAATCCAGACAGGAAACCAAAACCATAGGTACTAACACCACCTTTACTGTAAGGTTACAGTAACAGAATCTTGCAAGTCTGAAAGCACTTTTCCCTTCCCTTACTTTTACTATCCAGAAAATTAGGGAGAGTCTCTTCTGAGAGGCTTCCCATGCCCTCTTTGCTTCTGGGGGCTCAGATATCTTTTGCATGATGGTTGTCTAGGCTGCGGGTTTTCCTCCTGTCTCCCAAGGTCATTCTTACAGCCCATTACACATGCTTACATCTAGTTAGGAAATGCAAATAGTAAAGTACATTAAACCATATAGGTTCCCATTTACTTCTAGTGAACTTAAGTAGCCTGTACTCACTTGCTATAATACTTACTTGCAACTACCTCCTTGGAGAAAGAGGACTACCATGGCATATGCAAGGATGTATGGATAAGTAAAATTCATAGGATCAGGCTGCATACATGCACAGGAATTGTGAAATGAAAATAATTTAATCTCTTTACATTTTTAAAGACTCAGCATAAAATATTCTCTACAACTAGTCTAGTTATATGCACCTCTATAGAAAATGATTAACTAAAGTAGCAGTACTTTTTAAAAAGTTGAATCTTCTCAGTTGAATATTGATCAGTGACATCACAAGAGCAACGGGAAAGTAACAGACTTTATTACATAGGTTGGTTCAAAGGTAGCTTCATTTCACAAACAGACTAAAATGAAATAGCAAATTAAAAAAAAATGTTTTCAGAACAGGAAACAAAAATACAAGAATGGGAAAGCACATTTTTATTTTCCTAAGCATCTTTAAATTACAGGGCAGCCCATTTAAATAGTACCCATTAGAACCAAAACATTACATTATTGTTACATTTGCTTTTTAACAGCTAGCCTTCTGACAAAGGAAGCTGTAGAGAACTGCCAAATTCCATCATGAAGGGCAGATGCTCATTTATAATTAGAATTACATATGCTTTATTTGCGAACGACATTGCTATACTTTAGGCCAGTGTTTCTCAGCCTTGCCAACTTTAAGATGTGTGGACTTCAACATCCAGAATTCCCTAGCCAGCAAGCTTGGTGGGGAATTCTGGGAGTTGATGTCCACACATCTTGAAGTTGCCAAGGCTGAGAAACACTGCCTTAGACAAGGTCTCCCTAGTCAGGTCACAACATGATACTCTTTATTACATAAAAGGCACTGTACCATTTTTAAACATCAGGATCCTAGTGCCATATGCCACTAACAAATACACCAAAACTGTCTTTCTAACTGATTACAAAAAAACACCTTTTGTTCTGATGCAAACATCAGAGAAGGAGGTACAGTTTACAGTAGTCTTATCCTGCTTAACAAAAGACACCACTTAAATCCAGATAAACAGCCTTATCCAAACTGGTGATCTCCAGCTTGGCCATGCTGATGGGGATGTTAAGAGCAGTAGTTCAACACATCTGGAAGACACCAGCTTGGGGAAGATTACAATAGCCTGAGACAGATTCTATCAATACTTCTTGGGCAGCTGTACAGCAGTTTGCAACTTCACTATACTCATTCAATAGTTTCTTCACATTTGCAGAAGAGGAACATTACTGTCTACAGATGTCTACAGTTGCCTACTGGAGAATATTAAGGGCATGAGGCAGAGAACATACATCTTAGACAGCAACAGCTTGGCTTGTGATGCAACCACAGGACTCACACTGAAATTCTCAGTAAGTTGTTCAAAGAGCAATGGACATACATATTGCTTTTTTTCCCTTTCCTCTTTCAGATACAGAATAATTTAATGCCAAACTTTACTAATACAAATGTTCTTGAAATGAGAGGGAACTTTTTTCTTTCTTTTTTTGCAACAAGTCCAGAAAAATGTTCATATGGAAATTATACATCCTTTCTTCCAACTTTTTTTTTCAAGTATAAGTCAACAATGCATCTTTTGTCACTGACAAAAGTGACAAAAGAATTCTCTTCTGACAAAAAGTCCTTCAGTGGATCAGAATTATTTTAGCCACCGTGACAGTTAATATCCCCGCAGTGCACAGAATAAGAGGACTATGACATGTTGCTTTTCATTTCAAGGATGCATTTTTTTTAGTATGACAAGCTTAGCAATTTTCCATTCTTCAGGTTTAGAGACCATCAGCATCTCAAATTATTTTTTAGAAAGACATGGGGGTGGGGGGCAAGGGCATCTTGAGACTTTAAAAAACTTACATTGTACAAGAGACATTAATTTACTTGCTAAGCACCTCCACTGATACACTGGCCTGCAGATACTGTGGATCTTTGGGCACTGGGCCTATCCATTACTGCACCATAAGCTGGGCAGTCTTCATGCATCCAATGGAAACACTAGCCGAGTTCCTCTGTTCATCACCTCAGGTGCTTCTGTTCCCAGATCACTTTCCAGGGCCTCTTCAGAACTACTTTTTGCCTTCCTGCCATCCAGGCTGGTAACGGCAGCGTGGGAGCCAGAGGATCCATTGGCAGTTATGGTTGTGTCTCCATATGTCAGTGTCAGATCACTGTCATTCAAGATAAAATCGGAGTCTTCATCTCTAAGCTGTTCTTGGTTCTGAAATGTGTTCAAGAAGGTTTTTAAGGAAAACAGCAGAAACATCCTTTACATCTTAATGGAACCAGTCAGAAACTTGGTGGAGTTATATCCCCCACATGTGGATGAGGCTAGATTTTGGGGGTAGATTTGGAATATACCATTTCCATCTATCTCCCCTTGCAAAATAGAGATGAGTGGTACTGTCAGCCCTTCGAGATAATCCAGACCAGGAAACCAAAGTTATGAATCCTAATACTATTTTTATTACAATATTACAATAGCAGGATCTTGCAAGTCTGAATGTGCTTCTCCCCTCCCTGCCTTTCAAGAGAACTAGGGAGGGTCAAGTCTGAGACGCTTTCTCAAATTACATTCCTGCTTTGGACTCAGATTTCTCTTATCTGACCACTGTTTTGGTTGTGGCTTTATTTCCTGTTCCTCAAGGTTATTCTCACAGCCCATTACAGGTACTGAGGGGAATTTCTTTTTGGGATTTGTTTTTGGCTATATTGACTTTCATTTTGTTCTGAACGGCATTGGAATATGGCCTTCAAAGCAATCCAATCCAACAATCTGGTCTGTTGCCATATCTGGGCTGCAAAAATCCAGGTAACCTCTAGATGTCAGAAATGAGATTAGAGACCCCGATTCTTTGCTGCCATCTGGTAGTTATCCTTTTTTTTTTTTGGCAGCTCAGATATGATAGAAGCTAGATATGGTAGCAAAGTTCATCTTATAAATGTCCCTTTTCCTGTAATTTTCCCTGTACACCTGCTACTTATTTTGCAAAGTACTCTGGATCAGATATTCTCATGGACTAAGTGTGTGTTCACCAACAGGTGGTGTGTGTGCACCAACAGGAGGTCATACTTGTCCTCTACTACATGACAGTTAGAGGATACCATATGGATACTTAAATGTTCAACCTCTTTCAGCAAACTGATCTGATTTGTATTGACCTGTTCAGAATATTATTTAGATAATAAATGATGTTATGGGATAAATGATGTTTTCAACTATGTATTTGGAGAGAAAATACCTTCGGATAAAAAGTATTGGTGGAAAAATCTGTTCAGAAATGCATATTCGGATGTAATTGTAGAGGGCTTTTTTAAATAAAAAAGAAGTTAGTATGAAAACAGCTGTAGAGGGCATAGGGAATGGCTCTGAAGGATAGGAGGAAGTGATGTTACCAAGCCAACGGTTAGATAAACGAATCTTGAGCCAGGACCAAGGGAAGAACTTGAGAAAACGTCTCAGCGAGTGCCTCCCTGAATCACACAGAGATAAAGGCAGGGAGGGGGAAGCACATTCAGACTTGCAAGATTCTGTTACTACAGCTGTTAAAATAAAAGTAGTCCTGACCAACATGACATTAGTTTCTTAGTCTGGTCTACCTTGTAGGGTTTACAACAGCACAGAATTTGTTTCTAAAAATTGTCATGGGAGGGAGGTAATAGGCAGTCCCTTCTGAACTGGCGTTTCTGAACTAGTACATTCTATCTTTTAAATGGCATGCGAAAGAGGTTGCTGATAGTTCACAGACTGATTGGTCAGATGCCACTTCAATTACCACTGCTGTAATCAAATAAAGTAAGTGTTTAAAAATGGATTAGAGTATCTTGTTTGATTGGACCTATATGGAAACTACCCCTTTAGATCCTGAGACACAAAAGACCTGCCAGAAAAGCAGAGAGATGCAGCAGGATCAACCAAAATGCATTTCCATGTTGTGCTCAGCAAAGCACTCTGATATTCCTCTTTTCTGCCTCTGAAATGTAGGTAGGATATTGGGTTTTCCATAGTGGAAAACTAGCATCTGCAAAAAGACTCCTGAAAGTTAAGGGAGACATAGACTTCACATGGAACTGTGCAAGTATCATGTATTACACTTACTAATAAAAATAACCATATTAAATTAAATTAATTCATTTAATTTTGTCATATGCACCGGTCCTAACATGCCACACCCATAACCGAGGGTAGCTGTAGGCCAAAAAAAACCCATTTTGATCTACAATACTGCATGGGTCAAAGGAAAGGGTGAATATTTGCAACGATGTCTTAATTAATTAATTGCTCTAACATAGTCCCAGTAAAAAAGGAGTCAAACTACCACTACATCATTCTCTAAAGATTCTTTCCCGTTTTTCCCCAAGCATTTTAACAGCTGTAGTAACAGCACATTTGTTTTCCTCATTCCTTCCCAATATGCTTATATGAAAAGGAAACCACAAATTGCATCCTTTACTGAGTTTTCCCTTTCCTAAAACTGATTTATTTTAGATTAAGCTATAGTTTTTCACAAACATTGTGTAACCATAGGGGCTTCTTTTTTCCTTCTTTCACAAACGTAGACTGAAAGCTTCACTTAATCTGCATATTCAGTATTATACTGCCTTAATTAGAAAGGCCATGCAAAAACTTAACATTGAGTCCCAGTAATCCAAAACATTCTTTGGAGGCAGGCAGAAAAACAATCCACGTGGATCCCTGGGGACTTGAAAATGTTCCAAAAATAACCTGAAACTGGCCTCTCCGATTCCTTGCATTCTTACCGATAAGATCTCCTAAATTCACTTGAGAAGTATCTGGTTCTATTTGCTTCACTAACCCTAACACTCATTGGACTGACACTTTCCCATAACTAAACAGTACTGGAGTAGCCATGTGTATTTCCACACCTATATCATATTCTACATCAAAGCAGATACAGCTGCAGCCAGGGCAAATGTATGTATGTTTTTTTTTAATGATTCTGATGAGGGAGATGGTGAGAAAGAAATGTGGACCTGGCCTTGGGAATAGGGAAGGAATGTGCGAATTGTTAAGGGGGGAGTTTCAGAAAATATGACTCAATCCTGAGAAAGAAGGAAGTGTAAGAAAGAAACTCAAAATAACCCCATCTTAATTTTGTTTGGTATAAAATGGGGAGAGAGAAAACTGATAGGCTTTCAACTTTCTGTTCTTCTACCCTGCAACAATAAAGAACTTGGAATCCTTACTCTGCCTATTTATTCACCTTACCTATCTCAAAGGGTTGACACCAATATGCCCCATTCCTGCCCAGATGTGCAAGCAAACTTTATTAAGATGTATTAAAATTGCATGGTAATTTCCTGGAATATTTACCATTCTTCCCATTCAGTTTCCTTCTTCTCTCTTTTACACACACACACACACACACACACACACACACACACACATCGGATGCTGCTTAAGAGTTTGGTGGGCAGCAAAAGGTACTTACCTCATAAACCTGGGGGCTAGTTAAGCAACGAGCTATCAATCCGCACCAACCTGGAAGGGTTGTTGTTAGTGGAGGACCACTGTGTGTCAAAATGGGCTTGAGGTATCTGTCACATTTCATTAAGGAAAATATACCTATCAAGCAACGATGTACAAATAGTTCAAAACTGCCATTAATAGATACAGTAGTTTCAGTCCATTCTTGTGCTGAGCTATGAATTATGAATGGAGCTAGCTACCAGGTATCATGAATCTCAAGGAAGAAGGAAAATGAGGAATTTACAGAACAAAAAGTAAATCAACCATCAGCCAAATCACTGAGCTATTGAAATAAAGAGGCCTTCAGAGAACATCTAAAACATTCTCCAGTACAGAAACCAAGCTGTGGAAGCAGTTCAGAAACAATCTGCGCAAACTATTTATGAGTAAGTGCTAGTTTCAAGATTAACATATGCTTCCTGAGTGCAACAGTTCAGCAGTAATACACTCAAGTACAATCAACAGCCATATGGTGGCATGGACCAAGTTTTTGAACTGAATCTGGAAGATGTAGAATAACATATTCAGAATGTTCTCTTTGTAGCTCAGCTACCCTAATAGGAACTCCTCACATATTCTGTCTTGTGCCACTTGGAGCGATGGGCCATATGGCTTTCTGCTCGCAATAAATGTGATTCATTTGGCTACTTCGTTTCTGTTCTGAACCTTAACAGTAACTTCATTTAGCTGTTGTTTTTACTGGAACACATGGCCTGCTCAGACCAGACAAAGAATTGGCAGTTTTACAACTACTTCTTGTGTAAAGTTTTCACCCTAACAGTCTGGAAAGGATACTTGTGGTCAAAGCTGTACCAGAGCCTGAAGATCCATGCACTTTCCTGTTTTGTCCGATTCCTTCGTTCAGCATCTGGACCATCCTGTGCAGGAAAGGCCATTTTGTTATGCAAAGAACATTATCAAATAAAAAAAAAATACAATCTGAGTATGTGTAAGGCCAAACTGATGAATGACAATAGTTCTCCAGCACCCTTGTTCTTTCCAAGAGGGCAGAAACACGGCATCTACAGATATGCTTAAAAAATAAAAGAGATAGAGAGCTATATCCCTGCACTTTGTTTGGAAGTGTACCCACCTTACCAGAAAAAGGTCAAAGGTAGGTTTGCATAGACATCTTGGGGGAAGGGGTGTCCATTTTGCCAGTTTAGCTTCTGGTACAAGAATGTGAAGTGGCCACATCCACACATAACCGGGAGTCCATTTTATGGGAATGCCCAAAATATGGTATCTAAATACTAAATAGACCAACTGGATCAAAAGTTTGCTTAAGCGTGGGCTATGTGAAGCAAGGGCAGCTATTCACAAACATGGAGTTCCTCCATAAGACACAAAGGGAGGAAGCATAGTAACTTATGTTACCCCTATTTAGGACATGAATATCAGGATAGCATCCTGCCTTTTATCCTATTTATACAGCTCTAAAAAACAAAAACTGTCAAAATGGGACTCTGGTTATAGAGGAGATCAGATGAGAAGTGTGCATATGAACATAAATAAATATTATTATCTTAATAAATAATTTAACAAGCCATATGGTTTTCTTTCCTGAGATGAGCTTGAACAATTGCTGCAAATTAGAAGATTCAGTCAGGGCAGTTGAAAGCAGAAGGTAACAAAAAGGAAAGAATCCTAGGAGTTATCTGAAAAGGAAGTAAGGTTGTTCAGGAGGAACATTTTATTTCTCTAAACATCTAAGGAAGTTAATCCTACACATATCTCTTGGTGAATGCAATAATGGATTTGATAACTGCCAGGCTTCAGGGGTGCTAAGCTTTAGCTGTATCAATAAGTTAAAACTAATTCTTTAAAAATAACTGTAGGAATACAACACTGGGGCTTCTTTAGTAAGAAACACATCAAACTGACATAGGTGGAACAAAGGCGAGGAGGCACAGCAGTAGAAGACAAAGATGAAAGAAAACGAATGTCCCTTCTCTCCCTTCCTCTCCCCATGCAACTATAGGATGAAACAAAACTGGAGGACAAATATACAAAGCCTCCTAACGAACGAGGAACTTGGATGCCCATCTTTATTTTAATATAAGGCTGAATCTTGCCTGTGAATTTCACAACCACGTGAGTTGGGCACAAGTTTGGGGAAAGATTTGTGGAATATGCATGTTGCTCGAACATGCTTGTGGTATGAACATCATTGACCTGTTGAAAAAGTTAACTACTTACTCCTTGTAAGACTTGGAAGCTGTCATTACTGGGTGGAGGGTCTTGATCTGGGTCAACTCCAACTCTGTACAAATAGCAGGGAACAAATAGCATGGTGTGAGATAATTAACTGAATTAATATCTTTTCCACTAGGCTTGGGGCCAGTGGAAAAGATGTAGAACAGCATAGGTATGTGTAGCGCAAAAAGTACCAGAAACTGTCTGGTAATACAGAATTGTTAAGTATTACTCTGCTTGTATTCTAATTTCAGGATACAGTACTATTTTTTAACAACCTCAGTAAAATACCACTTCATAAAGCTGAAGCGATCAATATTTTGTAGAGAGAATGGTTGTTTGAATATGCAGGCCTTTAAACCTTCATCAGCTTTATCAGTTTTTTATAAGACAACCAGATATGTTGAAAAGCCTAAACTGAGTACCTATTCCCTAGATTTTACTTTCTAATGAATATTGGTATGAATTAAGAAAATGAGTTCTTTGGCCTGAAAGACTGCAGGGCAGTGTTTCTCAATGTTGGCAACTTTGAGATGTGTGCAAGGCTGGCTGGAGAATTCTGAGAGTTGAAGTCCACACATCTTAAAGTTGCCAATGTTGAGAAACACTGCATAGAGCATTGATAGAAGGTGAAAATCTGCAGTATGGAACTGAATCTGCCTCAAGGGGTTGATACTGCTCCCTACATCACCAACTTGATATCAGAATTTGAGGATCTGGAAAGAAGCAGCCACTCTACTGAATTCTCCCCGCCCTCCCCACAATCTCCTGCACTTATACCATGGCTCTAAATGTGACAGGAAGACTCTAGTGACTACATCACTTCTGTAGTGGCTTGCTTCTTTGAGGAATAGTAAAATCCAGTTATCACAGGTGCAATAGAGACTAAAGATCCAATTACACAGAAAGCCAACAAGAGTTCAGTCAACATTGCAGGAAAGTACTGTACACCATAAGCAGGTAGTTTTTCAAGGAAGTACAAATCCTGAAAGCATGAAAAGGAAGAGCACCTAGCAATAGCATATCCTATTAGTGACCTTCAGAACCTAGCAAAAAATTCAACAACCCAGGGTTGCCAGTTGACTGCCATAGATATTTGGCTATTAGAACCCCAAAAGCATGGAATATGACAGATACAATTCTTAACTGAAAGAGGACTGTTTACAGTAATGCTTTTGACTTATGATACAGTGAAATATTTAAAAATATCTCTTAGATTCCTGTGTGTTTCAGTGACCCATCATAAATATACAAAACCTTCCACATGATTATAATTTTCTGTTGATTACTTTTATTTCCATTTCTCCTAATTGTTTTGAAGAAATATATCCTCAATTTATCCATATACAGCTTTCCACTGTGCTGCTTCCACCAAGCTAAATAATTGAACATGAAATGATACATAAGGTTAACCCTGTTGTTCTGCTTTTAAAAGCAAGGCACTCTCATCTGACTTGCAACCCTAGCATGGAGAGGTATGGGGCAATTTAATTCTTGAGGACTAGAGCAGCAATCTGCATTGCCAAGGAAAAGCCCACAGGGAACAATTGGGATCTTTTGTTATATACAACTGCAGACAATGAACTTTAATCTAGGTTAGACTGCAGTATATTTCTGTGGATGGGAAGGGAAGACTTAAGACACCCTCCTTTTCAGACCAGGGTCTTGATAGAGATTGGGCCTCCCATGCTGGCAACTTCTAAGTCTCATATTTAAGGAAGAAGCTACAGTAGTTCGCATTTAGCACTACTTATGGAGAAGATGCAAGTGTCACATTGCAACAGTTCATTTGTAGATTGTAACCAAAACTTTGAGCAGTAACAATATCCTAGGTAAAGGTAAAGGTTTCCCTTGACGTAAAGTCCAGTCGAATCCGACTCTAGGGGGCGGTGCTCATCTCCGTTTCTAAGCCTTGGAGCCGGCGTTGTCATAGACACTTCCGGGTCATGTGGCCAGCATGACGACTCGGAACGCCGTTACCTTCCCGCCGAAGCGGTACCTATTGATCTACTCACATTTGCATGTTTTCGAACTGCTAGGTGAGCAGGAGCTGGGATTAACAACGGGAGCTCACCCCGCTGCGCGGTTTTGAACCGCCGACCTTCCGATCGACAGCTCAGCGGTTTAACCCGCAGCGCCACCGCGTCCCTGTAACAATATCCTACATAATTCCAAATCAGATTATCTGAATTGCAGTGTTCCACTATACAAATTGGTCCAGGTGGAGAGATCTTTCCTTCTGTTCCACCTGCTTCTGAAACACACTTGGCAAAAATTCAGGTGACAGCCTTCCAAAATCAGGAACTCCCACCTCTTTTTCTCTGATGACCTTCCCCTGGCAAACAAACATGTTTTTATAATAGTAAAACATGTAATAGTTATTTATATAACTATTGGGTCTTATTAATATAGTCAGTATAAAAATAGTTTGCTCCAACAGCTTGGTTATTTGATGATTTTACTAAAGGACCTGCTTGTTTGTCCTTAATTTTATATTTTATTATTGGCACACTGTACCCTTTGATAGAAAAATAGAATGTACATTTTTGTATCATCATCATCATCTTCATCCCTGTTTTGCTCCCTTTTCATATTAATGGGATACTCTATGAAAGTTAAAAAGCTAACAAGAACTCCAAACTTCCTGTTAACTTTTAATAGAATTTACCTTTAAGGCTTCTGTATTAACCTATTAGCCTTAGATAGTCTTATCTAAGCATTTTGCATTACCTGACACTGTTCTCACCCATTAAAAATTCCTCATAACATGGATAAGCAAAACTGAATCTCTAAAGTAGGGTTTTTCAACCAGGGTTCCGTGGAACCCTCAGGTTCGGCGAGAGGTCACTAGGGGTTCCCTGGGAGATCATGATTTATTTAAAAAATTATTTCAAATTCAGGCAACTTCACATTAAAGAGGTAAGTTCCATTCTTTATTTTTTGCTTAAGAACATTGTTCATGCATATATACAGGCCTACACATGAAACAAATATAATAATTTTGTAACTTCTGGCCTATCTTTGAGCCTGAATGTGCAGGGGTTCCCTGAGGCCTGAAAAATATTTCAAGGGTTCCTGCAGGGTCAAAAGGTTGAGAAAGGCTGCTCTAAAGCCTTGTATTTGACATGGTTTTAAGTTCCAGTTCAGTATCCATACTATCCCATGCTCCAGCATTTAATGCAAAAGAAAAAACGAAGAGAAATAGAAAAATCCAAACCAGTGGAACATCACTTAGATTCTCCAAAAATCTAGTTACTAGATATTCAAAAACTAATTAAATCTGCAATCTATGTATTTTTTATCTGGGGCTGCCAATTGAATTCTTATTATTCCCAAATCCATTTTTGGAAAACATTTGTTTAGAATATCCACTTCCACTATCAAACTGTTTTTTCAAGGAAAAATTCTCCACACCAAAAATGTTTAAAAAACAAACAAAACCCAACGCTCATCAGGATTTAGAAGAATAGTCCAGTTCAGCAAAGAAGGTGAAGTGGGCTTTGGGACAAGGTGGTAACTGCAATCTGATTTGCAAAAGAGTTCCTAGCACACCTATGGCTGGTTGTAGGTTTCTGCACCCTTTTTCAGCTGCTAGATAGAACGTCCTGGAGAACGACCAAAGTATTTTTTCCAATTCATATATAGCAAAATTTGCAGAAAAGTGAAGAACGGTAAAAAAAATCTTCTGCAGCATTAAGAGAGAGACAGGCAACAGCAGACAGAGAATGCGCACGCTTTTGGTTAGAAAAATGAAGAAAGTGAAGCACCAGGTAAAGGTCATTCTGTTTGGTCACCTGAAATACAGCCAGCGGCTTTCATTCATCTCTTCCACCGATGGAATATATTCACCGACTCTAGTATAGCATAAAAATGGGATTGATTTATTTATACATTTTTTTAAAAAAAATTGCCTTTCCATTTTCTTTCTTCTAGGACTGCTTTACCCAAAACAAAATATTGTCAATAAAAAGAGTCCAACAATATAAAAATCAACATCAAAACGAACAACAAGAAAAAAGACAATAATATGTAAGTTACTCAGCAAACTAAAAAATATAATTAAAAGAAATTAAAAGCACCAAACAAACCTCCCCTTGCCCATGTCCTTGATCCATAACCAGGGTTCAAAGGGCAGTGCTCATTCACTTGTTTTTCCCCTCTCCCTGCTAGCCACTTCAGCTCTGATGGAATGTGGAGACCAAGGATGGGGACAAAGGCCAGAAGTCTTGTTGACCCTCTCCCACAAGTCCACAAATATCCACAAAATGAAACACCACAAGCTTTATCAACCCTACCAACCAAGCAAAGAAACTCAAACTGAAAAGTATATAAAAAACCAGAAGCCCGTTATAATTAACCAGAGGTACTTATAATGAGAAGTTCTCCCATCATTCCTACTCAGAACCTTTCTCAGGTTCATTGCTTCTACTCTTTTCAGAGTCTCCTCTGTCCTTTTCTTCATGCTTTTATGGAATGCTACCATCTCCTTTCCAAGCTCCTGCTTCCTCTAGTGGCAGCCTTCTTTCCTGAACCCTTCTGCTTCTTCCGTCATCCTCTCCTCATTTGTTTTTTCAGCTACGCGTTCTTCAAGCCTTTTCTCTGGATGCCTGCCTGCTCCACATCAAAGTCCTCTCTAGTGTGTTCCTCCTTAACTTTACCATTACTATGAAGACCAACTGTGAACTTTAAAAAAAATCTGATTGTGTTTATAGCAGTCATTCAATAGATACTTCCTGGAGAGGAAGCTTCAGCTTGGACTGCTGAAGGACCCTCATACGATCATACAAATAATGCATCATCATAGGCAAGAGTTTCCTAGTTCATTCAGGCCAGATTCTAAGAATTTCTTTTACTGGTTAAAATCCAGAGACTGATTCGTAATGCAGCAGCTGGTGTGTATATGGACACAATGAAAACATCATAGTACTTGATGACTGAAGACATGGATTACAGCAGTTACACCAAAAATATAGAGAAGGAATGCAACCCATCTTTCTCTCTTGACTGAGGCACAATGTGTCCCAGCTATATGATTTGTGTCAGCTTTCCTGCTCTCTTCTCTAGCAATGGAAACATCTGGCACATATAAACATGGAAATATTGTGGCATTTTCTGTGATCGTAGCTCTACTGTTTTGCCAAGAAAAGTTCCACTTGTATCAGATGTCTCAGCTAATTTTTTCACCACTCTGCCCCTTGCACTGAAGTCCCTTGCAGTGCATCTCACCATATCTAGAAGGATCCTCCTCCTAACTCTTTTGGAGAAGTTTTCTTTGAAGGAGTGGAGTGTGGGGAAAAACTGCAGTAGGAAGGAGGTTTCACTCACACAGTTGTGAAGCCAACATCATATTCTGAATCAAGATTTACTGATTGGAAAGATAGGGAGAAATGTCCTTTGTTTTGCAAACTTCACTTGTAGATCATTATATATAAAATCACTGCCAGAATTCCAATTACAGAGAAGGAAATATACATATAAAATGTAGCACATTATATTCAAAATTCTGGAACAATGTTCTTGGGGCAATACGAATTCTACAATATATGTGGCATTATACTATCTATTCAAGATGCCATTCTCTGGGCCTTAGAAAGAACTAAAATTGTGGAATTTTTGTTAACCCCCCCACCCCCAAATCAATTTTCCAAAATATGAATCAAGCCTTTTCTGTAGTTCTTCGCTGGCTAAATAATTCCTGCCAAGCTGCCTTGATGGTTTAGAAGTTCCAGCTGCCAGCATTTCTGGGAAATTTTCTATATATCCAACCAAGTGCTAACAGCTGACAGGTCAGCTATATCAGGCAATGACTTACTTCAGACATCTTTCCAAGCCATGGCTTGTATCCATAAATTTAGAGTGCAAACTACTGTTTGATTTTCAAAAAGTAAAGATTAACAAAGGGAAACTGAAGTAAAAGTGGCTTGTCTACTTTCCCATCTATCTAGTCACTAGTGGCATGCATAAAGATAGAAACACATAATTCTAATGGCCTGTAAAGACAAAGTACTTACCATAACTACGGTTGGTCAATTCAGATTCTAAATCACAGTAACCTAGGTTTGTAAATCCATTTCAAAACTATGACGTTACATTCCAGATGGGTAGTTAATCACAGCAAGCCACAATAAATTCTTGCCCACCAGTAGCTTCTTGAGCCATGATCTGAAATGCTAATAGTGTAAACTGGCCAACACTTTCCTAAATTATTACAAGATAAACCCATTAAATGGTTGGGTTATTATGTGGTTAATATATAACAGCATAGATTCTTGGAACTACCCCTAAGCATGTAAATTTCCTCTGCATGAAACTAAATTAAGAAAAACAAGTCATTTCAGAATTACTGACTTTAAAAGCACAAACCCTTTTAAACAGTCTTCTCACAGAAGACATTTTTACTGCTGCATCATTTCCTTCCTCACAACTACGAGCAAAACTAGTTGGTCAACTATTTTCCGCAGAACACTTCTAGTGGTTTTGGATATCCTGATTAGAGCATCATTTTCTCTAAAGTCTGTTATCAGCAGAAGATCTGAAAGATAATTGGATGCTAAATGCTTGTGTTCGTGCATTACCTAATTGTAATGCAATCCTCAACCCTAACAAACAAGGTTATAACAAGGATTACCACTTTTCAAGCATTTACTAATGAAGAGCATTTAAGAAATCTTTAAAGCAGTTAAGCAAACAGCTGTGCATGATGCTACTGGCTAAAGATATCTACCGCCACATGACCATGGTAGTGTCTACAGACAAACGCCGGCTCTTCGGCTTTGAAATGGAGATGAGCACCGCCCCCTAGAGTCAGGCACAACTGGACTTCATGTCAAGGGAAACCTTTACCTTTACTATGGTAAACACTAGAACTTACTAGAAGATTCCTTGACAACAAATGACTATATCAAATTTCCAAGTAAATGTGCTGGCACGGTATTATGACTTCTCACATTGGAAGTACTGCCCTTTGTTTTCACTACTAGTAATCCCAAGTGCACAACACACCTTACACTCTAATTGTAAGTTCAGTTAAATAGAATCCCTACTCCACACATTACATCTGAAGGCATGCAAGGTCAGTAATGGCTATATTTTTTTAACTGTGCCAAAGTATCATTATTCTCAGCTAGAATATTCTTCTATTGCAGAGAGAATATCCTCTGTTTTAACTAACTGGCACTGCCTCAGCAAAACTGTAACAAGTAACCAACTGCTACTATTACTCCTCCTCCTCCTCCTCCTCTTCTTCTTTTGTTATTACAGTACAGTTGCCCATGACTGCCATCTTCTGGGTTGTTTTATGTCCTGCAGCTTCTATCATTTTCCATCTGGGTACATACAGAATGACTCAGATTAATTAAAAGGAGAAAGGATTACACTGCAAATCTTTAAAAGCTTATCTCTTTATGAAGCACACTCCTTTATCCATGATTTAGCTCAGGGATGACTAGAAAGTTCTCCCAGATCTTTGAGTAAGAATGAGAAGATTTCAAACTTCCAAACAAATCCTAAGTGTTTGGAAAAGGATATCTCCCGACTGTTTAACAAAATGACTCCAAAGTACTCTGCTGCTGAAATGAAGGATGGTGAAAATAATTGGGAATGGAATTTTTTGTGTGTCAACTCTAGATTCTGGTCCTGCCTGATGTTCACAAGCAATTCCTTAGTATAGGGTCTACAATCAAATCAAGTTTAGAGTATACAATCAAATGCAATCTCCTGTTTGATAGTCTCTTTACCCTAAAAAAACACATACATAAAACCAATTTAACCCTTCAAAGCAAACAAGCTTCTGAGTATATGAATTGTGATCGTATTTTTTGCTATGCAACTTAATACAAGGTTGAATACCTATGTTGATGCTGATTTGACTTTAAAAAAAAAAGACAAGCATTAAACAAGTTGATTCAAATTCAGATTGGATACCTTATATTTAGCCATGACAGCATGGGCGTTGTGCCTCCACCAACGATCCAGACAGTAAAAAAGACAATAAGTAGGGTTGTGGAGAACATCATCTGATGAGCATAAGTTGCAGTGTCTCGTATGGAAAGAGCAAATGCCATGGCTCCTCTGAGACCTGCAGGCAACAGTGACAAAAAAGATACCTGTTGTCACACAGTACAGGAGAGGTATTTTGCATGGCTCCATCCAAACAGAATGCCAGCACTTAATATTTGACACAGTCTATAACTGCCAATGTTACATACAATTTCTCAGCTCCAGGAAAGAATATCTGTTACCACAATGAAATATGAATGCTATTCAAATCCAGTATATGTCTGTTTAAGATTATGCACATCTCTCAACAGCTAACAAAGCACCTAGAAGAAATCCAGAATTTACTTCGTTTCTAGAATTTAACAAAGCTTTGAAAAAACACAATAAATGGTGGGAAGGCCCAAGGCCATGAAACTTTGGGAAGGATTTAACAGTTGGACTCAAGTTGTAATAGTCACTGACACCCCAACATTTGACCCCTGGAAGGTGTTTGTAAGACATATTTAGTGTGTATGTGTGTTTTGTCTGTTCAAGTCAGTATTGACTCTTGGTGACTGCTGCTGCTTAACTGCTTAAAATCTTTTCCTTCTGCTGGTTTTTTCAGATTTCCAAGAACTTTGCCTTAATTGTCAAGGATATGCAGTAGTATCTATTTAGAGGTTTAAAATGATTTTAGGATTCTTATTTTTGTTTACTTTCAAGAAATGTTATTCTTTCAAAGAAGAACAATATACCGGCTGCAAGAAGACTAATCCTTTCTTACGGCTGTCTTCTTTTAACATTCCTTCTGAGATGAGAAAAATTAAAAAAATAATGAGGCTTTTTCAGAAGGAGTGGTAGTGTGAGGCCACAAGAGTGTCTTGCTCTGGATGTCCCAAGATCATTCTGGTGCCACTTTCTAGGTTCACTACACCTAAGAAATTGTGGTTACTGAGCAATCAATAGCATTCATGGGGCATGATGGGGCACTCATTTCATTTTCATGCATTCTTTTTGGAAAGAGAAGTACCGTTGTCCAATAAGAGTGATATGAATGATAAGTCATTCAGAAAACAGATGAAGCTGTGTTAATCTTGCCATGGGAATATCCCCCAAATTATATGGCCTAAATGCTGTATAGTTAATCTGATGAAATTGTTCACTCTTTTGATATAGTTGTTGACTATTTCCTTATTATCTTTCTTCATGTTGGGATGGGATGGGATGAAGAGGTAAGAACAAATAAAAGTATGAACTTAGCAACCAATGAAGCTAAGAAAGATCAAAGGAGTCAAAAAAGAGTAGGGAGGAATAAGAACGACATAAGAATATATTAGAGTATCCTTTTCTCTAAGCTAATAAAGACAAAACCCTCTTTATTAGCTTCAATTTACTGATTTACCTGAAAACATCAACATGTGCTGAAAATTCCAGGTGATCTTGTGCCTTCTTCCCAGATTCAAGAAGAAAGAGAGTGGATAGATGTGTGCAGCTCGTCCTAGGAAGACCGCTATCTAACCACAACTTTTGGTTAAGAATCCAACAGGCATAAATCTCGTAGTATTTTTAAGTAATTTTAAGAATATCAAACATCATATCAAATATCAAATTCCTTTATTTCCGTCAATGATCAGCATAAAACAAACAAACAAAAATCAGACAAAAAGAAAAGTAATAAGGGAATAGTGAGCAATAAAACACAAATACAAAGCAGGGAATACTGGATCTACATGAGCTCTTAAACAACACTGGGATATAGTAAAAGTATAATATAGGTTGTTATTATTAAGACTATTAAGACTAAAACTCAGAGCAATTTAATTTAATAATCTGAAGAATAAGTATTCTACAGCATCTTTCCTGTACATCCAACCCTTTCCTTATTCTTAAACATGTAACATTTAAGCCCTGACACCTTTTTCTGAGAGAGCCTCTCCCATTGAAATCTGCTTGTCATGCAGTCTGAACAAGTGATGCCTCTACCCAATACTAAGAGAAGCTACATCTCTTGCTATCTGTTATTTATTATCTACAGGAAGCATAAAGCCGCTGTTGAGAAAAAAATAGGATTAAACTTCAGTCAATTTTCCTCCTGCACTGGTCACTAAGAAACAGCTCAGGTCATACAAAGCCACCTTAATGGTTCCTTAGGGAGAACATGCAGAAGGTAAATTGAACTAATTGCCAAGTCAATCAAAGTAGTAAAATCCTTGCATACAGAGTATATTCCACATTGCATTCACATGCAGAGCTGCAGTTTGTTTTTCAAATCCTCAGTTTCATGTGGTAAATTTCTCACATGAAGCACTTTAGCAGAAGTTCTTGTCAAATGAACCCTTAGGAACACTTAAAATGCAAGTGTCTATATAAAAGTTAACAGGAAGAGATGCTCTACAGAGGTTCAGCACTAGGCTATTCTAAATGGGCTTAGAGGATTTAAGATAAAGAGGAAGAACAAGGTCTCTTAAAAATAAATGAAACCTTAGTTGTAAACTCTACATACATGTGAATCTCACAAGAGCCTTCCTAGAGGGCCTTGGTCAGCTCAGTGAAAACAGAGGCAAAGGGACACTCCTGAATAGCTCCAGAGAATGTTACTGAACCGTCCTTAAAAGCAATAAAAGCCCATAGGCAAAGTTATGAGATCCTTAAATAAATAAGGCTCTCCTAATCACCTTTTCAAGCTAAATATCAATACTGTATGGCAAAATGGTATCAGTAGTGCTTCTGAATTTCTACCTCTATTATAGGTTTTAGAAAAATCTATGCAGGCTCCCAGCCAGTAAATCATTTTTGTAAGAAGGTAAGGATATTTAATTAAACACTGGAAGGTTACTTTAAAGAATGTAAAATAGTTGTTTATGATGTGAACATGTTAATACAATAGAATATTTTGTTGAATATTAAGACACTTCACAGAATGTTTAATAAGGATTAGTTGCAATCTCCTTGCTTGAGAGATTGAGTTCAGGATTGGAACATTACTTCCTTAGGGCATGATCTGGGCTTGTCCTATTCTATTGCCAAAGTTCAGCTGAAATCTACAGATTGTTAACTTGAGTTTAGACTGATCACTGAGTATTCTAGTCTATCCACCCATCTGGAATCTATGTGCCAAACATCCACCAACAATTGTGGACTTTTTGCACATGAGGAAAACCAAAAGATGAATTTGATAGAACCCTGGCAATATAAAACTATCCAATTGTTATAGCAATGGTTTGCTATAACTCGAAGGAGTTGCTATAACTCCTGCTACTTGCTTTTAACATTTTAATGAATGTCAACCATTTTGATCAGGTTGTCAATGTTTCTTTATAATTACAGACATTCACCAAATTTCAGACCTCCACTGTCATACACACACAGACACACAATATATACACACACACACACACAGTACATACATACTTTCATTTCCTTATATAATTTGAAATATAAAGAACACACGATAGCAAAAAGAAGAGGAAGAGGAAGAGGCGGCAGTTTAGACAGCAGTTCCCTCAAGTCTGCATCATATATATTAACAATAATCAGCACAATTTAAGATATTGTCATTACTGTGTGAAAATGGCTGAGAAGGATTAAAAAGTGGATTTCTAGTTTAAGGTCTTGTAAATTTATCTCTAGGGCTGACAACAAGTCCTCAAATGTGCAACAGAATCAGCCAAAGGTCTGAAGGCAGGATTAAGTTTGGGGTTTTTTTCCTGCCTGACATATTTAGGGACAATAGAGAATAGGATAAGAATTTATTTGCTTGTTTGTTCGCTAATTTTTCAATTTTTGCCATTGCCCATCTCCCCCCAGAAGAGGGTCTCTGGGTGTTTTACAACAAAGCCGAAAAGTTAAAAACAATAAAACCGTAAATAATGTATAAAATATAAGTACAAATACACAATATGCATATAAAATAAAATATAAAATCCAGATGGCAGCACCAGATCTAATTCAGTTTGTATATATGCGAGGGGTACTCTAACGTGCCAGCCATCCCCAAGAATAACTAGACCCCTTCCTGCCCCAAGCGAGGTGGCAAAACCAGGTCTTCAGGTTCTTCCTGAGGGCCAGGAGAGATGGGGCCCACCTCACCTCTGTGGGGAGAATGTTCCAAAGAGCAGGAGCCACTGCAGAGAGGGCCTGCTTCCTGGACCCCGCCAGATGAAATTCTCTTACAGAAGGGGTCCGCAACATGCCCTCTCTGCATGATCAGGTGGGACGGGTTGATGTAATGGGGATGAGATGGTCCCTCAGGTAACCTGGACCCATGCCATGTAGGGCTTTAAAGGTGATAACCAACACCTTGAATTGGACCCGGAAGCAAACGGGTACCCAATGCAGCTCACACAGCAATGGTGTTACATGTGCTGATCTTGGGGCACTGAGAATTGCCCGAGTAGCCACATTCTGGACCAGCTGTAGCTTCCAGACCCTCTTCAAGGGTAGCCCCATATAGAGTGCATTGCAACAGTCTATATGGGAGATGACCAGGGCATGAGTGACCATTCAAATAGTTACTTTCCTCACCACTTAGTTTTCATCTGCAACTATCATTCTCCATTTAATTTTATCTGCTAGTTTTCAGCAAGTACTAGTTCTTCCTTTTCATCTTTCCCAGGCTGTGAAACTAAAGTAACTCTAATTATGTCCTTAGAAATTGCATTTTCAGAAAATTCTCTCTCAGGCAGGAGAGGGGCTAAACTACTTCTCCTTCCAGTTTTGCTCTCAGATGCTTGGAAATCTCAGAAGGATGCAGGTTCACCTTTTGTCATCTGACTTTAGCAATGTTTGTCCACCTTTGTCTCAAGGTCTCCCAGATCTCACACTTGGCTTGATAAACATGCAGGTTTCAGAGATCCTGCAGTGTACACCGATTTATCCCACACAGTGCTCTGAATCAAGGCCAGAGATAAGAATTTTTTCTAATGTTTAATCTATTCAATATAATATCGAATAGATTATAGTTTAAGAAGCTCTGTCCTCTTGTTTGGATTATAGCAACAAAGAATTCAAAAGCTATCATTTTATAAAAGAGGCTACAGCAAAAGCTTCTGAAGTCTTATTTCAAACCTGCTAAAAGATACAGCCATATACCTTCTGGGGTTGAAATCATATACACATGCATGTGGTTAGGAGCTAATCCCATGAATTCAACAGGATTTATTTCTAAATAGCCACCTAAAGGATTGTGTCCTAACAGCCAGGAACCACGCTGAAACAAGGAATAGGTCTCTAGTGCTTTATTACTGCTACATTAGACAGAAAATCCTAACAAACTGAAGAAGTGTGGGAAAAACCCAGACAGATAAACCCCAAAGGTTAAGGCGGGTCTGATCTGTGTCTCTTTGAATGGCTGCTTAACTCCTCAGTACTACGCATGCGTTTTCCCCCCTGGATAGAGGCCCCCTCCTGCTCGCCATCAGTACTCATGACAGATTGTACTTTTAAAACCATCTTATTTCAACTCCATAAAAACATAGAGAAAACTTCTAAAATTTTTGAAACACATATTTGAAATATGTTAAAAATGAAGAAAGGATACAAAAGCTCCAATAATGAAAATGGGGCTAAAAACGTGCTTCTGGAAAGTAAACAGAGCTAAGCCCATATAAGAAAATATGAAATTCTCAGCCAGGAAATGTAGAACTTCAAAAAGCTGGAAGGAAATGTGAAAAAATTAGCTTGCAAGTTGCATTCCATATAGCTGACACTTTATATAAATATAGATGTATTCCTGCCTTCCACATAGCTCCTGTTAAGTAAAATACATTTAATAATAAAAAATAATGGGTTCAAAGTGAAACATGTCATTTTGTTACCAGTTATTGTTACCATTTTTTTGAATGATCTTCTAGTATAGCAAAAATAGTTATCATAAAACAGGAATTCTCTCCAGAACTTGCTGGACTACAAATATCATCATTAGCTGTGCTGCTAGGATTGCTGCGGTTGTAGCTCAACAATACATGGAGCACCAAAGGTTCCTCAGCTAAAAAGAACAGCTGTAAAACTAAAGCCAATTACTAATCAGAGGTCTTATATGTATATCTCATACATAAAAGACCTCTCATTGAGTGGCGTAAGAGATGCCTTTTATTCCATGTTCCAGCTGAATGTTCAAAGGTGCATCATCATGTGCACAGAGACCAGTGTTTGGACTTCACCTCACAATCATTTACTCATATAGGAAGAACAGAAGTGATTATGTTGGAAAGTTCTGATCTCTGCTAACATCATGTTGGGTTGGGCTTTAAATGTTCCAGCAGAGCTGAAACCACAGAAAATAAAAAGATCCCACATTCTGCCGTAACTCATAAAAGGTATCCAAGCAGAATCATGTGGCAAAGATGGGAATATGTCAGTCACACTGAGATAAAGAAAAATATAGTAGAAGAATAGCCAAGAACCTTTTTCCCAGCCCCATAGTTCTGTAGGTCCAAGAATGTTTTAGGGGGACATCACAGAGGTACATTCCAAAACAATTCTGCATCCCTGCAGTTTGGGTAATAATCCAAAGAACATTGCACTAGGTTGTTCTCCCAACCACGTATTTCAGTTCATCAATTTTTATCAACTGCAAAAGGCATTTTCTGTTTTTATTAAGTATGACCAACCTGACACAAGGAATGCATGTGTACAGTATAAATGACATCTTACTATTTACACAGCAAAGCCAAGATTTTTTTTTCACCTGCTTGGTTCGGCTTCTTGATTCAACAGATAGATTATTATACGTGTAATGAGCTTGTGTGATACCACAGAAAAGAACAGATACCACCCCTGTAAAGAAAGCAGCAATAAAAAAAACCATTAAGTGACTGTAGACTGTCTCTTTTATGCCTTCATGACAGTTAAGTTTTTACATTATTTTTTTTTCATTCCTGAACTATTGAATATTTTGGCTTGCCTAAGAGGACCTGGTAGGTTAACCTTTTCCAAGGCACATGTCCACTGGAAAGCCGCAGGGTTTAATCTTACTTGAAGGTATTACTATATGTCCTGGACACCTAGTTTTGTATTTCTAGGTGTGCAAAGAACACTCTTATACAGTAACTGCGATAGTGCACCTTCTCGGATGCCAACTATCATATATATTCCATGTTTGTAGAGAGAATCTTCATAACCCTCAATCCTTCAAAGCATTGGTGAGATTGAAATTAAATACTAGGCTCATTCTGGCATTGAGAAATCAATCCATATATTTTTTTAGAATACAAGCATTCGGTGTACAGCCATCTAGGAATGGAAAAAATGACAACTAGACCATACATATCAGCAAATCAGTGATATTTGAAACCTGGCATTTAGATGCACTACATTTCAGTTCATGTTCAATACAAAGATTCAACATTTTTAAAAGATTTATTTCCTGTTGGGTTAAGCAAACTGTAAATAGTGTACTAGGACCATAAAGAATAGAACATTGGTCATATTTTCTCTAGAATTGTTCAATATAACTAATTGTATATTTGTATAGAATTCAGTCTATTGAAAATGTTAACAACTTGATGCCTTATTTAAATGAAAATAAAATATACAGCTGAGGAACATGTTACTGTTCTGACTCTGGAACACTGGGTTTGCTTTTCAAAAAAGCACAGTGTTCTTAACAATGTTTAAAAATGTATTTCCAGTGTCAATTGTACAGAATAGAAAATCTCAATACTATGAATCAAAAATCTTCAACTCCATGAATTTTCAATAATGGTCATGCTGGCCTAGAATTCTGGGAGTTGAAGTCCATATATCTGATTAGCAAAAGCTGCCCTATGGAACCAATTAAAAATATATGAAGATGCTCCTGTTCTGATATCATTCAAGTGGATTCTGAACTCTGGGGGAGTAACACCACAAAAGGTCAGGAACTAAGGCAGCTTAGTCCAGGAAAATATACATCATCAAAATGTTAAGAGATGTGCAATATAAACAGAAGAATTTCTCAATTTAAGTATATAGTGTTGTTTTTTATCACTTATTTTGTCACAAAAATTAGGCCAAGGAACTAAATTGTAGACCCATGTATCACTTCACATTCAGTCTCCTAAAGGTGCTTCCAAGTGAATAAGTGTGAATATAGTACCTATTTGCAACACCTTAGAGCAGCCACACAGAGTTCTGGAGAAAGATGCCACTGCCTTTAGGTGTTGGGAGCAGGTGCTATGTTTTTGCTCTTGCACATGCTTCAAAGCACAGACTTTGAAGCACAGAAGTGTTGCAGAAGTCTATTCAATTACATACTCCGTGCAGGAATTGTTGCTGAAAATGAATGAATTTACTTATCTCAAAAATAAGCACACATATTTGACAAAGGACGGGAACAATTACAGTGTTCCAACAATTGAATGGCTATGTCAGCATGATATTACTTAGATCCTTCTTTTCTATAAAAGCACCTTACCTGTAAAACCACAAGCTTCAGCCAACAAGAATGTACTCCAGGACATCAGGAAAAAAAGGGCTGTCTCCAGCAAGGGAAAGCAGTGTAGTTTGGTAAACTTTGTTACGTAAGCATTTTGTCAAGGCAACACAAAGACTGGATGTGATTTAAGAATTGAGACTTGCCTCAAAGGTATTAGCGATGAGTCAGCATCGCAGAGTAGCTATGCAGTTAAACTATTGGTTCTCATTACTCTCTAATGCAGCCAGGTTAAAAATGCTTTTAGATTAGCCTCAAGTCTTTGCCTGGACTGCAGCCAGATTCTGGACTTCTTTATCATCTGGCCTCCCATCTGCCTGCATTCCTCCTTATCTCCCTCTCTGCCACTTCCTTAAATTTTCTTGCATATAATCTTCCCATTTTAGCCTCCTTCGAATGAAAGGTTTGACTAAGACTCAACCCACAAGAGATTCTGTTTCTAAACCAACTCTCCTGTGGTGCAAAATTTTCCCTCATCCAGAACAGCTTTAGAAGATTATATGATACCCACCACAATTCTCCAGAGATGTAAGAGAAGCACAGAAGAGAAAAACAAATTGCTTGTGCCAAAAAGGGAAACAGGACTTGGTTTGCACATGCAAACAGCTGGAAGGCATTTTTAGCAGAAGGATATAAGAGCTGTCACAACTCCAGTCGCTACTCCCATCATGAAGGAACCACTGAAGATTCCAAGAAACACGCCAACAGATTTAAAAAAGGCTGCTGCATCAAAGGCATGGGCATTTTCCCCAGTGGGCTGATATGCTACAATAGAACTGTAAGGGTAAAGGGAGTGGGGAGAGAGAAGTAGCAATCAGCCAAACATCTGTTCTACATCACTGACCAATCAACAGTCGGTTTAGACATCAGGCAATTCTTATCTGCTCATCCACTCCCAAATAGGTAAATCCAAGAACAATGATGTCCCCAAATGTGGTTTACAAAACACAGAAGAACATCTGAGCATTTTACTTACGAAGATAATACAATAGCAACAGCATCATTTAGAACGCTCTCTCCAAACAGCAGTGCATATAGATCAACATCAGCATGAAGTTCATTAAAAATCGCCAGTACAGTGACTAAAATAGGGAAATAGAAAAACAGTAAAAGGCTTAACATTGGGTTGTATATAATTCTATATAGAACACAATATTTTCTCTACATTTCCTATACAGGGAAGGTTTTCAGGTTGCAATATAAACATGTAATCAAAGATGTTAACAGGCTGAGAGTTAGTGAAGTGACTTCCAAACATTTTTCCAATTCCTGAATTTAGTTTGTATGTATTATGCTGCTCTATGACCATAATAAAGATTTGATTTGATTTGTATGTATTAATTTATTACAGGGTAACCTGTATCTTATTAATTATACAAAACTGTAAAGACCCAAAGTTTGATTCACGCATCATGTTAAGCCAAAAACATTTTTGCTTGTTTGTTTTGGTTAGCATGTTTGGGGAAACCACTGCATATGTAAAGTATGGTTCATGCCTTAGCACACTTATGATCCCAGCTAATTATACTGTAGCTGAACCATGAATTAAAACATACTACAGCCATGTATAAACCTAGCCAAACTTTTAAGAACTGAGGTTTTACCTGGATCAGTAGCAGATATAATGGCTCCAAAGAAAAGGCAATCAGTGTAGTAGAATTTATCAGAAAGCTGTCCCACCAGCATCATTAGTTTTACCACACCATACATGAGATTCCTGCAGAATAAGAGGATTCAATGAAACGTTAATTTTTTCAGTCTTTTCATTTATTTCTCTGACCTCATTTAAAATATTTAGACACCCTCTGGCTGTATACAGAATTAGAAATACATGAAATTCAGTAAAATATAATAAAACACATAAAAGGCCGTATAGAGTAATATCAAATATAAACAACAATGTAATGGTCGTAAACCACATTATTTTGGATTTAGTCTATTATGGTTTTTTTTTAATATACAGCTATTTTAATCTTCCAAGTAACTCTAGAATGGACAAAAAATAGAACTTAATTTATATATGATTACTTGAGTGAAATGGATGGGCATAAGATCATATTCATAATGTCATTTTTTTTTCATTCAATACAAACAAACAAGAAAGGGACATTGCCCTTGATTCATAGCACACATACCCTGCCAACCTAGCCCAAGCTTGAGGTGGGGGATAGGAATAAGGCCATTCCTGAAGCATCGCTTAGAGATTCTCCCGTACTTCAGAGAGATAACAATACAAAGTTATCTTGTTTCTCCAAGCTTGCTCTAAGTGTTGAAACTACTCTGGGCTTAGCCATATCTCAGGAGGTTTCTCAATCTACTTGCATAAGTCAAGCTGCATAGACAAATTCTGACCTGCATCCTGAATTTGTAGCCAAGGAAGGGCTTCTTGTGGTAGCAACATTTATTTTAAAAATTGTAAGCTGCCCTTCAAAACCATGTTTTCCCAAGGCAACTTAAAATTACACCCTTTCCCTTCAAAAGCAAGGAAGGCAACTGTCAACACATTTTAGCCAAATCCTAAGAATAATAAAAATGGGAGAGAACCTACTGCAAAGTAAAGATAAAGCCAACCCAATCGCAAAACTAATACATTTTTTTTAAATATACGAAATTACTCATAATTAATTCTGTGAACTTATAATTGGGGATTCTAATTCATCTGGTGCTCAGAACAGCCTATCGCTGTTGAATTTAATATTAATAAAACTAATATGTGATCTTTCAATAAGCAATCAATTGGTAGTGCAATGGAAAACTGATTTCAGTTATTATTAGGACATCATATTGTTCCATATCATGAAACTATTTCTAAAAGGTAACCAAAATGCCGGAATGAAAGGAAAAAATATTTTAAAGAGAAAACCTTTCATTGATCTGTTATCAGTTTTGCCAAATATCTTGCCTTACGTGCTGTTTCACAGAATCAGCTGAAGAACAGTGGCCAAAATGCTAGAAGTTCCCAAAATCATCTCCCACAGGGCCTAAAAAATATAGCAATACTCAACTCACCCAATAATGAAACAAGAGACTGCAGTTCCCAAGAAAGCGTAAGTTAAAATTGATCCAAGATTTCTGAAAAAGTGCCTCTGTAGAGGAGGAAAAAAAAGTGAATTAGGTGCAAAAAGGAGTTATTCAGAATTTCTGCCAAACTCAAAAAAAAAAAAAAAAAAAAAGCGAAGTAGCACTTTTGGTAATGTGACTGATGTAACCTCAGCCAGAGAACAGAACAGTTTTATTTAGAACATCAGTCATCTCTGAATCATCTTTGGGGTCTATCTAATATAAAAGGTTCAGGTTGTCCAAACCAAGGCTCTTAAATATTAAAAAGCCCAATACTATGGAAAATCAGACCCCCAAGCACAGGAACAGAAGAGACAGGGACAAACTCAGAACCATGTAGCTATTTTGTTAGGAATACTGTGGATTAGCCTTCGGCTTGGTCAGAAGAGGAAGACATTCGATGGAGAAGCTCATAGTTTCTCTCTTGCTTCATGAGTTAACCCTACAGAGCAGTGTTTCTCAACCTTGGCAAGTTTAAGATGGGTGGACTTCAACTCCCAGAATTCCCAAGGCTGGCTGGCTGGCTGGCTGGGGAATTCTAGGAGTTGAAGGCTGGCTGGGGAATTCTGGGACTTGAAGTCCAACTTGCGAAGATTGAGAAACACTGCTCCAGAGAGAATCCCCTTGGAGTTCCCTAAAGACTGCAAGAAGTGATGAGTTTCTTTATTTTCAGACTTCTAAACCATCATCTATCAAGGATATAAGGGTAGTGAAATATTAATATAATGAAGAAGGGTTATACATCTTTTTTTAAAAAAGCTATTTTTAAAAGAATATACCTTCCAACCTAAAAGACCAAGACATACAGAAAAATGTAGGCCTGAGGCTGAAATTATACTTCTCGGGGGAAAATGTTCCATTAGGTGTCCATAATGTTGGAAAAGAACTTGCCTATTAAGACTCTTTTTATAGATCTATAAACTGTGTTGCCCTCAGATTTTGAGTCACAAATTGTTTAAAACTTTGACAAGAGTCTTAACATGAAGACTTCGCATTGGGCCCAGGAGCAAATACTGTAGGCAGCTAGTGCAACTGTCTTAAAACTGGTGCAGCAGGATCCCATCTGGACAAGTCACTTTTTTACATTATATAAACCCTGTTTTCAATTATCTGAAACTGCTGGATAGACTTCAAGGGTGGATCCACATGCAGTTAATTACAGCAATCCAACTACTAACACATAGTCCACTTTGTGTTCAAGAAATGGTTGAAAGTGACTTTGTCATACTTGGAAAATCCTTGGTGGAGAAAACTGCTGTAGAGTTACCTATGAATCAACACTTAGAGGCCACAAGAATTCATCTACTTGGGATGCAGACCTATCATTCCAACAAGCTGTTTACAAACCTAAATAGGTTTACAAGTCAGGCTGGGGAGGCCAAATTACAACATTATAATTTCATCCTATATTTCTTAGCAATTATGAAATAAAGACTAGAACAAAGCAAATAATTAAGAAGATAATATAGAGTGCATCCTTGCTAAAGATATCCAATCTCCTCATCTTCTGTCAACTTTGCCTTAACATTCAACAAATCTGGCACACCAGTTTCAATGAGTATCTGATCATTCTAATTTTATCTCTAGGTTTAAAAAATCATAAAGGTACACATACACAAAACATCAGCAGCTGTCACAATCTACCAGGTTTAAAAAGCATGTCAGGAGAAAAGGAGAACTGAAGGAAATTGAGCATTAAGTGAAACCCAGCTCCTGCTGCTGCGTTTCAAGCCCTAATTTCTACTTATTACAGTGAACTCTCACAAAAAATACAATAAAGCCTTTTGCATTTATTTTATTTCAGCAGCTTTCTTACCTGTGTATTATACGCACACCTTAAGAGACAAGGTGGAAATAAAATGTGCGTCACCGATCAAGTTGTATCCACCTGAACGCTTCTTAGAAGATGACTGTCTTGTTTTCTAAATGGAACTATTCTTGTGAAAATAAACTACAGGCCTTTCAGTGTAAGACATGGGCCTGTATCATGAAGGCTACATGGGAAATTCTATGCAGGCTATGTAGCTTGAAAACCTTCTACCAAGAGCAGCTTATTCCCATGCAGCCCATTCAACCTTCTAAAACTTGGAGGATCTTGGATGATAGCCTAAAGAACACTATATGAGACTGTAACAAACCTTGAGGCCTGCACACCAGCTGATGGGAGTTAAGTGAGTAGTCAGATGTTTAGGTGATAATTGTAAATATCCTATAGTAGGGATATGTGCAGTACAATTGCCAATTCAGGAACAGAATACCCCTAGAAGCTCCAGAATGCTCCATTTCCCCTCCAGACCATGCTATTCTAGGGGCAGTTCAGTAGTTTCCAGAAGTAAACCCTTCAAACTGGTAGTTGTTTAAGGTGTGTCAGGCATGGTGCTCCAGGTGAAACAGGCATATTTCAGGGCAGGACCATTCCCAGAATGCCTAAAACTGGTTTGTTCAGAGGATTTACTTCTGGAAACTGCAAAACTGCCTCCAGAATGGCTTGGTCCGGAAGGAAAACAAAGAATTCTGAAGCCCTCAGGAACATTCCATTTCTGAACTGGTGAGGCATTTTAAGGGCACAGCCACTGTTCTCTTCCAATGAGACAGGTGGTTCAGCGGGAGAGAAAGTCAGAAGTTTCTTTGTCCCTGGAGTCCTGGCAAACAGTCTTCAAAGAAGCAAGGGGTTAAGAAATAGATTTTTATTTAATTGGGTCTGGGATATAGATCCTCTGCCCGTAAGCCCTAGGAAATCGGACAATAAAGTTAGATCAGGTTAGGACGGAAACTACAGGTAGATACATGAATCATACTTTAAAACACAGGAAACCACTCAGCTTCAAGGACACCAAGTGCTATGCCAAGCATCTGTAAATTTGGAAAGAAGGGGAAAAGAAGCCATGAATTTAAACTCCTGAAGGTATAAAAGTCCTTTACATCTTGTCACTAGCAGTGGGCAATCAACTTTTTTACATGGCTTCATTCTTATCTGCAATATACATTCTAATCTAGCAGAGCCACGTCTGTCATCCTCTGCAAAGTCCAGCTAAGAAGTCAAGCTAAGCCATGAAATATCAGGAGATCTGTGATTGATCAGGAACCTTGATCCTAAATTCGTAGTAGCACCATGCTCCATAATAACTTGGGCCTAGGAAGTCTGATAAAAAGGGAAAACCAGAGTCAAGCTTTGACTGAAATTATTTAAAAGCTTAGCCCTGGGGAAAGGGAATTTCCAGTTCTGCTCTATCCAGATTCAAGGTGAAAGTGCAGGGGAACGTTTCTGTATTGAAGAACAGGTGGTGGCAACGTAATTACTTGGCCAGTTAAGACTCATTCACCTGGGAGAATAGCCACATCACACCCGGTTATCCAAAAGTCTGATGGGGGTGGGGGGTAGAGATCCTAGGAAATAATCTGGCAGGCTTGTGTGCGTGTGGGTGATGCACACTACAGATAACCTCCCTGCTATGGAGACAGAGATCATCTCCACTTCATCTAATGCTTCACTGGATCCAAGGCATTATTCATCCATCTTAAACATTTGCACTGGAGATACGGTTGAGACAAGAAATGAACCGTAGCCATAAAGAGTCTTAAAACAAACTTACCTTCACTAACAGGAGCACATGGAAATAAGATTCTGTAACGTAAGAGTGGAAAGAGGCAATACACCAAATAATTTATAGCAACAACAAAAAACCCTGCTCTGTAATTTTTTTTAAAGTTGAAAATTAAAGGACAGAATTGGTAACTATCCAGAAAAATATGCAAGTATTTAAGAGGGAAACAGTCAGATAATGTGAGAACAATTCAGTTTTATGTGAACACAAGACGAAAGTCCAGATTGCCAAAATGAGAGTGTTAAGAAAGTATTTCAGGCTTACTTTCTTCAAACTGTAGCCAGCGTGGAAAATAATGGGAGGCAAAAGGATGTTGAAAAATACTTCTGGGTCAAAAGTTACCTTAAAAGAAAAGGAGAGAGAACATGTTATTAAATAAAATGCCTAGGTGGCTATTTTCTGTAGTTTCTCATAACACGTTTTTCAAACTAGTTTTCTGAAAGAATTACTTTGATACCTGCCTCAGGAAAACAGATTTTATTGCAGCAAGTTCCTTCAGAGATCTAGTTTACAAGTGTGTGTTCCAGTGCCCAACGTGATTCAGGTAACCATTTATCTTGTGACCGGCCATTTTTTCCCAACAAAGGTTACATTTAACCTACATACTGCGCATGGCAAAATGGTGACTTTCTATCAGATAGAGAGATCACAGTTGGTCCCCAATAAAACCAGCAGTTGAACAAAGGAAGTCTGGATTCACACACCCGCTAGGTCAGACTGAGTAAGTGGCTTTGGACAATCTACCCTGTTCACTTTGTTCCTGATCTGTAAAAATAACAGAAGCAGCAAGCCACATCATATGACTTGTGAGAAAGAATGAGAAATTAGTATTTAATAGTATATGTTGCACATATCTTGAGATTTTGAGGTCATCAGAACAAAGTGCTACAAATAATAAGCTCTAGCTGGTGGGTGGAGGGAAGGTAGACTACCATACTGCTATGGAAAGATCAATAATCATGTTTAAGGACCACAGAATGCAGAAGATATGGGTTGTCATTGTATCTGAACCTCACTACAAACCGCATCCTACTCCTGGGAAAGATCATGCAGCATTTCACGTTTTCAGCTATGAAAAAGTCCTGTGTAAAATGGTATAGTTCAATAAGAAAAGGTCCTTAGTTAACAAATGACAGTTCTCACTTTTCGCAGTATGTCATTCTGTTCCACATTGTGTATTTTTCCAGGGCTTATTTCTCCTTTTAAAGTATATTCGAAAAACTTCCCACTGATGTTGACCAGCAGAGTGGCATAAGCCCGATCTTCCTGGGAACAACTGAAGGGCTTGTCATGACCACTGATAGGAGGTATGCCATATCTCAAGATTACTCCAACAATCAGCCCTGAAAGACAGACAGGACCACAAGTTACATCTTACGGGGTCTGTATAAACTTTAACATGTTTTATTTTTTAAGAAGGGTGTGTCATTGGGTTGTTACCATTTTATGTTCACTTTCAGGTTACACACAAAGAGGATAGGTATGCAGATATTTTTCTCATTGTCTTAAGTAAGACTATAATCACAACACTGGGCAAAGCAAGCTTAGTGGGTTCAGTGGGCATCATCTTAGAAACGCAGCACTGCCATATGTTGACATTTAAATTCCTATTTGGAAAATGAGGAATTTCTATTTATAAATAATCTCATGCCACAAACATACTAGATACTTCTTAAAATTATCTGGGGTTTCACATCCCCTTCTTAGATTCAGGTATAATGCAATTTCTGATGACCCCAAACCATTCAGAACTTAAAAAAACAACATTTGTTCCCTAAAACATCCTACCTTTATCTGATTTATGCTTGAGCAATTCACTGGCCAAAGCCCAAATCACACTGAGCAATTATACACCGATTTGGAAAGTGAAATGAATACACTTTGTTCAGCACCTTGTGCTCTTCAGCCACTCCAGTAACCAGGAGTTTGATTTGATGTGTTTCCAGCCTCAAACGAATTTCAATTTTTAGTTTTAAAGAAGCATTGTAAGACAGGATTAAGTAACCAGCTTGCCAACTTAGATTAAGGGCTCTGTGAAATTCGTAAGTTCAAATGTATTTGGATTTGTTATCTTAGGACTGTTTTGGAACATGAAGTCATCTAACCATGTTAAACGTTCTGCCAAAGCCCTAAATAGAAAGGGGAAGTGAAACAAAACAAATTTCATTGTTCTACATTTTGACTTGGTTAGATTTATACTGAGTACAAGAGCGTTCAGTATACTTTCTGAATAATTGCTTCTAAAACTTGATGACAAAAATACACCTGCTGAAAAAAAGCAAGTAAGAACAGAAGAATAGTAGCATCTAGGCCAAAATAATACATTTCTTATAAAAAATGTGACACAACAGACATAACAGAGACAGATTCCTGCATTCTTTTAACTCACATATAGAGACTGCATACATAGAATTCAAATGCAGAATAACTGTAACTTATACATACAGTATTAGCAAATCTGGGAGATACTTTAATACTTCCAGTAAGAGAGGATTGAGAAGAACAGGAAAACCAGTAACCAGTTTCCACTGAAAACAAAGTATCTACAAATACGTTTGTAAGTTCTAAATTCGAAGTTCAGTTTCTATGCCACAGAACTTGACTGACCCTCCTTTTTCCATATTTCACATGATATGGATTAGCAGCAGGTAGTGATTGATGGCATTTGTTTCTTTAACATCCTACGTCTAAGCTTCTCAAAAGACAGATTTAGAGTGGATCTGTTTTGATTGTATTTGCTGTTTGTAAATTTAATTTTACTCTGTAAATCACCTAGAGAATTTTTGTTCTGAAATAGCCTATAAACAGTCACATAAATTCCAAAGGGACCGATGCATTAGTCTGTTATTCCAAAAAAGGAAAGAAAAATACAAGCATGCTAATTATGGCATAAACGTTCGTAGATAAATTGTTGACATGCAGGATAAAATGAAAATGAGCTCTTGGAAAATAGCTCTACCATATATCAGATCTGTAGTCTGGGGGGAATGAAAAGCTACGTTTTTGAAAAAAACAATTCTCAGCACTTTAATCACATTACAAATTCATATGATCATTTAGGGTAAGGCAAAATAGTTCAACTACTGTAGTACCAGATAAATCATATCTCAGATATACTTAAAGGAAATTATTACATTTGGATATCTAGCGGGATACTACCAATAGAGAAAAGAAATAGAGATACCAAAAGGAAATCTCATGACAAGTAAGAAAAATTAGCATTTACCAATATAGAACACCCCAATGTGGATTATAACTTCCATAAACCATGTTTGATCAAGAATCATGGTATTCTAATAGTATGGACACTAGCCTGGGCAAGAAAGAGCATAAGCTTGGATCACAAAGCTATTTATCTTAGTGCATTTTTGAGATCAGAAGAATAAGCTACAGAGCAATCTCATTTATGCTTTTCAAAAGAATGCCTGATACAAAAGGATTATACCTATTCAATAATTTGGTTTTTAGGCACCCGGACAAGAGCTCTAGTTTGCCTTTATGGAATTCAAAAAGTTCACCTTAGAAATTTAGGTTTGTACAAAAGACTATTCAAACAGCCAATGAATTAAAAAAGTGGTAATCTAAATGGATTCAAAGAATGTCAGTAGACAGCATGCATCTTCCTTGCAAGTGGCATTTTCTAAACAGGTAACAAAACCACAAAAAACCCAATGCACAGACAACCCATTTAAAAGTGGTTGGGAAAATGCATTGCAGTCCTGCTCTACTTTCTTGCTAAACTGCTCAATGAATTAGCAGCAAAGATAAATCCAGAAAAGCTCTGACTCTAAAAATAAAACCTAGGTAGAATAATCAGTGCATCTAATGAGTAGATAATAGTTTTTAAACTATAAGCTGGAGAGCAAGTATGGAAATATTTGTCTTACATTTTTCAGTAAAAGGATTTAATTCTGAAAGGAAAACTGAGCTGCAAGTGCATATTTTCAAGCTGGAAAAATTCTGAAACTATTGCTGGTATGCTGAAGCTAAGAATCTGAGCAGTATGAGAAAAATGGTGTTAGTCCTTATGACTGAGGTTATGAACGATTATAGCTTGGGAAAATGAAAGCTAAAAACTGGATAGAAGTTCACTTCTGATCTTCTTTAGGCACTCACTGATGAACACCTGTGGAATAATGGAACTGTATCTAGTTTTTCCCCCTTGTGTCATATTGGTAGCATTTGTAAGGTAATCAACTGAATCTGAAAGAGGCCACTTCAATTGCACACTTCTAACGTGAGGGCTGGGATTCTTGGTTGGTTAAACTATTAGGACTGCCTTGATAAGTTTTTAGCAGAAGCGTGATTACATAATAAAGAACTTAAAAAAACCTCAGCCAATTGAGTTCCCACTGGGAAACCCAACACAGAAGGAAGGCAGCCTTCATCCCACTCAAGTTCCAGCACTCTGGTGGCACCTGGGGCTTCATCAAGATGACAGAATTAGCCCAGCATGTCTCTGCAGACCCATTCATATTAAGAAATGAACATCCAAAGAGGAGGAATACCCTTTCATAACCTTTGCTTCCAAACCCATCCCGTGCTTGAATCGGTAACACTTGTTTGTCAGCAGCACCAGAGTCTTTTCTTCACTGAACTGACTGAAGACACTGGCTTCTGGCTTCTACGCACAACCCAGCAGGTTTGTTCAGGTTCATGGCCTCCCCTGTTCAACCGGTCTTTTTTGTTTGTATTCAATCTTCAGCATGGGAAGCAGAGGGAGAAAGAAAAGTTAAATGACAAGGACAACCGGATGATGCAATACACAGAGGGGAGCTGATTAATCTCTCCAATTGCTTTATGCCCCTGCTTGCACAAAAGTAAACGGAAACCAATCAATAAGGGCCTTCTGTTTCATTCTTAAAAAAAACAAACAAAACCCCAAAATGGCATTTATTTAAAAAAAAAAAAACCAAACCCAAACTATCAGGATTTTCTCTAAAGGAAAATGGGAAATGTAGCTCTACAGGCTTATTAAGCTTCAACCATATTAGAAAACTAAAATCTCCTAAGAAAAAGAAGTAGAGAACAGGGCAGCAGTTATTTATTTTGTTGTATTTATACCCCGTCTTTCTTCCAGATGCTCAGAGTGACACACAAGAATTCATCTTTGCAGTTTATTGTTGCAACAGTCCTATGAGGAAGAAGATAGTGACTGGCCCATTGAATTTCATGGCTGTGTGGCTTTAAAACTGGTTTTGTCCAGGCCTAATCTAACACTCCAGTCACTGCAGGGCAAACATTCTGAAAGACATAGGCCAGGGAATTTGTGCACTGCTTATCTATTACAATAGGTGCCTGGTGCAAGTCACTGTGAAATCATGTGCATCCTGACATCGCCATACAAATAATGTAAATTATGTAATTTGCACAAATTACATAATCTATGTCATTTGTGTGATGATGTCATGATACACATCACTCTCACCTCCTCCCCCTTGCAGAGGCCCATGCCTGTTATTATCTTTAAGTTTCCCTTAGGCATCTTTACCATACTGGTATTATATCATGCTCTTAAGCCTACCTTACTTTTCTATGGAAGAGAAAAACTCTTCTTTCCACAAGATGCTTAAGTAGGTCAACAGAGGGAGGCATAAGATTTGCTGTCTCCAGTATCAGCTGTAATGTGAACTTTAATCCTGGTTTCCTCCATGGCTTGGGGCAACTCATATCACTCCCTATTAACGTTCATCTCCACAGCAACTTATTTCTGAGATGGGTTAGGCAACCCATCAACGATTTGTCCAAGGTCAAACAGGAGTCTCGTCTGTTAGTCCAGAGATTAAAACTGATGTCTTCCATTTCAAACAGTTAAATGTTATCTGTCTTTATTGCAGACTGGACAAACAAACAAACATTAAGAGGGATCTTATTTTCTTGAAGGCATTCTTCTAACACAAATAGCAACTGAGGAAGAGGATGATGGAAGAATAGTTAGGCCCTATCTTCCTTCAAAAGCATGCATTTTAATTGCATGAATTGAATGCACAGCACATTCAATTTATTTGGGTTTTTTTTAGAAATGTAATAGCTATTTTACATAAACGTAGCTTCATTTGTAGTACAGAGAAAAGCCATAGAACAAGCATTTCTTATCCAACCTGAACCAAAGCACTGTAGCAAACACATGTCATTTAACTAGTATTGTTTATACTACCTCCCTTTGGTTTGTCTTAATATTTGGTAATCACACATCTATATCCTGAGAGGCAGAGAAAGTGAAAAACCCTAATATGTTGATTTTTTTTTTTTTAGCATTTGGCAAGTTGGTCCTGTGTTGGGAATGCTGAATAGACAAGAACTCACCTTTCTTCCCCCATATAAGGAATAAGTTAATTAAACACAGTACTTTATCTGGTGGAAACTGGACCATTTCTTTATTTTTCAAGTATAGAATAGTTGAGATGGTAGCTTCAGTCAATATTTTTCTGATTTGTGGATTTCTGATTGCGGGGTGCAGTGTTTGAGCAACACAACAGTCAGTCTCCCCTAAGAGGTGGTCTTTGACCTCAGTGCCATGAAACTGAAAGTACTGGTCTCAAGAGAACAAAAAACCGAAGGAAAGCATGCAATATTTCACTTCTCTACAATATATTCTGAAATCCAGGTAAGTAGATATATGTAACTTGCTTAGACTGTACTGATTTTATTTGACGTTTTCTATGTGTGACTGTTGCCTTCCTGGGTTGATCCCAATCTCCTTTCTCAGATTATCTCCTTTTTTATCTAGGGAAAGTGAGAGCACATATGAATAGCCCAAAAAAGAACAGGGTGGCCTTGTCCACTTTTGAGTCTGGCCCCATGAATCACCAACATGTGATCTCAGGAAAAAAGGAAGATTCTCTTATCCTTGGATTAGAAAGCTTTAAGAATTAAACCAGATCCAAGTTTTGACTTCTGCCAAGCCTAAAAATGTTACTTCATGATCTCAAACCAACCATTACTTCTCAACTGAATTTACACTATTTGTTTGTAGCACTGAATTATATTTGCTTGTAGCACTGATTAATCAATCAACAGGTTGCACAAAGTCCTACAAATAATTACTCAAAATTAGATGAATTGGCAATAGGCCAATTTTGACATGGTTATCTTAATTTTTTTCCTACGTATTTAGAGTTTCAAAGGTGAACCCTAAATGGTGATGCAGCAACAGCACCAGGTGGGCAGGCCTGAAAATCTAGGACCCATTTTTATACTTTGGGCAGGTGGTATTTATTTATTTGTGAAATTTGTATAGCTGCCCATCTCACAGGAAGTGACTCTGGGCAGTGTACATTAAAGTATAGCAGTGGAAATGGATATGTATTGCCCTGCAGAGGCTGAACACTACCCAGTTTCACTTTTATTTGGCAACAAACGTATATAAAATTGACAAATAGGTGCTTTGCTAACAAATTTTGGTGACACAACCTGGAGCAAAATGGAATATTTGGAGTAAGAGGGAAAGGAGAAGTTTCTTTTCCCCACCCTGTACTGTTCTTAGATTCCATTCTCAAACCTATGAAACCAGATCAACAACCCTTGTTCCCAACATCTAATTCTATAGAGTGATCCAGATGGTACTATAACTAAGAACCTCCTTCCCCAAGCTGGTGTTCTCTTGGTACTGGACTTCACTTCCATCTAGGAACTTTGGGAGTTGTAGTTTCAACTGCAGGCACCTTTTTTTTTAATGATGAAAAATGACAAAAAGTACTGTATGTCACAAATGCAAATAGAGCCTTGTGTATTTGCAGCCTGATGTTGGACACAAATACCTATGTCACAGGGTCTGCATCATAATGTTATGATGCAAATTGCATCGGTTATAACCCCCTTCCCTTCCTTGAAGATCCCAACACTCCTGGAGGGCCACCAAGTTGAGGAAGGCTTACCTAGAATTTGTAGGGCAATGGCAGGAAAAGTAGTAAAAGAGACACCTTTCTCCTTGACTCTTTGGTGCAGGTTTTTCTACAAATCATGTTTCATTGACACTAGAGCATGCCTTTTTAAAAAAAGTTAACACCATAGCATAATATTATTAGTATTCCCATTACTCTGAAGACTGGACTGAACAAATTGTGTCAAAACTAATATGAGTTAGTGTCTTATTCACTCTCTAAAAGCATAGTACTGTAACACAATATTTCACTGTGCTATAACAAACTATTGGAAAGAACCTGAGGCATACAATTAATCTTCTTTGTACATAATAGAATACACATTTTTATCTGTTTTTATCTGTCAGTCTCAACCTCTACTTATGCAAAAGATTCAATAGTACAGAAACTTCTGGAGAAGTGTTCTAAGCTGTCTATCCAAGAACAACAAAATGCATGGAAGCCATTAATCTGTATGTAATGGGTTCTACCACATTTCATCTACCTAGACTAAATACTGTCAGTATGACTTATGTACAATGATTGTTCTGAAGAAATATGTCAATCACACAAAGTGCTTTCAGCTTTAATTCATCCCACTATTATCTATTTAAAATAATGCTGTTTCAACAGGATAAACTCCGTATTACAAAGGCTGAACACCTGCTAAAACAACGTATAATATTTAATCACTCTTGGCATTGTAGGTTTTATTAGACAGATCCTGGCCCAGTTGAGTCCATTATTTTTTTTTACAGGCAGAAGCCCAAAAGCTTCAGGTCAACCAGCTGTACAGTGCCCGATGGCTGGATTTACAATGGGAAGCCAAATTCAAAGGAACACATTATGGCTTAGAGCAATGTTTCTCAACCTTGGCAGCTTGAAGGTGTGTGGACTTCAACTCCCAGAATTCCCCAGCCAGCATGCTGGCTGGGGAATTCTGGGAGTTGAAGCACACATCTTCAAATTGCCAAGGTTGAGAAACACTGGCATAGAGCAAGGGTGCTGCATGCTGCTTCTCCAGTCTACTCAGAGCCCCTTCACCTTATAATTCCTGAAAGCCGATCTCCATTTCCTATAATTTTGAGCTGAGAAATACATAAAAGCTATCAGTTTATCAGTTAAAGTAAGGATAGGATACATATTTCTTTTCTTTTTTAAATGAAATTATGTAGTCCTATCTGGTTTGCAGCTCTCAGTTCCCCAAAACCAAAGTATGTCCCTTACCCACTAAAATGTTGCCCATTCCGACTTAGTGTGTTGTGCAAATCATGGCTTATTCATGGGTAATTATAGTTAAATCAAAGTGGAAATCTAGTCTGTGTTGCAGCAGCTTGTCCTCAAGTAGTACATTGACTCTGACCATTGCCGTGACTTAATCACTGTATATCTTGATGGATTTAGCCAAACTGATGACCCCACTGCATTTTGTGGCAATGGGTGTACTTTGTATAGTTACCAACGGTGAGAATGAACCATCCTAAGGCAGCTGACATCATATTAGCACATCATATTTGAACGTTATCTATTACAAGCCATAAAGCTGAGAAATCAGAGAATGAGCTTAAGGTCTGGGCAACTTTTCCTGGATCAGGATGACTTTCAATCCCAACCAGTAGCACATTCAATTATTAAGGAACAAGGAAAATATGTTAGAATTTTTTAAATGCACAAATGGAGAAATGAATCTGATAGTAGACAAATAAGGGTGTTGATCGAAAGTATGCAGTTGTTATTTTTGTCAGTTTTTTGTGGCCAGTTGCACTGTATGACAGTACGTTCTTGCCTTTCCCCCCCAAAGTACAATTTGCCAAATGGTGATCTGATCTTTCTTTCCAAGGAAGCTGCTTAAAATGACTTTTGAATACCCCATTTAACAAAAGGATGTACTACATACTTTTGAAGAAGAGCTTTTTGCCATTTTCTCTCTTCACTTGCAAGGAACTTGGATTTTTTTTTACTGCTGCTACGCACAGAATTGCACTCACTGAGCTGCCCACTCTGCCTACACCTTCTCTAAGTGACCTTTTTGTACACCCGGGAAACTTCTCATTAGGCTAATAGAGAGAAAGCTGAGAGGGTCTGCATTCTACAGCTAGAGATCTTACACAAATGTTAGTATCTGCTTCCACTTTGCTGGCTAAGAGAGAGACTAATGGGGAAATTACCTAGAATTCCTTTCCCAACTGCTTGCAAGAAAATTAATGATGCACTTATTACTCTCCTTCATTCACCTCCTGTCAGTGTGGACATCTGCTGAGAGGCCTAACTGCTCCTTCACCATGCTGGTACGCTGGTTGTTTATATAGGATTACACACAGTTCCAAGGACACCAGCCAAACTCTATTATTATTATCTAGATTTGCCAGTGATGGGTAGGGGAACAAACACAGCATTCATAAAACTGTCCTTTTTTCTGAAGAAAATGCCCTAAATGCAGTCAATTATCTTTAGTTTGCCAAATAGTCTGAGTATGTCATCAACACTTAATTCCTATTGCACATACTACAAGATATTGTCCACTAAACATACGCACAAGACCATTTGTCTTTTCCTGAGTTGCCATTCTCTATCGCTCCTACTCTCACTTCATCTTTTGCAGATGCTGTTCTCATCAATGGCTGCTTTCTTTCTCTAAATGGTCAAACAGTGCTAAGTATAATTCCCAAAGGAAGCCTACAATTCAAAGCAGTGTTCTGGAAATCATTCCTGTACTAGACTGACTTGAAAGATCCGGGACTCTGGCTGGAAAAAGATAGATAAGAAATCATAATTTCAATGATAAGGAAAGAGTAGTCACCTCTGTTTCAAGTGTTCTTTTGCCTAATCCTCTGCCACTCAGTCATAAGGGGTTTTGACCAATTCTCATTATAATTCAGTGGTACAGATAGTCCTCAACTTATGAAGGCAATTGGGACCGGAATTTCTAATGTAAGCGATGCGGTCGTAAAGTGTGACTACATCACTTAGCGACAGCAATCCCTGCGGTCCCAGTTGCCATCATGAACTGAATCCCATGGTTGTAGGTGAGGAAGCTTCCTGCCAGCTCCCCAGAACCAAAGTCAGTGGGGAAGCCGGCAGGTTGCTGCAAGTCCCAGCCCTGCAGGCAGGTAAGTGGCTGCTGCCAGGTTGGGGAGGAAGCGAGACGGTGCCCAGGGAGGGTTGGAGAGGGTGCGTGAGAGGCACGGTGTGGGGAGGGTGCATGAGGGAGGGTCAGGGAGGGTGTGTGAGGGTGTGAAGTGGTGCATGAGAGGTGTGACACGGGTCAGGGAGGGTGTGTGAGGGTGTGAGGGGCTGCATGTGAGGCACCGCATGGGTCAGGAAGGGTGTGCAAGAGGCACCATGCAGGTTGGGGAGGGTACACAGGGGTGAGTGTAGGGGAGGGTGCAGAGGGGTGCAGTGAGGGTTGGGGAGGGTGCACGGGGGTACGCAAGTGGCCAGCGCGGTGTGAGCGCAGAGGGGCTGGGGGACGGTGTGCGGGTGGGGAAGACTTACCCCAGCAACTTGTGACCTTCCCTGCTGGCTTCCCCATTGACTTTCTACGGAAGCTAGCAGGGAAGGTTGCAAATGGCGATCACATGACTGTGGTGGTGCTGGGACAACCGGAACTCTGAAGACCGGTTGTAACCACCATTTGTTCAGCGCTGTCATAACTTGGAACAGTTGCTGACCAAATGGTCGTAGGTCAAGGACAACCTGCATCATTCTCGGTTAGGGTGCATAAACCAAATAATGAGATAATGCTACTCACGTGAAAGAACATATATGGTATACTGAAAATTGCACCACTTGTTGTCAGAATTTTTTTCATAAAAAGCCAGAATTTACTTTCTACAACCCAAAGGCTTTAGGACCACTCTAATGGAGCTGGACTGTTTTATAGCAGATCCCTGCATCATGTCCCCAGCTGCCAGTCTTCAAAAGCAAACAAAATACTGTTTAGCTGATATGGAATTCCCCAACTGCATTTGCACTAGAGAAGCAAAACAGGAATAGGACAAAGATGTTTACAGTGGAGGAACAGTAAAAAGGAAGATACTTAATTTTCAAGCTCTCTCCTTACCAACATCTTCACTGAAAAAAATATTTTTATACCCAGAGCAAGTCAGTAAGGCAGATAAGATATCCAGAGAGGGAAAGGCTGAGGAAAGAAAGAGGCTGCAGAGACGAGATGATAGGGGAGTAAGTGATTAAGTATCTCCCTTCCCACCCTCCATAGCTCTCCTACATACAGTAGGCCTTCTTTGGTTTATTCACATCAAGTAAAAACACAGGTTAAGAATTTTATTTTTCCAAGCTCTTAGCATGTTTCTCTATTTGTTTCAGAGTTTACAGCTAGTACGCACTGGAATTAGTGGTCTTCAATACGGTGCAATGGAAAGGCTTAACACTAGAGGTTGAAGTGGCATTTTATGATAGCTACTTACCTTTGCCTTCTCCCTCCCCAAAATTTAGCATTCTAAAAAATATCCACAAAACTGAGACCTCAACATAATCTCCAGGTACTCAATGACTGGCCAGGCCAGACCAGCCCAGGATGCACTCTGCTGGCGACATCACACCCTCCAAGTAACTGATGGAAAGCCTGTTCATAGCAATAAATGAAACTTCTTGGTTGTTGTTCAATATGGCATGTTTTCCTTTAAAAATATTCTTATTTTATGGACAAGCTATAAAATAAGAATATTAAGATAAGTGAAAAAATACAATATTGGTGTAAAGATTCACACTTACCTAACCCCTATATGAAGCGTGCAAGTTTCTGCATTGGTCTATTGTGAGTGTGATATCACCAGCAAAGTGCATACTGAGGACCTGCAAGGAAGAGAAAAATGGAAACTATCAGTGATGGTTGTGCTCATGAACTTTGAATCACATTATGGGAAATAGTCAGATACATTTATATTCCATTCTCCTTTGGAACTATGCAGTGCATTTAACCATTAATGTGTGCAATGCTTACATGCTAAACCCAAGATATATTCATTAGGGGACTATGTAAGCTCAAATACATACAGTAAAAAAACACAATCCATCCCCATATAAGAATTCTCTACTACAGCATAACACTAGCCCTACCAACACCAGCCTTTGATCTTCTGGTATACCAAAAATGTAATCTTACATTCACTACTCTGGAAGGCATAATCACTGTATGGTTTCCCTAAAATATGCTAAGCAGGTTGAAGTTACATATTCAGATTAGATTTTAAAATGATACTACTCGTGCAACTTCTCAAGTACAGATGGCCGTGCATTTATTTACAGTCCTCTTAATATTGTGTCCTGCATACAGCAAATCAGTAGGATTCATAGGCTGAAAAAAATAGCTTATTATTGTCACACAGGAAAGTAACAATATGATTGTGTGCAAGTTGACCAGCCCCAGCTGTGCACCACTAATCAGCACAACAGTATTTCCTGCTTGACTTTTAGGCAGCATAATAGTAATAATCAGTTGCTTGCAGAGAAAAGGAACAGTGTTAACATATCAAGAAAAAAGAATGCAAAGAACACCTCACATTTCTTCCTCCAGCCAACCCTGGAACCTCTTTCCAGCTTCTGCTATCCCTTCCACCCTTCTGCAATTCTGAGATTTCTGCAGCTTTTTCACCAGGCAATGCTTTCTCTTCTTTAGGCATTTACATTTAAAAGCTAGCACAGCTATCTTAACACACTTCATGGTTTTCCTGGAATTGATCCAACTATTGCCCTAGTCTTCTCTCTCAGTCCTGAAAAAATAAACCAAGTTTTGCCTTCAACCTTCTTATCCCATTATTACTGTAAAAATGTTTCCGGTTCCTTGATAGGAAGCGTGTATCATATTTTCAAGATAAAATTCCTTTTTTGGGCTGGGGCTATAGGCAGCTATCAAGGGAGAAAATCTGTACAGTTTAAAATCTAAAAAGGAAAGAGAGAGAGAGAGAGAGAATTGAATACCTTTCTTTACAAATTAAGAATGTTTGTCCTTTTTTCCTAATAAGTAAGAATGGAGCCTGATTTACACATAGTGCTAATCCAGAATATGGGGCTTGGTTCTGGTTTAACATAATGGTGAACCCTCACCAAAAACAATGGCTTAGAAGCCACAACAGATGGGTGTGTATATCATACTAAGGCAGGGTTTCTCCACCAGGGTTCTGCGAGAGGTCACTAGGGGTTCCCTGGGAGATCATGATTTATTTGAAAAATTATTTCAAATTCAGGCAACTTCACATTAAAGAGGTAAGTTCCTTTATTTTTAGTTTAAGAACGCTGTTAATGCATATACACAGGCCTACACATGAAACGAATGTAATAATTTTGTAACTTCTGGCCTATCTTTGAGCCTGAATGTGCAGGGGTTCCCCAAGGCCTGAAAATATTTCAAGGGTTCCTCCAGGGTCAAAAAGTTGAGAAAGGCTGCACTAAGGTAAAACAAGTCAGAAGGGATTAACAACAAACCTTTAACAAGGTCAAGCTGCCAAATAAACTGGGAAAAAAAAGGAATTATTTTAAGTTGTCCTTGCAGTATGTTTTTAAAACAGAAAAGCTGCCCTTGCCTCGGGTAACTTTGTTTACTCAGAAGCAAAGGAGTTTTGTCCAAACGAATGAATGAAAGCTTGTGGCCTTTGACTCTGTGGTTTCTGCTGTTCCCTTACAATACAAAAACAATTTTAAAATGCAGGGGCAAGCCACAGTAAGGTTAAGAAATGTATGCAGCACCTAATTAATTGTGGCTGATCTAGAAAGCTAAGTAGGGTTGTACTTGTGTGGTAAGCCATCTGTAAAGTCCAAGGCTGCAAGCTAAGCTGGGAAGTTTTTAAAACATGGCAAAGAACAGAATCACAAACTACTTTTGCATGTTGCATGCAAACTGTTCAGATATGTCCATGAAGTCACCAGAAGTCAAGCTCAGTTATACTTTTTGAATCACATATAGGATTACAAAGCAAGGAACACTAGAAATTATGTTTGCCAATGAAAAAAACATTTAGGGCCTCAAAACCAAACCAGCAGGGTTCTTTGTTATTTTCACACTCAAAATATGGCCCTGGAAAGTGCTACATAATAGAACATAACATTTCTCTTCCCATAGAGTACTTGTTATCTCAAATCATCTAAATGCATACGTTCACTGCAAACATTAGAGTGGATGAATAGACCCTATGGCCCTCCAGACCAGTGTTTCTCAATCTTGGCAACTTTAAGATATGTGGACTTCAACTCCCAGAATTCCCCAGCCAGCGTGCTCCAGATATTGCTGAACTGCACCTCCAATAGCTCCAAAAGCATAGGAATTGTAGAAATGCTAGGAATTGTAACGCAGCAACATTTGGAGGACAAAAGATTTCCCCCCCTACTGAATGGAATTAGAGCTTGCCTTAGTCACCAAAAGAGAAGGAAAAGACGACTGAGGAGAGATATAGCAATCTTCAAATTCCTAAAGGGCTGTCCTATACCACAGGGTTTCTCAACCTTGGCAACTTTAAGATGTGTGGACTTCAACTCCCAGAATTCCTCAGCCAGCAACTTTAAGTTGCCAAATTTGAGAAACACTGATATAGAGGAGGGAGTTAACCTGTCTTCTGTTGCCCTAGATGGCAGGACAAATGGGTTGATATTAAAAGGTAAGTACAGCGCAGTGGCACTGCAGGTTAAACCGCTGAGCTGCTGAGCTTGCCGATTGGAAGGTTGGCGGTTCAAATCCGTGTGACAGGGTGAGCTCCCGTTGCTAGTCCCAGTTCCTGCCAACCTAGCAGTTTGAAAACATGCAAATGTGAGTAGATTAATAGATATCACTTCAGCGGGCAGGTAACAGCGTTTCTTTTAGTCATGCTGGCCACATGACCAAGGAAGTGTCTACAGACAAATGCCGGCTCTTCAGCTTTGAAACGGAGATGAGCACCGCCCCCTAGAGTCCAACACGATTGGACTTAATGTCAAGGGAAACCTTTACCTTTACCTTTACACCTGGGTTAGAATTTCTTGACATTAGGAGCTGTCAACTAGTGGATTCAATTGCCTCCTGGAGTGATAAGTTCCTGTCATCAAAGGTCTTCAAATAGAGTCTGAACCTTCTCTTTAAAATGCTCTAGCAACTCCTGTACTGAGCAGGGGGTTGGATTAGCTGATCTCTCTGATCTCTTCCTATTCTACAATTTATGAAAAAACATGCACAGATCATCACTTACTTCAATGAAGTAAATGAGTCAGTTTGAAGATAAGTCATGAGCCTGTGATTCAGCATAGTTAGTAGATTGTTTGTTGTTTATTCGTTTAGTCGCTTCCGACTCTTCGTGACTTCATGGACCAGCCCAGGCCAGAGCTTCCTGTCGGTCATCAACACCCCCAGCTCCCCCAGGGACGAGTCCGTCACCTCTAGAATATCATCCATCCATCTTGCCCTTGGTTGGCCCCTCTTCCTTTTGCCTTCCACTCTCCCTAGCATCAGCATCTTCTCCAGGGTGTCCTGTCTTCTCATTATGTGGCCAAAGTACTTCAGTTTTGCCTTTAATATCATTCCCTCAAGTGAGCAGTCTGGCTTTATTTCCTGGAGGATGGACTGGTTTGATCTTCTTGCAGTCCAAGGCACTCTTAGAATTTTTCTCCAACACCACAGTTCAAAAGTATCGATCTTCCTTCTCTCAGCCTTCCTTATGGTCCAGCTCTCGCAGCCATATGTTACTACGGGGAACACCATTGCTTTAACAATGCAGACCTTTGTTGTCAGTGTGATGTCTCTGCTCTTAACTATTTTATCGAGATTTGTCATTGCTCGTCTCCCAAGGATTAAGCGTCTTCTGATTTCCTGACTGCAGTCAGCATCTGCAGTAATCTTCGCACCTAGAAATACAAAGTCTTTCACTGCTTCTACATTTTCTCCCTCTATTTGCCAGTTATCAATCAAGCTGGTTGCCATAATCTTGGTTTTTTTGAGGTTTAGCTGCAAGCCAGCTTTTGCACTTTCTTCTTTCACCTTCATCATAAGGCTCCTCAGTTCCTCTTTGCTTTCAGCCATCAAAGTGGTATCATCTGCATATCTGAGATTGTTAATGTTTCTTCCAGCGATTTTAACTCCAGCCTTGGACTCCTCAAGCCCAGCATGTCACCTAATGTGTTCTGCGTACAAGTTGAATAGGTAGGGTGAGAGGATACAGCCCTGCCGTACTCCTTTCCCACTCTTAAACCAGTCCATTGTTCCGTGGTCTGTTCTTACTGCTGCTACTTGGTCGTTATACAGATTCTTCAGGAGGCATACAAGATGACTTGGTATCCCCATACCACTAAGAACTTGCCACAGTTTGTTATGGTCCACACAGTGAAAGGCTTTAGAATAGTCAATAAAACAGAAATAGATGTTTTTCTGGAACTCCCTGGCTTTTTCCATTATCCAGCGAATATTGGCAATTTGGTCCCTAGTTCCTCTGCGTTTTCTAAACCCAGCTTGTACATCTGGCAATTCTCGCTCCATGAATTGCTGAAGTCTACCTTGCAGGATCTTGAGCATTACCTTACTGGCATGTGAAATGAGTGCCACTGTTCGATAGTTTGAACATTCTTTAGTGTTCCCCTTTTTTGGTATGGGGATATAAGTTGATTTTTTCCAGTCTGATGGCCGTTCTTGTTTTCTCCAAATTTGCTGGCATATAGCATGCATTACCTTGACAGCATCATCTTGCAAGATTTTGAACAGTTCAGCTGGGATGCCGTCGTCTCCTGCTGCCTTGTTATTAGCAATGCTTCTTAAGGCCCATTCAACCTCACTCTTCAGGATGTCTGGCTCTAGCTCACTGACCACACCGTCAAAGCTATCCCCGATATTGTTATCCTTCCTATACAGGCCTTCTGTATATTCTTGCCACCTTTTCTTGATCTCTTCTTCTTCTGTTAGGTCCTTGCCATCTTTGTTTTTGATCATGCCCATTTTTGCCTGGAATTTACCTCCAATGTTTCTAATTTTCTGGAAGAGGTCACTTGTCCTTCCTATTCTATTGTCTTCTTCCACTTCCACACATTGCTTGTTTAAAAATAATTCATCTCTTCTGGCTAACCTCTGGAATTTTGCATTTAATTGGGCATATCTCCCCCTATCACTGTTGCCTTTTGCTTTCCTTCTTTCTTGGGCTACTTCTAGTGTCTCAGCAGACAGCCATTTTGCCTCCTTGGTTTTCTCTTTCTTTGGGATGTATTTTGTTGCCGCCTCTTGAACAATGTTGCAAACCTCTGTCCATAGTTCTTCCGGGACCCTATCTACTAAGTCCAGTCCCTTAAATCTATTCTTCACCTGCACTGCATATTCCTTAGGAATATTAGTGAGTTCATATCTAGCTGATCTGTGGGTCTTCCCTAATCTCTTTAGTCTGATCCTAAATTGTGCAAGAAGAAGTGCGTGATCTGAACTACAGTCAGCTCCAGGTCTTGTATTTACCGACTGTATAGATGTCCGCCACCTTTGGCTGCAAAGGATGTAGTCAATCTGGTTTCAGTGTTGTCCATCTGGTGAAGTCCATGTATAAAGCCGTCTCTTAGGTTGTTGGAAGAGAATGTTTGTTATGCAGAGTGAGTTGTCTTGGCAAAATTCTATCAGTCTATGTCCTGCTTCGTTTTGTTCTCCCAGGCCATGCTTACCTGTAATTCCAGGTGTCATTTGACTGCCCACCTTAGTTAGTAGATTACCATGCACATAAATATAACTTTCCAGAGCCATTCCACGCAAGGAAGGTAACCCATGGTCTTGAGATCTTCTATCTGTTACAAACAGTGGGAAGGGGGCACCATCTACATTTGAAGTTTGAAATCATAATGCCTGTCCATTTGTGCTACAGTGAAAGCTAGATATTTTAATATTGGTATCACAGTACATCACATAACTGATGAGGGCTAAAAAATTTTTTTTAAGTCCAGCCAACCTAGACAGCATTTTACTGGGGAAGGCTGAATTCGTTCCTTGTTCACAATGGACACAAAACTTAAGGAAATATAACTGCACCCGCTTACTTGCCTTCCAGATTTTATTGTCAATTTAGGTTGAAAGCACCTCAGGGAATCCGCGTGACGGGGTGAGCTCCCGTTGCTAGTCCCAGCTCCTGCCAACCTAGCAGTTTGAAAACATGCAAATGTGAGTAGATTAATAGGTACCGCTTTGGCGGGCAGGTAATGGCGTTCCATGTAGTCATGCCGGCCACATGACCACAGAACTGTCTACGGACAAACGCCGGCTCTTCGGCTTTGAAACGGAGATGAGCACCGCCCCCTAGAGTCAGACACAAGTGGACTTAATATCAAGGGAAACCTTTACCTTAATTTAAAAGCACAATATACTGTCATGGCATTGCCTAAACAAAATGAACATTTCTATTTTGGAATACTTCCCTTATGAAAATATAAAGCACCTGCCAATTTTCTTGATTTTATAAATGTAGAAGCTCAACAGACAAAAAAGGGTTATGAAATACAATACGTTAAGATCATGTGTCATACTTATGAAGAAAATCCCAAAAAATCAAAATTTGAATGCGGATATACACTCACACCCACAAAAGTTAAGCAATATCACCTATTAATAGCTATCTGGGCATTCTATAAATTTTACTAATTTCAAAATTTCTTGCATAGAATAAAACCTATATATTGCATTCTAAACCAGGCCCGCACGACATGAGGACCTCCAAGCCCACTGTGAGGCCCACAGGTGTTTTTTAAGAACTCAGTTCACTGCCATCAAATGTTTTCATTGCCAGGAAAGATCTGCCACTACCCCAAAAGACAGACTGCCAAGCACAGGACTCACCAATGCTCCCAGCTCCAGTGCTGCCACCACTGAAACAGTTGATTGGTGTGCCAGGGATTCCTTTGTGGCCCACAATTATTTTTAAATTATCAATGTGGCCCTTTCTCCTTTAACAGTTGTGCAGGCCTGTTCCAGATTATTCTAAATCAGAACCCAAAATAGTGGCATCTTAAAAAATGGTAAAAAATGAAATTCTAAGAAGGCCCACAAAATGCATCTTCATGGAAGAGAACAAAAGTTTATTATTTGCAATTGTTCATTATAGGAAGTCTGTGTAATCTTGAGGACTAAAAACAAGTCCATCCTCAGCCATAAAATCTCGGGGGAGGGGCACTGGGCCAGTTACACTCACTCAGCCCAGCCACAGGGTCATTTGTTGTCTGGCCGTCATGTTGGAAAAGGGAACCCTACATATGCAGCCCTGAGCTCCTGAAGGAAAATGGGATATAAATCAAATACATGAACAACTTAATGAAGTGGTTTTCCACAAGGGTTGCACGCATCATGCCAGAAAAATGAGAGATGAAAATGGTTACAATAAAAGGAAAAGTATTGCTGAACTCACGGGGATTATTTCTGAATCAGCTAGACAGGATTATAGTGTATGACTGGTTCTTGTTTTTCTTTCAGGATCTGCAGGGATCTGGGCCATTTTTTTTTTCTTAAAAAGGGACAACAGCTACAGTATCGCACAGCAATGCAGCAAGGAACAAGTGACTAAGGAGATGGTCAAAACTGGGAAACCTCAGAAGAGGAAAATTCCATAGCTTTTCAAGCATTTAACTTTTAAGAAGTCACTCAGCAGCCACTGAAGAAGCATGCTTTTTGCTCTGCATAAACAACCATTTATTTTTACTGGAATATGCACCTCTATCAGAGAAAGTTAAACAGAGACAGTTGCCAATTCTTAGGTCTTTTTTTTCTGTGCCAGCAGCAAGCACCAAACACAAAGCTTAAAAGGTGATCCAAATTTGAATACTGCAAATAGGGCTTGAAAAGCAAATCACCACAAGGTTACATGCTGTCACTGTGGATTCACATACAATCCTCTGCACCACTCATTAATCAAATCTGGTGGGCACTGAGCTGATCACAAGCCTGTGCCACTTCAGATGGTGGGAACAGATCCTTGGTCTCATTTTTACTTTGTCTTGCATCCTGAAACCCCCTGAAGGGTGCACTCTGTTGATTTGGTTGCCTAATCACTCACAACACTTATGATACATTGTGTAATCTTTCCTGTTGTTCCAATATAATCAGAGAAAAACCAGCAAGCACTAAAAGTCAAAGATTAATACATATATACAGAGAACTAGCTGATTTGGAAAAAGGCATCCCCATTTAAAGATTTTGTTTCATCTGCTACAAAGTTCAAGATATATTTCAAGATACCCGTAACAAGAAAGTCCCATTTGTAGCATACAAGCCATAATTCAAATATTAACCATGGCACAACTTCCACCCCACTTCTTTACTTGTTCTATTCATGAGCAGCACCCTCATAGCAGGTCTTGAAAATTCAGTACAGATGTACTTTTAGAATGGTAAAACACATCTCCAAGAAAATTACCTAAGTAATTTCAGCATCCAAAAAAGTACAGCTCATATTCTTTTTTATTATGTAAAAGGAAAAAAATTATGACCCCTCACTAAATCTAAAACTAACAAGTGTCATAGAAAAAAATGACATGATATGCATTGAGAGAGCTCCATTACAATCTTTCACATATTGGAAGGGGGGCGGGGGAGGATGTCCAATAATGACAATAAAAAAGGTCATGTCATCAGTTATTAGTTTTTTCTGGCAAGAGAACAAAATCAGGAAATATACAAAGCCAACAAACTGACATTTCAGGACAGGTTCATTCTGCCTGATCGGGTTTGAGAAGAGGGCCAAATTATTGAACAGGATAATAACCTGATTGATGCAGCAAGTGAATAAATAAATAAATTGCAGCAGAAAGGTACAGAGGGAAGAGTTTAATCTCTAAGCAAAAATGGTGGAGAGAAATCAAGTGACCATGAGAAATGTTCATCCTTCCTGCAGAATATTAATCTCTATTAATATTCCCTAATACAGATAAAGTATCTGTCCACATAACAAAGCAAGATGCAAGAGGTTCTGTTGCACCATTCCCTTATTAGAGATCATATTGCCAGTCCCCATTTAGAGGCCAAGGCCATGAGAACCCAGCAGGTAGAACTGGAAAATATTCTTGAAATTAATACAGTACTGAGGTGTTGAAAAGTCATCAGTGAAGAATGAAGCCAAGCCAAGTGTGTGGGGGAGGAAGGAGGAACAGGAGTGACCGTGCATCGGCGTTTCACAAAAAAGAGTTTGCCTTCGGCCCCTACGATCTGTCAAGTAAGCCAAGGGAAAAAAGAAGCAAAGAAAGACGGGCTTCTAGAGACACAGGGATGTGCGCACACGTACTTAGGTGCACGCCCAGCATTTACTATCTCTTTTACAGTAAATGGAAAACTGGTAACAGGCTTTAGCGGTGGTACTGAAATTTGGACTGCAGCAGCAGGAATGCCCATATACCCAGCCGCGTCTCTGTCCCGTTCTTCCCGGGGCAGGAGAAAGATCTCAGAGCCTGCGACTCACCGTAGATCATGGCCAGGCCGGTCTCATGGAGGAAGCGGACCCGGCGATGCTTGAAAAGCCAGATGGTGAGAATAGTGAGGGTGAGGAGGAGAATAAACGTCAGGAGGCTCACGCTGTCTTGCCGGTGGCTCTCCTCCGCTTCTTTCTCCGTGGCGATCTCCTCCATGGCGCTGCTGCTCCGTTCTCCCAGGCACAGCCCAGGGATTGGGGAGAGGACGAGAAGCAGGAGCCGCGGACGCGCCATGGCAGGGTCCCCTCGAGCACCGCTCGTGCCCGCCTGCGTCTTCTCCGCGCGCCGAGCTTCCTGCCAGCAGCCTCTGCAGCGCCCGGGCAGCCGCCGCTCGGGCTACGGCACGCTCAGGCAACTCGCCGCTCTTGGCAAGGCAGGCAGAAACAACTTCAGCAGACAGGACCGCCGAGCTCCGCCCCTCGGCGTCGTCGCCGCCGCCGCCACTCCAGCATTAAGTTTGGCGAGAGGCGCTCTCCCGCCTCGTTTCTTAAAGGCCGGCCACGCTTAGGGCACCGCGGCGCCTCCCGCTCCCGCTGCACAGGGGCGGGGTCTACGCTTGCAGCAGAAAGAGGTGAAAGAATGGGCTGCACCATTGCAGGCTGCAGGAGGGGGGATTCCGCTTTTGGATGCTCTCCCTTATCAAAACAACAGAATTACTTACAAAGCTAGCACAACGCCGGGCGACTAAGAGAAAGGGCTCTTTAATCGTTGCGTCGTTTGCTTTAATTATATAAAGGATTCTCGTCAGCCTTCACGTGAGCGTTCAAAATAGAATCCCCCACCCAAACCTTGAAATTCCGAGATTCTTCGATCCTTCTTTTATTCAGCTGGTGTAGCTCAATCCGAAATGGAGAGAATCCGAATGATGGTCGTCTTTATCTGCTACTTCGGAAGGCACTCCGTTTTTGCGGCTTTTGCCCTCTTTCCTCCACTGCAAACTAAAAAAAGGGGATGAAGTGGGAAATTATAGCCGGCCGATTTGCTAGGTGGGACTGCTAATAACCCTCTCGCAGCGTCAAACTGCTGTCTTAATGCTCAACTTGATCATCTCCAATTCTTTTGGACTACAACTGGCTGGATGATTGAATTTGCATAACCTAAATAGCGACAGATTAGCCTACCATGCTGTAGCCCAATGCTTCCCAAACCTGGGTAAATTACCCAAAATTGCGTAAAAGTGGTTTTTCCTTGGGTAATGACATACGAACCCATTAAGTTGACTTAAAGTGTTTTACCTACATTGGGTAAAAAGGGCTTTCTGATCAGCCTTTTGGGTAATGAAGGAAAAAGTTTGGGAAGCACTGCTATAGCCTGTTTCATTGTATGTAAACCTAGTTTATGTGGTAAATTATGCTTGGAATGTCATTAAAAAGTGGGAAACTGGATGAGGAAACCATGGTTAAATTAATTGTGGGTGAGAACGTTGTGTGAGTGCAACCAGGGTTGTATTAGTGGCAGCAACTGATAGGAACAGCTGCAGGGCACAAGGTTGTCTGGCCCTGCCCCAAGCGCTACTTGGGAGTAGGCATTATTTAATACTTCTATAAATGGGATTTTGCTGCTTAGGTTGGTGTACTGCAGTCCTTGAAGAAGGTCTCTGCTTCACTAAGCTTTTCAAAGTAATTTATATACTGGGAAATTTTCTAATTTTTTCAGGTGCAATACTTTCACATGGTGGCTTACAAAAATATATTTAAAACAAACCATTAAACAGCTTACATAAATACTTCAAATTATAATTGTAAATAAGATTATTCAAACCAGTAGTACCTTAAAAATTAAATATAAACAACACTAACTGCATAATGATTGAGTATGGAAAAGCAAGGACATCAGCCTCGCTACTAAATGCAGATTGTCTGCACTATCATGTTTCCTATAGCTACCTATGTTGTGAAAGGTGGACCATGAAAAAACTAGGCAGGAAGAAAATCAATTTGTTTGGGCTATGGTGTTGAAGAAGGCTTCTGCACATTCCTTGGTCAGCAAAGGTGACAAACAAGTACTGGAACGTGTAAAACCAGACATATTGCTGTTGGGCAAAATCACAAAACTCTGCCTTACTTATTTCGGCGATATCATGTGATCAAACTCGCTGGAAAAGGCAGTTATGCTTGAAATGGTCAGTGGTAAAAGGAAACAAGACCACCAAAAAACATGATGGCTAGACACCATCAAAGTCGACACCAGCCACAGCATTAAACAACTAAAAGAAGCTATACAAGAGCAGAAAAAGTGGAGAGAGCTGGACCATAGAATCACCAAGAATCAGATATGATTGAATGGATAGCATCATCAGCAACTGCATAACATATTTTAAGTTTTTTCCTAATACCAGCTGTGATGAGTAAATACTTCATTAGGGAAGAAACTCCTGGGTAGTACTGAAAAGGGGTTGGCTCAAGTATTCTGTGTCAGCTTTAGTCTTGATCTACCACTGAAGAATAATTATGCTCAGAGGATGTAATTGCCAAAGAGTTCTGCTATAGTAATTATCAGACATATAAACACTTTAAAAAGTATTACACAAATGGAAAATATTACTCACAGCATACTCCTTTGGTTGTAGTTCAGAAATGTCATTGAATCTGCTTTCTGATAAGTATATATAGAACCACAACTAGGTAGATTTAGCTAGTTCAGATTATTTAATTTTCTTTTAGATTTTTGATACTGTATTATCAACTGGACTAATTAATTCCTTGGAGACTTCTAGCAGTATTTCTCAAAGAGAATGATGTTTACTGCATTGTCTGCTGAGAACAGTTATATTAACCAAGAATAAGGAGATGTTGGTTCACTCTCTTCCCAAGAAATCATCGCTAGACCCAACCATACCAGACAACTTTCAAACAGCATTGGTCACATTTTTGGATGACCTCTAGCATGAGCAGGGTGGGGGTAGCACATCCATCCTTGCTCTTCTTGACTTCTCAGTGGTTTTTGATACAATCAACCATAGCATTCTTCTGGACCAGTTCTGGGAATTGGCGGTGCATGGCACTGTACTGTGCTGGTTCTCCTCCTTCCTCTGAGATCGTTCTAGTCAGTGTTGATTGGGAGCGAAAGGCCCACCTTCAGCCCCTGCTTTGTGGGATTCTGCAGGGTTTGGTACATTCTTTGCTCCTGTTTAACTTCTACATGAACCACTGGGTGAGGTATTATCAGTACACTGAGAATACCCAGCTTTATGTCTCCTCTCTTGGTAAATTAAGTTATCCTGTTGAGATTCTGTCCCAGTGTCTGGAGGCTGTAGGGATTTTGATGGGGAACAGCAGGCTAGGGCTCAACCCTAGCAGGACTGAGTGGCTTTGGGTTTTGGGACATGCAGATTCCAGGGACTTATCTTTGGTTCTGGATGGGGTGTCCTTACCTCAGACAGACCTGGTGCACAAAGTGGGGGTTCTCCTGAACTCATGACCCCTTTTCAAAGAGCAGGTGGCAGCCATGGCCAGGAGGGCCTTTGCGCAATTTCATGTGCAGTTGTGCCTGTTCCTGGACTGGAAGGCTGTGCTTGGTCTCATGCCTTGGTCACCTCTTGAATGAATTACAGTAATGCGCTTTACCTGGGGCTGCCCTTGAAGAGCATCCAGAAGCTACAGCTGGTACAAAATGAGGCATAGTGGGCAGTTATGCGTATTGCTCTATCAACACACACCTCTGCCCTGTGAGCTGCATTGGTTGCCAGTATGTTTATGGATTTAATTGAAGGTGCTGGTAATGACCTATAAAGTCCTATATGGCATGGGCCAGGGTTATTTGAGGGACTGCCTCTCCCCAGTTACATTTACCTGGCCCAAGGGATCCAACAGGAGAAGCATGTTACGGGCTCTATCTATGGAAGAATGTTATCTGGCAGGACCCAGGAAGACAGCCTTTTCTGCTGTGATGCCCGCCCTTCGGAACATCATTCCCCCAGATCTTAGATTGGCTGCAACCCTGCTGGCCTTTAGGAAGACCCTGAAGACATGGCTTTGGCATCACACTTGGGGGATTGGCAATGGTTGGGAGTTTTTACAATGGCTGTGTTAAAATGGATTTTGCTGCTAATCATGGTTATTTTTGTTTTTAATGTGATTATTGATGATTTTATGTGTTGTATGCCTGTTTTAACTTGTTTTATTTGGTTATTGTTTTTAACTGCCCAGAGTGACTTAGGTAAGATGGGTGGCCATACAAATTGAATAAATATACATGCATTTTATTTAAAACTGATTAAATTATATACATTTAAATGCCAACAAGTGCAAAATTAAGACATAAAGACTTTGTAGCATGATCCAATATAGACCTATGTAAATTTATTGAAAATATGTTCTACTAAATCCAGTAACATTTACTTATTAAACATGCATAAAATAAGTTTACATGTCCTTTGGAGTAATTGGTTTTTATTTGCCAAGTACACATAGATTTATACTACTTTGTATCATTATGGAAGGTTAGCAGTTTCTTCTCTCAGGAGCTAAAGTATACGCTTGGCAACATGAGTTAATAAAGGTAATACAAAAGCAGACCCATAAACTATTTATTACCTAGGCCACATTTTCAATCCAATCCAACTATGAGTTCACCAGCTGCAGTGGAAGTCTAATTTCAAGAATTGAAAGGTCACAATCAAAAATCTACATTCTCTCAGCTGAAAATTAAATACATAGGCCTTTTGAATTATCTTGCAATTAATCCACACAAAAAGGGAATAATCAGATGTACAGCTATATCCCTTGAACATGTTGAACAGACTACAGAGACTGAGATCTAGGACCACCATACCATCAGACTGGGATTACTGTTTCCTTCCTCTGGTTCTGGGAGTCAACCAATCTTCTCTGTACCTATTTAAGATGCTGCTTTACAAAGGAAGAAAACCCATTATATCGCAGAGAAATAAAGGGTGCCTAGACACAAATTTTCTAACACTGCACTTAACAGCTATTGCAATTGATTTCCCCTTGCTTTTAATAGGACTAAATCGCGCCCTTCGTATAGGATGCTGCTCTAGTTTATTCTGCGGCAAGCAAAGGATTAGAAGCAAGCTATTAAAGTTAATATAATATTAATATGATTTAAGTATCTTTTCCATGTTATAAATGCTGTCCTCTCAACAAGCAAATAGCAAAGGTTACAATTACTGCAGAAGACATGAATTATATTTTACAATTATTTCCTTACACATATATGTGTATTTAATATTTCCTGATTCAGATGTACTTATGATGGTTCGTACCTTGCTGACTTTGTTTGGATTTGAAACCTGCTTGGTACTTGAAAGACCACTGGGAAATGCTAGAGCCATAGGTTAGAGTGGGAAGTAAAACACAGACAAAACCCCCTTCTCTGGAAAAGGAAATAGCGAGGACATCATGTGGATATATCTAGATTGTGATCAGGGGCTGAGGTTTAACTTGAGGTCCTCTACTTTTTTTTTTCTTGGTTAAGTACACACAGGATTGCTGCCTTAACTTTTTTATTGCTGCCTTAACTTTTTTATAGGCATTTCATACTTCAGAATCATTGCGAACCAGGCAGCATACAAATTTAATAAATAAAATTGCTGTCTGTTCATCAAGCAATTACCTAGTAAAATGCTGAGTTAGATGCTGTTCACTAAATAAATACACAAGGGATTTTAGTTCTGTAATGTAGAGGTTAAAGGCACCAGGGTAGAAACCAGGAGACAGTGAGTTCCAGTCTTGCCTCCAGCACAAAGCCAGCTGTGAAATTTTGTACCAGTCACTCTGTCTCAGCTATGGGAAGAAGGCAAGGGCAAACCACTTCTGAAAATCTTGCCAAGAAAACTGCAAGGACTTGTCCAGGAAGTTGCCAGAGTCAAGATTGACTGGAAGGTACAAAACAAATGAAAACCTATGCTGGTACTGAGTGATTGATTATGCACCATCAAGACATTGTCAACTTTTAGCAACAATAGGATTGTCTCTGTGATGATGACCTGGTCTTTGGAGTCTTCCAATGGTGCACCCATCACCACTGTAACTGGGTCCATCTGCCTGATTGCTGGTCACCTCTTCACTCTTCTTCCACCTTTCCCAGCATTAGAGCCTTCTCCAGAGAGCTAGGTCTTCACATAATGTGTCCCTAGGATAATTGGAGCCTGGTCATTTGTGCTTTGAGTGGGAACTCTGGGTTGAATGCTAATGTATTATCATAATCTTTGTAGAGCAACCTTTTATGTTTCCTTAAAAGTCCCATTATATTCCGTGGAGCCTCTTCCCAAGCATGGGGGCATAAACCCTGCATCTTGCCTATCGGCTTTTGAATGTGCAATTAAAAAAAAGTCTTAACAGTAAAACATTATACTGTAAAGAGAAGCAGAATAGAACATTCATCTTAGTAACTGAACCCCCCCCCCCAGGTGAGATTAGCCCCATCGCTCCTAGGCTTCCGGGGGAAGTTGAAGACCTGGCTCTGCCACCGGGCTTGGGGAAGGAAAATAGTCATACTTGGGGCTGGTTAGTACCTTGAAGTGCCCTTCCTATACAATGACTAAATGAGACCATAGCCATCTGGATTTTATTATATTTGGTAGCTTTGTGAAATTGTTTTATAATGTGTTTTATATTGGAATTTTATTATATATTTATTGTTTTATATTGTAAACCGTCCAGAGTTCCTCTGCTCAGAGCAGATGGGCGGTGATAAATTTGATAAATAAATAAATAAACTGAAAACTTGCTGGAGCTTTCTAGAGATTAAATCTTATGCTATAAATACATAATCAAATAGTCAATAATTGCAGTTTATAGCATAATCCACAACACTTTACTACACCTCGGAAAGCAGGATTCCACTCCCGTAAAGGTTCACGTGCAGGTGATCTTAGAGGCTGGTATTATTCCTCGTATACATTCTATGTGTATCTGCGGAATGCTTTTCTCCGCACCGAGTAACTTGTGTGCACACCCTTCTCGAGGCTCAAACAGCAGCGTAGGGTTCAATTCGCGCATTTGAGCCTACGTGTAAATACGCCCTCCCCCCTCCTCCTCCTGCCAGCAAAAGCAACAAACCGCAACACGCACAGAATGGCGGCAGCACCTCCCTCTTTTTGTGGACAATTTTTGTCCCGGCTTCCAGCCACGGGACCGACGGCGAGGAGCGCGGGCGACATCGCGCCTCGCTATTTGTCAGCAAACCAGATTGACGGAGATCTGTGGAGGGCTGACACGATGCTGATTGGGAGAAATGCGGGGGGGGGGGAAGCCGCAGTCGCCATGGGAGACGGATGAGCGAGAAGCCGGAAGCAGGCGCTTCAAGTTGAGGGTGGGGTATATTCAGTTCTATTTTCTTCGAGGGAGCCGCTGGGGAAGGCGGGTGCCTGCTGTTCGTGTGTGTTGTAAAGCGAAGGAACGGACTATGGGCTGCTTCTTTTCGAAGAGGAGGAAGCAGGCCAAAGAGCCGAAGGCTGGCGCGGAGAGCGGGGACCGGAACGGCCCTGTGTCCGCGGAGGCCGACAAACAGACTCAGTATAGCTGGGACCAGCGAGCCAAGGTAACCGCTATTTCCGTCTTTTAAAGCGGCCGTCCTTGAGGGGCAGCCGCTGAGCGCGCAGGGCTGCTTCCTCTTCTTCGCTGGCTGTGCTTGCACAACATGTTGGGATACATGGGGCTTGGCTCGTGGTGTGTCCGCGAGCCTCGCTAGTTGGGGCTAGATCACGGTTCAGTGTATCGTGTGAACTCAGACAGCTGGGTTAATTCCGTTTACTGCGAGATAGCATAAAGTGGGAACACGAGCGTTCCCTCTCTCTTTTCAATGAGATTTTCCTAACTTCGGTTTTCCCCAAACGGATACTAGCTTTGTTGGGAGCAGAGCTCTCAAAATATTGGCTGTGGTTTATAGTGACTATTCTGGGTGTTGTACCGGGTTGGAGAATCTTGCTTTAGCCCATCTGACACCCACCGCCACCTTGGCCGGAATCCTTGCAGTGTTTTTGCTTGCCTGTTTGGTCTGTGCGGATTATTTCTGAGAACAGATGCTGCTTGTGTGGCAAGTGGGTATTATCTGCAGTTTCCCTAGGATTGAAAGGTTATTCCTGCCATCTCAAAAGATGTGTGAATAGATACTGTTTACCAGCCTTTAACCATCCTGGTGAATTTGAAGAATTGTGATGGGCTTCCTCTCTCCTGTCTGTGGGGTGAAGATTTCCAGCCTTCAGAAGCAGTGAGGTGGGCTTGGGCAGATACATGGTATTTAAATTAGATTATTATAATGTATTAGTGCATGGATGTCATAGATTAATAGAGTAGCAAAGCTAGAGTTATTGTAAAATCTAGTATATGTGCCTTGTTCTGTCTGTGAATCTGAAGATTTTGTATTCAATTACATTTTAATTATTTCTTCCATTTACTTTATACATTTCCTCTTGTTTATAGTGTATTCCTGTAGTACTGAACTAGAGGAAAATTCTTGATCACCTTCCTTTCACACTTAAAGGTTGAATTCCACTTCCCTTTTCTTGCTTCTTTAAATATAAGACTAATTGTAACAAGTTCTTGCATAATTATATTGTTGGTAGTTTTATTTACTGACTCTAATGACTTGGAGCAGCTTACAATTCTGGACACAATTAAAAGCTTAAAAAGAAAATAAAGTGTAAGAATCAACAGAATCTGATAGGCATATAATCAGCAGCAGGCAATATACAACTTCTTTTTGAAGTAAATAAAACTTATCCACCAAGGGCCCTTTGGAGGAAACAGATTTTTAGCTCATATTTTTGAAGTGCAGGCAAGCTAGCGAAAGTATCACAAACCAGTTTTGCATTATACAACTTCCTTGCTGACTTCTGTTCTATCAATGTATCTTTTAGTTGGTGTTGGACTTGGTAGATACTTAAACTTGATGGTGATAGTTCAGAGCACATCAATGTATTCTTGTGTACATAATCTAAGAAGTAATGATCTTCCCTTGTTTTCTGTCTAGCTATCTCTTGTGTATTAGGAATGAGACTGCAGGTAGTGACACAAGCTTTTAATATTCCCAGAGGGTTCTTTGTTTTTTTTGATAAGGAAAGATGTATGGAAGCCTCCCTTTCAAGGTACATAACACTGACCCAAGATTTTTTTCTCTTCAACTGTCCTCTACATTTGGTGCTTAAGGAAACTTTGAAATACAGTATTCTTTGACTAATTTCCTTCAGTCATGAAAACAACTTCTCTATAACTTGCAATATACAAAAGCTGGAAGTTTTAGGGACTGTCCATGTGCATTCTGGAGTAGGATTATGGCATTATTTGTCATATTTAAGATTTGCTTGCTCTTTTGACTTGGCAGTCTAGCCTACCACCTTGGGATTTCCCAGTGATTTCCTTTCTAAGCACAATCAGGCCAAATGCTGCTTAATTTTTCAAGAACTTACCAAGGCTAGGTGACTTCTTTCACCTGCTATTCTTAAAAGTTGTGGGAGCACCAAATGTTTAAAAGTGAAATATGCTTGTATATTTTCCCCTGATAACAAATACAGTATTCTGAATATAAATATTGAATATAAATGCTTAAATGTCTTAAACTCATTTTCACAAATTCATATATATTTATGTATGCCTTTATCCTTTTGATTTTGTTAATTTATTTTATTTTCCTGATTTCCTAACAAGCATCCTTTTAATCTGGCTGCCACCTATTTTCCTGTGCTGTACAAGTTACCTGTAACTTTTAAATGCTTGCTCCTGATTATGGATGTATGAACAATATTTAGATTTATAAATGTATTTTGAATATAAAAAAATAAAATTGCAGAAATTAATTGCATCTTCCCATTTTTAAGTAGTTTATATCTTTCAATTTTTGTATTTCAAATGCCATTTCTTATCAACTGGAGCTTTAGAATGGATTATGTCAAGTAATGAGTTTAACTTGTCCTAATATCAGGAAGAATTGGAATTAATCTAAAGGAGGCAGATCTAATATTAAAACAACTTGAATAGGGACAACAAATATTACATAATGGAATAATGTAGCTTTAAATTTGATATCCATTTGAAAGTGGGCTTTGCTTTTTGTTTCTTGAAATGATCGGGGAAAGTTTGATGTTTGAGGAAGCTCAGCTGAGTTGAAATGCTGCTTTAAAAGCTGATGATATGTGGGAATTAGATTGTTTTGTCATTATTGGCATAATCCTGCCAACTTTAGAACAACTCTGCTTGTGTTTTCAGAGTAGGCCAATTAGTTGTGACACAGCTTCTCTACTCCACTTGGCTTAGTTTTAGTTAGCAGCCAGTTTTCCTGTTTTACATTTTGGATTTAAAATAATATATAAGAAACAAACTGTATAAATTTTAGTTTTCTTTTATCTGGTTAAATATTCAATTTTTTCAGTATTGTCTATAAATGGAATATGTGATGTGATCCCTCAAAATATGTGATACTTGAATCACATACTGTCTGGAACCTACATAGTTTTATAACCTTGGCTAACTACATAATTAAAACAAATAACAAATTGCTTAACAAATTGTTATGCTTTTGTGATAAAATCTATAATACTTTTAAATGTAAATTTGGTATGTATGTTTAATGGTGCATTTCAACATTATATTCAGAAGTACAATTCTGTTGTCAGCTTGCAAGAAATCCTTGATCATCAGTAAACTTAAACCACTAAATACTTGTCTTTCATTTTATATTATGCTGTCACTTTTTTAATTTAGTAGTATACAATTCAATAGTATATTTGAATTGTGCATACAGAATACTCTTCTGTTTTGATAAACTATTTGTAAGCTCTTAATAGAAGTTGTCTGACTAAAAAAAAATTCCTTCAGTGGAATAGGAAAGGTGAATACATTAAGACAGGAAATAAAATAATGTTGATGCTAGATATTCTGCCTAATATAGCAAATATCTATTCTAAATTCTTTCCAGGCTGAATTAAAATGTTCTTATCTTTTAAGAATATATCTTGATTACATAATTTTTGTTTTTGTTCTAGATTGATCCTAAAGATTACATGTTTTCTGGACTCAAGAATGAAACAGTTGGACGTTTACCTGGGAAAGTTGCAGGGCAACAGTTTGTCATTCAGGACTGTGAGAATTGCAATATCTATATATTTGATCATTCTGCTACAATCACTGTTGATGATTGTACAAACTGCCAAATCTTTCTAGGACCTGTAAAAGGCAGTGTATTTTTGCGTGACTGCAAAGACTGTAAATGTGTAGTGGCATGCCAACAGTTTCGTACTCGAGACTGCAGAAAGATAGAAGTATTTCTGTGCTGTGCCACCCAACCCATTATTGAATCTTCTACAGGTATGAAATTTGGATGTTTCCAGTACTATTATCCAGAGCTGGCATTGCAGTTGAAAGATGCTGGACTAAGCATCTTTAACAACACATGGAGCAATATCCATGACTTCACACCAGTTTCAGGAGAAAATAACTGGGGTCTTCTAGCTGAGGATGCTTTAGTTGAAGACTTTGTACCATTGCCAACTACTGAAGAACTGAAAGCTGTGAGGATTTCAGCTGATGTCAACAGGAGCATAATTCCAGTAACACAGGGGGGACGGCCAAAAAAAAGTGAGGAATCTTGCTTAGTAGTGTTCTTTGCTGGGGACTATACAACTGCCAATGCAAGAAAGTTAATTGATGAGGTAAGAAGCAGTTTGCTATTCCTTATACTTTGGATTTAAAACCAAAGCTATTTTGCCTGTTTAGAAATTAAAGTATTACAAATCTGTAGCTTTTAAATGACTGTAAAAAGGCATAGTCAAATTCTGACATGATGCAGGCTGCTGTTTTGAACTGTGTTCCTTTATTGACCGACAGCTTATGCTTTGCAGTCTGAGAATATATCCTGTAGGATGCAATGGGAGAATAATCCAAAGTAAAATCTGAGGATACACATGAGGGTTGCAGAGGGAGGAGAATTCCATTACAGAAGTAGAAGTCTGCTGGTACAACATTAAAGAGAAACTTGTAAGAAGGTGTTTGAAAATCCTCATGTCAAATGTTTTTCTGTATCTCATTTTTTAAATTTAGAAAAGATCAGCACCTGTGCAAAAAATATCAAACAAAATTCTTTGATTTATGGTTGGGATAGGATCTTGTTTTACTGCAAGTGTGTTTGTCCAAGGGCAGAGGTGCCCCCCAAAAAAGGGTCCAGGAGCCACAGGCAGACTTTTATAGCGTCCAGAGTGGGAGGTGCCAAATGTTGGATTTTCATTGCATTTTAAAGAGCCTTAAGGTACAAAATAGATATCTTAAGCCTTTGCAAATGCTTAAATCTCTTTCCCAGAAGAGCTTTGGCACTGCTTATGTTACATCATATGTTACACAAAGCTGCTATGGACCTCAGACCAGCAGAAGTTGTTCTAAAGTGAAGAAGGGAATTGGAAATTTCCAGAATTTAGTAGAGCCCCTTTTTGCTTCTGAAGTAATAGTGAATTATCATGGAAAAGCTAGTAATTAGTAACTAATCATTCATCGTTAGCTGTTTTATCACAATACACACAGACCAGTTTGGTCTAGTGGTTAAGGCAATGGGCTAGGAACCAGGAGCCTGAGAGTTCTAGTTCCCGCCTTAGGCATGAAAGCCAGCTGGGTGACCTTGGGCCAGTCACTCTCTCAGCCCAACTCACCTCACAGGGTTGTTGTTGTGGGGGAAATAGGAGGAGGAAGCAGTATTAGGTATGTTCGCAGTTTATAAATGAGTTATTTATAAAAAATAAAGGCGGGCTAGAAAAGTATAATGCTTAAGCAGATTTCAGAATTAAAAGTGCTATCACTTTTATTGCTGCAGTAGTGAACAATCAAATTGTCTGTTGTATCATAGGAAGAATAATCTTTGTGTATCGTACACTCCTATCTGAAATAAACATACATCTAATTCACACATCAGTTTTGACTATTTGCTAATTTGTAAAAGTCAGTGACTGGCTAACAGTACTTTAGAATCATAAAGTTGGAAGGAGTCATATAGGACATTGAGTTCATCCCCCTGCTTATTACAGGAATCCAAATTAATTCATCTGGGCATTTAAAGTACTTTAAATTGTTATACATTGTCATAAATAAACTATTCTCAATTAGACCCCATCTTTCTCAATGATTGATGGTTCATTTTCTTGACTTCCTTATGTCACATCCAAGCTATTTCTGAACCACATAAAGGCACAGAGCTCTTTACACGGTTCAGTGTTGTTTTTGTGGGTTTTCCCAATTTATTGTGACTTAAAGAGGGTATAGATAGCTGTAAACAATGGGGAAATTGTATGGGAAGCATTTGCATAAAAATAAGAAATAAGTGATTTTTATATTTATTTATTTTCTCTCCTGCCTTTATTACTTTTATACATAACTGAAGGTGGCAAACATACCGAATACTCCTGACTCCTATTTTCCTCACAACAACCCTGTGAGGTGGGTTGGGCTGAGAGTGACTGGCCCAAGGTCACCCAGCCACCTTTCAGGCCTAAGGTGGGACTAGAACTCACGGTCTCCTGGTTTCTAGCCCAGTGTCATGAGTACTGATGGCGAGCAGGAAGGGGCCCCCATCCAGGGTGGAAAACGCATGCGTAGTACTGAGGAATTAAGCAGCCATTCAAAGAGACACAGATCAGGCCCGCCTTAGCTTTTGGGGTTTATATGTCTGGGTTTTTCCCACGCTTATTCAGTTTGTTAGGATTCTGTTTATGTAGCAGTAATAAACACTAGAGACCTACCCCTCGTCTCAGTGTGATTTCTCACTGTTAGGACACCCAGCGCCTTAACCACTAGACCAAACTGATTTGGTTTTCTAAACAGGATTATTTCTGTATGTTGTACATTGTAAATTGTATATTAAAAATTTATATATTTTATATGTGATTCTAATTCTTATTGAAATTCAATAGATGACTGGCAGAGGTTTTTGGCTGGTACAGACTAAAGAAGTTTCAATGAAAGCTGATGATGCTCAACGAGTGTTCCAGCAAAGAGCATCTGAATTCATCCCTTTACTTGAAAAAGGTATAATTATTTGAAAAAGTGAAACCTTGAATAATTAAACCTTTTACTTAAATCTGAATGTAATTCCTGAGGCAGAGGGCAATGGAAATTATATTGTACATAAACATTTTTTAAAAAAACCCTGTCATCAAATGGCACAGATCACTTGTTGGTGAAGCTCATGCCAAAGTTTTTTGTTTTTTGTTTTTGCTACAAATAAATAACAAAGATTATTTGTAAAAGCTGTACTATCAAAATTATTCTTGAAGGGAATACGGGAATATGCTGGTCTCTTTGCAAAGCTGAATTTTAATAAGGTTTTCTGGACTTGATACTAATCAGCAGCTACGTTTTTAACTGTCTAGTTTACCAGAGCTGTAGCAATGCTGCGACAAATTTAATTCTGTAAAAAGAATAAGCAGGAAGCAGATTTTGCTTCCCAATAAGAAGTGTGCATTGTTCCAATATCACAGAACTGTATTTAGCCCTAGGTACAGTAGATACTGTTGTATCCAAGGAACAATTCCAGTAGTCCAGTATTCTTCAAATTTAAAGGAGTAATGGATTCTCCCATGGTATGTTAGACTTTGCTTTGAAGATACCTTGTTTATCCAAAAAAAAATGCCACATTTCAGCATTACAGGAAGGATTAAATCCACTAGGCAAGGAGCCCCTTCCAAGTGGTGGCTAATCTTAAGAGCTTGATGTCTTCAGCCGCTTGTCCCTCTGCCCATTTGCTCAATTTCAGCTGTAGCTTATTCTCAGTGACTGTAGGATGACTCCTTCCAAACGTACAGGTAATATTTGAGGGTGGGGACATATTTCCTACTAGTAAATATACTTTTTTTTAATCAGCTGTTTTTTTTTCCTTTCATAAAAGGTGGGGGATATACAATGACTTTTATTTATTTACCATATTCTATATAAAGGATCTCTGAGCAGTTTACAGAATATAAAATACAAAATAGCAACAATACAATAAAACATAAATTATATACATAAAAGTGATGGGAATGGAAAACAGAAGCAGAAACAAACAAAAAACCTCACACCTATCCAGCATTCAGAGAAGGTCTCTGTGAAGAAGGATGCCTTGAACAAGTGCCTTGGTACTGTAAGATTAGTGCCTCATGAACTTCAGGGCTGTGATCATTCTGTAATGTAGGTGCTACCACATAGAAAGCCCACCTGTGAGAGACTGCGAGATGACACTGAGTGCATTTGGCAGACATAGCAGAACCTCCCCAACAATCTCAGCAATTGACCAGGTCTGTAACACTGAAGGTGGTCCATCAGGATTCTGGTCCAAACATACAAATTTTAAGCAAGTCCCTGAACTTGGCTCAGTAGTTAATTGAAAGCTGGTCTAGTTGCTTCAGCAGAAATGAAGGTACAAGGTGATGCACCTCACTCAGCAGTCTGATTATTGCAGTCTGCACCACTGCAGCTTCTAGATCAAATGGAAGGGAAACCCCACATAGATTACGTTGTAGTGATCTAAGCATAAAGCCATCAATCTATGGTCAACAGTAATATTTTCATATGTAAGTTGCCCCCAAGCCACAATTTGCAAGTCTGGCAGCCATATAAATCATTTAAATAAATTAATATTAATGAAGTGCAGTTCCAAAGCTGCTGAAGATTATTCCCAGTGGCTTCATATAAATGTTAAATATTAGGGATTAAATATTAAGCATTAGGGACCAAATAGTACTCTATGGCATTCCACAGCAGAGCTACCAGAGTTAGAGGTACAGTCATCTAGAACTGTTTGTGCAAGTAGGAGTCAAATCACTGTTAACACAGTGACCTTAACTTACACAATTCAGGAAGGTATCATAGTTGACAATGCCAAAAGTTGCTGTGAGATTTATCAGAAAAATACAGGGTTGTACCCAGTATCTTCTCCCAACATTCCAGAGCAGATCTGGGGGAAAGGACTGCTATGGAGAAAGGATTATTTTCTTCAGTTTAATTGTAGGCAAGCAGAGTTGAATACAACTTAATGTTAAAAATACTAATTCTTAATTATTGCTTTTCTAGGTCCTGTTGTTGCTTTAGAGTTTAACGGAGATGGTTCTATAGCAACCTGTCAAGACATTGTTGTTAATGTCTTCAGTGGAGCTAAGGTAAGTAGTGGTGCAGATTCTCCCTGAAAGTATTTTCTGGAACTACTAGCATTTTTCTCCATTGGGCTGCTTTCTCAATAGAATTTTACTTTTTTTAAAATTGAACTTAATTCTGCCCTTCCTCCCAGAAACTTGGGAGAGATAGAGCATGTGTATGGTTCTACTTGGTGAGGGTAATAAACAAACATGATACAGGTACTTCCATTCTGCTTTTGCTGACATATAAAGTCACATCTGTTTTCCTAACTATCTGTATTGTCAACATCCCCTAGTGACTGGGGTAATGAAACAATGTCTTGAATTTTTACTAATATGTTTTGCATTTTATTATATATTTTATGAACTTGGAATCTAGATGTAAATCCTTTTAATAAATACATGGTGATTCTCCTAACGTCATCCAATTAACTTTGGGCCCAACATTCTAACCAATATGTTACGCTAGTTCTTGGAGTGAACAATCAAATGTAAATAATCTTATATGTCAGAAGATACCAAGATTCTATCATTTAAGGGGTTAGGGATAATATTTGAAAATGAGAATGTAATGTTTTTATTATGTTTGTATCAATCAATTTGCAGTTTTAGATTAGCATTCTTAATTCAATAGTAAACCACTTGATTGGGTTATTTAAAAAAAATTAAAATTCTGGAGTAAAACCTTAATTGTGCTTTCTCTTTTTATTCTAAAATACAGGTTTTTGTATCTGAGGACAAGTTGTCTGCTTCAAGAGAAGTAGACAGTTTCTATAATTTTGCTGATATGCAGATGGGAATGTAAAAGAAACAAAAACACCTTACTGAAAAATGTCTGCTTTGATAATTGAGCGTTAGGTTTGTACAGCAGTCTGAATTAAGTGAAATATTCTAAAGTAAAATACAAGTTTTGCCTTTTCTGTATAACACTGATTTCTCAAATAACACTGTAAAATTGAAGTAACTTTGTAATCCCTCTTAACTGTAATGTGACTATTTCTTTTCTACATATTATATTTTAATATTACAATATTTTCAGCTATAATGGTACACTAGATAGAAGTATAGATGTTAGAAAGCTGGTCCATATTGAACAATTTTTTATGTATATTTGTATCTTTCAGCATAAACTCAATTTTGATAATGGCATGCTTTATAACATTTAACAACCATTAGTAATATTAAGTATGTCCTGAAATTTCCAAATATCAAGTCAGGATTTTTTTAACCTAAATGTTTGTCTGAATCCTTACGTGCAAAAAGAGCTTTATTTCTGCAGTAAGCCCTGTTTTAGTTTTCAGATTCTGTGCTGTTAAATTATGATTCTTCCTATTTTAGTTTGCACCCTACCCTTACCTTTTTCTGATCCACAGAGATGTAAGGCAACAGCAGCTAGAACAGCATCTCTTCCCAGGTTGAACTTTCTCTTGCTTATTTTCTCAAATAATTTCTTTCTTTTTTCCATGCTCAGTTCCTCTCCAAATATAGGGCAGCAGTGGGGCCATAAATTGCTTTGACTGCAGAAAGCTCAACATAACATTAAGCAAATGGTAATTCTCAGAAAATATGTAAGACAGAAGATAGGTCACAGAGGAACTCTACTTCAACATCAGTATCCACCCATAAACAAATAAAAAGCCCAAATGCAGGCATATCACACAAGCCTGTTCCCCCCAAAACCCATGCACATAATTAATTGACCCGATCCTTTAAACTCAAATATAGGCCGCTCCAAAACTTCTTCAAAAACTTATTGTTTAATAAATTACGGTTAAAATGAAGTGTGCACACAAATGTTTCTTCCGTATTTGAGATACATTACCTGAAACATTGAGCTGGTTTAGAATGGAAAAATAAAGATTATGAGAATTAAAAATTAAGATGGTAATGCAATCAGTTTATCACTTATTCAGAGTATAGCAAAATGGCTTTTAGCCATGCTGTAGCTGCCGGGGGCTTGCTTTAAGTAAATGTTGGTGCTTAAGGATTATACTGTAAATTTACTGGTATCTGTAAGATTGATCTTTTACACAACTGTAAAATGAATTTCCTTTTGTGCAGTTAATATTCTATATGTAAATGGTTTCTTTTCTATATTAGCACTTTATGTTGGATAAAGACTATGTACAAAATTTTTACCTGTAAATTTTAACAGGAAACAACTATAAGGGGGCGGAAGAGAAAAGAAAACTTCTGCATTGTGCAGTGGACAGCCGATTTGTCTAATCATTGGAGGCATCTCAGACATTTACTTGTTTTTATAATATCAAAATGGAAGGACTCATGCATTAATTTCTGAATTGTTATGTATTAGATATTGTTTATGAATGGAATTTATTGGTATAGAATTTAAGAGGTTTTATATGTTACAGCATTTATATACAACTTGTCTAGCATTTGTGAAATGTATTTTATAATAAATAAATGAAAGCATCCCTTTGTTTAAAATGTGGAATGTATATTGCATTAAAAAAAACAATACCTAATCAGTGTTGCATATAGTCAGTTACTAAATTTTTACATTTATAATCTTATTTTTTATTTCAGATAGATTTTGCTGGATCTGATGCTGATAATCACATTATACAATATGCCTAATGGGAAGATGAAAAATTAGATAGGTTGCAGAGGTTTAAAGCTAGTTAGAAATTGGGAAAATGATTGCTTCAATAATCTTGTAATAAAGTTCTCAAACCACAGAAGCCAGCAAAAATTCTAGCCATTTGCCTATTTATTTAATTATGCCAAGGAAAAAATGGAAAAGCAATAAACTTATTAGGTAGGCAACAGGCTTTTTTTAAATATCCAAAATGGTTTTTAAGCTCTGAACTTCACTGTTTCTTTTGAATGTCTCTGCTCAACCAGTTTCAGCTAAGAGCAACAGAGAAGCACCTACAGCTCCTGTTTTATTAGTTAATGCTGAGAAAATAAAAGTAACAACCTGAACATACTACTCAGAATAATCCTCAGATGGCCTTGTTTTGTCTCAGCTTGGTACAAAATCAGTGACTTTGTGTGGATAGAGGACAAAACCTTTTAGGATGTGGATTTATTGAGTATTCTAAACTCAGAACAAAACAGCCAGTCTGAGCTTATGTTTTGTGTGTGCCTAACTGGAGACCAATTTGTAAGATTTAATAGATTGGTTAGATTTATGGAAGATAAGGCTCACACTGGCTATATATCATCCTATAAGTCATTTACTATGAGCAAACACAACTGGGAGATTATTGTCATGTTCGTGTCCTGTTTGAGGATTTCTGGTGCCTGGATGGGCAGTGTGGCCAAACCTGTAGTAGGCAGACCTTTGCTTTGATTCAGCAGAGTTTACCTTTGGCATTTAAATTCTGTCTCATCTACTGTACATAGCTTAATAAAATGTGTTAATCACACTGAGATCTCAAACATAGCACATTTGCTCTGAGGGTAGCCTATGTGTTTATCAGAAAACTGCTATCAGGCTGCATATACACAAACTATATGCAATAAACTATGTGTCAAAAGCTTACTTCATCTTAAGAAAATCCCTACAAAATCAGTGAAACAACATGACATTGCAACTGAATCACATTTCTTAAGGCAGAATACTGACTTCCTAGCTCATCTTTGTGGTGTTTTGATCTCAATCAGATGTTTTGATCTCAATCATGATTGTCTTTATATATGTTCTAGCAAAGGCATATATTACTATTTTGTTGGAACAGTGTATCTATAAGAGATGCTGCGTCAATATGAAAGCTAAGGCCTACCAAAACAAAACCCTTGTTTGAATGTGTGTGTGTAAGTTACTGAATTCTGTGTGATTTTAATTGCCCTCAAGCATTACTATCATCACAGGTAATCTCATGATCAAATTATTATTTGGAAAGTCCCAGATTATATAAATTTCACTAACATTTCTGCAGGTAGTCCTTGCCTAATGACCATTCATTTAACAACAGTTCAGAGATACCATGGGGCTAAAAAAAGTTAGTTATGACCCGTCCTTGAAGTTACGATTGCCCAACCACTACCCCAGTTACATGATTGCAATTTAGGCACTTGGCAACTGGCTCACGTTTACAACTGGTCACTGTCCTGCGATCACACGATCACGATTTGCGACCTTCCCAGCCAGCTTCTGACAAGCCAAATCTGTCATGAGTAAGGATGGTGAGCAGGGGGCTCCCATCCAGACTTAAGCGCATGCGTAGCACTGAGGAATTGGGCAGCCGTTCAAAGAGACACAGATCGGGACCGCCTTAACCTTTGGGGTTTATATGTCTGGGTTTTTCCCACGCTTCTTCAGTTTGTTAGGATTCCTGTTATGTACAAGCAATAAAACATTAGAGACCAGTTCCTTGTCTCAGCGTGGTTCCTGGCTGTTAGGACAAAATCAATAGGTTACCATTGATTTGCTTAATGAAGGCTGTGATTCCCTTAATGACCGAATGATTAGCTTAACTGTGGTGATTCACTTCACCACGGTAAAAATGACTCTAAAATCAGGTCTGGTGACATGACTCGCTTAATGACTGCATTGCTTAGCGACCAAAATTCAGGTCCCAATTGCAGTTGTTAAGCAAGGACTACCTGCATTCTTCATTCACCAGACCCATAAAAACCTTCCTGTAAAGTAAACTGACAAATGCTGTCCTGACTAAGCAAGAACCACGCTGAGATGAGGAAGAAGTCTCTAGTGCTTCTCTAGTGCTATAGTAGACAGAAGATCCTACCAAACTGAAGAAGCATGGGAAAACCTAGACAGATAAACCCCCAAAAGTCAAGGTGGGTCTGTTCTGTGTCTCTTTGAATGACAGCTCAAAGCCTCTACGCATGCATTTTTGCCCCTGGATAGGGGCCCCCTCCTGCTCACCATCAGTGCTCATGACATCACCCTCCCCTCCAGATTCACATTCCATTTCAGCCCCCTCCCTTCCAGAGTTCCCTCCTCCCTCCAAAGTCTCATGAGAGTCCATCTCTTCCTCCTCCAAGCTCCCATGGGAACTTGGCAACGATGGAAATTCTTCAAAGGAAAACTCCAAGGATGAATCACTGCTGCTCTCCAGTTCTGATAATGCTTCTGGCCCAGGTGGCTGCTTCTGGAAAATAGATTAGAAGATTCCTCCCCCGTCCCCCTTGGGAAATGCAAGCCTGAGGTGGAGGACTGTGGCTCTCCCTCCTCCTCTCGCTCTGGCCTCAGAGCCTCTGGTGGGGGTGGAAGTTGCCAACTTACGAACTCGTCTGCTTGGGATTCCTCTGCTTGCTCGGCCAAGTGAGGAATCTCTAGGAGAGTGCGAGGCTTGGGTTTGTGAGAGAAAAGCTGATGGAATTGTTGAACCAGTGCTGGTGCATGCACATCTCTGGCATTTTCCCATGTGCGCTCTTCCTCAGGGTACCCTTTCCAGTGTATTAAATATTGGATGCCCCTTCCCCTCCTCCTAGAGTCCAGAATCTCAACTTCATATTCCTCCTCCCCATCCACAATTACTGGAGGGGGGGGGGCATTTGCAATTGCAAGGCGCTTGGGGGAGGGTCTTTGGCTAGCAAGGATCTGTGAAACACAGGATGGACTTTCAGGGATGCTGGCAGCTGTAAACAATAAGCCACTGGATTTATCTGCTGCACCACAGTGAAAGGGCCCACAAACTTAAGAGTCCAACTTCTTGGAAGGCCTGGTAGAAGTCAAAAACTTGGTAGAGAGCCACACTTTGTCTCCTACCGCAATTGCTGGCCCCTCTTGTCTGTGAGCATCTGCAGCTCTCTTGTAAGCACTCTTTGCCCTGTTCAGCTGCTCCTTTAACAACTCCTGTGCGGCTTGTTGCTCTTTAAGAAAATCAGCCACTGCTGGAACAGTTCCCTGCTGGGAGGAGGTGGGCAACACCTGAGGGTTAACCCCGCAGAGTGCTTGGAAAGGAGACATCTTGGTAGAGGACTGCACAGAGTTGTTATAAGTAAATTCTGCCATGGGGAGCACGGCTGGCCAATTGTCTTGCCGATAAGTGGTGTAACACCTGAGATACTGTTGCAACCATTGGTTAATTTTCTCAGCTTGCCCGTTACTAGCTGGATGATGAGACGATGATAGGTGGATCTGGACCCCTAATGACTGGAAAAGGGCCCTCCAGAACCTGGAAGTGAACTGAGGGCCCGTCACTCACCAAGTGATTTATCGTGTCTCTATATCTAAAAACACGGTCTATAAACAACTGCGCTGTGGGTTGAGCAAATGGGAGGCCCTTGCAAGGAACAAAATGTGCCATTCTTGTGAAAAGGTCCACCACCACTAGTATGGAAGTCAGCCCCTGGACCGGGGGTAAATCAGTGATGAAATCCATGGAAACTGTATCCCAAGGCCCACTGGAGGTGGGTAGGGGTTGCAAGAATCCTGGGGGCTTCCCTGGGAGAGTCTTGGCTCGTCTACAGGTATGACAAGAAGCCACGTAACCCTTTATGTCTGCAGTCATCTTAGGCCACCAGTAGTCTCTCAGAGCTCTATGGAGAGTTTTGAAAACACCTCTGTGCCCAGCCGTTTAATGGTCATGGCAAAGTCTCAGTACTTCTTCCCTCAATGAGGGGGGAATATATAATAACCCACTATGCCAGAGGATTCCTGCTTCCACATTAAATGGGGATGCGGTGTCTTGTAGACCCCTCTGGAGGTCATCCATCCTGGCCCTGGCATATGGGTCCTGTTGCTGCTGAGCTTTGACCCTTGCAAAGAGGTCCTCTGCTTGTCTGCCTGCTGTTAAAATCTCTCTCTGGTTCCCCTCTGTAGACTGCTCAAAGTTGTGAGGTTGTAATATAGCAGCCTGGGCCTCCTGGTGTGTAGCGGGGGTTGCCTGAATGGATTGAGAGAGGGCATCTGCCAAACAGTTCTGCACCCCCGGAACATAAGAGATAACAAAATTGAAACGGGAGAAAAACTGGCTCCATCTGATTTGGCATGGGGTGAGCAAATTCTTGTGGGGTGCAAACCTTCACAGGAAAGGTCGCACCTTCTAGCCAATGCCTCCAATCTTGAAATGCTGCTTTAATTGCCAGCAACTCCTTGTTAAAAACATCATAGCTTCTGCGGGCGAGAGAGTGCAAGAGAAAAAGGCACAAGGAAGCAATATCTTCCTTACTTTGTCAGTATATTGCAATAAAACAGCAGCAATAGCAAAATCTGAAGCATCTGAATGTATTATGAATTGCTTTGTGGTATCAGGATGCTTTAAAAGCGGCTGGGATGCAAAAAGTTCCTTAAATTCTTGGAAGGCTGCTTGCTCCCTCTCCCCCCAAAGGAATTTTGATCCTTTCTTCAAAAGCTGTGTGAGGGGCTTGGCCCTGTCACTAAGTTTATGTATGAATCTTCTATAGAAATTGGCGAATCCTAGGAATTTTTGTCCGTCTTTCACATGGGGGGGGGGGTTGCCAAGAGAGAATTGCCTGGACTTTTGAAGGATCCATGGATATACCTTCTGTTGATATTCTATAGCCCAGGAAATGTAATTCTGTTAAATTGAAGGCACACTTCTCTAGCTTGGCAAACAGCTTGTTTTCTCTCAATCTTTGTAAGACATTACGTACATGGGTTACATGAGTTGTAGCATCCTCAGAGAATATTAATAAGTCATCTAGATAAATGACCATATATTTATCTAGTAAATCAGAGAAAATTTGATCAGAAATCAGGAAAATATGGCTGCATTAGCTAATCCAAAAGGGACAACAAGATATTCAAATTTTCCATACCTGGTATCGAAGGCAGTCAGATATTCATGCCCCTCTTTCATCCGGATCAGATTGTATGCATTCCTGAGGTCCAACCTAGTAAAAATGCATACTTTCTGTAAATAATACAGCAGGTCAGCTATTAAGGGAAGCGGGTAATTTTCCCTGACCATGATTTTATTGAGGGAGCTGAAATCATGAGCCACTCTCAAGGGTGCCTCCTGAGCTGCCGGTGCCAACAGGTCAGGCTTCTTTGGTACGAAGAAGGTAGGGGCAGATGCTGGGGAAGTAGATGGTCGGATGAAACCTTTTTGGAGATTAGTATCCAAATAATCTTTCAAGGTAGCTAGTTCCTTGGGCGACATGGGATATTGTTTCCTTGCTGGAATCTTGGCTCCTGGTATCAACTCAATAGTGCAATCACAGTCCCTATAGGGGGGGTAGTGCTGTGGCCTCTTGTTCACTGAAAATGTCTGCAAAATCTGCATACTTGGCTGGCAACTGCACTCCCCCTGCTTCGATGACTGCGTTGGTTGCTGGAGAGAAAAGGGCGGCTTGAATCTTGTGGTGCTGGCATTCCTTAGCTGGGAAGGAGACTGCTCCCGTAGTCCAGTCCAACAATGGGTTGTGGAGTTTCAGCCAAGGTGTGCCCAGGATTATAGGTACATTAAGTGATGCAGTAACATAAAGTTGGATCCACTCAGCGTAGTCTCCCGTTCTTAGCTGTAAAGGTTATGTGGATCTTCAAATTGGCCCAGCTTTGAGGGGCTGGCCATCAATGGTCTTGACTTCTATGGGACGTGGCAATTCCATGGTCGGGATGTTCAGGTCTTGTACTGTCTGTACATCAATAAAATTGTTGGAAGCTCCGGAATCAACGAGAGCCTCTAACTTGACATGGTGCTCTGGGTTTACGTGCATTATCCACGTATAGTAGAAAAAGGATTGCCTGGAATCCTCGGAATGAGCCCTTCTTAATTGATTGATGGTCTCCCTGCTGAGCTCTGTGGAGGGAGACTGACAGAGTTTCCCTGGTTGGAAGTAGAGGCAGGGATGGATCTTGGTTCTGCTGCTTGGCCTGGGGCTCTTACAGAATTCACTTGGCTTCTCGCTGGGCAAGCTCTCACCATATGCCCCGAGGCTCTGCAGTAGAAACAGAGGGCTCTCTCTCTCCTTCTCTGTCTCTCAGCCTCAGAAGTAAGTCTCCTGCTTGCCCCAATCTGCATTGGCTCCTCTTGTCCTGAGTAGAGAGATGCTGCAGAGAGAGAAATCCTGGAAGTGATCTGAATCCCCTGCCTCTCCCCGGCTGCAGCTGTCTAAGCTCTTCTAGTCTGGCGTCTATGACCACAGACAACTGATATAAATTTTCTAAAGTAGCTGGTGTTTCCTGGCGCACCAATTCGTTTTTTATCTCCTCATCCAGCCCGTTTGAATTGGTCTTTCAAGGCACTCTCGTTCCAGTCCAGATCCCCTGCTAACAGCTTGAAATCAGCAATGTAAATTCCCACTCTCTTGTTGCCTTGCTTGAGCTTCCGAATTTCCCAGCTGGCAGTGATGTCTCTGATCGGGTCAAAGTGTGCTCGGAACCTTGCCAGAAAATTCTGGTAGTTATCAAGAATTGGGTCGTTGTTCTCTACCATGGGAATAGTCCATTTGGCTGCTGGACCCTTTAGCGGACTTAAAATAAAAGTGACTCTGGTTCGGTCTGTTGGGAACTCTGCTGTCGAAAAACATTGTGCACTGGGTAAGAAATGTTCTCAACTGTCCAGCTTCTCCTCCAAACTTCTCTGATAAGCTGCCCTGGGATCTCAAGACTACTGGTGGAGCTGCTGCTGCTGCTGCTGGCACCGGTTGTGGGATGATCGGAGCTGGTTGTTGTAACTGCTGGAGCATAGCCACTTGTAATGTGTTGACCTGGAGATCTACTTGCTGCTGGTGTTGCTGCAAGGCTGCTGCCAATAGTTGTATGGCCTGTCGTAGTTCTTGGTTTTCTGAAGACATATTGCCCCCCCCCCAATTTATTTTCTTTCCTCCCTCTTTCAATGGGAGTAAGAGTTTGGTAGGATTGATGTCCTGACTAAGCAAGAACCACGCCAAGATGAGGAAGAAGTCTCTAGTGCTTTATTATTGCTATAGTAGACAGAAAATCCTACCAAACTGAAGAAGCATGGGAAAACCCAGACAGATAAACTCCCAAAAGTCAAGGTGGGTCTGTTCTGTGTCTCTTTGAATGACAGCTCAAAGTCTCTAAACTATGCATGCATTTTTGCCCCTGGATAGGGGCCCCCTCCTGCTCACCATCAGAACTCATGACAAATGCACTCCTCTTTCCCTGATCCTTTAGTGGATTAACTTCACTTTCATGGTTCATCTCATGACCTGCAACCTCACACCTTTCTCCAGCCCGCCTCATTCAATGCATAACTGTGAAGAAAAACAAGGTACCCTTGTAGTGGCTGTGTTCATGGATGTGATAACGCACAACTTTACACATGAACTAGTAGTTCATGTGCTGTCCTTGTAGCCCTTGGAGATGATCTCAGCCATGAGAATAAAGGCCATCATTCCCGCATCCCCACTTCTAGGCAGTCTTGAGTAATCTAGTGCATGTGGAAAATCCTCCTTATATTCAAATCACTAGCCTCTCTCCTGCTTACACATCATATATCCCTTCATATGCAATATTTTCTGTTTTTAAGTCAGCATCCCAGAACTGACAATAAACTTGCTGTTCTCAGCATGAGCAGAACAAAGCCAGCTGTCCTGAATCTCAAACCTCACTGCTGAACTAGGCCATAGCAACTGCCTGAAACATTTCATGTGCAACAATCAAAGTCAATTTGTAATTACTCCTGTACATTTTCGCTATTGCTTGGTCTTCATTCTTAGTTGCCAGTTGCAACCAGCCAACAGCTAATTTCATGGCAGTTCTATTATATCACATGCTTCTCATTTTGAGAATTTCCAAGTAATTTTAAAATTAACATCCCCAAATATAGATATGTCCTATCTGTTGTTTTTCTAGCCAGGAGGCTCCAAAAATGTAAAAGCCTTCCTAGATTCATGTCAACTTTATACAGAAAATGACAGCATCATTTATTCTCTCTTTCCTGTTCCTGGGCTTTCTTATTTTATCATTTCTCTCCCCATTGATTCCAATGAAAGCAATGTGAATTATCCTATTATCCTACGTTGAAATGCCAGGGACTAAAAATTGCAGCCATTCAATCAGTTTGAACTCCATCAATTCCTGATGTATAACATACAGATTTTCAACATGTCTGCAAATTAAGTGATTGACTGACCATTACTGTTCAATCAAAACAGCTGCATAACTTTTGTAGTGAATAACTACAACCATAAAATAAGCATTAATAAAATAAAAATAATTATAAATCATTCCAATAAAATTGGCTTTTAAGTTAATAGCAACCCCATAAATAAATATTAACCAATGCAAATATCATACATTTAAAGCAAAGTCCTGGGATAGAACTTAATTTATAGATAAACATAATAAAGTAAAACAGCTGTTAACCTAGAACTGTCAGATAAATAAAAATAGGGCAAAACAACCAGATTCCTTATTAATCCACTGAACTGATTGTATTAGATAGTGGTAACCAAAATAAATGAAAATAATGCTTCCTCTCCACAAATTCCTATGATAGATCCTAGGAATAGAACCACCTGTTAGTAAACACATATACATTATATCTAGACTTGATGCTTCCCTGCAACAGAGATGATGTGGAAAAATGGTTCTGTTATAACGCGGTTCTCTGAGACAATGGTAAAGGTTTCCCTTGACATAAAGTCCATTCGTGTCCGACTCTAGGGGGCGGTGCTCATCTCCGTTTCAAGCCAAAGAGCTGGCGTTTGTCCGTAGACCCTTCCGTGGTCATGTGGCCAACATGACTAAACGGAACGCCATTACCTGCCCGCCGAACCGGTACCTATTAATCTACTCTCATTTGCATGTTTTTGAACTGCTAGGTTGACAGGAGCTGGGACTAGCAACGGGAGCTCACCCCGTCATGTGGATTTGAACCGCCAACCTTCCGATCAGCAAGCTCAGCAGCTCAGCGGTTTAACCCGCAGCGCCATCGCGTCCCGTCTCTGAGACAATACACTATGATTAAAAAAAAGAACTTTCAAAAAAATACTTCCATGAGGTACCTCCATGAGGTACATGGAAACTCTTTAAGTAAATTCCCACATATAACTTTTTCAGGATGATCAACACTGGACAATAAGACCTCTGGCTTTATCACAGGCTTGTATCATACCATATGGTTCTACTGATTCTTTTACTAAATTTGACTATACAGATTCTGAAATTGTATTAGGCAGATACTATGAAATATACAGTACTGTGCAAAAGTTTTAGGCAGGTGTGAAAAAATGCTGTAAAGTAAGAATGCTTTCAAAAATATATATTGTAATTGTTTATGTTTATCAATTTACAGAATGCGAAGTGAGCAAACAGAAATCTAAATCAAATCAATATTTGGTGTGACCACCCTTTGCCTTCAAAACAGCATCAATTCTTATACTTGAACATTCTGTACACTTGCACAAAGTCAGGGATCGTGTAGGATTAGAGTCAGGTGTATGATTAACAAATTATACCAAGCAGGTGCTAATGATCATCAATTTCGTATGTAGGTTGAAACACAGTCATTACTGAAAAAGAAACAGCTGTGTAGGCGGCTTAAAACTGGGTGAGGAACAGCCAGACTCTGCTACTAAGGTGAAGATGTGGAAGACAGTTTCATGTCACAGGTCATACACCATGGCAAGACTGAGCACAGCAACAAGACACAAGGTAGTTATACTGCATCAGCAAGGTCCGTCCCAGGCAAAAATTTCAAAGTAGACTGGGGTTTCAAGATGTGCTGTTCAAGCTCTTTCAAAGAAGCACAAAGAAACAGGCAATGTTGGACTGTAGATGCAGTGGTTGGCCAAGGAAACTCAATGCAGCAGATGAAAGACACATCATGCTTACTTCCGTTCGACATGTCCAGCAGTGTCATCAGCACAGAACTGGTGGAAACCAGTGGGACCCAGGTACACCCATCTACTGTCCAGAGAAGTCTGGCCAGAAGTGGTCTTCATGGAAGAATTGCGGCCAAAAAGCCATACCTCCGATATGGAAACAAGGCTAAGTGACTCAACTATGCACGAAAACATAGGAACTGGGGTGCAGAAAAACGGCAGCAGGTGCTCTGGACTGATGAATCAAAATTTGAAATACTTGGCTGTCGCAGGAGGCAGTTTGTTCGCCAAAGGGCTGGAGAGCAGCACAATAATGAGTGTCTGCAGGCAACAGTGAAGCTTGGTGGAGGTTCCTTGAAAGTTTGGGGCTGCATTTCTGCAAATGGAGTTGGAGATTTGGTCAGGATCAATGGTGTCCTCAATGCTGAGAAATACATGCAGATACTTATCCATCATGCCATACCATCAGGGAGGCGTGTGATTGGCCCCAAATTTATTCTGCAGCAGGACGACGACCACAAACATACAGCCAATGTCATTAAGAACTATCTTCAGCGTAAAGAAGAACAAGGAGTCCTGGAAGTGATGATTTGGCCCCCACAGAGCCCTGATCTCCACATCATTGAGTCTGTCTGGTATTACATGAAGAGACAGAAGGATTTGAGGCAGCCTACATCCACAGGAGATCTGTGGTTAGTTCTCCAAGATGTTTGGAACAACCTACCTGCCGAGTTCCTTCAAAAACTGTGCAAATGTACCTAGAAGAATTGATACTGTTTTGAAGGCAAAGGGTGGTCACACCAAATATTGATTTGATTTGGATTTCTCTTTGTTCGCTCACTTTGCCTTTTGTAAATTGATAAACATAAACAATTACAATATATATTTTTGAAAGCATTCTTATTTTACAGCATTTTTTCACACCAGCCTAAAACGTTTGCACAGTACTGTATATGCAAATAAAAGGAATGAAATATCAAGTATTTAACTATACTATGTACACTTTCTGTATGAACCTTATCCAACATCCACATCCTTCAGATGAGCTAAAAATAAGCAATAACAAATAAATATTATTGGTGTCATGCGCTGCCTACCTCCGAGTAATACACAGACGCTGATTCCGTGAAACAGGCTCTGGTTTATTCGCAGTGTAGATACAGTATAGGAAAAAAGCTGAGAGTGACAGGAGCACGCCGGTGCGGGGTTTAAATACCCCGCGCCGGTCAGCGCCCCCTCACTCGCGGTTACGTCACCCCCCTTTGTCCAACACGCTGTCTTGCCGGTAGGTGAGGGGTTGCGAGGCCCCGCTGGCGTTCCGGGATCGCCCATCATCGGTTTCCCTATTCCTCCGGTGATTGCTGTCAGCTGGGCGATCTCCGTTGCGCTAGCGCTAACAGCTTGGGTGTGCCTCGCGATCCGCTTAGCCATTGTCTCTTGTCCTTTAGTCTTTGTAAGTTGATGGCTACTTATCTTGAGCCCCTTCCCCTGTTTCCTTGTTATTGTCATGTGTGCCATTGCGCTGATGTCTTCAGCTCAACGGCACTCATGACATACTGCCCCCTGTCCGAATAGTGCCCCCCCCCCGGTTTTCTGGTTTTTTACCAGGAGAGCTGTCAAAATGGTTTTTTTTTTTTTTGAATTTCCCGCCGGAGTGTTTTTCGCCCCTCCCTTTGTTCCGCCCTCTACCACGTGTCTCTCTAGGGTGTGTTCTTAGTGCACATGCCCAGGTCACACCCTGGGCGTGCACATGCTCCGGCCACACCCTGTTTATTTGGCTCAGTTCGACGAGGAGAGAGGCGTGGCTGGTCGGGTGCTTATCAGCTCCAGGTAGGGCCCTTATTTTTTATTCTAAGTGCATCGCCTTTGTTATGTGTGCTCCTGGGCGTTGCCCCCAGGATGCACTGTTGACTTGCTTGCCACTCCCCCGTGGGCCCGGGGCGGGGGGAGGGTGCTGGCGACCGCTTGTTACTGCCTCGTGGGCCCGGGGTGGGGGGGGTGAGTCCCGGGGGGGGGGAGGTCCACCCAAGTCGCGGGTTTGGGGGGGCCCTTTCCCTTGGGGCATGGTAGGCGGGGGGGGCCGTGGGGGAGGGGTTATGCAGGTGACGGTTTGCTAGTCTTGGTTTTGGCTTGTCGGGGTATGCCCGGTGAAAAGCCCAGGTCAGGTCAGGCGCGTTAACGTTGTGCGCCGCCACCCATTCTGGGTGGGGGAAGTGTTTCCACCTGACCAAATAGTGTAAAGTTCCCCGTTGCCTGCGAGAGTCGAGTATGTCCCTTACGTCAAAGTGATGTTGCCCGTCGATCATCACCGGTGAGGGCAGCGGCGTGCTTGGGTGCCATCGAGAGGTGGTTGCCGGTTTCAGGAGGCTGGTGTGGAACACCGGGTGGAGTCTCCGTAGGTTGTGTGGCAGGTCCAAGCGTATTGCCACCGGGTTCACTATCTGCGTGACTTGGAACGGCCCGATGTACTTAGGCCCCAGTTTTTTCGAGGGTTGGGGTGACTTTAGGAATTTGGTGGATAGGTAGACCATATCCCCCGCCTGGAACGTCGGTTGTTGGCGCCGGTGCTTGTCGGCCTGCTCTTTGTAGGCCGCCTGTGCATCCTTCAGCACTGCCGTGATTATTGGCCACGATTCCGCAATCTTCCGTCCCCAGTCGCTAGCGTCCACCTGGGGTTCCGGGGGTTGTGGTAGCTCCGGTATGGGGACGAAGTCGCGCCCCGAGACTACCTCGAACGGGGTTTTCCCCGTGCTCGTGTGGACGGCGTTGTTGTATGCGACTTCGACGAACAGGAGCAGTTCGGCCCAGTCGTCTTGATGATAGTTGGTATATGAGCGTATGAATTGCTCTAGGGTGGCATTGAGGACCTCTGTGGCTCCGTCCGTCTGGGGGTGCCAGGCAGTGGATAGGGCCTGTTGGGTCCCCGTCAGCTTTAGGAAGGCCCGCCAGAATTTAGAAGTGAACTGTGTGCCCCTGTCGGTCACCACACGTGCGGGACATCCGTGTAACCTGTACACGTGGATGAGGAAGAGTTTGGCTAGTTGTTGTGCGGACGGGACCGATGTGCAGGGGATGAAGTGGGCCTGTTTCGAGAAATAGTCCTTCACCACCCAAATGGCCGTTTTCTTCTGGCTGGGTGGGAGGTCCACTATAAAATCCATGGAGATTTCCTCCCATGGGCGGGAGGGTTCTGCCACCTGTTGTAAAAGCCCCGCAGGTTTGCCTGGTGCCCGTTTGGCCCTGGCGCACGTTGGGCAGGACGCTACGTATGCTTTCACGTCTCGTCTTAGCGCGGGCCACCAGAATTGACGCCTTGTTAGGTGTAGGGTCTTAAGGAACCCAAAGTGTCCCGCTTGCTTGGCGTTGTGGGATCTATGCAAGATCGCTTGGCGTTGCGAGTCCGGGACATAGATTCTGCCTTCCCCCCATGCCAGATCCTGTGCCATCGTTACCTTGTCGGGGTTTGCCAGGAACCAGGGGTCGGTTTTGAGGGCGGCGGCGAGGTCCGTGCGTATCCCCCCTGGTAGTTGCGGTTGGCGTCATCTGGTCACAGGTTGTCCCGCCGTCGGTTGCGCCGTAGAGTCGAGCTGCCTCCGAGCGCCGCTCCGGGTGGTCACGGCCATCCCCAGTTGAGAGGCGGATAGGACCGTCCCAATGGTGTCTGGGGCGGGCTCTTCGTCTTGGGGCAGTCGGGAAAGGGCGTCGGCCAGGAAGTTCTTTTTACCCGGCATGAACTTCAGCTGAAAGTTGAAGCGGCTGAAGAATTGGGCCCATCGGACCTGTTTTGGGCTGAGGCGTCTGGGCGTTCGGAGGGCCTCGAGGTTCCGGTGGTCGGTCCAGACCTCGAATGGTTGGGTGGCTCCCTCGAGTAGGTGTCTCCATGTTTCTAGCGCCGATTTTACCGCGAAGGCTTCTTTCTCCCAGACGTGCCATCGCCTGTCTGTCTCGGAAAATTTCGACAGGTAGGCGCATGGTTTCAGGAGTCCTGTGGGGTCCTTTTGGAGTAGGATGGCCCCCAGGGAGAAGTCTGAGGCGTCGGCTTGGACCACGAACGGCCGTTCTGGGTCCGGGTGCGCGAGGATTGGCTCCGTGGTGAACAGCGCTTTCAACTTGTTGAATGCGGTCTGGCACGCGGGAGTCCAATTCAATACTGTGCCCGGGTTCTTGGCGCGTCGGGTGTCCCCCACCCCTTTGGTTTTGAGGAGGTCCGTTAGGGGGAGGGCTATCTCTGCGAACCCCCGGGCGAATGACCTGTAAAAATTCGCGAAGCCGAGGAAGCTCTGGAGTTGGCGTCTGTTGCGGGGGCGTTCCCAGTTCAGCACCGCCTCAACTTTTGCGGGGTCCATTTCTATGCCGTCTCCGGAGATTCGGTACCCCAGGTAGTCTAGGCACGCTTTATGGAATTCGCACTTTGTGGGTTTGGCATAGAGCTGCGCCCTTCTGAGTTTGTCGAGGACTTGCCTGACTAGGGTCACACGTTCCTTGTGCGTTTTAGTGTAGATAAGGACGTCGTCTATGTAGACAAGGACCCCTTTGAACAGGTGTTCATGCAGGACCTCATTGATGAGCTGCATAAACACCCCGGGGGCCCCCGCGAGTCCGAACGGCAGCACTTTGTACTGGAAGGCGCCTAGGGGGCAGTTGAACGCAGTCTTCCATTCGTCCCCCTCCCTGATTCGGATGCGGTAGTACGCCTCGCGAAGGTCCAGTTTGGAGAAGACTTTGCCCGTGGACAGGTGGGCGAGCATGTCTTTCACCAGGGGTAAGGGGTATTTGTTGGACAGGGAAGCCGCGTTTAGGCCCCGGTAGTCGGTGCAGAGCCGTAGGGTGCCGTCTTTCTTCTCCCGGAATAAGACGGGGGCTCCGACTGGTGAGCATGCTGGCTCTATGAATCCCCTCTCTAGGTTTTTATCGATGAACTCCCGGAGGGTTGCCATCTCCTTCGGGGTCATCGAGTAGATCTTCGGTCTAGGTAAGGGGACGTCGGGCAGCAGGTCGATCCGACAGTCCGTCTTGCGGTGGGGGGGTAGTTGGTCAGCTTCCGCCTCTCCGAAGACCTCGGAGAAGTCGGCGTATTGTTCCGGTAGGTCTGCTGTGGTAGCGGCGTTGTCCTGTGTAGTCACCTCTGCTCGTCCCACAGTGGGGTTGGTTCTGCCCGCCGGAACTGGTGCCCGATACTCGCCGTCGCCAAATGTGAAGGTGCGGGTCTCCCAGTCGATGCGCGGGTTGTTTGTGGCGAGCCATGGCATTCCCAGGACTGCAATGGGTCGTCCGATGTGGGTGACGACGAACGATGTGCGTTCGGTGTGAGTGCCCATTTGCAGGGTGACCGGCTCGGTTTGCATCGTGGCTGGTTTCCCTCCCGCTGTTGAGCCGTCCAGCTGGTGGAATGCCAACGGCGTGGGGAGGGGGAAGCAGCGGAGGTCGAGTTTGGCGACTAAGTCGGGGTGGATGAGGTTTTTCGAGCACCCCGAGTCCACTAGTGCCACGGCCGTGGTGGCTCCGTTGCCGGCAGAGAGTTTGATTGCCGCCATTATCACGGAGCTTTCGCCGTTCCGTCGAGGTGGTCCGCGCTGCTGTCCCACCGCCTGCCTCGCAACGCATTTCAGGGCAGGCGGGGAGCGTTTCCCGCCGGCTGGTCTGGGTCTACGTCGTCCTCTTCCCCCCAGTAGGCGTCCCAGCCTTCCTCTGGTGTCGCTGTGGCTCCGGTCATTCGGCGGTGAGGGGGCGGCGGCGGGTTAGGTGGTTTGGGGCTAGTTTTTGGGGTGGGTTTAGGCACACTGGTCGGCGGTCGGTTGGCGAAGCAATCTGCCGTCTTGTGCCCTAGTTTTCCACACCTCCCGCAGGGCCCCCGATTAAATTTCTTCTTTGGGTATGTGGGGCCGGCCGTCCCCACGTGTGATGCGGGTACCTTTTTGCAGGTGTTGTTCGTGTCTTCCGTAGTTGTCATGAGGAAGGTGCGGTGCGCGTGTTCTGCTTTCCCCGCGAGGTGGATCCACCCGTGTAGAGTTTCTGGGTCGTCGCGGTAGAGGGCCCATTGAAGTACGTCGCGGTTGAGCCCCCTTTTGAACATTTCCAGCAGGGTGGTCTCGGACCAGTCGTTGACCTTCCCCGCGAGGGCTTTGAACTCGAGGGCGTAGTCCGGGACAGTGCGTGTGCCCTGTTTAAGTCTTTGGAGTGCGCTTTTCGCCCTCACTTTGGCTAGTGGGTCCTCGAAGTAGCTTTTCATCTCATTGATGAAGGTGGGGAAGTTGGCGAGGGCGGGGGAGCTGGACTCGTACAGTTGGACATACCAGTCCGCCGCCCGGTCTTGTAGTTTGATCGCCACGGCAGCGATCTTGTCCGCTTCGGAGTCGTAGGAGTGTCCGTGCCTCCCCATGAACTCCCTGGCGTTCGTGATAAAGAACGACAGTTTCGCGGGGTTCCCATCAAAGAAGACGGGGAAGTCCTTTGGGGCCTGGGCGTTTTGTGCGCCCCTTCCTCTCGCTTCCCGGCCTGTGGCGTCGTCCGCCTGGGCCGTTTGTTGACCTTCATTTGGCCTGTGGGGGTTCGGCGCTTCGCTCGGGGTGTGGACCTGTGCGGGGGCGTCGTTGGGCGGCGCGGGGGACATCAGCGACTGAAGCATGGTCCGGAGTTCCTTCAGTTGGGTCTCCATGGCCGCGAGTCTAGCTTGTGCGTCCTCGTCCGCGATCCGCGCCACCGCTGGGGCCGGTTCCGTCGGTGCGTCGGCGGGGGTGGGTTGCCGGTGGGGTTCAGTCTCTCTCGGCCGTTGGTCCGCTTCCTCCGCCGTCGGCTGGGTTGCTTCTTCGTCCTCCCCCGTGCTTACCGCCGTTGGGCTGTCGCTCCACGCCCGTTGCTGGGGTGCGATGTGGGGCGCGGGGTTCTCCGCTGGTCTCGGGAGGTATGTTGCTCCCTCCCGTGGCCGGGTTGCCTCCGTCGCCATCTCCCCTTGGGGTTGGAGCTGAGGCTCGGGTCGGGTCGGGTGGGCATCCATGGCTCCGGGAGTCCGCGGTGCCTCTGGCCTCGATCGGTCCTCCTCTGCTTCTTGCCGTGCGGCTCGCCCCCCTTGTCCGCGTCGCGCCGGCCTCATCTTCCTGGTCTTCTCGCCGTCTACTCCTCCCGCGGCTCGTTATCGTCCGGTGGGGCTCGGCGAGGCTGAGTTTATGACTCTCAGCTTTATGTCATGCGCTGCCTACCTCCGAGTAATACACAGACGCTGATTCCGTGAAACAGGCTCTGGTTTATTCGCAGTGTAGATACAGTATAGGAAAAAAGCTGAGAGTGACAGGAGCGCACCGGTGCGGGGTTTAAATACCCCGCGCCGGTCAGCGCCCCCTCACTCGCGGTTACGTCACCCCCCTTTGTCCAACACGCTGTCTTGCCGGTAGGTGAGGGGTTGCGAGGCCCCGCTGGCGTTCCGGGATCGCCCATCATCGGTTTCCCTATTCCTCCGGTGATTGCTGTCAGCTGGGCGATCTCCGTTGCGCTAGCGCTAACAGCTTGGGTGTGCCTCGCGATCCGCTTAGCCATTGTCTCTTGTCCTTTAGTCTTTGTAAGTTGATGGCTACTTATCTTGAGCCCCTTCCCCTGTTTCCTTGTTATTGTCATGTGTGCCATTGCGCTGATGTCTTCAGCTCAACGGCACTCATGACAATTGGTTAGATTTATATGGCCACCAATCAAAACATTCAGTGTGACTTTGTGTGTGTGTGCATTTAAATGTGTGTGCATTTAAAAACTTCATTAAAAGAATGCAAAAAATACAAAAATTAAATATGGGGAAGTACTTAAAAAAAGCTTCAGCTATCTCTTATCAATCATCACTTAGAATGGCTAAAAATCCTAAGAGTTGTGCTAGCTTGGAAATGGTTCTTCCAAATTAAGTACTGCAACATTGGATATTGAATATGAAAACTCTTAACAGTACTGCAGTAACCATCCAGATGGTTTTGAGTGTGTGCCTTCAAGTCAGTCATGATTCCTGGTGACTGCCTGGTCAGGTTTGTGCAATATCCCCGGAAGGGAGGAGATGGGCGGGGAAAAATTGGATAGATAAATAAATAAATAAGTATTCTTGGTAACATTTTTGGAAGTGGTTTGCCACTGTCTTCTTGATTTGTGTACCTAGCCAAAGAAACATCTACTGGGTGAAACTTTTTCTTTCTCGCTTAGGAGTCTTCCATCACATATTTAAGAACTATCAGGCTTTTATTTCATTTTCAGAGTTCTCTTGTGGAATTCCAGCTTAACTGCCCCCACATCAAACTGAAGATTAATTTTATCTAGTTTCCAAATTAGCTTGATAGTTTTGTGTTGTTTTATAATTCAGTTAATGTATTATTTCCTTATGCATAAAGTAAGTGACTTCATGCTACATTTCTTTTTCACACCTAGGAGTCCTCCTTTCTACAAATAATTGAACATGACCCAGCAGCTTTCCTATTAACAATTTCCTTACTGTCGGTCAAAGAATGGGGATTATGAAATTGCTGCCATGCTGCAAGCTGCTCTATCATCTTACACTGCTTAAGTGACTAGATTGCATTGTATTGGGTATAAGAGTGCTTCCCCAAATATGTTAAGCTTTGTGTTAACAGGAAGTGCAAGTATTCACTTTCATAGGCTGTTTAATAACTTATCTCTTAATCAATATTTAAGTGTTTTCCTTGTACTGTTGAAGTAATCCAAGGCAAACTTAGGATAATGGATACCCGTTAGAGTACTAAATGGTTTGTTTACTCAATCATATAGACTGTATTTCTGGATTAACTGATATTAAACTTACATATTTATTTTCACACCACCTTCATTAAAACTTACGCTAGACCTGAAGTGGTAATGGAGTTAGGGTCTTATGGGCTTATAGTCAACCAACGCATCTGAAACATATTCCCTTGTCTTCAGGGGCTGAAGGGAGATTTATCAATTTTCTAACAAAATTGTTTTCGATCTATTGTTTGGTCAATTACTTAAATATATCCTCAAGCCAAGATCAACTTCCGGTGACTGCATCCATGCAGTTTTATTAGTAATGTTACGCAGGTGGTTCGCTACTGCCTTGTTCTGGGATGTTCAACTTCTCAGTCTAGGCAACATTCAACTTCCCATGCCAGACCCCCATCCAAATAATAATTAGGGCTGTGCTTCGCTTCAAAGATCAGCTAAGAGTGGCTGGGCATGTGGCACACATTTTTTTTTTCAAAAATTGCCTGAAGAATATTTTTGGAGGAATTCTACTACTAGTTTTTATCAGCAAAACATGAACGCAATTCTATGGGTTTTTTCCATGTCTACCCAACACATTAAGTAGGTTTGTTTTGCACTACATTAGCTGTAACATGTAGGTATGTATGATAAAATGTCTTTTTCCCTGGAGGCTGGTGAAGAAAGCATTTTATTTTCAACCTATGCAGTGTATTCAGGAAGAAGGAACATGCTAAGAAAAAAATGCTATTGAGTCGGAGTGCACTGATGACAGTGGGCATATACCGATTTTTCGAGTAATTGGAGATTTATAAAAGAAATGGGGTTTAAGAACAAAGATTATCCAAGCTCTGGAAGGGAACGAGAGATAACGGACTGCTGAAAGTTTTCTTTGCTCTACCTGGGATGGCTAGCAGGAGAGGCTCAATTAAAGCAAACCGGGGGCGGCGGGGCATTTTTTGGCGTGCAGGTGCCTGGCAGCCCCGGCCAGGCCCGGGCGCGAGAGAAGAGCTGAACCGCCGCCGCTGCCGGCAGGGTGGGAGAGAAGGGAAGGGGAAGAGGCGGAGCCTGAGAGGCGGTGGCGGCAGCAGTGTCAATAATACAATAGGGCTCTTGTACCGCCGCCTGGCCTGCCAAGAGGGAGACTACAAGGGCAAGGGCCCGCTCCCCCCAGAGTACGAGAAAGGAAAAAGGGGGGAGGCAGGCGACATGCCCAACGAGACGGCCGGGCCGTAGTCAGGACAGGCAGGCCCGGGGGCAGCGCCGCTGCGGCTAAAGAGGAACCGGGGCACCGATGAGCGCCGCCAGATAGCAGCCCGAGCTCCAGGCCCTGGCGGAACGCACACCGTGGTCGCCGCCTGCTCCAGAGCCACAAGGTGAGCTGCGGAAGAGGGGCCCACGGCGGCGGCGAGGTTGCCTGGGGCCGCGGGCAGGGCCGGGCTGGCGAGAGCCCTGGTGTGACGGTGCGGCGGAAACAGCTCCAGGCACCCGGAGAGAGGGGACGGGAGGCAGCTCCCGGCCCTCGCCTGCTCACCCGGCCTGCGGGGGCGCGATCGAGGGGCCGAGTCGGCTCTTGGCCGAGCTTGGGGTGGCGCTTTACCCATATCGCCGATCCCGCCGCTGCGACGAGCCGCGCGCCCCCTCCCACGCACAGGCGGCGCTTGGCGCCAAGGCCTGGCCGCTGGAGTCACGCTGGCGGGGCGGGAAGGGGCCGAGCCTCCATGAGGTGAGCGGGGAAGGGGAGGAGCCGCCGCGCTAGCGCCGCCTCAGGGATCGGCTCCGGTGTTCCTGAGGGGCCACGTGATTGCGCGGGTGGTCGTTGGCTGTTCCCGGCCCGGGGGTGGGTGGGGGATAAGTTTTCTCCTCTTGCTTCGTCGCCCCCCCTCGGACTGAGGGGGAGGATATATTTTTATAGGATCAACTCAGGCCTTGAATTTATGCGGGCTTCTGAATCGGTATCCACAGAGGCGAGGTAGAACACCCTCCTTTTAGCTACTTTTTTTCCAATTCACTGCTTTATTTTCTGCCCTTAAGTCTGACTCGGCGTTACACACCTGTCGTGGTTAACTGAGGTGATACCGTTCATCCAATTTCCTGAATGCGTTCAATAAATGAGCTAAACCGGGTCGCTAGGTTGTGATTCTCTTGGGTCGGGCAAACGCAGCTGTCCTCGGCCGGCGTCTCTTCTGTAGCCCATATGACTTCTGAGTTTGTGAAAAGCAGTACTTGGCAGTTGCACTTTGAGGACTTGTATTAAGGATTTTCAGCTTTCCTTAACCTCCTACGGTCCAGAAGCATTGGATTTCAATTCCGATAGAGCATGGTTCGTAAAGTAGCTTGAATCAGGAGAGTTGAAATCCGTTGTTACTGTTTACAATTGTTCAGCCATTTTCAACTTTTTGTGACCCGATGGACATCATTTCACTGGAACTGTCTGTCGGTAACTCCTGCTTTGAGTTCTTGCAAGCTCAGCTTTTGTTTTCAGTTACAATATCCCTTGAGCTTCTGTTGGCCTCTTTTTCAGTGGACGAGGAGGTGGATTGTGTGCCCTCAAGTTGTTGTCGACTCTTAGCGACCACATAGATAGATTTTATCCATGATGATCTATCCCTACCCTGGTCCGTCAGCTCATTGCTCCTGTGACTGAGTCAATCCACCTTGCTGCTGCTCGTCCTTCATTCCTTACATCTTTCGGAGCATTAGAGCTGCCTAGGATACAACGTGTGGGCTCTTTTCCAGTAACTCCTGCCTCTGTGTTAAATATCCAAAAGAGTTAAGCTTTAGCTTCATTCTTAGTGCTGCTAGTGAGCAGTCTGGATTTACTTCTAGTACTGTATTGAATTGTTTTTCTTGTCGTCCAAGGTATTCTCGGCTATTTTATCAGCATTATATTTCAAAGGCATCATTTTTTCTTTGTTTAGCCTTTCAGATGGTCTAGGTTTCACAGCCATATTTTACAACTAGGGAAACCATGGCTTTAATATGTACTTTTTGTCAGTGTGATACTCTGCACTTTATTTACCTACATCTATGATAGACTTTCTCCAAAGCAGCAGGTATCACTTTTTATCATGGTTACAAATACCACTGTTCCAAATGTTTGTCCATTACTATTTCAGTTTCTTCATTTTTCTTCTTTCTAATTGCACTGGTTGGTATTGCTTGTTGACATAAACTTATTTATATTTTTTCAACGTGGAACAGCATAAAAGCTTCTCCATTCATTTAGTCAGTTTGGTTTTTGTGTTTTCCATATATAGTTTTCTTGGGCTGGCGGAAGGTGTTTGCCATAAATATTGAATTTTCTTGGCAGAATTCTATTAGTCTGTCTCTTTGCTTCATTTCATAGAGCAAATTTTACCATATTCCAGATGCTATTTGTTATCAACTTTAGCATTCTAATTTCCTCTAGTTAGTATGAGTCTTTTTTTTTTTTTTGGTGTTACGTAGACAAGGTGTGGCAAGTCACTATAAAACTGTTTTGATTCTGCTTCTTCTGCAATTGTGATTGAAGCATAGACTTGAATGACCATGATATAGATTGGGCTTGGACTTAAATTGAGATGGTTCTGTCATTTGGGGGTTGTATCTGAGCACTGATTTTGACACCCTTTTGTTAATGATGGCCACTCCATTTTTTCTCTGATTTGCTTAAACACAGTAGAAGAAATAATACTCCTCTGAAGTGAAGTGACCCATTCTAGTTAATTTAGTTTGCTGATTCCCAGGATGCTAGTGTTCAATCTTGACATTTATGCTCTGGAAACATTAAGTTTGCCTTTGTTTGTAGTTCTGTACCAGGGATGGATGGATGCAGTGCTGAACTTTCCTTTTGCCTCTGGGCTCAACAGCAGTTAGAAGTTTTTTTCAGCTTTAATCCAGCTACATCATGAGCAGCAGTGGTACTTGTACTTAACTCTTCTCTTCCTCAGTAGCTCATGGGATACCTTCCAAACATTTGGGTTTTTTTGTCAGAAAACGAGCGGGTAGGCATTTCTTTCTCTGGTGGATTGTATTCATTTTTAAACCTTCATTGTATACCTGTCATTCTTCTGGGACTGTATATTCCCAACAGTACAATTATAGTGTCATTGAGATTCACAAATGCCTTCATGACTACAAATTAATGATTGATGAAGGCATGAAGCCCATTGCATTAGGATTTCTATAGCATCAGGTGGTGCACTAACATACTATATACTGTATCCGAGGATTTGTATGGCATAATATATTGCACAGGTTTCAGATATAGGAGTTTTGCAGACCTTTGTTGATGTAGTGCCAAAATGATACAATGGGGAATAAACCTCATTGAATATCCACAGTCCTTGCTTTAAGTTATGCATGCATATAGTTGCAGTATAACTTGATAATGCACTTTTTCTAAAGCTTAGTTCTTTAATCAGGTAAGGTATGGAAATCTTTCTGTCTGTCCAGGAATTCATTCCCTTTGGAATTTGTGGTAGGAAGGCTGATTCCTTTCCCTGTCTTTCCTGGTTTTCTCCTTACCAGAGGTTTTGAATTAATGATTTTCATAGGGTTCTCCTCTGTTTTGGTTCTTATTCTTTTCTCTTTTTCCTTCCTATCCCAGATTTTGGGTTGAGGGATATAGATACATATTTAGCTAACATCTAACAGCCATACTTAGTTAACATCTAGTCTGGATTACTGCAAGGCAATGTATACAAGACTCTCTCTAATAGTGATATGGAAACTGTAGTCTTTTCAAAGTAAGATCATGAGATCCCGAACTGGGACTGGGCATAAGGATCGTCTCTCCTATGTGTGGACGAACTCCATTATTGCCAAGTCTGTTTTCAAGCTCAGTTCAAACTATTACTTCTTACTTTTTAAATCCCCTGAAACCCAAGCACTTTCAGGTGGTCTTCATAGCATTCCTCAAATCATCAGCAGGGACTTAGTCCTGGGTGTCCCTTCAGATTTAGATAGGGCAAGAATGATGGAAGAGCTATCTTTGTTATTTCACCGCTTATTTTTTTAATGCTATTCATAAAATAGTTCAGTGGCATTCAGATACCAGGCAAAATCTTATTTTTGAGCCATAAACTTATTAATTATTGTAATTAACATTGTGTATTATAATCCATTATATTACTTTGTCTGTTTTGCAGACTACAAACACAAATGTGCTGAAGCTGTAGGTTTAAAATTTTAATCGATAGTTCAATGATCTGATAGATTTATGCTTGAAGTTCCTTAATCATAGGATAGGGCTGGTGAAAATTAGATCCCTAGCTTTACAGAATGGGAAAGGAGATGACTGATAGTTTTCACATGATCAGAGAAGTCTTCTGTTTAAGTTTTGTAAAATTTTGCACCACTAGAACAGTGCAAACAGAAACCTGATTAGAAGCTTTTGCTGGCATCTGTTGGGTTGTGACCAAATAGTATCTGATAGCTATGCCTTCTATGTACAAGCAAAAGAAAGACATTATTGGAGATAAAGACTTGTGAAGTCAGGATTGATTCCTGAATTGCCTGTGCTACTCCCAACCACATATATAATTCAAAGCCATGGTGGTGCTTTGATCAGAAGCCAAGTAACTGTGCTTTGGGAAGTGAATAGGTCACATATAAATATAATGGTGCTAGCAGACACAGCTGGAGTTGCCATATCTGAGCTGCAAATATTTGGTCAGCTACTAAGTTTGTTTCAATGTATAGGAAGTCAATCTGTAAAGAATTACTGTCTCAATTACCACAGAACTAGAGTAACCTTTACTTGGTGTTGTTGGCTAGCTTAATGTATCATATTGTATACAACAATTGAAATATTTAGCAGATTGGTTCTGTCCATCCAGAGGCCCAGTTCCATTTCCAGAAGTTGCTATCACTAGATCTCCTGCAGCATAAGGCTCCTAAATGAAATGGGCAAGAGTCTGGATCTGCTAAATTCAAGATTTCCACTAAAACAGGCCTAGATGGATCAAGAACTAGCATAGCTAAATCCTCTTTTAATTTCAGTGAGGAGGGGGGATATTTAGAATAATGAGATTTCCTGGGCTGAAAAGTCTGATAAAACCATTCTTACTACTTAATTGTAATTGTGGATGTTATTATTGTATGATCTTTTAAGCCATCAAGAATTGTTTGATCAGATCTAATAAAGTGTGAAAGTTGTAAATGTGTATTGTTGAGGACTACAGCTTTCATACATTAACAGAGATGCACACAGAGAGATTAAAATTTACTAATGCTATGTGAAAAGACAGCATATAAAATTTCTAAATAAATAATGGAAGTCTCTGTTTAATTAATTGGGGGTTTGAAGTATTTTGTGACGGGAAATTTCCTAAGATATTACAAAGTATTGAACAGCTTCCCCCTACTTTTTATATTAACCTTCTAGCAGTGAAGAAAGTTATCTTAAAAATACAGTGTGAAGACTTAAAACTCACTGTCATATCAGAACTAGCTGTGGTAATAATATATGATTATATAAGAAAAATGTCATGTACATAACTTTATGGGAGATATTACTAAGGCAGTGGAAAAGGGTTCTTGTTAGATTCAAGAAAATGGCATTTATTCTGTACATGGGGAAAACAGTTTCCTCGGGGAGGAAATTTTGCTTTTGTTCTGTAAAAAATTAGTATCATGAATTAAGGTAAAGTAGTATATCCCCGCTTCAGCAAAGGATCGTTACCTTGTCGTGGTGCTGGAGCTTGAGCACCTCAATGATGCCATGAGCTAAACCATGAAGGGCCACCCAAGACGGGAAGGTCATGACAGAGAGGTCAGACTAAATGCGATCCCTGGGGAAGATAACGGCAACCCACCCCAGTATTCTTGCCGTGAAAACTAAATGGATCAGTACAACCAGAGATATGTCGGTATACCATCGGAAGATGAGACCCCCAGGTCGGAAGATGGTCAAAATGCTACTGGGGAGGAACAGAGGATGAGTTCAACTAGCCCCAGACGTGATGACGCAGCTAGCTCAAAGCCGAAAGGACGGCCAGCGGCCGACGGTGCTGGTGGTGAACGGTGAATCTGATGTTCTAAGGATCAACACGCCATTGGAACCTGGAATGTAAGATCTATGAGCCAGGGCAAATTGGACGTGGTTATTGGTGAGATGTCAAGATTAAAGATAGACATTCTGGGCGTCAGTGAACTGAAATGGACTGGAATGGGCCACTTCACATCAAATGACCACCAGATCTACTACTGTGGACAAGAGGACCACAGAAGAAATGGAGTAGCCTTCATAATTAATAGTAAAGTGGCTAAAGCAGTGCTCGGATACAATCCAAAAAACAATAGAATGATCTCAATTCGAATTCAGGGCAAGCCATCTAACATCACAGTGATCCAAATATACGCCCCAAACACAGATGCTGAAGAAGCTGAATTAGATCAGTTCTATGAGGATCTGCAGCACCTACTGGACAACACGCCTAAAAGAGATGTTATTTTCATCACAGGAGACTGGAATGCTAAGGTGGGCAGTCAAATGACACCTGGAATTACAGGTAAGCATGGCCTGGGTGAACAAAACGAAGAAGGACATAGGCTGATAGAATTTTGCCAAGACAACTCAATGTGCATAACAAACACTCCCTTCCAGCAACCTAAGAGACGGCTTTATACATGGACTTCCCCAGATGGACAACACTGAAACCAGATTGACTACATCCTTTGCAGCCAAAGGTGGTGGACATCTATACAGTGGGGAAAAACAAGACCTGGAGCTGACTGTAGTTCAGATCACGAACTTCTTCTTGCACAATTTAGGATCAGACTAAAGAGATTAGGGAAGACCCACAGATCAGCTAGATATGAGCTCACTAATATTCCTAAGGAATATGCAGTGGAGGTGAAGAATAGATTTAAGGGACTGGACTTAGTAGATAGGGTCCCGGAAGAACTATGGACAGAAGTTTGCAACATTGTTCAAGAGGTGGCAACAAAATACATCCCAAAGAAAGAGAAAACCAAGAAGGCAAAATGGCTGTCTGCTGAGACACTAGAAGTAGCCCAAGAAAGAAGAAAAGCAAAAGGCATCAGTGATAGGGGGAGATATGCCCAATTAAATGCAAAATTCCAGAGGTTAGCCAGAAGAGATAAGGAATTATTTTTAAACAAGCAATGTGTGGAAGTGGAAGAAGACAATAGAATAGGAAGGACAAGAGACCTCTTCCAGAAAATTAGAAACATTGGAGGTAAATTCCAGGCAAAAATGGGCATGATCAAAAACAAAGATGGCAAGGACCTAACAGAAGAAGAAGGGATCAAGAAAAGGTGGCAAGAATATACAGAAGGCCTGTATAGGAAGGATAACAATATCGGGGATAGCTTTGACGGTGTGGTCAGTGAGCTAGAGCCAGACATCCTGAAGAGTGAGGTTGAATGGGCCTTAAGAAGCATTGCTAATAACAAGGCAGTAGGAGACGACGGCATCCCAGCTGAACTGTTCAAAATCTTGCAAGATGATGCTGTCAAGGTAATGCATGCTATATGCCAGCAAATTTGGAAAACACAAGAATGGCCATCAGATTGGAAAAAATCAACTTATATCCCCATACCAAAAAAGGGGAACACTAAAGAATGTTCAAACTATCGAACAGTGGCACTCATTTCACATGCCAGTAAGGTAATGCTCAAGGTCCTGCAAGGTAGACTTCAGCAATTCATGGAGCGAGAATTGCCAGATGTACAAGCTGGGTTTAGAAAAGGCAGAGGAACTAGGGACCAAATTGCCAATATCTGCTGGACAATGGAAAAAGCCAGGGAGTTTCAGAAAAACATCTATTTCTGTTTTATTGACCATTCTAAAGCCTTTGACTGTGTGGACTATAACAAACTGTGGCAAGTTCTTAGCAGTATGGGGATACCAAGTCATCTTGTCTGCCTACTGAGGAATCTGTGTAACGACCAAGTAGCAACAGTAAGAACAGACCACAGAACAACAGACTGGTTTAAGATTGGGAAAGGAGTACGGCAGGGCTGTATACTCTCCCCCTACCTATTCAACTTGTACGCAGAACATATCATGCGACAAGCTGGGCTTGAGGAATCCAAGGCTGGAGTTAAAATCGCTGGAAGAAACATTAACAATCTCAGATATGCAGATGATACCACTTTGATGGCTGAAAGTGAAGAGGAACTGAGGAGCCTTATGATGAAGGTGAAAGAAGAAAGTGCAAAAGCTGGCTTGTAGCTAAACCTCAAAAAAACCAAGATTATGGCAACCAGCTTGATTGATAACTGGCAAATAGAGGGAGAAAATGTAGAAGCAGTGAAAGACTTTGTATTTCTAAGTTCAAAGATTACTGTGGATGCTGACTGCAGTCAGGAAATCAGAAGACGCTTAATCCTTGGGAGACGAGCAATGACAAATCTCGATAAAATAGTTAAGAGCAGAGACATCACACTGACAACAAAGGCCCGCATAGTTAAAGCAATGGTGTTCCTCATAGTAACATATGGCCGTGAGAGCTGGACCATAAGGAAGGCTGAGAGAAGGAAGATCGATACTTTTGAACTGTGGTGTTGGAGGAAATTCTGAGAGTGCCTTGGACTGCAAGAAGATCAAACCAGTCCATCCTCCAGGAAATCAAGCCAGACTGCTCACTTGAGGGAATGGTATTAAAGGCAAAAATGAAATACTTTGACCACATAATGAGAAGACAGGACACCCTGGAGAAGATGCTGATGCTAGGGAGAGTGGAAGGCAAAAGGAAGAGGGGCCGACCAAGGGCAAGATGGATGGATGATATTCTAGAGGTGACGGACTTGTCTCTGGGGGAGCTGGGGGTGTTGACGACTGACAGGAAGCTCTGGCGTGGGCTGGTCCATGATGTCACGAAGAGTCGGAAGCGACTAAGCGAATAAACAACAACAGTATATCTCAGACACAAATCATTTAGGGGATTTGAATCAATACTAGCTCAGAAAAAAGAAGTATGATAGTGAAAAAATATTATTAGACTGTATGTAGTTGATAGCTGAAATTGTAGAATGGAAAGCTGGAGACCTCAAACCTCTTCTCCCAGAAACCATCTCAATCTCCATGTCCTGGCTCTGCCTCCTGCTTTGGGTAGCGGTTTGATAGCTCTCATTGCCGTCAGCTATCTTCCAGAGGCATCCAGCCTCTGTGTCCAGTGCGCTAGAAAGGCATAATTGTCATACCCTGTGCTCCCTTAAGCAATTAAAAAAAAAGCCAAAACAAATTCAAAAATGCAACAACATGTGCAGTTTGGGCACACCATGGTACACCCATATGATACTGCTGTTATGTGAGCTGAACTGGCTCCCACTAGGTTTCTGGATGCAGTTTAAGGTGCTGGTTGTTCCTACATGGCATGGGCCTAATTTACTTGTGGGACTACCTCTCCCCAGTGGGTTTCTGACTGCTCCACCAGATCTGGCAGAGTGGGCATGCTCCAGTACCATCAATCCAACAATGTCATCTAGAAGATCCCTGGAAGCCTGTGTTTTGTGTTATGGTGCCTGCCCTGTGGAAAAGCCTCCCCCTAGAATACAGACAGCTACAAATCTATTGGCCTTTTGCAAAGCTGTGAAGACCTGGCTCTTTCCACAGGCACTGGAAGAGGGAGGTTAGTTTGGAAGGCCTGGCTTGGGCGTGTATATTCAGTGGTTTGTGTTTGTATTGAGTCTCAATGCAGTATTAGTTTTTGTTTTAATGTTTTAATTCTCTGCTTTTGTTTGTTCACCACCCAGAGTTTCTTGGATAGATGGGCAGACTATAAATTGGATTAATAAATTAATAATAAATAATACAGTTTCCTGGCCATATAATTTAGGGGCATGATTTCTAGTGTATTAAGCCCTTTCATCCTTCCTTGGGAGAAAGAACCATTTCACAAAAGAGGAAAAATAAGCCTTATTTTAAAAAAGGAAACGATAACGTTTAAACATTAATTTAAGCTTTAAATATTAAAATGCAAATATTCTATGTTGGATAAATATACATTTCAGAACTGCCTAGATCACAAGATTAAAAAGAAACATTCAAAAGGAAATGCAATGCTGTGAGAAGATCACAAGAAGGCACTGGTCTGCTAAAAATGAAAAAAAAGTTCTTGGTATATTACAAATCATAAGGTAATTTAAAAAAAATGTGATCTAAAGAAAATTATGAATGCCTGTGAAGTAAGAATCAGAACAGTTCCTTAACTCTGGTACAGAGAAATGACAAATAAGAACATGAGATAATGAGACTGATGTACCACGGAGAAAACGTTAATTAAAAATCTACCATAAATTTCTGGGTATTTATTTTATCTATTTCCACAAAATAGAAGTATTCTAAAGCAGTGACTCTGCTTTCTTCATTTGACTTCACCAGCTACTTGGGGTATTCTCACCATTTATCAGAAACTATTTAAGAATAATGAAGTTCCACACTCTTCCCAGCCTTAGTCCACACTTCAAAGGAGTTGTTCTCCAAATTTTGCTCCGTATTTTAAAATAACAAACCTCTTCTGTCTCTAGCAGAAGGAGGAACTGGAGTATATCATTTTCTATTTGACCAAGATAATCTCTGCTTCAGGATTCATATTGACCATCTGATGTTACTGCCTGATCTTCCTTGTGGGGATATGGATTGCTAGTCAGGATGAGGGACTTGCAGGCAAGCTACATTCACAGCACTATTCTTTTTTTTAAGTAATAGTAATACTTCAAAAACAAACAAACAACAGTTGATACTATGAGTCAGTGAAGACTTACACTTTACCTTGCAAAAAAACACTTTACTGTTACACAAAAAAGTGCTGTATATTGACTACTCATTCCTTCACAGAAGTTCTTTAATGAAAATGTTTCACTTTTTTTAATAAGAATTTTATTAAGTTTCAAGACAAAGATAAAAGGTACAAAAAAAGAAAACTACAAAAAAAGAAAACTAAAAAAGATGTGAAAAAAGATTTTTTTCCCCAATGTTATAGAAAGATGTGACTTCTGACTTTTAACAGCAAGGATATACAAAAATTTCTCTATAATCTATCTCTTACTCTATATTAAACCAAAACCACATTATTTCTATAAATCATTCCACTTTGGCACATTATAAAAATCATAAAGTACAGTTACTCCCTCCCTTTATATTGAAATAAAAAAGAAATTCATATGAACCTTGTAAACAACTTCCCTCCCAAAGATAGCACTTATTTAATTATTACCTTCCTACTACTATTCTATACATTTCTGTCTACTATAATAAAAATCGAAGTAAAAAGCACATAAATTGTCTGCCATTATACTTAATAGTACAAGAATTTTGATAATCTTAATAAACCCAAAACCATCCAAATAAGCATTTTTTTACCCTAATCTTAGTCCAAATCCTTAAGGACAAATAACATCAGCCAAACCCTAAAAGCAATCCAGATAAACATTCTTTAACCCTTATCCCACTTCAAAATAAACTAGAGCGTTTACATGTCCCCACAATGTGCACAGAGCTTTTTTCTTAGGAAAATCGAACAGCCCAACTGCCCCCCTCAAAAATTCCAACTTCTCTTCAGAAAACCTCCCATACATAGTGACCCCTTCTTTTTCATGGCATTCCACCAGAAAATCAATTTCACTTATTGCTTGCAGATCTCTCTCTCCCTTAAATTTCTCCAACTCCATTGTCCATCCTTTGTCCAGCATCTCAATAGAACTCCCGATCTCACTCTTAGAAGAAACATTTCTATCACTGTTAAATTCCTCAGTTTCATCCATTACATCCCCAACCAGATGACACATTTCAGATCTCATATTTTCCACGATGTCCCAAATGTCTTGCATAAAAGCTTGATAGGAGTCAGAAAGAATCTGTTTAAAACCTTGGTGGAAGTCAGAAAAAATCTGTTTAAGTTCTTCCATGTCTCACGCAGTTGATTATGGCGCCTCCTAGAAGCTTAACCAGCGAAAGCCAAAGATATGGAAGAGTTCTGGAATGTGTTTACATGAAGTGAAAGTGAGATCAAGCAGACAGTTCCGAAGGGAAAGTAGAAGCAGAAAGCTGAAAGTTCAAATCAGCCAATTCAACATGTAGGAAAATGCTAATATCTTCAAATTTAGTACAAAAATAATAAGACAATTGTTTAGTCCCAATCCTCAATATTTGGAAGAAGAACGAAATCCAAAACTTAAAAAAGAATTTTTAAAAAGTAATCCCAAAAATAATGATAAGCACCAAGACAGCCAGCTTCTCCTCACTGTAGAAAGCCTCTCTTAGGGTATGCATACTTAAAAAATAATTACTTTGGTGATTTAGAAATGGGGTGGCTGGTCTTAATGTCCCTTTAAGGCTACAGTGTGGCTTTGAAAATGATGATGTCCCTGCCTCCCAGCTTAAGCTCTTACCAGTCAAATGCTACAGGCAGCCATCTGGTGGGCAGATGAGGTGATTCCAGGTGTTTTCCTTTACCCGGAGACCATTCCTGGGCTTCAGGAAAACCTGCCTGAGCCCCCCAAAAATCGCCACATTGTCAATTCTGCCTGCTAAGCCCGTGGGCACAGCTGTTCAGTCTGCCATGTCCTCACCGGAAGTCCTCCAAAATAATATTTCACTTTTGTTGATAACAAATCTGCTTAATATTTAAAGTACTGTTAGAAAGTTGTTTCTTCATATTTTGCATAACATCAAATTGATTTCTTTTTCTTGCAAGATAATATGAAAATCTTGATTCATATAAGTACATCAAACAAAAAGAAGCATCCAGATGTTTCACCACATTTGGATACTCTTGAATTAAGCTTCTTGAAAAATAATTCAGTGGAGTTTGTTAAATTTTTATTCTGGTTGAGAGTTAGACCTAAGCAAATGGTACTTTCTAGTCTGCAGTGAGAAGGGAAAGTACTTTCTCATCTCATTTCAAATAAATCAAAATGGCTGCCACTTGGAAAATTTCAGTCTGTTAAAGCAAACACTTTTGAGGTAAAAAGCATACAATACCCATATTCTCCTTTAGCCAGTCACCCACTCAGAATTCCCGGTTGCCAGGAAACCAGGCAATGAATTATTTGTGTTCCCCTACAGAACACCTATTGCACTCCTGGGGAATGCCAGTGCGCCACAGAACACAGTTTAGGAAATGCTGAGCTAAGTCATAGTTCAAATGTATGTCCTGAAAGTTATGCTTAAAGCAAACTCTGCAGAAGAAATAAAAACTTTCTAGACTAGTCAAGAAGAAAATTCCTGAAGTTGTTTTATAAGACAGTATACTCACATAGTAAGTTTTTTTCCTCCCATGAAAGAGATGTAGTGGTCTTATTTATGATGGGAAGAAATTTTCATGGAAAAAAGTGAAAAGCTCTTGGTTTGTCTCCTTCATTTTCTGAACATTTGTTTTTCCTTCTTAAAGTTTGTGAAGGTCTTGTTAAATATGGAAGAGGTAGAATATTTTTGATTTGATCATTTAACCAAGGAAGTATGTGCTAGCAAGAAATATTTGTAATAAAATAAATGTATTGTTAGAGCACACTTTCTTACTTTGAAACAAATGGGAATTAAAGGGCAGGCTAGCAGATGGTTATCCTTTGCATAGAGATATGGATTGCTTGTGGTAGTATTCAAGCTCTTTGGAAGCTTTTAGAGAACAAAATCCAACTGAAGAGATAGGAATGTAATTAGCTCGTTTTTATTTAGTTTTCACAAAATGTTTCTATGGCATAAAACAGATAAGGCAATAATAAAAGAGTAGAGGATCTTATGCATTTGAGACACCTCCAAAACAGGCAGTCTTTTAGTTTCCTTAAAAAAAATCTACTTTTGTTAAAGTTCATATTGCAAACAAACCATCTTAGCTACATTTTCAAAATGTAAAATCTTTAGATGATTATTTTAAAACGCTGCATCTGAACTCCTCACAGCTATGCCATAGGTATAACCTACACTGCAGACTAAATTGTATCTGAACATGAGGAAATTAAGTCCATCCATGGTATCTATAAATTATAATTTGTAGTCACTGGGGTTTGTATAACCGGTGCAATACTTTTTTTAAAAAAATAAAAGTCTGTTTCCAAAATCTGTATTCCAGATTTTCCCTTTTGTAATAGGTCTGTCTGTTTCTATATTTTAAAATAATTTTCTCAAGCACTACATTGTGGGAACTCTCTGTTTGGCTGTACAGGTGTGCTCAAAATGCTTCTAAACTGATACAAGTTTTCCTACAAACTCTTGAGACGAGTAAGCCTGAGATTATAAAGTATACAGTTGCTGGTAGAAAAGGAATTAAAGGATAGAGTGAAAACTGTCTGATCTTGCAGGCTGCAGTAAAAACAGACAAGGATCAGGAATAACTGTTTTGCTTCTGTTGGCTATTCCCTACAGCTTTCCCACAAGTGGACACAGGGTACCTATTCACTGAAAGGATGTCTGCTGAAATGCAGCATAGGAATAAAAAAGAACAGTGTTACTTGCTTTGGCCCGGAAGGATATGAACACAGAAGTCCTTCTTTCTAGCATGTAACTGAATAGAAAGGGGTAATGAAAAGAGAGTTCTTCTGAAGACAAATGTAAATATTATCAAGTATTTAAACAACAGAGCAGAAACAATGTGTGGCTATCTAAATAAAATGTAGAGATGAACTACTAATTTGATTTATTTTAGTTGCAGCTGTGTTCTGAATACAAATGGAATTGGGAATATTTTACAAATTTAAATTTATTTATTTGGTACATTCTTGTGTTGGTCACTTCAGTTCTAGAATATAGCAAGGGTGGCAGAGCAAAAAAGTGGCAGAACAGAGTCACTTGTTGAGATGGGCTATAGTAATCAAATAAATAAAATAAATAAATAAAATGGTAATCTGGCTTTGTACAAAGCAACAGCAACAACAAAAAAGAATTCTGCTATCACAAATCACAGTTTATTAAGCTAGAGCAATATATGTACTGTTACACATTTAACAAGATTATTTAATGAAACAGCTATTTAATAACTAATAAAATAGTTAAAATATAATACTAAGTTTCAATTGTTAGTTCTTTCAAAGCATACTTGTGGGTATTCTGAAGTGATTTATAAAAAGCAAAAACTTAAATTGCTTTCTTATTTAAGAAATGGGAAACTTCAATAGGATAGTAAAATTATATAGTAGTTTAAGCTTTTTTGTGGAATATATTACTGTACCTCTGTTTCTGTGATTCTCATACTGCTTTGTACTTTACCAAATTCTGCATTTTAAAAGTAATGAATTACCTTCATTAAATGTTTTTGGCTGTTCCTTGTTGCTGTCTCTAATTTACTTTCTAAGTATTACTTAGAAATAAAATGGGCCCAAATCAAGTGTGTAGAAATCTCTACAGTTTGTTTCTGCAAAAAGCAACGTAGTATTTCTGTCAAAACTGGAGTTAAACCACTGTTGTAGCTATAATTTATTCATCACAACTCTCCCACTCCCCTTCTCAGATGAACTCAAAATAGAATTTGTGGGGATATGCCATTTTATTTCTTCAACAAGCTGGATTTTGGAATTGTATACTTGTTTTTATCTTTTTCTGTGTATTCCTGTAGTTCTTCTCTTCCTGTAGTTCTTCTCTTTAGTCACTTTGAGCATTCTACAAAGAGAAGTAGAAGATAACTTGAAAAATAAAATCGTTAATTTTTGTTTCATAAATCAGTATGTAATATAACTAATGAAGCTGCTGGGTGAGATTATCTGGTGGCATAGGGTTAGGTATTATCAGTATGATGATGATACCCAGTTATTTATATCAAGCTTTGGCTGCCCAACTGATGCTGTCAAGATTGTGTCTCAGTGTCTGGAGGCTGTAGGAATCTAAATGGGGAGGAACAATTCAGATTCAACCCTAGCAAGACTGAGTGGCTGTTGATAGCTGGGCCACTGGGTTCCGGAAATCTTTCATGTCTAGTCCTGGATGGGGTTGTATTTCCCCATAACATAACTGGTATGCAATTTGGGGGTCCTGTTAAACTCTCAAAGAGCTGATAGCAGCATGGCTAGGAGGGGTTTTGCACAAATCTATCTTGTGTGCCAGGTATGGCCATACCTAGATCAGGAAGCACTGTTCATAGTCACTCATCCCTTGGTCACTTCTCATCTGGATTACTGCAGTGTGCTCTACATTAGGCTGCCCTTGAAGATCAGAAGCTGCAGCTGATCCAGAGCACTGTAGTGTGAGTAGTTATGGGAACACCATATAACACCACTACTGCACAAGCCATAGTAGTTGCCAGTGAGCTACTGGGTGCAATTCAAAGTGCTGATGGTCACTGATAAAGACATAGGTAACACAGAGCCAAGGATATTTACAGGAAGCATGCCTTCTCAATTACTTTATTATAATGTCTGCCCTGTGGAGCAACATGCCCCACACAAATATAGATATCCCCAATAATGCTAGCCTTTAGAAAGGTTTTGAAGACCTGGTTCTTTGCTCTGGCACTGGGCCAAGATGTTGCATGAACTGTTAATATGCGATGTATGATTTATCCCTGGTGCTATATGTGACTTAATTGATTTTTATGCATTGTGATTTTTGTAAACCCTTGTTAGTGTGCAGAGTGGTTTGGGGAGCGGGTATGAGGTTTCAGCCAGCTTCTGACTCAGAAAATAAAACCTATTCTGAGTCAGAAGGAGAAACCGAAACTTACCAGGCAGAACTTGGGAAAACGAAATTAAGAAATGACTCAGCAGAGCGGGAGAAGTTTGAGACGCTGATTGGCCAGTCTTCGGAGGAAACTTTGGATCCACCAATCAGTGCGCAGAAAAGGCATGCAGAAAAGCACATGAAGGAAAAGGCAGCCTGATTGGCTGCAGAAGGAAACAGATGCACAAAGGATCGGCATAAAAGGCAGACACGCAAAGAGCAAGCTGCTGGAGACAACCGATGCTTCGAGCTCACAGCCTTTGCGAAAGAGTCCTTACCTGTGTCAGAAACCTCATCTGTAGCCGGAGGGGAATCAGAGGCAGCGCTTTCTACCACTGAAGATTTGCCTTCTGCACAAGCTGCTTCCGAGGATCCTTGCCTTGCCGTTCCTGTCGAGCTCAGCCTCGCATCAAGCTCCGGACCTTGTTGCCACGTTTCAATACGATCCAGATGTGTACCCAGCCTTGCTCCTAGCTCCCAGCCTTGCCCAGAATCTCCAGTTCAACCCAGTCATGCTTCAAGCTCCCAGCCTTGCCCAGGATCTCCAATCCAGTCTGGCCTTGCTTCAAGCTCTCTGCCTTGCCCGAAATCCTCAGTCCAGTCTAGTAGTGCTTCGAGTCCTCAGTCTTGCCTAGGAGTTCCAGTCCATTCCAGTCATGTTTCAAGCTCTCAGCCTTGTCTGGTATCTCCAGTCCAGTCCAGCCTTGCTTCAAGCTCTCAGCCTTGCCTAGAGTCTCCAGTTCAGTCTAGCTTTGCTTCTAGTTCCCAGTCTTGCCTAGAATATCCAGCCCAGTCTAGCCCAGCTTCCAGAGTCAAGCCTTGCCCAGTGGTTCCAGTTTGGTCTTGCCTAGCCTCCTTGCATCAGCCCAGTCCTGTTGGTGTGCCAGTCCGCAGACTCTTGCCTCCAGTTCCTGCCTTGCCAGGCACTGTAGCTTCATCAAGCCCAGCAGCTTGGTGCAGTGAGAAAGTTGAGATCTGCCCTGCTGATCTGCCACAGTCTGATCCTGCAGCCTTGCCTGTTTTTCTGTCATTGCCTGGGTGGTCTTGATTCAGCAGTCTTTCCTTATTACTCACCAGGACTTTATTATTATAAATAGTTGCCTTTAATAAAGAGTTTTTTGTAGGAAACCTTTCTGGTCACCTCATAGTCTGAACAGGACAGTGGACAACCAATTGAACAATACAAAAATTTGGCTTCTTGAATTGCTCCTTCCTTCTGTATTGTAATACTCTCACTCTTTTTGTAATCTCCCAGTTTAGATGCAGATGTAAACTCTGGTTTTTCAGAAATTTTAAAAAATGGAGAATGACTTGCAGTTCAAAAGAGAAGGATTTGGTGTGTTCCAGACTTGTTCATATAGCACCAAATTACATATGGGCACTGGATCCAAACCTCCTGTTGACTAAAATAATTCAGTTATATAATTAGAGTCAACTTGAGTTATCTTTTGTTAAAGCAACTTAAGAGAGAATTCTAAAATAAAGGTGTTGATAGTAACTTTTAAAGTGTTTTTCTGTGAGAACCCTTTTCTGTAGAAAAGTGAAATGAAAAGTGATCAAAAAGGAAAGTTGGGGACTTTCTGTTATGGTAATCCTTGGAAATTTTCACTTTGCTTTTTTATCACGCCCTTTTGGAAGTGAAACCAGTCATTGAATTTTGTTGCAAAAAATGGTGTAAAATTTTTTTCCCCCCAACCATTATTAGAATTATTTCCATTTTTATATTTAGCTTTGACTGCTGATTCTGAAAAATATTGACCATGGTTATTGGGACACTAATATATAAAGCTAATTCCAGTATAATATTTTGCATCAATAGATACTGTAGGAGGTATTCTTTTGGATGTATTATCCATTATATTGTATGTGCTTTATATAACAGTTGAAGAGAGGTTTAAAGTGATGACTAAATGATCAATTTCAAAACATCTATACTTGTGATGATAGTTGTAGTCCAGTATATTTGGAAGACACCCAATTAGGGAAGGCTGTCCAATTAAAATATATATTTTTTCTGCTACATGCATTCCTAGATCTATATAAATCATTCCATGTCAATCTGACCTTAGTTTTATGAACTGTCTGTGCAGTGTGACTGCAGTGAATATGATTAGCGTTTCAGTTTATGTTACTGTTTTATACTCTTTCCTTTTTTTGGTAGAGTTTTATACATGATTTTATGCATACTTGAAACATTTCAATCATGAAAAAAACCATTTCGAGTTCAAAATGAGCTTGTTTGACTTCCTAAGATGTATTCCAATGCTGATCCAATTTTAATAAAAGTATTCTGAGCTTGGAAGAGCCCACATACTGTGCTAGTAGGGTTGGAATGGCATTGGACATTTCCTGTGAGATTGAACTGTATGCATTGATCTTGAAACAATTGTTTTGTGTTTGAAACTTTTCAAATTTGAAATATTTTACATATACACTGTAATCATTCCTAGTTTAATGTTGACGATATGTACCAGCACCAATATCAAAAGAGTGGTGCTGTTAAATATTAAAGATCCTCTAAGTAATACAATTTTTGTTCTTACTCCTCTTAATGTGTTATATAATCCAGTGAAGGTAAGCCAAGCATTGTGTTGTGTAAATTTTAGGTTAGGGTTAGGGTACAAGGATTCCAAACTTGACTTTGTTTTATTGATACAGCTTTATCACTCAAAGATCACAGTCCAAAAATAGGTGGGGCCAGGAACCTATTTGGAAGGAGTCAGAGTATTAATGGGGTGAAAGAAGTACTAAGCCTTTGCAAGGTTTAAGACCTTATAATGCTCATAAAACTCTCAAACCCTGAAAAAAAACTGAAAAGGGCTGAATATTTAGCCCCATCTATTTTGTGGAACTCTGGGGATCTCAGTAGAGGTCCTGTCAGGTTGTATGTGGCTGAAGGGCTGCATTTTTTCTACTTTCGTATTAAAAGAGACTTGACCATTCAGAAATATTACTATCACACACAAAAAATATTTTTTACTATATAACTTCTAAAACCTGGATGCTTTATATTCTTTGGTTTTGAGAAATCCCTCATTGCAGTATACAGTATAGCCTACAGTATATTTTCTGTATCTTCTCTTTGACTATTTAGGCTAGTACATGTTCCTTTGTGCATAAATGTGTGATTTGTATCTAGTATAGCATTAAAGCCTTTTTTAAAAGAGGCAATAAGATTAGGTTTTTAATATGCCATTAGCCTGTTTGAAGCTTTCCCTTAGAGTTCTTAGGCTCAAAAGTTAATTGCAATGCCTCTTCCTCTTTCTATTATATTATGAACTTTTTCATGACTCGTCTTGAAAATCTGCTTTGTGCCAGTAAAAGATGTATTGTCTTTGTAGCAATCAGAGCTGCACCAATAGGGTAGTAGGCCAGAAATCCAAACATATTGTCCCAGAAATCTAGTTTTTCACACCCTGGTCCCATCTTCTGCCCTGGACAAATGACTTAGTAGTTTCTATTGCCATCACTCTTCTTTCAAGGAACACCTCACTCGGATGTTCTCTTTAATCTCCAGCATGTAGGAGGGATAAGACTTGCACCCTGCTGCCTTTCTAGTAAGTAAAAGGGTAAGAATGAAGCAATTGCTATAGTTCTATCTTCTGAGTGTATAGCTTTGAGGTATATGATTAGTATTATCAGTCCTTCCTGTCCTCCTTGAGGAGACCAGTAGACCAATCTCACAAGGGAAAAAGAAAAGATAGCCTTTTCTTTTTAAAATAAAGTGAGATTTGAGTTGAGTAAAATTTGGAACCTGTATCAGATCAGTGCCATCTCAGATCTATTGGATTTTTTGGGTTGTCCAATTTGTCAACTGCTGTATGCTATAAATTGGACAGTTAGATTCTGACTCTAGATCTTGCTGTTACAATTTCACCAGGCTCCAATTTTACCAAGCTCAAAAATTCCTCCCTCAAGAGACTTGAAGAAACAAAGTGTCAACATGCCAACCTTGTGTGTGTGTGTGTGTGTGTGTGTGTGTGTACACCCGCACACACTGCATTTTACAGAGCTATAAAGAATATTAGACCTAAGCATATACAGACAAAAGGAATTAAAATAGAATACTATTTAATACTATAATACTATTTAATCTTTAAGAAATAAGTAAGCATTTTAGACAATCTAAATTCCAAAGTAAAGTTTTTTTCCTTCTTTTTCCTAGACCTCCCTCAACCTCTGGGGATAATCTTAGCTAGCTGTTTGAAGATGGTACATCCCAGCTCATGCACGGCAACTTGTTTGTCCATTTTCCCATAGATATGTTTTAAAGTAACAAAAGTTTCATTATCTAGAAAGGGAGAGGTTGTGGGAATCTCCTGAACATATGTGCTAAAGCCTATACCTGAGGGCTGGTGTGTATTCAAACTCACATGCAGTCTGCTATTTAGACTGGCAGGGTGGCTGTAACTTTGTGAATGCTGGCTAGCTGTTCACAACAGTATTAACTATATATATATTTTTGTTTCTGTTGATCTTGCACACAGTGACATCTATGAGCTATTTTTTTTAGGATTTCTCACCTTTTCTTAAATGAAAATGCTGTGTTGTGCAGGGAACAGAAGCATTAATATGACTTGTTTGGACTTTCTTCTGCTTCTCTTTGTTCTATGCAATTTAAGAACAGGTCCCCATGTTGTAACTTCAAATACTTGCTGTTCTATTGGAATTTGGAGTGTGCCAGAAAATATTATAGAGGTTGACTTGTAACTATGCACAGTATGGACAGTTTCTTGTAAGAAAGTGCTTCAGCATAATACCATCTTTGGTTACCAACATTTTATCATATATTTTTCAATGTTAGTTAAAACAGCTGGAATACTTTGATCAAACTTTATTGGTTTAATGAAATTCTAAGCAAGATTTTCCTGTATCACTATCTTGCAGTTAATAGGAGTAGTGGAATCTGTGGGCACTATCTCTTCTTTTACTTGTGGATTGTGAACTCACAGGCTCAAGCAGAATAATAGACAGGATCCTAGTGTGGGTTAATAACACTTTGTCTCTGTAGGATGCTCTAATGATTCTGAGGAATGTTGAGGGATATATTTTGGAGAGAGGCAGGAGACAGGATATACAGAAAAAAGAGCTAAAAAATAACAACTGGAAAGGCCATTGTGAAAAGAACTTGTATAGTGTTTTCCTAGCAGTAGCTTCAGAAATGCTCACCTTCTCAATAGTGGTAGCTGAGGTCCTCAATATTGATGGCTGAAGCCTACAGCTGCATTGCTAAGGCTAGATAAAGCAGATAGCCATAAAATGAATGAGGATAGATGACTTATGCTTTCATGGGACCAAGAGGGTGCTGCCAAAGCTCCTCATTTTTTAAAGTAATCCTACTTTGGAGGATGGGATACATATTTATTTATTTATTAGATTTATATCCATCTTTTCCTCAGGAGTTCAAGGCAGCAACATAGCATTTCTTTGGAGGAAGTTGTGACAGTTACACTGGCTTGTATTTGTGGTTCAGTTAAAACCTTTGGCTTCCAGCAAGAAATGTGTGTGTCACCATTTAGATTTGGATTTACTTTGATATATCAGAATCTGTCCATATGTTTGAATTTTTGTGCTAATTGCCTGTGCAAGAAAAGACATCAGCTGTTTTAATCTTGATAAAGCATTTTTGCTTCAGATGGATTTTGCCAAAGAGGAATATTTCTTTTCTCTAATGACCTCGTTTTACATCAAGAATCAAATGCTGTGAGTTCATGATTAGTGCTGAATCCTGAAGCTCATTCAGTCAACATGTGGATATATTGCTGTGTCTTCATTATGTATGTTCAGGAAGATTCTATCAGTATTGAAATGGTAAGCAGATTTTATTTTAACTGTAAACATTGCATCCTATGAATAAGAGCACAGCTGCTTTCAGGCATATATGTGCAGATCATAGTTAAGAGCCCATACTGTCTTTTGAGCTTCTGGATGTACAGTAGCCAAGAGATGCTTATTTGTTTTCAGTTTCACTCATGCACTTATATCAGGAATTTGTTCAATTTTTTTGTTGTGAAAGAAAATTATTGAACTATAATGATAGAACTAGAACAGAATCTTTTTTGTGGTAAAGGTGGTGGCAACATTTGGTTATATTTTCTTACTTCAGTGTTAGTAGATGAACACTGGAAATGCTAAGAAATTTTAAGAAGTTGAAATCAGTGAAATTCAGTGTGATTGAAAGTTGGATTAATGTACTTCATTGCAAATCATGTAGTGAATAAAAATAAACCATTCTATAAAAACAACTGATCTATTACACTTTTACAAAAAGAATAATGTTGTGAATTATAATACTAAAACTACTGTATTTCCAATAGAGTACTTGGAATTATTTATATGACCATATATAACATGGTCTACTTATAATGTGTGATTTGCTTAGGCCAAAGCCTATGATCATCAGAGTTTTAAATTGTAATTTAATTGAATGATCTCCAGGTTCTAATGTAGCTGCATATTCATCAATCTCTTTAGTTGAGAGATGGCTGGAAGTTTCAATTAAGACCAGATAGCTAACTATAATACTTCAAAAGAATGTAATTAGCTTGCTTGATAGTATTAGTTTTACCTCAGTTACTTTGGGCTGGTGGTTGCTGAATCTGTATTTAAAATCTTTGCACAGCATATGATAATCTACTTATCAACATCTGCAGGTAGACTCTGTTTTGTTGGATATTGGTTGCAGCCGGTCAGAACTAAGAACACTCTGCCTTGTTGTGTGTATGTAGCTTCACATGCGGGGATAGTTTTTAATCAAGATTTTAACTTGTAAAGAATTATACATTGGTTGCCCCCAGAAATATTAATCTTTGGATATGCTTTTTAAATACCCAATAATTATGCATATGGAACTATGATGGAAAATAGTTGGGATATTTGCCTTGTGCAGATAAAAAAGCTATACAAAAGGAAGTTTTTGTTAGGTTTCTGACTTACAGTAGTCAGATAGATTGATTCCACTGCTGGGAGTTTTTTGGGTGTGATACTGACAGCGTGGGATGTAAATTCAAATAAAGAATTTCAATTTGTCTGCTGTAGTCATGATTTTTCAGTTATTCTGTCATTACAACTCTTCCATCTGGTTGTAGTCTCTATCCTAGTCACAATTCATGGGGTTAATATAAAGCTGAAGCATCCTTGTATTCATTTCCTATTTCTATTTTAGGGGAATATTCTACTTGCTGCTTCCAATTTGTTATGCAGTAGAAGCTAAAAAAAATTAGTATTTTATCTGCAGATTTGAAAAAAAATTCTCTTAGGTCTATTTCTATATGCTCATTTAATTACCTAAAGGTAGCCACACATTTAATTTTTTATTTTTACACATTGTTTAGGATCAGATTAATGGCAAAAATGACAGGATTTCTTTTCTGCCTGTAGCATGTTGAGGCAAAATGGTGTGAAGTAGATAAGGAAGGGAAAGCAGTTTGTGTGAATAAAAGTGTATGGCTACAAAGCTTGACAATTAAGCTGGAAATGTTACTGCTTAATTTAAGATCACATTCCTATACATTTACTGGAATATGGGTAATATTTCTGTATTGCTAGACTGAAAACAAAACATCACTGTTCAGGAATTATACCTCATCTTTGTTCTCTCCAAATTACTCTGCAGTAATTTAGAAGATCAATCTTTTTATCAGGAATTTTTCAGTGTATAGCTAAGGGATAAGCTTTATATAGAGAGATATTCCTGAGTATACCTGCATACCTCATCAGGTTTTATATTTTGGAAGCTGTTACAATACAATAAAACATGGCTAGATTACATACCACAGAGTAACAGAGGTAGTGTCCAAACCCATGACATCACCAGCATGATTAATAATGATGGATGCCAAATGGGCTATTAAAAAAAATCAGAAAATGTGAACTGTGTGCAGATGAGAATAGATATAAATTTGTTTTTTTTTTTTTTTTTTACAAAAAACGTGGAGATTGTACAATTAAAAATGCATCACAAATATGTAGCTAGCTAGAAAGCCTGCTCAGCTGTTGGATGAGAAAGGAATTAATGGTCTCTAAAAGAAAATAAGGAAGATAAAGAGAAGCAAAATGAACTCTCTGCTTTGTCTTCATTGTAAAGATGTAAAGCAGATACTCATTTCTGAACTTACATTTTTTAGAAGTGAGTCCAATGAATAGAGTGACAATAGTGATAAGATGTTAAAAATACTAGACCACATACAAGAGTTCTTAAATAACTGAAATAAAAGAATCACTGATCTTTTAACAGAAAGTATATAATAACCCTAAGATCTGCCTCTGTACAAGACAGGTATGACATGGCCACTGGAATACTAATTTAAAAAAAAAACACTGAAGCAAATGCTGGTATTTATAGCCTTGTTACCTTAAACTCTCATGTTAGGTAAGCTGGAAAATATTAGTTACTATAAAATTAATGGGCATATAGCAAAAAGATACTCATGTAGAAGAATTAACATGGCTTCTGCCAAGGATAAAAGTTATCTTGCTAATTTCTTGGAATTTTTTGAAATACGAAGCACACAGATGAGGTTTTGGTAGATCTTGCTCACTTGGACTTTCAAAAGGCTTTTGGAAAATACTCTGATAAAAGGTAGCATCATGGAATAAGAGGAGGGTCCTCTTACTGGTAGCTAGTTAAATAAGAGGAAGCAGGAAATAGAAATACTGAATAATTATTGAAATGTGGATTGTGGTGACTATTTCCAAAGATTGAAACTAGAGCTGTATAATTTATTCCTAAGTGATTTAATATTCTGAATTCCTGCTCTCCTACTGATTAATAATTTTTAGTCATTCACAGGGATCTTGGGGGAATTTAGTTTATCTTAATATGTATTTTAACTGATGCAAGTGGTTTAAATGGATGATTTAATATAGTTTGTCTGGAATGTCTTGTATGCGTCTGTAAACAGTGTTACCTAATGTGACTGAGAAAGTAAGCTTCTCTGTTCTTGCACCTAGACTCTAGAACAGCACCCCCCCCCCCCCGAGATTTGCATTACCCCTATCCTGGCCTCATTCAAATAGACCTTTAAAAACTGGGTTTTCCTCCAGACCTTGGATAAGGCTGGGTGATGGGCCCTTGTGGGAATGCTGTATGGTTGAGAAAGCGTTTTTATTCTTTCCAAATGTTTACTGTTTCTGCCTTATTGTGTTTTTTTTAATCCATTCAATCATTTTCAATTCTTGGAGAGTGCCTGGACAAGTCCCTGCAGTTTTCTTGGCAAGGTTTTTCAGAAGTGGTTTGCCATTGCCTCCCTCCTAGGGCTAAGAGAAAATGACTGGCCTAAGGTGGGACTAGAACTCACGGCCTCCTGGTTTCTAGCCTGATGCCTTAACCATTACACCAAACTGGCTCTTAATTTGATTTTAATACTGTATGCCACAGTGACTTTGGAGTTAGGCAGCTGTATAAATGTGATAAATAAATAAAATATCCTTGTATTTCATTGGGCAGCAAAACTAATTCTGGGTGCAGAATTAAGGCATATGGGTGCATATTTCCCTTGCAGGAAGAATTTTGCTAACTGTTTCTTTTCACTCCTTATAGGATGCGTCAGGATGAAACGCCACAGGCATCTAAGCAGCAGTGACAGTTCAGACAATGAAAGTAAATAAAGTGATCTAATCTTTCTTTGATCTGTAACCCTTCCTGTGGTTTCCTTCTTTGGTTTGAGGGCAAACTGTTACACTTTTTCTTCAGCTATAAAAAGAGTTGTATTTCTTGTTCAATTTCATTTCCTCTTGTGTCATGTGGTATTTAGTAATATCAGAGAGACAAAAACAAAATTAGAAACAGTACAATAAGAAGATAAATGTAACTGTTAAATACAGTTACAGTTCTTCAGAGCGTTAGTTTAGAATGTAAAAAGCTGCATAATTCTGAGTCCAGACAGGTTGGCTGTATTCTAGTATGTTATCCTGAGGCTTCTGGTTTCCAAATGAAATTTCCTGGTTATACTCACTTCTCTATGTGAAAAATTTTGGTTATAGTTTGTGGCAAATTTTTTAGAATTTACAATGATTACTAAATAAAAGCTAGATACGTAGACCGAAACAATATCACTTTAGATTCCAATTTTATTGGGAAAATGGCATTTTATAATGCTACCAGTTCTTTATGTATGTGAGCAGTTGATCTGCTTTTCATTTAAAGCAGAGAGAGTAGATCTTCCTCTGCTCCAGTATTTTGTCACCTTGCAGATGTGTCTGCAAAAATGATGGAAATTCCCAAACATCAGCTGCTAAAATTCATACAGTATGAGGGACTGATCACTATTAAAAAAAATCATCTATCACTCTTGCATTCGTTCTATCTATGTAGGGATCAGGATAGAATCAAAGCAGGTGACTATACTTTTGGTGACTACTTTTGAAGTAGAGAGAGTATATGTTTTTGGTTTGTCCCCTTGATTCCGTTACATTTTCTGCTGAAACCCAAAATTTAAAGATTGTTATCTCAGAATTGAGAACATTCCAGAACTGCTTGTCCAGATGAACCTACCACACTACCTAGTTGCCTATGGTTAGTGATTCACTGGGCATTATATTACCTGCTGGAATTCAAAAATCCACCCACTACAATATATGACAGATATTCTTGTTTATGGTTAAGGGATCAATTTATTCTGCTATGAGAAGTAGGAAAGTCAAAAATACCTAGTTTTGGAACTATAGAATATGTCCTTTCATTAGCGATCCACCTCTTGAAGCTACAACAGCAAAATATAATGTATTTTAGGGCAATGTGTTCCTAATTGTTTATCTGCTTCCTAACAATGTAAATAGTTATGATTTCAGTAGACAAAATTGTTAGAACATGATGGGTATTTCCTATAATTTTAGGAAATTTAAGTTTATGCTGGTCTAATTCATACTTAATGACAAAACCAAAATTTTTTAGCCTAATTTATTTGAATATTAGAACTCACTTCAGACAATGAACTGTGGTGTAGTTCTGGCAGCATACCACAGTTTGAAACCAGGGTTTGATGCACCAATCAAGGCTTCTTTTATTATAATTTGCTGTTATGTCTGAAGCCGGTCCATGATTCATTTCTGGTTTGTAGGATGCCCAAGCCTCTTGCCAGTGAATAGAGATATAAGTCAAAAGCATCTAAAAAGGCTGAACTGTTGCTCTCTTGCTCTTCCTCTGTCAGTATTTTTTCCATGCTCAGCCGCTCTCTGAGCACAAGGTAGAGGTAGGCCCCTAATCTTCAAATCTGCATATGCCTTCACAACGCTGACCAGAACATCCGGTTTACAGAACGGAAACTACAAATGCTCAGGAAAATGCATATGGGACCCTCCCCCTTCATACTGTACATAGTTACAACAAATAAACCACAACCTCATAAACACCATCCCCCATAAACATGCTTTAAGCAAAAAAAAAAAAATCCAAATCACAGACTTCATGGAAAAATAAACCTTTAAAATACAGACAGATGCACATGCCATTAAAAGTACTCAGAAACACAAACATCACCCTTCTTCCCCCATTTCATAAATAAACCTTATGCACATTGTCCTCATCTAAAATGCCCAATCGCATTCTAGAAAACCCCCATAAACACCAAGGCGGCAGGAAGGGATGTGTGTTTGCATATTTCTGCAAACACAAATTGATATTTTGATGTTTGGGTTATTTAGAAATTCTTGCTTTGGTACTTTTACAAAAGCTAGAGGAAAAACAAATCAGAAATTGAGCAAAGAAGGCAGTATAATTTTGCTTATCTACAAAATTTACTATGACTTATTAAACGAAAGTCATTGTTTTGTTGGCTTAACATAACAGCCTCTGTTCCAGACAAATTTCAATTCTCTTTCTTTTTCTTGCTGCTCATGTAGGTCCTTCCACTTCTTTCTCCTTTTGTTCTAAATACAGAAGCAAATCAAAAACACCAACAAATGAACAAAAGAAGCCTGCCGAGGTGAAAATGTATATTTTGATTCTTAATGGTTTACCTTAATAATTTATTTACCAACATACCTGAATGTTTGCTTTTTCTTATCCAAATCTTTTTTATTTACTGTTGAACCTAAATTAACATGAACGATTAATTTATTAGGCTTATAATTTATAAAGTTTATTTCAGGATACTGACAGTTATGCCAAACTATAAATGAAAGATATTGGTTCATAGGTTGGGTGACCCTTGGATTTACAGGTACTGCTTACATAGCAAGTGGAGGTGATGGGCAGAGAGGTCTTCTTCCAGTTACAACCTTACATGGACCAAGATACCTTGGTAATGGTATTTCAAACCTAGATCAGCACATACTTTACTACTGTAATATGCCATTTGTGGGGCAGCTTGTAGATATAACCCATAAGCTACAAGTGGTCTGAAATACAGCAACTAGAATGCTGGCTGATGAATCTGCCATTGCAGAATAATATCTATCTTGAAGTTGCTGCATGGTTACCCATAAAAGTCTGGGCTCAATTCAAGGTTCTGGTTATAAACTATAAAACTTCATATGGCATAGCAGTGGGATATATCAGGCACTGCCTTAATCAAGATTAAATCTGCCAGGCCAGTATGAATATCTTATGATGATGGCCTTCTGAGAGAACCTCTCCCATGGGAAAGCCACAGGTCCTGGGCAAGACAGCAGGCCTTTTCTGTAATGGCCCGCATGTTATGGAACAGTGGTCCTTTAGAGGTCTGTGCAGTACCATCCCTTGCAAAGTTGCCCAAACAACTTTATTTCACTGTGCTTTGAATCCTGTTAGATTGATTGTTTTGGACACACATATCTTTGGATTGCATTGGGATGGTTAATTATTTCCTGTTTTTTTCATTTTATTTTTTTTTACTATTTTTCCTAGTTGTATGCCATCTAGAGTCTTCAGATTGGGACAAGTTACAAAAATTGTAAATAAATAATTAGTTGTATTTCTTGTGCAAACAATTGTAACGCAGAGATAGTAGAAAATACTAATTTACTTGCCATACTTGCCTTAAGCTTCTTGATCACTGTGGTTCTGAAAGCTGTTTTATGTAGTACATCAGTAGATTTTATTGTTAAATTTAAAAATGAAGTTTTAAAATGTGTGGATTATTTTTTTATTTCTGACTGTGCCTTCAGGTGTTTCGAAAGGATCTCATCAGTGCCATGAAACTGCCAGACTCTCATCATATTAACCCAGATGAATATTATTTGTTTGCGGATACCTGGAAACAAGAATGGGAAAAGGGTGTGCAAGTCCCTGCAAGCCCAGAAACTATTCCACAGCCTTCTCTCAGGTATTTTTATTAATCATGTGTGCCTTATTAAAGCATTTGATTTTGTGCTTCCATCCCAAAGTAGCATTAGCAGACATCTGACTATCTTGTGATGGTATCAGCTGTAATATATTCCATTTTATAGAAACAAATAACATGTACTACTTCAATTTTTAGCATGCAGAAAATAATAAAAAATGAATGAATCCAGAACTTAAATTTTAATCCAGAGGGAATGCCTGTGTGATGCTCTCTTATAAGCAGAACTGGCTACAGCAATTTACACAGTTTACTTCAGCAGGTTTGTTTTACAGTGGTTTTTAGTCCAGATGGAATTTCTGGTGCTTCCCAAAAAGTACCCTGTGAAGACTTTGGGCTGTTAGCTCCCCTTCTCCCAAGCAGCTTGTTACTGCTAGGATGTGGCCTATGGACCTCTAGAAAACCATCTTTGTAACCAGTTTACTCTGCCACCAAATGCAGAAAAACTTTTGAATATGGGGCTAATTCCATTTCATCTAGGAATGCCGTGTAGTTCTGTTTTGACAGAAGACATATCTTAACAGAATAACAATTTTAGATGTTTCAGTACACCAAAACTTGATAATTACCATCCTTTATTTCATTACCTGATACCAGTAGGAATACAACTATTGTCTTTGCCACCAGACCCTATTTCAAAGCTGAACTAATGTTTGTGTATATAAAAACTACCTCCCAAAAACTGCTTGTTTGACCAACTAGAGTCATAAGTATTTGTTCCAAAATATATTGGGCTTTAATTTTTTCCTCTAATGTACTGAATGGCCATAATTCAAGGCAGATTCTAGGAAGTACTTTTCTGTATGGTTATTCAGTACAGATTTTGCTTGTGTCTTTTGTTTAAACGTACTACTGTGGCACTGGTTTGGTACTGGTTGAATGTACCAACAGATTGTTAGTGATCAAATCAGTTACTAATAGGTGATCCTTTGGTAAATAGCAATATTCTGAACAATTTAAAATTGTTCAGACTCTGTCCTTTGGCCTAAGGGTACCTGAAGTATGAAATACCTTGTCATTTTTGCCTGACTTCCACAAGAGTTCTTTCTCCAGAGGGTTTGTAGCTCACTGTAATGTTTTGCTGCTTAGAATTGTAGCAGAAAAGGTGAAGCAAGTACTTTATACACGGCCCAGAAAGTACATCCGTTGTTCAAGTCAAGAGTCTGCTGAACCTGGCTACATCAACATTCTAGAATTGGCAGAATCAATGTGTCGTTATGACTTGGATGACATGGATATCTTCTGGCTTCAGGAAGTAAATGAGGAACTTGCTGAAATGGGTGAGAAAGCAAAAATAATAATTTGTTTAACAGATAAAAAATGCAATCTAACAGTTCTGAAATGAAAGATATATACACTGATATGTGGTTCTATCATTCCTTTCCCATTATTACAGTAGGTTTGTAGAGTTTTAAGGAATAGCTAGAATTTGTTTCGTATATATTTTATATATTTAAACTATATATAAATAAAAAGCAGGGAGCTACTACTAATAATATACCACCTAGCCTGAAATTAGTGGCACCCAGCAGAGCAGCCTTTCTCAACTTTTTTGACCCTGGAGGAACCCTTGAAATATTTTTCAGGCCTCAGGGAACCCCTGCACATTTAGGCTCAAATATAGGCCAGAAGTTACAAAATTATTTGTTTCGTGTGTAGGCCTGTATATATGCATTAACAGTATAAGTAAAAATAAAGAATGAAACTGACCTTTTTAATGTGAAGTTGCCCGAATTTGAAATAATTTTTTAAATCATGATCTTCCAGGAAACCCCTAGCGACCTCTTGCAGTACCCTAGGGTTCCACGGAACCCTGGTTGAGAAACCTTGCAGTAGAGCATATCATAATTCTTAGAAGTCATACACTTAAAATCCTATTCTATTACTCGGCAATAATACAAATTGACATAGTAATGCATAATTCTGATTTTTGTGTCTGTTAGTGACAAGTTATTTTAAAGAGATTGCCTCTTAACTTGACTAAGCTAAATCCACCTTCATTCATATCTGTCATAAACTGCCCTTTCCTTCCATTCCTAATTGGACAGGCTGTAGAAACAAGGTCTTTGGGACTCAAGGAAATGTAATATGGCTTACTAAGATGTGATTATATGACAGCCATCTCTCTTTATAAAACCAGAATATAAGCTTGCTGAACATTTTTTTTTCCTGGTGTTTAGAAAATATTTACTAAATGCAGACAGGCCCAGTTCAAACAACATATTTTATTATTAATTGCATGATGTTTCTTAGTTTATTGGTAAGAGACATAGAACAATGGATTATGTCTTATCAAGTCAGGATCGCAAATCAAGAAAGAAATCAGAGATACCATGAATATTCTGTAATTATTTTTTTTGCCTTTGGTTCAGGACAGAGCTGCTTTGTCTTCATCCTATCTCCTTTTCTAAAAACAGTCTTCCCCAATCTCATCGTATCTTCTTCATTATTATTCTTGTTATTATTTATGTCTCTTCCTCTTTCTTCTCATGGCTGCAGTGGGGAACAGAATTAATTCTGCAAAACAAAAACCACTCTGATAAACCCATGCTAAAGTGAAAATCAGCTTCATAACTAATGCTAAATGGGAATATGCTTTGAAAGTGAAAGATTTGAAGAGACATTATTGAGGCAATTTTCAGTGTACCATGTTTAACAGTAATTTTTACCATTTGGCAGGATATGGACAGCTTGATGAAAATACTATGGAGAAAATGGTAGAAGTCCTGGAACGTCACTGTCATGAGAATATGAACCATGCCATTGAAACAGAGGAAGGGCTTGGTATAGAATACGATGAAGATGTAATCTGTGATGTGTGCCGATCTCCTGATAGTGAAGATGGAAATGATATGGTGTTTTGTGATAAATGTAACATCTGTGTGCATCAGGTTTGTTAGGTTTAATTCTTTGCTAATTTGAACGCAACATTCAGACGTCTTTGTTGAAACTAGGGATTTTTAAGCGGTTTTTGAAAATATGCTAAGAAGTATAAGGAAACACGAGATTTTGTTATTACATAGTCAGATGGCCGTTAAATATAATAGTTAGCTATGATAGGCCGGCTGGGTGACCTTGGGCCAGTCGCGCTCTCTCAGCCCAACTCACCTCACAGGGTTGTTGTTGTGGGGAAAATAGGAGGAGGAGGGAGTATTAGGTATGTTCACTGCCTAGAGTTATTGATAAAAAAAATAAAGGCGGGATAGAAAACAAACAAGCAGACAAATAGCTCTGTTGAATAAGTAGCTATGGATAGTTAGTCGTAACGCTAGCAGGACATTGTAACAGTGATGTGTAGAAGATGTTACTGACGTAACAAAAATGTACTGTATTGTGACCTGATGAATTATGCCATCTGCAAATATCCCTGATAGAGGACAAAGGAACATAATAGAAATGACAAGAGCAAACTCCAGGATCCAAAATTTATCATAGAAAATATAAATACGATTATGAAACAAGTGGGAAATGTTAACAGAAGCATGAATGAAGTGAATGAAAACTATTGGTTATTGATTAATAGTTTTCATTCATTATTAAATTATTGATGCAAATTGTCATAAAAGAAGGGATGTATGACAAAATTTTAGAACTAAAAAAACAAGTAAAAATATTCAGGAAAGCATCAGAAAATCAGAAAAATTTGAAGTGCAAAGAGAAATTGGTAAGTGATGTAGCGAAACTGAAGTTTTGAAAGCTAAATATATGAATTAAAAATCAAGTTACAGGTGTACACAAAATGTGAATATATTACATACCTGGAAATATACATGAAACAACTTTTTGTATATTATATTATTTATTTATTTATTTAGCCGGTTTATATCGGTTACATTCGTGACCTCTGGGTGGCTTACAATAAAATCGATAAAAAAACATGCAGTACAAAAATAGAAACACACAGCAGCTTGGAATCATAAAGCCATCATTAACATAAGCAGAAAACAGCTCCATCACACACCTGGACCCCAGGCTCAGGCAGTTTTCAAGGCCTTACGAAAGGCCAGCAGGGTCGGGGCTAGTCTGATCTCTGAGGGATGATGTCCTAAAGGGTGGGCACCATGGCAGAAAAGGCTGTCCTTCTGGGCCCCATCAGCCAACACTCCTTAGCTGATGGTACCCAAAGCATGCCCCTCTTGCCAAATTGGGTAAGTAACCCAGTCCCAAGCCATGAAGGGCTTTAAAGTAACTACCAGCACCTTGAATTGTATCCAGAAGCACACTGGAAGCCAGTGCAGTTTGTGGAGCAGTGGTGTTACATGCACTGAATAACTGGCACCATTAACTACCCTTGCCATTGCAATTCTGCACTAGCTGGAGATTCCGAATACCCTTTAAGGGTGGTCCCATATAGAGCATGTTGCAGTAGTCCAGTCCAGTCTTCCACTGTTATGCTACACCAAGACATTATAATTACCTAAACATGGATATAGGACCCTTCATATAAATACAATCAATTTAAAGAATAAAAGGCATAGGATCTGATGATATTTCTGTAAAAATATTAAAATTAATAAAACTGCGATAGATACCTTAACAAATTGTTCGACATATTATACAATACAGGAATGATTCCAGATAATATCTGTGTTTACTGTTCTATCTCAAACAAACAGCACAAAGATGTAATGAATCCTGTATGATAAGCTTGATGAGTCATGTTTTATAAATATTCGTCCACTCATAAATGAGATAATATTTCAGAAATGTGAAACTGTTTTGAGTATGTAACATAATTTGGATTCAGGAATGTATTAGGTAGCAGGAATGTTTTTTTTAGCATATGAAAACTAGTAAAACATTGTAGAGATGTGAAAGTGGGTATTTATGCATATTGAGGACTGTATGAAAATGCATTAGATTGAACTAAATATATTAAAAATGGGTTGGATGATAGAGACAAAATGCATCATTATGAATTTATACTAGAAACAAACAACAGCTTTTAAAGTTGAAGAAAAAAAAATTATTTCAAATATTATATGATGTGTGATAATAATCTGCATTACCATTGTTGATATTTAAAATACATTCTGAATCTATTTTCTAAGATTCTTCAGAAGAATGCCAAGAAGATACAAATGTTAGTGGTATAAATAATAATTTATGCAGATATTGTTCTATTAGCGAGCAACGTTTATAAATGTTAATCAAATTTTATGGGCTAAATATAAATCAGAAGACAATAAAAGTAAAGATTATCATTAAAAATAAAATCTGTGAACTGAATATTACTGTTTTGTATGCTTACAGGAAAGCACATGCAGAGGGTACAATGTATAAAATACCCAAGTGGTATTTTGAACGATAGATGGAATAGTAACATGGGAAGAAGAAACAGGATAGAACAGATAAGGGTAGCTTCTTGAAAAATAAGTTGTTGGAACTTAAGATTGCAAATTTTTTGGCAGATTTATGGTATTAAATCTTGCCAGTTTATTTTATGGAGGACAGTGACCAAATTACAATAATGAGAACAGAAGCCTTGGAAATTTACAGAAGGTTATTTTAAATATTATGGGTTGAACATGTATGAAATGAGAGAGCCCTCCAAAGAATAAGCAAATATGAAATTGTGTAAAGGAAATTGAAATATTTAAGGCTCATGATGTACCACAAGAAATATCGAGTACTTTAGTTAATTACACAAGGAAAGATTGAAGGTAAACGCATCTCTAGATGACCAAGCATATCCTGGCTAAAAAAAATCTACATACATGGTTTGGCAAAAGTGCAGTTTTTGGGCAATAACCTAAGATAACAAATAGCACTGATGGTTGCTAACTTTCGGCAGGAGATGCCACTAAAAGAAGTAATAGTGACAAAGCATACAAATGCAACTTTCAGTTATATCACTAGAACTGTTGGTTCCAGTCATGAGAAGTAATAATTTCATCCTACTGTGCAAGTTATCTCTGTTATCGATCTCAGTCTACAATTCTGGTCACCATATGGGGAAAAAAAAGAGTATAGGAATTGATTCAAATGGCTCTTCCTCACATCCTTGGCAATACGTTTTTCTCCTGTCCCTGAAATGGGAGGAAAGTGCTGATACAGAAAAGACCTCCCCCACAACCTTCCTTTGCTGCAGCTCTGACTGGGCTGCCCACAGAGTTCAATTCAAGATTTCTTCCCTGCCATACAGTGTCCTCTCACTCTGCATCATCTATCCACCGATCACATTCCAGAATGTCTGGCAAGGTAATGTTCAGATGTTCAGTTGCTATTTGCCCCATTTTAGGGTTTAGTCTTAGTCATTCACTACACTAGCAATACAACTTCTAAAAAACATTACATGATCTCCAGGCCCCAGAAGGAGGGTCACAGTGAAAGGAATCATAGAAGGCATCCTCTGGCTGTCAGCAGTACAGTAGTTCTCTGTCTTGCTTTAGTCCTTGCCAGAAGGTGAGATCTGAATAGCAGTTATTTCCTCCTGTGAATGTTAGGGGAGATGAATGCACCCCCCAACTGGATCAGAACTAAAAAGACAAGGTCGTCCTCTTCAAGTGTTGGAGAGAAGTCTCTGAATGCCTCTTCTGGTTTTTATCTTGAATGGAATATTGATTCCTGCACTGTATCATGACCCTCCCCCAGTTGAAATAAATCATCATCTTTGAAAAACTCAAACATCATTTCAGCCTGATACGACTCTCCTCCTTGTTCTTAAGTTGACTCTCCTCCTTGTTCTTAAGTTTCTGTTCTTATGGATATGTGCTTTGGGAAATACCCCAGGATTTCTGAATAGATATGCCTGGATTTGCACTGTGTCTATATTGATGGGCATTCAAATCTTGAATGCAGCTGATGTAACAATCAATCGTGCTTATCAGAGAGGGGAGGGAGGAATATTTCAGAATGTGTCTTCAGTGCAGATATGAGATGTGGTGAGCTTTGTGTTCAGGCAGAGGCTGAGCAGCCATCTCTTGGAGAAGGTTTAAATTAATTCTTACATTGAATAAGGAATTAGATTTCCAAGTCTGAGTCTATTAATATTTTTAAGAGTTCATAAGGAAAGTTACTAAGGAAAGTTATCTTCTAAATGGTTATCTTTGAACAATAGGAAAGAAACAGGGCAGAAAGCAATGTGTTTCTAAACTTCATAAAATGATCCTGGTTAATAACATTGGAGCACTCACGAAAGTGTATAGAAGGATATTGGAGGAGTTCCTTTTCTAAATTTATGCTTGGCCAAGCGTGCCCCCTACTGGATAAAACTAGAACATTTTTGATGCAACTATAGTCTTTTTGAGATTCTTCACTCCTAAGGCCATTTAGAGCACTTTTCCAGGTTATTTTATAGATGGTGTGAATAGGAAAACCATATGTGCCATAAAGAGCTCCTTTCCTAAATTGCTAATGCTTATAAAAGGAACTGCTACTTTATATTTGTAGTCTGTTCCTTGTTTGTATGCTGGTACTGAAGAGAACTTGCTACCCAAGTTCCATTTTCTTCTGAGAAGCTGCACCTGCGCCTTTTATGCATATTCCCTTTATATCTCTATGAATAAAATAAAACGTAATTTATTAACGAAAAGGTGATTTTTCTGTTTGTTGTGTTTTAGATAGCTAGGAAATCGCTGACTGCTTTGAAAATTTGTGTGTGTAAAAATATACTGTGGTTAAAATTGATGAAGATAGATATTATATATTTCTTCCTTATACAAAACAGTGTTTTCTTTTTCATCTCCAGGCATGCTATGGTATCCTAAAAGTTCCTGAGGGGAGTTGGCTTTGCCGTACTTGTGTTCTAGGTATACACCCTCAGTGTCTCCTGTGTCCAAAGAGGGGTGGAGCTATGAAAGCCACAAGAACGGGTACTAAGTGGGCACATGTGAGTTGTGCTCTCTGGATTCCAGAGGTATGAATATATTAATTACATGCTATCTTTTATCACAGTCCTTTTGTCTATACTGTTTATATGCAAGGAAAAGATTCTGTGATACAACAACAAGCCTGGTTTTTGTTTTATTTTTCATTTTTAATATTCTATAAGGCAGGAATACAAGATAACAGCCCCCCAAAATATATCTTAACATTCAATCATAGGTTACCTATAACATTTAATTTATCAAAAGGAGAGTTGTTGTTGTTAGTAATATAACTTTCCAGATCCAGTAAAACTGTGATTCATCCATCTAAGAAGTTGGTATTCGAATATTATCAGCAACTTTTTTTATAAGAGCAATTGACCGTACTTTTAGCACCAATTATTCAGTGATAGGTTATCTAGAAATTTCCAGTTTTGAGCAACTCTTAATTTTGAAGCCAGGAGTAAGAACACAACAAGCTTCTTTTTATTTAGTTTATATCTGTCTCTTCAAAAATGTGTAATAATCCCAATGCATTCATCTATGTACATTATTTTTATTTTGCTCATTTGACTTATACATTCCACCTCTTATTACCGTCTTCATGGCATCCCATCTCATGGTTAAGAATGTTGCTCTGTACCGTTTTCTCAAAAAAATAAAATTCTGAGCTTAATGTTTTTTTTTACTTGCAAATTAAATAGCAATCTAGATTTAAAATGTTGAAAATGGGTAAATGGTGTTTTGTCATCAAAATTAAGCCCCAAAATCTCTGGAGCATGGTCTGAGATATGTATTAGTGTAATCTCTATTTGGGTTGATTCAAAAATATTGCTGAGGCCCAAATACAATCTATTCTTGAGTGAGATTGAGGCCTACAGTACTTGAACAATATGTAAAGCCCTTTGTCATTGGATGTATAGTACCCTAAATAAGTGAGATGGGCAGTGACTAAATTTGAAGTGATATATATATATATGTATGTATATATATCTGTAAGCTCATGCATTTGTATCAAATTCTGCAATCTCTTGAATGCTAATCTTCTATTTTTGAACCTTTTGTTTTTATGACAACCTGTTTAATTACTTGGTGTACCTGCATCAATATTTAAATCTCCCCCAAGAACCAAATTCTCCCAGCCTAATTTATTTAAGACTTTCATTACTTTTTCTATAAACCCTGACTGATCCTGATTTGGTGCATATATAGAAACTTATGTTATGCTCTTATTGTCAATCTTCCCTTTAATAACGGTAAATCTTCCCTCGTCATTTTTGAATCTTTTCTACCTTAAAGTCCATATTAGCTTTATTAGGATGGCTACCTCTTTTGTCTTGCTACAGTAGTTCCTTCTGCAAATAATTGCCCTCCAAAATATTTATCCTTAATAAATACATTCTGATGCATATTTCTTGTAGCCTAACAACAGATGGATTGAAGGATTTTAAGTATTTATTAATTCTAGTTTTTATTGAATCACCTAATCCCCTCACATTTGATGAAACTATCCTATTGTTCTCCCATTGCCCTATTATATTGCTGCTATTCTTGTTTTGTTTACCATTCCTACAAAACAGACTTACCAACAATGAAACCCCAACTGTCATACTCTATCTATCCCTTTTGCCCCTGTTCCCTTCTTTCCCAGCCTTTCCCAGCTTCTTTCTCCATCTCCTCCTCCCAGCTGCACCCTCCAAACCATTTAGACCCCAAGGGAAAAGAGTTCACAGATTATTAATTAGATCCCCTAATTGGTCTAGTTTAGGTGAGTGCTGTGTGGAGCTCTAGCTCCTCTGTTCCCAACTCACCTTGTATTTATATTAACTTCCAGATAATATCTTGCTGTCCTCCCTGTTTTGTCTTACTTATTTCCCAACTAATACAAACAACATCAAACATTTTTGCTATAACCAGCAACCAACCTGTGTGTCATAAACTGAATTATCCTATTGTCCTGTTTTCTCATGAAGTTATATGAATCTTTTAAATCTCAAAGCTTGTTATTTATTAATTCTTCATGAAGCCTTATTTAGGTTTATTAAGACTTTCTTCACCTCTGGGAGTACAGAAATAATTTCTCTTCCTTGTAACTGAAATCGAATTAGTGTGAAAGTGACCCCCCCCTTTGTCTTTTTTTTTTTTTTGGAGTAATGGCAACCCACCCCAGTATTCTTGCCGTGAAAACTAAATGGATCAGTACAACCAGAGATATGTCGGTATACCATCAGAAGGTGAGACCCCCAGGTCGGAAGATGGTCAAAATGCTACTGGGGAGGAACAGAGGATGAGCTCAACTAGCCCCAGACGTGATGACGCAGCTAGCTCAAAGCCGAAAGGACGGCTAGCGGCCGACGGTGCTGGTGGTGAACGGCGAATCCGATGTTCTAAGGATCAACACACCATTGGAACCTGGAATGTAAGATCTATGAGCCAGGGCAAATTGGATGTGGTTATTGGTGAGATGTCAAGATTAAAGATAGACATTCTGGGCGTCAGTGAACTGAAATGGACTGGAATGGGCCACTTCACATCAAATGACCACCAGATCTACTACTGTGGACAAGAGGACCACAGAAGAAATGGAGTAGCCTTCATAATTAATAGTAAAGTGGCTAAAGCAGTGCTTGGATACAACCCAAAAAACGACAGAATGATCTCAATTCGAATTCAGGGCAAGCCATCTAACATCACAGTGATCCAAATATATGCCCCAACCACAAATGCTGAAGAAGCTGAAGTAGAGCAGTTCTATGAGGATCTGCAGCACCTACTGGACAACATGCCTAAAAGAGATGTTATTTTCATCACAGGAGACTGGAATGCTAAGGTGGGCAGTCAAATGACACGTCGAATTACAGGTAAGTATGGCCTGGGAGAACAAAATGAAGCAGGCCATAGGCTGATAGAATTTTGCCAAGACAATTCACTCTGCATAACAAACACTCTCTTCCAACAACCTAAGAGACGGCTTTATACATGGACTTCACCAGATGGACAACACCGAAATCAGATTGATTACATCCTTTGCAGCCAAAGGTGGCGGACATCTGTACAGTCGGTAAAAACAAGGCCTGGAGCTGACTGTAGTTCAGATCATGAACTTCTTCTTGCACAATTTAGGATCAGACTAAAGAGATTAGGGAAGACCCACAGATCAGCTAGATATGAGCTCACTAATATTCCTAAGGAATATGCAGTGGAGGTGAAGAATAGATTTAAGGGACTGGACTTAGTAGATAGGGTCCCGGAAGAACTCTGGACAGAAGTTGGCAGCATTGTTCAGGAGGCAGCAACAAAATACATCCCAAAGAAAGAGAAAACCAAGAAGGCAAAATGGCTGTCTGCTGAGACACTAGAAGTAGCCCAAGAAAGAAGGAAAGCAAAAGGCAACAGTGATAGGGGGAGATATGCCCAATTAAATGCAAAATTCCAGAGGTTAGCCAGAAGAGATAAGGAATTATTTTTAAACAAGCAATGTGCGGAAGTGGAAGAAGACAATAGAATAGGAAGGACAAGAGACCTCTTCCAGAAAATTAGAAACATTGGAGGTAAATTCCAGGCAAAAATGGGTATGATCAAAAACAAAGATGGCAAGGACCTAACAGAAGAAGAAGAGATCAAGAAAAGGTGGCAAGAATATACGGAAGACCTGTATAGGAAGGATAACAATATCGGGGATAGCTTTGACGGTGTGGTCAGTGAGCTAGAGCCAGACATCCTGAAGAGTGAGGTTGAGTGGGCCTTAAGAAGCATTGCTAATAACAAGGCAACAGGAGACGACGGCATCCCAGCTGAACTGTTCAAAATCTTGCAAGATGATGCTGTCAAGGTAATGCATGCTATATGCCAGCAAATTTGGAAAACACAAGAATGACCATCAGACTGGAAAAAATCAACTTATATCCCCATACCAAAAAAGGGAAACACTAAAGAATGTTCAAACTATCGAACAGTGGCACTCATTTCACATGCCAGTAAGGTAATGCTCAAGATCCTGCAAGGTAGACTTCAGCAGTTCATGGAGCGAGAATTGCCAGATGTACAAGCTGGGTTTAGAAAAGGCAGAGGAACTAGGGACCAAATTGCCAATATCCGCTGGATAATGGAAAAAGCCAGGGAGTTTCAGAAAAACATCTATTTCTGTTTTATTGACTATTCTAAAGCCTTTGACTGTGTGGACCATAACAAATTGTGGCAAGTTCTTAGTGGTATGGGGATACCAAGTCATCTTGTATGCCTCCTGAAGAATCTGTATAACGGCCAAGTAGCAACAGTAAGAACAGACCACGGAACAACAGACTGGTTTAAGATTGGGAAAGGAGTACGGCAGGGCTGTATCCTCTCACCCTACCTATTCAACTTGTATGCAGAACACATCATGCGACAAGCTGGCCTTGAGGAATCCAAGGCTGGAGTTAAAATCGCTGGAAGAAACATTAACAATCTCAGATATGCAGATGATACCACTTTGATGGCTGAAAGCGAAGAGGAACTGAGGAGCCTTATGATGAAGGTGAAAGAAGAAAGTGCAAAAGCTGGCTTGCAGCTAAACCTCAAAAAAACCAAGATTATGGCAACCAGCTTGATTGATAACTGGCAAATAGAGGGAGAAAATGTAGAAGCAGTGAAAGACTTTGTATTCCTAGGTGCGAAGATTACTGCAGATGCTGACTGCAGTCAGGAAATCAGAAGACGCTTAATCCTTGGAAGAAGAGCAATGACAAATCTCGATAAAATAGTTAAGAGCAGAGACATCACACTGACAACAAAGGTCCGCATAGTTAAAGCAATGGTGTTCCCCGTAGTAACATATGGCTGCGAGAGCTGGACCATAAGGAAGGCTGAGCGAAGGAAGATCGATGCTTTTGAACTGTGGTGTTGGAGGAAAATTCTGAGAGTGCCTTGGACTGCAAGAAGATCAAACCAGTCCATCCTCCAGGAAATAAAGCCAGAGTTTTCACTTGAGGGAATGATATTAAAGGCCAAACTGAAATACTTTGGCCACATAATGAGAAGACAGGACACCCTGGAGAAGATGCTGATGCTAGGGAGAGTGGAAGGCAAAAGGAAGAGGGGCCGACCAAGGGCAAGATGGATGGATGATATTCTAGAGGTGACGGACTCGTCCCTGAGGAAGCTGGGGGTGTTGACGACCGACAGGAAGCTCTGGCGTGGGCTGGTCCATGAAGTCACGAAGAGTCGGAAGCGACTAAACGAATAAACAACAACACAATTCTTTTGTTAGAGGTTTGAAGGCCTTCCTTTGTAGTGTGACAAGACTAATATCTTGGGAAAATAACACTTTATCTCCATGGCAATTTATCTCTTTTAGTCTAAAATCTGTTTTCTTTCACCTTATTACAAAGCTTCTATCTCTTGGTTTTTGCATCTGATTGGACTTAGGAGAGAAGACTGTATGGGCACGCTCTGCATTGTTATCTGAAAGCTTTAAATCTGGTAGATTGTTACTCAGTTTTGAGATACGATATCTGATTAAATTAGTCTTTCCTGGTTTTCCCGATTCTTTTAATTCTCAAATTATTTCTTCTGTTTCCATCCTGTATATCAGCTAAATCCAATCTGATGTCATTAATATCTTTTAGAGCTTTTCCTCCATTATCAAGCTCATTTTTCATAGCATCATCATATGCTTTGCTGGTAGTCTGGGTGACCTCTAAAACTTGAGAAGGCAAATCTTTTAATTGTAAATTAACTTGTTCAAACATACTGCCAAGTCCTTTCAAATCAAGGTGGCTGATTTATCCCACTCCTTGTTTAATTCTTAAGTTGCTTAATCAGATTTCCTATTGAGTCAACCTCAAGGCTTTTTTTGGGTGGCAGTTGGCTTTAGTGCCCTCTGATGGGACATTTTCCTCCTCCTCCTCCCCCAACCATCATTTCTTCTTTATTACTAGTGCTGGGTGCTGTCTCAGCTGTCTTTGATTCATCCATATAAGCGTTAACTCCTCTGCCATTTTGAGGATTGCCCTTCTTAGACAACTTTTTTATTATTAATCTTGCCAATTAGTTGGACATTAGTTAAAAGTAATTGGCAAACATCAGCAAAAAAGCTGGGTCAGGATGAGCGCAGTTGGCATCTTCTCCTGTGGCTAGCCATGCCCAACCAGCCTATTTTTGTTGAAGATACATGTGATTCTTAAAACCTCAACTTCCTCTATAAACCTGTGGCAGCTACAGTGAACCATAGTGATGAAAAATTGCAGTGCATATGGTCATACCATGATACAAATCTCACCCTTGGGTACTTTCAATCTGATGTTTGAAGTTGTGCTATTTGCGTCATTATTATTATTATTCTATCACTTTCCCCTTGTGGCTGTTTATATCATATTTATTAATCAGTTCTATTCAGAGCAGTGAAACTGTAGTATTTTATTATATTTTTACTGTATTAAAGACGAACCTAAGAACCTTGTCAGAAATGAAGAAATTAATTTCATTTCAATTTTTAGCACTTTTAGCCTCTACTGTATTTATAAACTTACCCTAGTACCATAATTACTGTTGGCTCAAATTTTTTGCCTGGTTTGCAAACTAGTTCTTTCTGGAAATGTCAGCAAATGTGTTGGATATTTTGCTTTGTAGGTAAGCATTGCTTGTCCAGAAAGGATGGAACCAATTACAAAAGTGTCCCACATTCCTCCAAGTAGATGGGCTTTAGTTTGCAGTTTATGCAAACTGAAAACTGGTGCTTGTATTCAGGTATGTGCTGATTCTGTGTTGTGATCTTTGAGGTTAAAGAATTGAAATTGTGCACTAGTAAGCACATCTCATTCTGATTGATACCAAGTAACTACCTCATAATATGAGGAAGGCATACACATTTGGCAGCTGCTTTGTTCCCAGGTAAATAGTTTTTAGAAATCTTTGGTCTTTGGAAAAAGAAAGTGGATGTTAAATGAGATTTTTAGGCATTTTTAGGGTTGTGGTAGGTAAAGGTAAAGGTTTCCCTTGACATTAAGTCCAGTCGTGTCCGACTCTAGGGGGCGGTGCTCATCTCCATTTCAAAGCCAAAGAGCCAGCGTTTGTCCGTAGACACTTCCGTGGTCATGTGGCCTGCATGACTGAACGGAACGCCGTTACCTGCCCGCCGAAGCAGTACCTATTAATCTACTCACATTTGCATGTTTTCAAACTGCTAGGTTGGCAGGAACTGGGACTAGCAACGGAAGCTCACCCCGTCACACGGACACATGCTTTTTTCTGGGATCTGTGGTGCAAACCCAGAAAAACATGCAACTTCTTGAAGGAGATGATTTGCTCAAAAGTGCTATTTAAATCTTGAATTATTACTAACTGTGTTTGTGTGTCAGGAAGCTGTGAATCCATGCTAGTGATCTAGTTTTGGAGGCAGGTACTGGAGGAGGGACTCCAGAAGTGGCCAAAGACTTGGGGAGCGATACAAGTGCATTGCTGGAAGCAATGTTTCTTTAGTATCATCTGTAACTTGGTGTGTGGGCCAGTATAATTATGAGAGCTTTGTTAAGCAAATTTTCAGTATTCTGTTCTGTTCTGGTGATGCTTGATTTTTTTCATTCAACAGTGCTCTGTGAAGAGCTGTATCACTGCCTTTCATGTCACATGTGCCTTTGAGCATAGCTTAGAAATGAAAACAATCCTGGATGATGGTGATGAAGTCAAGTTCAAGTCATATTGTCTAAAGCATAGCAAAACCAAGCAAAACTTGATACCTGATACAGAAAACCTCAAGAGCACAGTAGACCAGAAGCAAACTGAGAGTGAGAAAACCAGTTTGCGTGCTCAGAAACTTCAGGAACTGGAGGAAGAGTTTTACTCACTAGTGAGAATAGATGATGTTGCAGCAGAACTGGGGCTTCCTAAGCTCACCGTGGACCTGATCTTTAATTACTGGAAATTAAAAAGGAAGAGTAACTTTAATAAACCGTTATTTCCTCCCAAGGAGGATGAAGAAAATGGCTTGATTCAGCCAAAAGAAGATAGCATTCATACTCGAATGAGGATGTTCATGCATTTGAGACAGGATTTAGAGAGGGTGAGTGGTTAATGATCTTATAAAGGGAGCTGTTGCACTAGGAGAAACAAGAAAAAACTCTATACTGGAGAATGAGGGATAGAATAATAGCCAGAATGGAAGGTAGTTTATGGATATCTTAACTGTACTACTCAAGGTATGAGATACTTTTGGGACTTCCGTAGTGCAAAATTTGCAGCAGCAGTTCCATCTGGGAAGACTATGAATGTACATGAAACTTTGCATCCATCTGCCATGTTGTCCCACTGAATAGATAGTGCCTGAGTTGTACAGTCCAGTTGACTTACTTGTTTACAATACTGTAGAGATACTGGCTGTGCTCGTTGGATGATCAGTTGTCTATCTGCATGCTTACATTGGGGACAATGGAGCAGAGGCTGCTGATTGACCTGACAGTGATGAGAAAAACAATAGTGCAGCCTTCCGGTGCCTTCCAGTTCTGTGGACTTCAAATCTTAGAATTTTCCAGTCAATATGGTGATTGCTGAGAATTCTGAGAATTGGTTCACACATCTAAAAGGCACTTGGGTTGGGAAAAACTGCAACATTTGGTGAGATTTTTCCAGACGTACTTCCCTTATTAGTTCTGGCTTTAGAAACTGCCTTCAATAAAAGGGAAGGGACTAATCTGGCCCTGAAAACGAGTGGTCACTGGTGATTTTTTCATTGTGAACATTAGAAGGATCCAGAATGATGCTTTGTGGGTGGATGGCTAAAATGGGACTAGAATTATAAAGGGGAAGATTTTGAAAAATTGGAGTATTTTAAAGGAATGGAGAAGAAAGTACTTAGGAAATTTCTGGAGAACATCAAACTGTTCAAAATAAAGTATCTATCATAAAGGATAAGCTGCTGCATAAATGAAAGTTATGTTCCTGAGATCCTTACAATCCTCTGTAACCAGATGGATGTCCATTTTTAATTCCTGAAAATTGAAAGAAATTATTGTCAGGTGAAGCACTTATTTTTGTGAGTGGTTAGTTGCAGTTGGAGTTCTGAAAAGAATTGTTTTAAATCAAGAAATTTTAATATAACTTGCATCTTTAGATTCAGTTTTTGTAAATAATTTTAAGTATACAGATATAAATAATCTTTTAATTTGTCAGGGAATTTATCCTTAATGGTTAAAAAAAAATCTTTTGCAAGCTTTTTTGGGTGCTTGATTTTGCAAATCTTTTGCAAGCTTTTGAAAGTGTTTGGTTTTGTGTTTTCTGTAGGTAAGAAATCTTTGCTACATGGTAAGCAGAAGAGAAAAAATAAAACTTTCTCATAGCAAAGCACATGAACAGGTCTTCAATTTACAAGTCCAGCTTATTAATCAGGAAATTGCTGCAGGTAATGAATGTACAACAGATTTATTTGCTATGTATTGGTACCTCCCTGAACCTTTAAAAACGCTATTTTCATTGGATAGTAATCTTAAGATTCTTTTTAATGAGAACAAAGTTATAAAATACTTACATGCTGCAGTTCAATTGATGTAATTGTTTGCATTACATTCACTGTGTAAATAACTCTGGATAACTGTAGAATATAGTAGAATCTGGGAGTAGACATCTGGTGAGGTTTGCATTGCTTCAGAGGGAATCTGTCCAGGATTGCACATCAGAGGTATATGGAACCACCCCTTTTCTCAGTATCTTACCTTGTTCTATTGTCTTTTCCAGGCCTGGCCCCAAGTATTCCTCCAAATTAATATTTTTATTCAAAGATTATCCGAATCTATATTCTCCTTTTGCAAAATCATTACCCCTGGAATCACTGTACCGAATTGACTTAGTTTTAAATAAACGTCCAGCCTAGTTATGAGTTCACATTGGCATCTTTCCTTTCAGCCACAGAACAGGAGAAGAAAGCAGTTGACGGTTACCTCTGGATTTTCCTTTCGCTTGTAGTGCAAGCCATGAGTAAAGAGAGTAGGAGGGTAGAGAGAAATTTGATGGAAAAGGAAGAGAAGAATAATTTCAGTCACTGCAGAGGAGGAAAAGTAGAGCAGAAGACAAACAGGAGGCTCTCTCTTTTATCATGTAATGGAAGGCAAAAACTGAAAAGAGTGAGGGCAAGCGAGCCACACAATAATGCTGTCCTGTCCTGGCACTTTTAATAGTTAACCACTGGAACAGGGTTGGGCAGTCTGCGAGCCGTCAAACAGCCCCTAGCCTCACTGCACCGCCAGGTTCAGACTGTACAGTAAATTGTTTTTTGATTGTATAGTTTTTCCCATTTAAAAAAAAATGCTGTCTAGACCCAAACAGTTCTTGACTTCTACATTAAATTGTATAAGAAATACATAACTCATTTTTTTTTCATAATATTTTTTGTTACGGATTACACTTGTGTTTCAGGTGTTCTCAAAAATAAAGAGGTTTAATACCTGAAAATAAACAGTATCCAGTAACTTCGTAAAGAAAAACACTTAATATTGGGCTATATTTACTTTTACTGGAGCAAAAAGAGAAAAATAGGGAATGTTCAGAAATTGCTCTTTATATTATAGATGTGTGAGGTTGCTGTATGTAACAGTTTCATAATGGATACATTGTATCAATTTTCATGATTTAAGTTGAGTCTGAAATATCTCTCTCCTGTCTTTCTCTCTTTCAGGTCATTCCCTGACAAGTGCACTAGAGAATACATTGTTCTACCCTCCTCCTAGAATCACTTTAAAATTAAAAATGCCAAAATCATTGGGGGATTGCAAAAGTAACTTAAAAACTGGTACAAAATCACTTTCTCCTGACAACACTGCCATGATTTATAACAAAAAAGGTATTCCACTAACCAAGGAGACTTTTATTTCAAATATGAAGTCCTACTCAAGGTTTCAGCATGAAAACAGAAGCAATGGCTTACTGGAAGGGATTTTGAAACCTAGAATTGAAGCAAAGGATTCTGGGTCTGAGAACCTATTAGATTTCCATCATGGACAATCATCTGGCAAACCCCTGGCACTTCAAGCTGCACTGCATGGACAGTCCTCTGTTGGGAATGGGAAAATTCAACAGAATTCTAAATTAGAAAAGTCTAATGGCTTAATGAGCAGAGTTGGGGATATCACTCAGCGAGATAGCTCCAGCCAAACAACCTATGAACAACAGTCTGTACTCTCTGCCCACTTGGCTAGCCAGAGCACCTTCAGAAAATCCACAATGGAACACTTTAGCAGGTCCTTCAAAGAAGCAACCAATAGTTTGGTGAGGACTACAGAAGATCTCAGGTGTTGCGAAAAACCCTCAAGAAGGCTTTCAGTGAGAGAGCGTCCATGGGGCAAGCAGACTTTTGAATATCAAATGGGGAGTGCCCCCTATCAAGACAATGATGGGTATTGCCCTGATCTGGAACTCAGTGACTCTGAAGCAGAGAGTGAAGAGAATAAAGGGCAGATCAGATTGAGGAAAAGCAGCTCAGGCAGAGAGAGCCCAAATAAAGACTTCAGTAGAGATTGTCACAGTAGAAAGAAAAGAAACTTGATTTCTCATAGTTCAGTGCAAAGGTGATAGAAGTCCCTGAAGATGAGAATAGCTCAGCTTTGTGGGTTCCGAGAGTAGTTATTACAAACCTTGGGAAATCTCCAGGTTAACGAATAGAGTACAGGGTCCACAAGCAAGTGACAATATTTTTCCAAACTGTACACTGGTTTGCCCTTTTTGAGGAGATTGCTCCCACCCCCACCCCCACCCCCCCAGCCATTGTGGGCAAATACTCAGAAAGCTCTTTCACCATCCTGTGACAATCTTCAAGGTGACCAGACAATTCTTGTTGCAGCTGCAGTAGATTCTCATTTCATGAAAGCACTTAAATCTCAGCTTTTGAATTGTAACAAAGGGAAAGTGTATTTGAAATTATAGTGTCTGCTTAAGTGTTTTTCTGAATTGAGTCATGTAACTACTAGAAAAAATCATGTTCTCAGTCAATATTAGAACACATCGTATGATCCTAAATCCTTAGAAGAAGGACCCATTTTAATTCAGTGGGACTTGCTTTCAAATAACATTATATATCATCAGAATATATCATATGTCCTTCTAATCTACTGAGGAAGGTTTATAAACTCCACAGTCAATGCTGCCAAACACACACTGACCTCTAGATTTTTCCCAATAGTTAACTCTTAAAAGTTGTGTTTCTTTTCACTATTATAAATTGCTGTATTCTATAAATACCTTTTAACTTCTAGTATTTTTAAATTGTTTTTAATCCCTTTGTACATAGTAACTTGTTGTGCATTGCACTTGTAAAATATTTTATGCAGCCAGCCAATGAAAATGGCTGGTGTGTGGATAATGTTTAACACTAGAAGTACTTAATCTCTTTTACATATTCAGGCAATCACCGGTTATGCCAAATTTTCCCATGTGTTCTTAAAACTTGGTCCCCTTCCCAACATGTATTTTTTTTAAGCTAACAAATACATTCAGATTTCTGAGCCAAAACATTTAAAATCAGTTTATGCAAAGGTGTGTATGTGTATTGAATTCTAGGTTTAAATAATCAAAAAACATAAATCAAAATTTCCAAACATCTTCACAACCACTTTATTCTTTAATTTTTTTACTAACACATTGTAATATATTAAAATGCACACACATAACATCATTACCTAATTTATTCTTTTGTTCATTGCTGCACATTTCTGATTTTTAATCAAAATTAAAAAATGATTTTATTTTTGGAATAATCACAATCTACTTTTGTTAACATAATGCCATAATGTGAAACAACAGTAATTGCTGTAAATTTGGAATATAATGATAGCAAAAACATCATTTGTAGCAAAACAACAAATGAGGGCCTTTATGTCCTTGAAAGCCTTAATACTATTGGATTTAGTTAGGAAGAATAAATTGACTCATGAAAGTTATATAACAAATTTGACAGGTCTGTACTTTTTGTTTTAGGTATATTTAACATTTGCTTTGTCAAGTTTTTGTATCTGTATTTTTTTGTCTTTAAAAAGATGTATTTTTAAGGCATTTTCTTTGGTGTAAATATGCAATTGTATTTTGTTTTAAGTTTGTTGAGAAAGGGTAGCCTTCAAATTTTGAGCCATTCAGAATGGTGCTAGTAAATTCAATTCTCTACGTACTGGTCCTGACTGAATTGGGTGCAATTTTTTAGTGGCCATGAGGAGAAAACACACAGTTAGTGACTCATGCATTGAGAAAAAGAAAGTAGGAAATGGTGCTTCAGCAAGCTACAGCTGTTTTGAAACTTTTAGGTTGATGATTTAAAATACATCTGATCAGGCAATAGTGTTTTTCCATAATACTTTTACATGATTTCCGTAGATACACAAAGGATCCTTTGGCTTCATAATTTCAAGTATCTGTCTCCAAAATATAATTGCTAGTTTCCACAAAGTGTTCAGTAGCTAACTTTGAAGTATTACCTCTTAATTTGTTTCCTTGTTTTGACACATATGCATACCTAAATTCAGTTTTTTTAAAAATGGACTTTTTCAGACGTTTCCTTTTTACAATACTTTTTCATTAAATTATGAAACTGCTAACCTTACCTTTTTCATTGTGATCATTTGGAGACTGTAGTACTTGGGAAGATTGTATTTAGTGCTTTAGTTAATTCATGAAGGACTAGAAACATTCCTACATTGGAAAAAAGCACATGGGCAATCCAGGTATGTGTAAGTGGCCTTGAGGACCTCAAAGTACTTGCACATAATGTAGGATACTCTCTGTACAAGAACAGAGAAATCCTCCATATAAAGATTCGATAATGTATGAATCTTAATTTTTACAGGGCTAAAAATCAGATTAAATAAATATAAATAAGTTCGTATGAGTTTTAATGAATTCTATGCATTTGATTAATTTGTTCCTTTATTAGTATATGGTTCTGAATCAAGCATTTTTAACAATGTCTTACCTTACAAAAGGCATTTCATGTTACATAAGACAAGAGGGATAGGAATGCCTCTTACGATAGTCTTGGATAACTTTTTTTTCCAGAAAAACCTGCAACGTTCTGCCTAATTTAGCACAGTACTTTTTGTTTATTTGCTTTCAGACAATTAACATTGGGACATTGGAGCGCTACTTACTATTTGTTGAAATTAGTTTAAGATCATGGCACTGCTATCTTTTAGGAATTGTCTAACACGCATTTTTGGCCTTAAAAAAGGGGATCCCCGGATAGCTTCTAAATACTTGATTAAAAAAATAGGAAATATATTAGATCAGAGAAGTATAAAACAGGTCCGTTTTAATGGCCCAAGAAACTAAGGCAGGTTAGAGAGAGACACAAAAAGTATGTGATAAATAAAAAGAATGGGTTGCCACAGGGTTCTATACTCTCTCCCCTTCCAATGTATGTACATGAAATTGCTGGGTGAGACCATCTGCTGGTTTGAGGTTTAGTATGATCAATATATGCAATTATATCTTTTAACTCGGGGTCAGTCAAGTGAGACTGTTGAGGTTCTGTCTAGTGCCTGGAGGTTGTGGGGGTTTGGATGGGAAGGAACTGTAGGATTGAACTCTGACTCAATCCTACCAAGACTGAGTGGCTGTGGGTGTTTGGATTGCCCAGATCTGAGGATATTCCATCCTTGATATTGAATGGCATATTACTTCCCCATTCAAGGGTGGTATGCAATTTGGGGGTATTCCTGGATTCAGCTCCTGCTTGATGAGCAGGTGGCAGCTATAGCCAGGAAGTCCTTTGCACAGCTTTATCTGGTGCACCAGTTGCACACTTTCCTAGATCGAGGGGCTCTTCAGTCACTCAAGTCCTGGTCACCTTATGGCTTCATTACTGCAATGCACTCTACACAGAGCTGCCCTTGAAGACCACCTGGAAGCTTCAACTGGTCCAGAATGCAGTGACACGGACAGTGATGGGTATGCCTCAGTATGTCCATGTAACACCTCTGCTTCGCAAGCTGCACTGGTTTCAGTTTGCTCCAGGTATGATTCAAGGTGCTGGTCTCTACCTATAAAGCCCTACGTGGTATGTGGCCTGGTTACTTGAGGGACTACCTGTCTCCTATAGTATCTACCTGGCTGATCCAATCTGTCAGAGCTGGCACACTCCAAGTTCCTCCGATTAAACAATGCAATCTGTTGGGACTCTGGAAGCATGCCTTCTCTAGCAGTGCCTGCCTTCTGGAATTTGGTTCCTCCCCAGATTCAAATGGCCCCCACCCTGCTGGGGTTTTTGAAAGGCCCTGAAGACCTGGTTCTTCTCCCAGGCCTTTGGTGAATGTGATTGAAGCCCCTTTTCTTCTTTTCTTTGTTCTCATCTGGGTCTGCTATTTCTGCCATCTTTGTTCCTTTTTGTTTTGTGTTGTTTTCTTGTTTTTAATAATTTGTAAACCACCCAGCGTCTCTCTGGGTCTGTTTGAATCTGTGGGGAACCAAATTCCAGAGGGGAGGTGCTGCTACAGAGAAGGCACGCTTCCAGAGTCCCAATAAATTGCATTGTTTAATCGGAGGAACTTGGAGTGTGCCAACCCTGAGAGACTGGATCAGCCAGGCGGTCAGGCAGTATATTGATGATTATGATGTACTGCTCTCCTGTGATACAATTCTAAAGAACAAATACTACCACCAAAAGCCTGCCCTCATCCCCATCCTGCAGACTTTCAAGGATGCATCGCAGGGAACAGAGGCTTGGTGGTTGAATGCAGTGCACAGCCAATCCAGGCAGTAGGAAGTGGTCTTTCAGAGCACTTGGTTCCAACCCATGCTTGGATACAGAATCATTAGAACTTTTAAATTGTTCTAATTTAAACCAAGTATCTGAAATAGACTGTGTTAAGATTCACTATATATAACCCAAACAATTGAATTGATTTTTAATATTTATTTATAGACAAATATGCCACTCAGAGTAATTTCTTGTGAGATGGGCAGCCAAATAATTTGATCAGATAGATAGATAGATAGATAGATAGATAGATAGATAGATAGATAGATAGATAGATAGAAAGAATGTAACTGGTGCAACATGAGCACAGCTAAGTACAACAATCTTCTTTCTCAATCAGTAAAAGCTGTGCTTTGTTTTAGTTGTAAGTAATCAAATGAGTAGCTGAATATAGTTAAAATTTTTGACCAGTCATACCTACATTTCAAATACTAGGTTTCTGCACTGCACTATGTGGATGTCATAGGTTTGATTTGTAAGATGATACCAGATCGTACTTTCTTTCAAGGGATCCTTGGAAAACAATTACAATTATATGGTTCCTGCCTTTTTAAACATTTGCTTCTTTTTTTCCCCACTTTTTTTCCCAGCCTCTTTGTTTTCTATATACCTTCTGAGAACTAGCACTATTTAGCTACTGAGCATGCTCGGTCCTTACTGAACTCTTTTTCAGATTTTCCTTGTTTGCAGTATTAATATACCAAATTTTTCATAGGTACAAGAAAAAGCAATCGTTATAATGCAGTAATACTACATAAGTACAGTAGCAGCCAACACACAACGAGATAACGCAAGATACACAGCTGGAAGCCGTTAATTTGGAAAAGGTGATCTAGACTGGTAACAACCTTGATATGTGGAAAATGGTGGACGACATCTTTGTTCTTTCCACCCTGTACCTTTACTGATGTCTCTGTCAGTTGGGAAAAGAGCCGTGCTAATATTCAGGTTTCCTTTCTGCAAGACTGACTAGCAGCTGCATCAGGCAGCTTTACCGAGGCAGTAAACATTAAACAGGGATGTGAGAAAAAGCAGACTGTGAAACAGATTCCTCATTGCTTTTTGTTAGGAAAGATCTGTCAGTTAAATACTGTGCCCTGCAAAGCAAACTGGGGGAAGGAGAGAGATGCATCAGGAGTAGGCATTTACAGCACAATAATCTTCTGAGGCTCACCTACAGAGATCCAAGTTCTTTATGGAAAGAAACGTTGCTATAGATACAGTTGATGAAATTTGAAATCGTCTGTTAATGGCAATAAAAGCAGCATTTTTGTAATTTCTTCTGTTTTTCTGGTGGCTTCCTGCATTAAATTAGAAATTTTATTTTAGCTTACAGCTATATATAAATGGGTCTTTGTGTGTGTGTGTGTAACAGTCATGTGTAATATAGCATTAAACCCCCAGAAGGGGGCACTTGATAAAAATCTGCTCCTTTCGCTCGATCAGACCATTCTCTTTTGGATCACCTGCTCTACTCAAGGAAGCTTCACATGCCAGTGTGTGAATTATTATTATTTAATAACATACACAGTTTTGCCCTCTTGAATGATTTTCCCTCAGACTAATTTTCTGGAAGTATTTCACTATGTGCAATATAGCCAGAGTTCTCAAATCCTATCATGGAAGAGCTGTATCCTGCAGAGCTAAGCAGCATGTGGCTCTACAGACTCCGCTGTCTTACAGCTCCTGAGATATTTTCCCATTGGCCGTTTGGATAGGAGTTACTGGAAATGGAAAGTTCAGTGATAGCTAAGTCTGTAATGGACTTATCAGACCCCAAAGGGGATGGTGGTTTGCAAAAGTGGGAAAGCTGCACATTCATCCTGAATCAGGGAAGATTAACTTCAAACCTCTTAGCAGCTACTTAACAACCACTTGACTCTCTTGCAGGCCATCTCTTGAAGCAGTTGGAAGGTTACTACCTGCCCTCCTGTTACAGGAAGAACATACAGATGTTCCTCTATATCCATTCCAGGCTACAGATAATCCAAATGGTTTTAATGACATGTGCAATCAGTAAGATTGCTAATTTTCAAGCTATGCTAAACGCCAGGACCATGCACATAGCCATCCCACTCTCTCTCATGTAACATGCCTTAGTCGCAAATTCCAGGTTCACAACTCTAAAATGTCAGTCATTCCAGGCTTGGACAATAAGCAAAGTGTCAGGTAAGCTTCCAATTCCGAAAAATGGGGGCAGCAGCATGACAGCACGTGTGCGCCTTGTTAACTCCCGAGGCTTAGTCCAGGAACACAGCTTTTCCCAGTTCCCACCATCATAAATTATCTGGGTAAATTAAGGGTAGCTACTTCTGACTTTAAGGGACGCGGTGGCGCTGCGGGTTAAACCGCTGAGCTGCCGATCGGAAGGTCGGCGGTTCGAAACCGCGTGGCGGGGTGAGCTCCCGTTGCTAGTCCCAGCTCCTGCTCACCTAGCAGTTCGAAAACATGCAAATGTGAGTAGATCAATAGGTACCGCTTCGGCGGGAAGGTAACGGCGTTCCGTGTCGTCATGCTGGCCACATGACCCAGAAGTGTCCTATGGAGATGAGCACCGCCCCCTAGAGTCGGACACGACTGGACTTTACGTCAAGGGAAACCTTTACCTTTACCTACTTCTGACTTTGCCTCTTATCAACATGGTGCTGGCTTGCCTTCCGTAATTGTTGTTACAAAAATTACTGAGATGCTGTAGTGAGGCAAGCGTGGCCTATCCACATGATGCTCCCCTGACTCTGGGAAAAAAAATTTTTTGGCTAAGCTAGCTTCAGTTTTCCACTTGGCCTGGAAATCAACTAAATGACTTGGATTACACGTTTTCCTAAACTGTAATATAGTTTGTTTCATTTAAACAGTATGTGTGAATCCAGGATGATTTAAAACCCTGGTTTACAGCTTAACATATTATGCAAATCCAACTACTGGTGGAATATTTATGCAAAGCCATCGATTGTGGAGCGTTTACTGAATCACAATGATAGAAACCACGACTTAGCAAACCCAGCCAGCTAATGGAGGCAAATCACTGGCAGGATATATCTGGTTTCAGCTCAGTGTGTTGTACGAACTTGGTCAATGCACAAACATAATTTAAGCAAGCAAATTACTGAAATATGCAAATCCTGTCATACAATCCCAATTTAATCTGCTCAGAGTTATAATTATTGTAAAGCTGCTTTAAGAAACTGCAGGATGCTTACCAAAGAAAAAATAAGTGAGCAGGCTTACTTTGTTGCCTGTTTACTAGCCTGAGATTTACCAGTCAGAGCCCAGAGTAGTATGGACATACCTATGGATTTCAAACTAAAAGTTAGTAAGCCAAGATTTTGTTTTAAATGTCAAAAGAGTTTACAGTCCTTCAGCTGAAAAAATTGCTCCTGGTTTCCCAGGCTTTTGATCCTTCCTCGCCCAAATTTTAGTAGTATAATTAGGAAGGGAAAACTAATTTTGTTGCCGAACAGGTATTTTTAAACGGGGTGTTAGCCGATCAGCTACAAGTAGCCTGGAGATTAACGGAGGTAAGATCAGCGTCCCCTGCTCAACGTTGCTTCAAATTCGCTTTCTTCCCAAAATTTAGCAGGGATGATCTTCGTATTCTGCACGTATTTGTTGCTAGCGAAAAGAGGAGTAGGGGCAGGGATTGCAGAAGGGACCCACCTTCTTCACAGCTTGATGCACTTTAACAGTCACTGCCTATGTAAGAATTTTCATTCACTGTCACTCACTATGTAAGAATAATTATTTCCAAAGTTGAAATCACGGCGTTAGAAAATTGATACTTTCTGCTCACGAGCATTGTTGCAACGAGAACAACCCAACGAGTACAGGCAAGGTGAGCCGGTCGGGCCTTTTCCGGTCGCTGTCGCAAATCTCCCGTGAGCGCCGCCGCCGCCGCAGTCCCAGCGCGGGTGAGTCTCGCGTGGGTCCGGCAGCGCGGAACGAACGCGGCGCTTTCTCCCAGCTCTTCCTACTCGGCTATCTGCGACGTTGGTCGGGCGAGGAACAGGCCCAGCTCAACTCTTCCTAGTTTCCGGGATCGCAGGGAAGGAAGGGGCTTCAAGGCTCCCCCCCTACATATAGATTTATTTTATTTGGCTGCCCACTCGCCAGGGGACATTTCAGACGCGGAGAATGAAATCTTCAGTTTAAAGAACCCAGGATTTTGCCCCCCCCACTCCCCGCAGCGAATCCCCTCGGGAAAGCGCTCTTTTTGCAGCGCAAGCAGATATTTAATCGCCCTCTCGCTGCCTGTGCAATTGACAAGTATCAACACGAACATCCGCCGCAGTGCAGGAAAATCATTTACTCTGTAACTCTCCCTAATTCCTTTGAGGGGCTGTTGAAAAGGCTAAAGGGTATAATTAATCCTCTGTACATATTTGTTTGTAACGTTTGTTCTTGCTGCAACGGGAGCCTACCGTCTGGCTGCCATAGCTGGGCAGAAAAAATCCAGTGTTGGATGTAGCTCTTTGCTACAGTCTAGTGATCGTCCGGATTATTGCAGCCCCGTATGGTAGCCCGAACCGATGTGTCTAATTTTTAGTAGCCATGGAAAACAAGCCTGGTTTTTATTAGAGCACTTCATGTCCCCAGTTTTCCATCCGGTAGAGTTCTCAGAGCAGAACATAAAAAATGCAGTAAAACAACACCAGTGCAGTCCTCTGCATGTCTACCTTGTTGGGCTTGCCTGTTTATATCTGCATTTCATCTACTCATAATCATAGCTTACTGAGTCCTATACTCTGGGTTTGCATGATTGACTGAACCATAACACAATCCCATAGATCAGGATAGATGGACAGCCAGTTTGGTCTAGTGGTCAAGACAACGGGCTAGGAACCAGGAGCCTGAGAGTTCTAGTCCCGCTTAGGCATGAAAGCCGGCTGGGTGACCTTGGGCCAGTCACTCTCTCAGCCCAACTCACCTCGCAGGGTTGTTGTTGTGGGGAAAATAGGAGGAGGAAGGAGTATTAAGTATGTTCACCCCCTTGAGTTATTTATAAAAATAATAAAGGTGGGATAGAAAATAAATAAATTTCAGGACACACTGAACAACACTTGCTCTTCTTGACCTCTTGGTGGCCTTCGATACCATCAATCATGGCTTTGGGAGTTGGGGGTGGGCAGCATAGTGTTGTGCTGGTTCTCCTCCTCCTTTCGGGATCGGTTCCAGTCAGTGTTGATGGAGGGGAGAGGTCCAGCCCAAACCCCCTACTCTGTGGGGTGCCTCAGGGTTCAGTTCTCTCCCCTCTCCTACTGAACATCTACATGAGGCCATTGGGGGAGATGATCTGACGGTTTGGAGTGATATATCATCAATATGCTGATGATACTCAGCTTTATATCTGTCCCCCAGACTGCCTGAGTGATGCCGTGGATGTCCTGACCTAGTGCCTGAAGGCTGTAAAGGTCTGGATGGGGTGCAATGGGCAATCTGAGGGTCCTTGTAGACTCATGGCTTCTGCTCAAAGAGCAGGTGGCAGCTGTGGCTAGGAGGGCTTTTGCACACCTTCAGGTTGTGCGCCAGCTAGATCGAGAGGCTTTGCTCACAGTCACTCATGCCCTCTTGACCTCCCGTCTGGACTACTGTAATGTGCTCTACATGGGGCTGCCCTTGAAGAGCATTCGGAAGCTTCAACTGGTGCAGAATGCAGCTGCACGGATAGTAAATGGTGTTGGGTAGTCAACACGTGTAACACCACTGCTACATGAGCTGCATTGGTTGCCAGTGTGCTTCCAGGTGCAATTCAGGGTGCTGGTTGTCATGTTTAAAGCCCTTCATGGCTTGGGACCAGGTTACCTAAGGGACCAATTCGAACTGGCAGGTTGGGTATGCTACGGGTCCCGTCAGCCAGGGAGTGTTGGTTTGCGGGAACTAGAAGGCTTGCCTTCTCTTCTGTAGCGCCTGCCCTCTGGAACATTCTCCTTCCAGAAATTAGGATGTCCCCGACCCTGTTGGCCTTTCGTAAGGCCATGAAAACCTGGCTATGCGCCCAGGCCTGGGGACCCAAGCGTGTGAATGGTCCCATTTCTTGGTTATATTAACATCCATAAATTGCTTACTTGGCAGCCATGTATATTTATCTTGTATTTATTTTGTATTTTAATCGTTTTAATTGTAATTGTTTTAACTGTTTTACAGTTTTATTGTTGTAAGCTGCCCAAAGTCACTTGTTGAGATGGGCGGCTATAGAAATCGAATCAATAAATAAACAACACTGTGGTTGGCTAGTTGGGCTGTACAGAGATCTAGTGCCAAATGCATTTTGGAGCATGTATTGAACATCTTAAAGTAGCTGCATCTTTCCCTGAGCATCCTTGGCTGACCTCCACAGCTTATATAATCTCAAGAAAAGACACATTTGATTTAGTGGGTCCCTGATGGGTTACATGTGTATCTCGGTGTACTCTGAATCACATTTCACCCTTTGAATCTGGATCTCTGCAAAATCCTTTTGGGCTAGTTTGTGGCTCAGTGTTTTGTGCCAACGTAGCTATTTTCACATAAGTTTGGCACAGTAAAGTTTATACCCATAAGAGAAAAATCTACTGTTCTGTAAAGTAATTTTCCTGTGCCAAAATGGTGTTACTAAGAAAGCATGTTAAGCTTAATGAAATCATGTAATGAGTACAGTTAGATGTAAGAAGTACCTTTGTTCATTTTTTAAAGTGCAGGATCTGCCTCCTCTTTCAAGTTACTTTACATGTGTTTGCACAGAAGATTTGCACTGCACTAACACCATAGTAACATTCTTCCTTTTCCTCTCCCTTCTTGTTAGCAGGCAAGCATTTTGCCTGGAAAGAATGCTGACCAAAGGGCTTTTGAAGTTTGACCTACTTGTTAGCATTTGCAGACACTTAAAAAAACATATTCAGCAGAAACTTGGTAATGTTTAACTGTGAAGATAATAGCTGCTATTAAAGATTAGCAATACCAGCTGCTTTAAGTTTGGGGACATTTTGGAAGCTAAGGAAAAGCAGAGGTAATAACCTTATTGATTAGGTAATAACCTTTTTGGACTGTATTCTAGATCATCAGATTAGTAATTGGAATACTGCAGAGCTGAACAACCAAAGGTTTAGAAAAAATTCTGTATATTTAGCTGATATTGAAGTCTGTAAGGATATCTAGTTTTGATCAATTTAAAGTCAATTTTTGCTTCATTCCTTGATTGCTTTTGGAGAAACAAGACACAATGTCATCTATCAAAGTTGAATGTGTTGTACAAGAGAAATGCAAGATTGGAGAATCACCTGTATGGGAGGAAAAGGAAAATTCCCTTCTCTTTGTAGACATAACTGGCAAAAAGGTCTATCGGTGGAATTCTCTCACTAAAGAAGTGCAAAGTGTTTCTGTGGGTAAGAAAAACAATTTAATTTTAATAAGTCAGATGTTTGCCTTTGTCCTGGAATATTTAGTGATCTAAAGCTTAAGTAATGGAAAGAAGCATCTTAGTAGTAGTTGAATATCACTAAAAGCCAGTGTGGTGCCATGGGTGGAGGATCAGGTTGGCTGTTTTAGAGTTGTGGAATACTACGTGATGCCTTTCAAAGGAAAGTTATCAAAAACTGTTAGGTATACAGTTATTATTTTTTGTTACTACCATTTCTTCTCCCCACCTAATCCCCTTAACATTGTGTCCAGATGCCCCAGTGAGCACAGTATCACTTCACAAATCTGGTGATTACATTATTACTCTGGGAACCCAGTTCGCAGCTCTAGACTGGAAAAAGAAGTCCATTACCACCATTATTCATGTGGACAAGGATAAAACCAACAACCGATTCAATGATGGGAAAGTGGATCCTGCAGGAAGACTGTTTGCAGGTAAGTTGGCCATAACTCACATTCTTAAAGAATTTTTATTCATTTTTTTTCTCTTTTAAGAAATTTGTAAGTCATTTGATGGTGGCTTCTGGCTCCATTCAGTAGAACCTTGTTCTCTGCCTTTGCTGTTCCTTCCTCAGGGATGGGGACTTGCTGAAGAGAAAAGGAGGTCCTACATTCCCACTTCCATGGCATTAATCATACGTGTTATTTGAGGAATGGAGTGGGTAAATGATGAAACATATATGACAATATCTCAGTCAGATGCTGTGAGTTACATACTTGCATTAGACTATAAGACTCAATTATATAATGGCAGCATTTGCAGGATGATGTCACTGTGGGTATGCTATCCTTTTGGTGTCATTGTGGTTTGCTGCAAATTTCATTGGCCATCCCATTGATGGATGGGATGTTGGGGGCAGCTGATACAAGGAGTTATATCAGCTGACTCCTATTACAGTAACCTGTTGTGGTATGTGTGTATGATCCTTTCTGCCTATTCAATCCCAAGTGCTGGATATGTGTACATTTTTCTTTTGTCCACAAAAACTTTTAATTGGGATAGCTTGTGTTTTAATTTTGAAATCAATTATTGTTTTACTTTTTAAATTTTCCCAGTACAATTTTTCTCTCAGGGAGGTCAAATTACTATTTCTATCATCCACAGAAAATTTCAACAAACACAATATTTTAAGGCATTAAGTTGTTAATTGACAAGGTACTTGTAATTTGTCTCACATGTAACGTGCATCTGCATAACCAACCCCCCTTCCCTTCTCCCCACCTCATCCTGATTTAAATCCTACAGTTTAGCCACTCCATGCATCTGATGAAGTGAGCTACTGCTCACAAAAGCTTATTCCTTTTAATAAAATATGTGACAGTCTGAAAAGGTGTTATCAACTACTTCTGAGTTTCAGGAGTTTAAAATACATCTTCCAATCTGATTATGATTATAATAGCACCACTCCTTGCCTAATGGCTAACGTTTATCTATAGAAAGATTAAAAGACAGGTCCAGTTCTCGTATTTATGATCTACAGGGATAAGATCATATGCAAACCTGTATTATGACCAGGTCACTGAGAAGGAAAGTAGAAGCTGGTTGGTCCCAGTTAAGCCTGTAATGGGGCATTTTATCTCTTTCAGCCAACTAGAACAGCTGCCAGGGTTTCAAGGAAAGGAAGATCTGAGTCAAAGAAACAGGCTGTGCTCTCCTTCCTTTCTGGTTTTGAAATTGTGCAATTAGGGTTTGGATAGTCACAGAACAAAACATCCTATATAACCATCCTAACAGCAGAGGCTTTCAGAATTTGCTTACGTTCACTTACCTTCTGCTTTTGAAGATGTAGGTAAGGAAGCAGTGGAGGAAGAGATGTGGCTAATATGCAGCTTCCATGAATCTTGAAAGTTCACCTCAGTGTTTTGTGGACATGAAAACAAATGATTTGTCCACTCCCCCTGCACTTTTCCATTGTGTCTTAGGAAAGGTGACATCCAACTCCACCCTTTCTCCTGATGTTGCTTCTGTGGTGCTCTGTTACCTTTCCCTGCTGACTCTGTGGTTCTCATAGGTACGATGGCTGAGGAGATTCGCCCTGCGGTGCTTGAGCGGCACCAGGGCTCACTCTACACTCTCTTCCCCAACCACTCTGTGATGAAACATTTTGACAAGGTGGACATCTCCAATGGTTTAGATTGGTCTCTGGATCATAGAACCTTCTTCTACATCGACAGCCTTTCGTACCACGTTGATGCCTTTGATTACGACCTGCAAACTGGAAAGCTTTGTATGACTACTTTCAGTGTTTTGAAATGCCTAACGAAGTTCTTTTTTTGGACACCATTTTAAAATTGTTGCATTTTCTCTTTCCACTCTTGGTATAGTGGTTAAGGAACTAGAAACTGGGATATGGTGGGTTCTAGTCATGTCTTAGGCACAAAGCCAGCTGGGTGGCTCTGGACCACTCACTCTCTCCCAGCCCTAGGAAGAAGGCAGTGGCAAGGCACTTCTGAAAATCTTGCCAATAAAACTGCGGGGACCTGTCCAGGCAGTTGCCAGGAGTTAACACTGACTTGACAGTGCACACACACAAAATAAAACCTACTACAGTAGAATACCTAGAGCCACAAGTCAGTCTGTGTAAAAATCAGATTGATTTTACATGTTCTCTTAGAGCAGTTTAAAGCACAGCTGTAATGTTCATTAGGCAGATTAGAAATGACTCTAGCTTCAGCAACATAGTCTTCTGTAGTCACCAGGACAGGGAATAATATAGGAAACAGTAGTTCCTATTCTTCAGATTCAAAGGCAAAAAGGTGCTTTGGAAATCAAAGTGCATATACATAAATACTTTATATACTGTATATAGCATCTGTTTGCAATCCCTTAACCTTAACCCATCTGTTTTCTGGGATCTTGCTACAGCTCAAGTGTTAAAGCCACCACATATTCCAGAAGGTTGTTGTGGCTGGTTTTAAAGGAATCCTCAGTTGTGAACATCTGGCTGTTCATGCACAACTGATTCACTTCACTGGTAGTCAGTAGACTGTTGTTGCAGGCATGCACATGACCTAGCTGGAGAAAGCCTTTGAAGCAGCTGGGCTGAGCCTTCCAGAAGATTCAGCTGTTTTAATATTTTGAAGAGGGATGCTTCACTCATGCATTTTGTGAAATGCCTCTTTCAGATGCTTGGTACAGCCCTGATAGAACTTGCACTCTTTAATAAAGGAAACAATAAGCACTAATATCACTGCTCCATTTTTTTCCCTTTCAGATCTGATGGTCCCATGCCTGCTTTGTCTCTTCTCCCTCTTTGAATACTGCTAAGCAGACCCACAAAGTCTCTTTTTGCCATCTATCTTGCAACTGCTTGCAATAATAATTATTTTATTCTGTAGTATAAAAGTAAAAGCTACAGTTAATCAAAAGAAATGTATAAATTAGTCTGGAAAAACATTGAATAATGAAGGAAGAAATCCATCCTCTTTTAGGTGGATGGGTTTGGAATGTGCTATGTGAGCCAGGTATCGTAGCGATGGGGAGAAAACACTCAAGTAGGTCTCCCCATCTCAGGAACGTAGCCCTAGTTATTCAAGCGCTGTGCTCAGATCAGCGGATCTGCTTTCTTAGATACAGCACATCCAGACTAAATGGAATTTGATACCCAAGAGCAAGTTTCTTATCCATATTTGTTCTCCCAACTAAGTAGTTCAGTTAGTCTTACTCATTTAACAGAAATATACATCTTGGAAGATACTGTCTGCAATTTGGAGAAGTCAACCTCTAGCAGTCCTTTTGCTGTAATGTTACATTACAAATGAAGGCCTGGTTTCCTGAGATTTCCATTTATAGTTTAGAATATTTTCCTGCATGAATCCAAATACTCCTTCCAGGATAAATTAATGGTGTTGCCATTTGCATTTCTTGTAAAAAGAAATTACTCGGGAAATATGTGACTTAGCTTGTAATATGTTTCAATGTCTTTCTTCAGCCAACCGCAGGAACATATACAAACTGGAAAAGGAAGAGAGCATTCCGGATGGGATGTGTATCGACACAGAGGGGAAGCTTTGGGTGGCCTGCTATGATGGAGGACGGGTAATCCGTATAGATCCTGAGACAGGTTAGCAATTGTGGAGAGTGGGCTGGGGAAGCCGCTGACGATCCGCATCTCTTTCCTGAGATCCAGCTGTTAGGTGCAAGGGATCCAGAGCAAACACAATACATGTTTTGTTAGTTTCAGAACATGCTTTGCTCATGTAGAGATGTTGTTTTGAAAAAGCAGCCTGCTGGTCCCCAGGAACGAGAAAGTATGAAAAGGCCTTATCTCATCTGAAATGCAAAGCAGCTTGCTTGCTTGCTTGCTTATTTATTTATTTACTATCCCACCTTTATTTTTCATAAATAACTCAAGGTGGGAAACATAGCTAATACTCCTTCCTCCTCCTATTTTCCCTACAACAACAACCCTGTGAAGTGAGTTGGGCTGAGAGAGTGTGACTGGCCCAAGGTCGCCCAGCCGGCTTTCATGCCTAAGGCGGAACTAGGACTCTCAGTCTCCTGGTTTCAGTTTACTTGTTAACGCAAATGGAAAACCTTCCGTGACTGGTGCAACCTGTGTGATAATGTCATCCCACAAATGCCATGACCTGGAGTTTTCTGCCTGTGATCAGAAGGTACATTCAAGTGCAAAAAGCCCTGACATTTCCAGATAAAGAATCAAAGAAAGTGAGTCCTCTCTGTGCTCAGGGAAACTCTCTGTAGACTTTGCCAGATAGATAAGTAACCTTGTCTGGCATGTGGCATATTCCTACTGTCCATAGTGGAAGAATGATCAGGCATTTACTGAACTGGCTCAAGAGTCCTATACTATATGTTACAAATGGATCACATTCATGCACAATGCATGCAATCAGTATTTTTGCCTTTGAAAATCTGGTTCTTTAAAGGCTATGGAGTTCTTTTATCCAGCTCTAGGGAATACCTTTTGTTTCTTTAGGATGGAGTGTGCAACCTGCAGATTGCATGTAGGGTCCAGCACCCCATTTGCAGCCCCCTGCTGCCTCATTTTTGGTGCCTGTTCTTTTCTTTTTTCCAAATTTAAGGATGGAAATGTAGCAGTTTGCTTTCCAGTTTGCTGATCTGCTGCCCTTTGTTAAGAAAATGACCTAATTTATTTTAACAGGAAAAAGAATTCAGACAGTGAAGCTGCCTGTTGACAAAACAACTTCTTGTTCTTTTGGTGGATATGATTATTCAGAATTGTATGTCAGTTCAGCTTGTCAAGGAATGGATGAGTCATCTCTCCTACAACAACCCCAGGCTGGTGGCATTTTCAAGGTAATTGGAGAGCTTCAGTGCATTGGAAATCATGGTTTGAATGATACAGTAGTTGGGAGCAGCATTTGACTAATTAACTGAGGGGGATCTGGGGGTCAAGAAAGTCAAGATGGCAGCTTCAATTGTGCTGCTGCAGCCACTATCCTAATTTTTTTATCCACCCCCCATGGACACCTGTTTTAACTGACTGATTTAAGAACTAAGTTTTCACTAACATCTCTTTTTAAAAAATAACATTCATTTTAAAACACATACTTAAATAAAACTAAAGTTCCAATATTCTTTTTTATTAATTTTTGCAGCTTGGGTATTGTGAAGAATCAAACTAAGCATCTCAGATTAAATGCTTCGTCTTTAAAGACCTGGCTTTGCTCTCAGGTCTAGGCTTACAATGGTTGCTGAGCCCCTTATGGTTATTTTGTTGGAGATTTGGGGTGTTCTGTGTGTTTTCTGGATGTGTATGTGTTTTTTTGTCTCGTGTCCTTTGATGTAAGCCACCCAGAGTCATCTGGGAGTTGGGTACCCTCCAATCCAGTAAAATCAGTAACTATATGCAGGCAAATAAATGCTTGGTGTTTATTAGGAAAGACATTACAATTTTGAAACTATTGTGTTCATATCCTCATTTTTTTTAACAGATTACTGGCCTTGGGGTGAAAGGAATCCCACCGCATTCATATGCAGGTTAATAATTACCCTTGAAGACAAATATCAAAACAAAGAAGGAAGGAAATGACAAAGAGTTGCATCACTTAACCTTTCATCTATCTCTTTTTTAGAAGCTATAAAGGATGGTAGGCCAACAAGTAAAGCAATAAACTCCCAAACCATGAATTCAGATTTGCATTGTGCCCAATTGGCTTTTGTTTTTGTTGCTAACTAAAAACAACAACAATGTTTTTCCTCTCTGGTAAAAATATTTTTAATGAAGTTTCAAATATATGAATCCTGTATATGTGTGAATTTATCAGTTTGCATATTGTGTTAGCCTTTTTATACATATACAAATTTTATTGAAAATTTTACAAAGAACATAAAAACTAACACAAACTAATAAGGAGTAAAAGGAAGAAAAGAAAGAAAGAAAGAAGAAATAAAAAGTGCAAAAAGAACAAAAAGAAATAGAAGCTTCTGATTTCTTCTGCAGCAAATATAAGTACTATTATAAAATTAACTCTGATCACAAAAAAAGCTCACAGTTTGCATAGTGTTAGTCCTAATTGAAAAACAAATATTTAGCTATAGCGTGATATAAGTGTATTTTCTAGCAATAATATGGTTTGTTTTTTTTTGCTTATTGCCTTGTGCAAATCCAGCCAATTGTGGCTTATTGAACAAACCATAATTAAACAGACCATGGCTTAGTATAGTGTATGACCTCAGCCTTTTATTTCCTGATAAATGTTTAATTTGAACTGAATTAATTTTGCTTGAGTAAATGTGACCTCTTCAGCAAAGGATCGTTACCTTGTCGTGGTGCTGGAGCTTGAGCACCTCAATGATGCCATGAGCTAAACCGTGAAGGGCCACCCAAGACGGGAAGGTCATGACAGAGAGGTCAGACTAAATGCGATCCCTGGGGAAGGTAATGGCAACCCACCCCAGTATTCTTGCCGTGAAAACTAAATGGATCAGTACAACCAGAGATATGTCGGTATACCATCGGAAGGTGAGACCCCCAGGTCGGAAGATGGTCAAAATGCTACTGGGGAGGAACAGAGGATGAGCTCAACTAGCCCCAGACGTGATGACGCAGCTAGCTCAAAGCCGAAAGGACGGCTAGCGGCCGACGGTGCTGGTGGTGAACGGCGAATCCGATGTTCTAAGGATCAACACACCATTGGAACCTGGAATGTAAGATCTATGAGCCAGGGCAAATTGGATGTGGTTATTGGTGAGATGTCAAGATTAAAGATAGACATTCTGGGCGTCAGTGAACTGAAATGGACTGGAATGGGCCACTTCACCTCAAATGACCACCAGATCTACTACTGTGGACAAGAGGACCACAGAAGAAATGGAGTAGCCTTCATAATTAATAGTAAAGTGGCTAAAGCAGTGCTTGGATACAACCCAAAAAACGACAGAATGATCTCAATTCGAATTCAGGGCAAGCCATCTAACATCACAGTGATCCAAATATACGCCCCAACCACAAATGCTGAAGAAGCTGAAGTAGAGCAGTTCTATGAGGATCTGCAGCACCTACTGGACAACACGCCTAAAAGAGATGTTATTTTCATCACAGGAGACTGGAATGCTAAGGTGGGCAGTCAAATGACACCTCGAATTACAGGTAAGTATGGCCTGGGAGAACAAAATGAAGCAGGACATAGGCTGATAGAATTTTGCCAAGACAATTCACTCTGCATAACAAACACTCTCTTCCAACAACCTAAGAGACGGCTTTATACATGGACTTCACCAGATGGACAACACCGAAATCAGATTGACTACATCCTTTGCAGCCAAAGGTGGCGGACATCTGTACAGTCGGTAAAAACAAGGCCTGGAGCTGACTGTAGTTCAGATCACGAACTTCTTCTTGCACAATTTAGGATCAGACTAAAGAGATTAGGGAAGACCCACAGATCAGCTAGATATGAGCTCACTAATATTCCTAAGGAATATGCAGTGGAGGTGAAGAATAGATTTAAGGGACTGGACTTAGTAGATAGGGTCCCGGAAGAACTCTGGACAGAAGTTGGCAGCATTGTTCAGGAGGCAGCAACAAAATACATCCCAAAGAAAGAGAAAACCAAGAAGGCAAAATGGCTGTCTGCTGAGACACTAGAAGTAGCCCAAGAAAGAAGGAAAGCAAAAGGCAACAGTGATAGGGGGAGATATGCCCAATTAAATGCAAAATTCCAGAGGTTAGCCAGAAGAGATAAGGAATTATTTTTAAACAAGCAATGCGCGGAAGTGGAAGAAGACAACAGAATAGGAAGGACAAGAGACCTCTTCCAGAAAATTAGAAACATTGGAGGTAAATTCCAGGCCAAAATGGGTATGATCAAAAACAAAGATGGCAAGGACCTAACAGAAGAAGAAGAGATCAAGAAAAGGTGGCAAGAATATACGGAAGATCTGTATAGGAAGGATAACAATATCGGGGATAGCTTTGACGGTGTGGTCAGTGAGCTAGAGCCAGACATCCTGAAGAGTGAGGTTGAGTGGGCCTTAAGAAGCATTGCTAATAACAAGGCAGCAGGAGACGACGGCATCCCAGCGGAACTGTTCAAAATCTTGCAAGATGATGCTGTCAAGGTAATGCATGCTATATGCCAGCAAATTTGGAAAACACAAGAATGGCCATCAGATTGGAAAAAATCAACTTATATCCCCATACCAAAAAAGGGAAACACTAAAGAATGTTCAAACTATCGAACAGTGGCACTCATTTCGCATGCCAGTAAGGTAATGCTCAAGATCCTGCAAGGTAGACTTCAGCAGTTCATGGAGCGAGAATTGCCAGATGTACAAGCTGGGTTTAGAAAAGGCAGAGGAACTAGAGACCAAATTGCCAATATCCGCTGGATAATGGAAAAAGCCAGGGAGTTTCAGAAAAACATCTATTTCTGTTTTATTGACTATTCTAAAGCCTTTGACTGTGTGGACCATAACAAATTGTGGCAAGTTCTTAGCGGTATGGGGATACCAAGTCATCTTGTCTTCCTCCTGAAGAATCTGTATAACGACCAAGTAGCAACAGTAAGAACAGACCACGGAACAACTGACTGGTTTAGGATTGGGAAAGGAGTACGGCAGGGCTGTATACTCTCACCCTACCTATTCAACTTGTATTCAGAACACATCATGCGACAAGCTGGGCTTGAGGAATCCAAGGTTGGAGTTAAAATCTCTGGAAGAAACATTAACAATCTCAGATATGCAGATGATACCACTTTGATGGCTGAAAGCGAAGAGGAACTGAGGAGCCTTATGATGAAGGTGAAAGAAGAAAGTGCAAAAGCTGGTTTGCAGCTAAACCTCAAAAAAACCAAGATTATGGCAACCAGCTTGATTGATAACTGGCAAATAGAGGGAGAAAATGTAGAAGCAGTGAAAGACTTTGTATTTCTAGGTGCAAAGATTACTGCAGATGCTGACTGCAGTCAGGAAATCAGAAGACGCTTAATCCTTGGGAGAAGAGCAATGACAAATCTCGATAAAATAGTTAAGAGCAGAGACATCACACTGACGACAAAGGTCCGCATAGTTAAAGCAATGGTGTTCCCCGTAGTAACATATGGCTGCGAGAGCTGGACCATAAGGAAGGCTGAGCGAAGGAAGATCGATGCTTTTGAACTGTGGTGTTGGAGGAAAATTCTGAGAGTGCCTTGGACTGCAAGAAGATCAAACCAGTCCATCCTCCAGGAAATAAAGCCAGACTGCTCACTTGAGGGAATGATATTAAAGGCAAAACTGAAATACTTTGGCCACATAATGAGAAGACAGGACACCCTGGAGAAGATGCTGATGCTAGGGAGAGTGGAAGGCAAAAGGAAGAGGGGCCGACCAAGGGCAAGGTGGATGGATGATATTCTAGAGGTGACGGACTCGTCCCTGGGGGAGCTGGGGGTGTTGACGACCGACAGGAAGCTCTGGCGTGGGCTGGTCCATGAAGTCACGAAGAGTCGGAAGCGACTAAACGAATAAACAACAACAAAATGTGACCTTGGTTGAATAATTCAACATTTCTGAAAATGTATAATCTACTCTGGCCAAAAATAATGATTTATTTGTCTAATGAGGTAGTGGTGGAATTTCTATAAATATTTTTCAAAATACTGCAAGGATTGATAAAATGAAATCACTTCAGTGTATCTACCGCTTTAGAGTCATGCAATACTAATAATACCTCATTTTTCTTTACTTTGTATAATTTTTTTTTTTAGTGCAATTGATAAACTTCATGTGGTGAAAGGTGGTGAAAGTTCCCCTGTGCAAGCACCGAGTCATGTCTGACCCTTTGGGGGGATGCTGCTTTCATGATAATTTCTTGGCAGACTGTATATCAGTGTCATGAGTACTGATGGCGAGCAGGAGGGGGCCTCTATCCAAGGGGGAAAACGCATGCGTAGTACTGAGGAATTAAGCAGCCATTCAAAGAGACACAGATCAGACCCGCCTTAACTTTTGGGGTTTATCTGTCTGGGTTTCCCCACGCTTCTTCAGTTTGTTAGGATTTTCTGTCTTATGTAGCAGTAATAAACACTAGAGACCTACTCCTCATCTCAGCATGATTCCTGACTGTTAGGACATCAATCCTAACAAACTCCTACTCCCATTGAAAGAGGGAGGAACAAAGAAAAATAAAGGAGAGACATTTGGAAAATGTCTTCGGAAAACCAGGAAATTTGGCAAGCCATCCCACAATTGGCAGCAGCCCTGCAACAACACCACCAACAAGTAGATCTCCAGATCAACACGTTACAAGCAGCCATGCTACAGCAGTTACAACAACCAGCTCCGATTAACCCACAACCGGTGCCAGCAGCAGCAGCAGCAGCAGCTCCACCAGTAGTCTTGAGATCCCAGGGCAGTCTACCAGAGAAGTTTGGAGGAGAAGCAGGACAGTTGAGAACCTTTCTCACACAGTGCACAATGTTTTTTGACAGCAGACCGGCAGAGTTTCCCACAGACAGAACCAGAGTCACCTTCATTCTGCTAAAGGGCCCAGCAGCCAAATGGGCTATTCCCATGGTGGAGAACAATGACCCAATTCTCAACGACTACCAGAATTTTCTGGCAGGGTTCCGAGCACACTTTGATGACCCGATCAGAGGTCACTGCCAGCCGGGAAATTCAGAAGCTCAAGCAAGGCAACAAGAGAGTGGGAATCTACATTGCTGATTTCAAGCTGTTAGCAGGAGATTTGGACTGGAATGAGAGTGCCTTGAAAGATCAATTCAAACAGGGGCTGGATGAAGAAATTAAAAATGAATTAGTGCGCCAGGGAACACCAGCTACCCTAGAAGGTTTATATCAACTGTCTGTGGTCGTAGACGCCAGGCTAGAAGAGCTCAGACAGATGCAGCTGGGGAGAAGCAGGGGCCTCAGAGTGCTTCCAGGATTTCCAGCTCTTTCCACAGCATCTCCTTACTCAGGGCCAGAGGAGCCGATGCAGATCGGGGCGAGCAGGAAGCTTATTTCCGAGGCTGAGAGACAGAGAAGGGGAGAGAGAGCCCTCTGTTTCTACTGTGGAGTCCAGGGGCACATGGTGAGAGCTTGCCCAGAGAGAAGCCAAGCAAATTCCGTAAGAGCCCCAGGGCAAGCAGCTGAACCAAGAGCTGCCTCTGCCTCTACTTCCAACCAGGGAAACTCCGTCGGTCTCCCTCCACAGAACTCAGCAGGGAGACAATCAATTAAGAAGGGCTCATTCCGAGGATTCCAAGCAATCCTTTTACTACTTACCAGTCATAATGAACGTAAACCCAGAGCACCAGGTCAAGCTGGAGGCCCTCGTGGATTGCAGAGCTTCCACCAATTTTATTGATGTACAGACTGTACAAGACTTCAACATCCCGACCATAGAATTGCCACGTCCCATAGAAGTGGAGACCATTGATGGCCAGCCCCTCAAGGCAGGGCTGATTAGAAGGTTCACAGAACCTTTGCAACTAACAACGGGAGACCACACTGAGTGGATCCAACTTTATGTTACGGCATCACTTATTGTGCCTATAGTCCTGGGCACACCTTGGCTGAAGATCCACAACCCATTGTTAAACTGGACTACGGGAGCAATCTCCTACCCAGCTAAGGAATGCCAGCACCACAAGATTCAAGCCGCTCTCCTCTCTCCAGCAACCAACAAAGCCACAGAAGCAGGGGGGGTCCAGTTGCCAGCCAAGTATGCAGATTTTGCAGACATTTTCAGTGAACAAGAGGCCACAGCACTACCCCCCCATAGGGACTGTGACTGCACCATTGAGTTGATACCAGGAGCCAAGATTCCAGCAAGGAAACAATATCCCATGTTCCCCAAGGAACTAGCCACCTTAAAGGATTAGTTGGATTCTAATCTCCAAAAGGGTTTCATCCGACCATCTACTTCCCCAGCATCTGCTCCTACCTTCTTCGTACCAAAGAAGCCTGACCCATTGGCACCGGCAAACCAGGAGGCACCCATGAGAGTGGTACACGATTTCAGTTCCCTCAATAAACTCACTATAAAAGAAAATTATCCCTTGCCGCTAATATCTGATCTGCTGGATCGCTTACAGAAAGCACGCATTTTTACTAGGTTGGACCTCAGGAATGCGTACAATCTGATCCGGATGAAAGAGGAGCATGAATATCTGACTGCCTTCGATACCAGGTTTGGTAAATTTGAGTACCTTGTTTTGCCCTTTGGCTTGTCTAATGCAGGAGCCATATTTTCCCGATTTATGAATCAAATTTTCTCTGATTTACTAGATAAGTATCTAGTCATTTATCTAGATGACATATTAATATTCTCTGAGGATGCTACAACTCATGTAACCCATGTACATAATGTCTTACAAAGACTGAGAGAGAACAAGCTGTTCGCCAAGCTAGAGAAATGTGCCTTTGATTTAGCTGAATTACATTTCCTGGGCTATAAAATATCAACAGAAGGCGTATCCATGGATCCTTCAAAGGTCCAGGCAATTCTCTCTTGGCAACCCCCCCGAAATGTGAAAGATGTACAAAGGTTCCTAGGGTTCTGCAATTTTTACAGGAGGTTCATAAAAAAATTTAGTGACAGGGCTAAACCCCTCACACAGCTTTTGAAGAAAGGATCAAAATTCATTTGGGGGGAGAGGGAGCAAGCAGCCCTCCAGGAATTTCAGCAACTCTTTGCATCCCAGCCGCTGTTAAAGCACCCTGATCCCCCGAAGCAATCCATAATGCATTCAGATGCTTCCGATATTGCCATTGGGGTGGTGTTATTGCAATATACAAACAAAGCCGAGAATACATTGATTCCTTGTGCCTTTTGTTCACACATGCTCTCACCAGCAGAGAGAAACTATGATGTTTTTAACAAGGAGTTGCTAGCAATTAAAGCAGCATTCCAAGAGTGGAGGCACTGGCTAGAAGGTGCAGCCTTTCCTGTGAAAGTTTGCACCGGTCACAAGAATTTACAGCTTCTACAAAACACCAGATCCCTCACCCCACGCCAAATCAGATGGAGCCAATTTTTCTCCCGTTTCAATTTTGTTATTTCTTATGTTCCTGAGGTGCAGAACCGTTTGGCAGATGCTCTGACTCGATCCATTCAGGCAACCCCCGCTACTCACCAGGAGGTACAGGCTACTATATTACAACCTCACAACTTTGATCAGTCTATGAGGGGGAACCAGACAGAGATTTTAGCAGCAGGCAGACAAGCAGAGGACCTATTTACAAGAGTCAGAGCTCAGCAGCAACAGGACCCATATGCCAGGGCCAGGATAGATGACTACCAGAGGGCCCTGCAAGACACTGCCTCCCCATTTAATGTGGAGGCAGGAATCCTCTGGCATAGCGTGCGATTATACATTCCCCCCTCATTGAGGGAAGAAGTACTGAGACTTTGCCATGACCATCAAATGGCAGGCCACGGAGGTGTTTTCAAAACTCTCCATAGAGCTCTGAGAGACTACTGGTGGCCTAAGATGACTGCAGACATAAAGGATTACGTGGCTTCTTGTCATACCTGTAGACGAGCCAAGCCTCTCCCAGGGAAGCCCACAGGACTCTTGCAACCCTTACCCACCCCCAGTAGGCCTTGGGATACTATCTCCATGGATTTTATCACTGAATTACCCCCGGTCCAGGGGCTGACTTCCATACTAGTAGTGGTGGACCTTTTCACTAAAATGGCGCATTTTATTCCTTGCACGGGCCTCCCATCTGTGCAAGCCACAGCACAGTTGTTCATGGACCATGTTTTTAGGTATAGAGGCATGGTAAATCACTTGGTGAGTGACAGAGGCCCTCAGTTCACTTCCAGGTTAGGGTTAGGGTTTATCTGTCTGGGTTTTCCCACGCTTCTTCAGTTTGTTCTGTCTTATGTAGCAGTAATAAACACTAGAGACCTACTGCTCGTCTCAGCGTGATTCCTGACTGTTAGGAAATCAGGGTGGTTTGCCATTGCCTTCCCTGGTCGTCACCTTCCCCAGTGAACTGGGCACTCATTTTACCGACCTTGGAAGGATGGAAGGCTGAGTTGACCTGAGCCGGCTACCCAAGAATCCAGCTTCCGCTGGGATTGAACTCAGGTTGTGGGGAGAGTTTCGGTTGCAATACTGCCGCCTACCCCTCTGTGCCACACGAGGCTCTAAACTTCGTGTGTGTGTGTGTGTCTGTGTGTCTGTCTTTTTATTCAGTTACTTAACAGGTTTTTTAAAGTGGGGATTTTTTATTGATATGAAATCTACATATGTTTGTGTGTGTGTATACTGTATATAATAGGATGTGTATATATACACACAAACATATGTAGACTGAATACTATTAAAAAAAAACCAAACAGTTAAAAAAACCTGAAGGTAACTGAATAAAAAGAAAAACAAAAAACAAAAGAGCAAAAATATTTTAGAAGAGAAGAGAGAAAGAGAAGAAAAGAGGAAAAAGAAATCAACAGTAAAAATTTCAAGATTTCACTACCTCACTATTCAAATCTTAGTTGTTTGTACAGAGTCTAAAATCTAGAGTCAGATATATAGACATCCTTCTAGAAATTACCTTCTATGCAGTCATCCAGGCATGATATAACAGTTTTTTGATTAATTGACAAATTTCAGATTGTGGGAGTCCCAGTGGGTAAATCCATAGCATGTGCACTAAATGTATTACATCTCCAGCAAAAAAAGGAGGACAGCCAACCTTTTTCAAACATTCTTTGAGTAGTCCTATAAACCCAAAAAACGATTTTTTGCTGAACTGAGTTTTCAAATAATATGAAATGTATGTAATGTTTCTTAAAACCTGAGACTACTTTGTAATATAAGATACTCCCATTTTTATTTTATTTTTTATTTAATATTTCTTGTATATTATCCAAATTTCTTTGTATCATTTTTAATTTTTTAAATAATAGTGCATTATTGATTTGGTCTCTAGGAAAGCCTTCTCCAATATACTGAATGCCTCTGGAGGTTTTTTTTTAAATTTTTATCCCACCTTTATTATTTTTATAAATAACTCAAGGCGGCAAACTTACCTAATACTCTTTCCTCCTCCTACTTTCCCCACAACAACCACCCTGTGAGGTGAGTTGGGCTGAGGGAGTGACTGGCCCAAGGTCACCCAGCCAGCTTTCATGCCTAAGGAGGGACTAGAACTCTCAGGCTCCTGGTTCCTAGCCCGTTGCCTTAACCACCAGACCAAACTGGCTCTCATTTTAATAATACTCCATTGGTAATATGTTCAGTTAACCTAATAAAAAGGCACAACAGGTACATATTAAAACTAATGTTTATATGAATCATTGGAGCTTCCATTTTTATACATTATATTTCTTACACCATACACTATTTTTTTTTCTTCCTAACATTTTTTCCAGAAGGGCAGTGTCTGTTTTTTTCGGATCAACTGAATATTGATCCATTGGTTGTGACAGGAATTAACTGACCAGTTTGTTGCCTGCAGCTGATGTGGGCTAAGAGAGCCCGAAGTCACCCAGCCAGCTTTTGTGCCTCAGGTGGGACTAGAACTCACAGTCTCCTGGTTTCCAGCCTGGTGCCTTAACCACTAGAACAAACTGGCTTTTGGAGTCCACTAAGGCACAAAGGCCAAATAGGGACCATAAAAAGTGTTTTAACTGTATATATTGCTATCGGTAAATTATATTCCTTTGGTGAAGTTTCAAAGTTTTTAAAGTGTCATTACATTAATTGATTAAGAATAATTATCTCATTTTCAATCCATGTTTTCTAGAAAAAAATCTTTTCACCTATCATTAAGTAAGGTTTATTCTAAAGTCTTTATGAGAACTAAAATTGAATTTTAGTTTTCCTCCCTATAAGGACCAAATATGGCTGACCATCTTCATTGCTGGAAAAATGATTTAACTTCCTATCATAGAGGGAACTAAAAATCCCCAGGACTTTAAGGGTGCCAAATAGTAACACCTAAGTTGAGCCCACATGTCATTTTCATTCCAATATAATGCTGAAATTAATAGGTATGCCCAATGATACAGTATTCTTTAAAATCAGGAAAATTAAAAGCATCTTTTTCTGAACCTTTCAGAAAGAAATACTAGGTATTTGTTCCTTCCATTAAAAATTAACCATTAACCTGTTTAAAATATTTAAGTGGAACCAACATAGGCATTACTTTTGTGGTGGAAAGTATCTCCAATAAACACTAACAATTAGAGAGGCTCCAAATGATAGGGTTTTTTTTTTCCAAAGCTAGCTGGTCTGTTGCACCCAGAGAAGCCAAGATCCACACAGTTGCATAAGTCCTATATAGGAAGTTGATTAAGACAGTTGAGCATGCATACTAGCAGAAGACCCCAATAGAGAGAATTGCTAAGGATGCAGAACACAGAATGGAAGACACAGGTATCCTTCATGGTGTGAAAACATTACAGACATATTCCTTAAAAGGCAATGTAGCTTTGATATATGAGAGGTGCCAAGGCTCTAACTGTTATTCTAAGAGGCTGACCCTGTGCTTTATTGCAAATGGAGAGACAGCAATAAGGCAGCAGCATTACGCATTGTTTAATCTACTGCCTGCTCTCAAGCCATAAGGTCTATAACCATTTAGTTACTAACAAGCATAAATTGGCACTGCACTAAAATTCCATTCTTAAAGATGCTACATGAGAGATACACAAAAAAAGCCACATATGTAATGCTATATGTATAAAAGAAGCATATGAATACAAAATTAATTCAATTTGAGCTCTTATCCCAACTTTTTCCATTCCCTCCCAACCTTATTTTTATTAAACTGATGTAACTTGAGGTATATAATCAATAGGGCCAGAAAGGGATCAAATTGAGACACAGAATGAAAAACAGCATGAAATTCAGAAAGTGACAGAGAATCGGAAAAAATTAAGCTGAAGGCAGGAAAAGTAACACCAAGAATCTTGCTGAAAGAGAGAGCCAGAATTTTGAAGGCTTCCTGCTCCAGCACAGTGTGTAAGAGATTTACAAAATGTAGCATTCACTTCCCAGTTAGATGTCCCAAATGCAAGCCAATTGCCTTTTCATTTAGACTCAAAAGCATGTTGAGTTTTATCACTTTTGCTCCTTGGTCAGGAATAGCATCTGGTGTAGCACCTTGCTTATATGCAGATCTTAAAAATGGAGAGAGAGAAAGTTACTTGCATTGGGAGTCATAAACATAGGAGACACAACATTTCTGAAGGAAATGGTGAAAAGATTGAAGAAACAATGGGAATACAGTTAGAAATGGAAGATTCTCATAAAATTTCATGAAAGAAGTAGGGCAATGATTTAACTCTATAGAAAACAGTACTCTTGATCAAGCCTCAGTAAGGCTGAGTGAAAAAAGAACTTTTTTTCCTCATTTTTCCCCCCCACCAAGAGTGCACAGCCACATCTGGTGCGTTCTGACTTGACCCTTCCTCATTTATTTCTGTCTGCAGGTGGTCAGTTGACTCAGCAGCCCTTTGCAAGTATAGAGGCTATGAGATCCCTCTCTGAACTAGGCTTGCATTGTTTGTTACAGTGGGAAGATTGTGCAGTCATTGCTATTATTAAGCTGGAGTTAGGTAAGCCAACAGACTGAATGATGGAAAAGTGGACCCAAATGGGAGGATTTTGCATACGCATACACACATACGGACAGACATACAATACATTTATATATATGCTAGATTGGCTGTTCTTGATGGGCTGTATCTAGACTCAGCCTAGGAAGTTTCTACAGCAGTGTTTCTCAACCATGGCCACTTTAAGCTGTGTGGACTTCAACTCCCAGAATTCCCCAGCCAGCATAAAGCTTAAAGTGGCCAAGGTTGAGAAACACTGTTCTACAGACTGAGTATGTCTATTTAGTTTTGGGAAACTGATTAATGTTGATTAATATGCATAACTATACAATCATGGCCTTTGCTTTGCTTTCACAAACACATATAAATATGTGATTATTCTTAATGGCTAAAAAGAATAAATTGCTATTTACTACTGAGGGCTATGCTCAATAGCTTGACCGAAGTCTCCCCAATGTGTGCAGTTTTACTTTCAAATTCTTACTGGCAACCCAACAATAACCTAAGTGAAACAATCAATTACCATTTGGTTTTAAAAGTGGAGTAACCAAAGTTTGATCAGTTGAAATGGTATTTAACAAAGAATATAGTCCTATTCAGATTTAAGAAGAATTCTGGGGAACTCAAAAGCTTCCATTATGTTGTAATATTTTGGTTGGGTCAAATAAAAATCTTGGCTAACTGTGGATTTTTGAATGCTAACCTAGGGTCATTTTTAACCAATATGATCTATATGTAAAGATTGTAAATAACTGAGATTTAGGAAATTATATGTTTTTTTTAATATAAACTTGTTTTGATAATTAGATTTCTGTCAGTATAGTAAAAGGAACAGTGTCCATATTAATATAAAATTCTAAACCAGAATACTACAGCATCTAGGTTTTTCCCAAATAAGAAGGCTAGTATATTATTATTTCCAGTTTGCTCCACTGTGATTTTAATTAATCCAGAATTTTTAACAGTAAAGATACTTAGCTTTCAATCTGAATGATGACTTCTGTCTTGTCTCTCTACTAACATGGCAGAATTTAAAGCTAGGTTTCAGGAGACCTTAAATTTCAAGAGAATAGCAACAAAACAGGCTCTTGATTTTGGATGGAAAACTACATTTTATTGCCCCAGTAAGTTTCAGTTGCTTTAGTCAAATTTATTCTGACCTTCAGTAAGTTAAGATTTGGACGAGTTGGCAGATATGGCCAATGACAGGAAAGAACTCAAATGATTATCCATATATGTGTCCCCTCTTCCCCAAGAATTATGGAGCAACAGGAGAGATGTAAATTTCTCAATTCTTTAGACCTCTACATGAAAAGTACAAATAAACAAGAGCAGTCAACATTTGTTTTAACTACATATTAGGAAGAAAAGTTTTTCTGACAGGCAAAAGTTAAAAAGTAACAATTGCTGGGTCAGAAAGCTTTCTCCAGCAGTTTTTTTAAAAGAAAGGTAAATTTATTTACACTAAAATAAATACTGTAATGAGACTGTTCAACAGAGGGTTGAATTGGAAGGTAGCCAAGTATCCCCAGTTAAAAAAAGAAAAGACTGGAGTGATGACCAATTTAGGATCCAAAATCACAATGGAGCAAATTGGAAATAATAATATACTAGCCTATTTAAACTGCACTGTGAAAAAAAGTTTGTAAACTTTATTTTTTGTTGTAGAATTTAATATTTTGCTGTAGAGTCTATAATATTGTATTGTTTATACTATATTACAGAAAAGACAAGAAAGTTAATGCATAGATCTCTGCTGAGAAATAAAAGAATCATTTTTATTAAGGAAAGTCTTATTTAATTGCTTGGTTAAAGTCTACCAAGAAGACCAACATATATATCTGATGTGGGTGATCTGGCAGATGTGTCACTTGATGTTTGTCAAAAACTTTAAATAGAGTTGTTCATTAAAGGTTGATAAGACAACTACAACCATGTAGGATATGACGGACCTTTTGGACCACCATTTTCAGATATGCTGGGCTACAGCTCCCACCGTCCCTATCCAGCTGTGCAGGCAGACCTGGAGTAGAGATGAAAGGTTGGATTAGGTGGAACTTTTAGAATTTTAGTCTGGTGCAATTCTTATTTTTTAATGACCTGCAGTGCCAAATTACCTGACCATGCTTCTCTTGCACCATTCCCTTAGGCATCATGGCTGAAGAGGCACCACCAGATGTGAAAGTCAAGCACCATGGCGCTCTCTATATACTTTTCCCGGTTGATGTGCAATGAAGTGAGTAGATAGTAGAGCAAGTGGACATCTCCGCTGGATCATAAAACTCCCGCCCCCTTTTAAAAAGAACTTTATTACTTTTCAAAGTACAGTTAAAATACAAAAGACAGAAAAGACAGAGTACAGAACTAAAGAAAAAACTATAAAAGTGCAAAGTTAGAAAGAAGAAAAAGAAAGTGACTTCCAACTTTCTCCAATACAAATATAAATGCATTTACAAATATAGTCTCTTATCATTAGTTAAACTTTAATAACATTATTTCTATAAAATCAGACCATTTAATCATCAAAACCCGAAGTCAAAACTTCATTTTTTTCCAACACAAGTAAATAGTCTAAAAGTGGTTGCCAAATAGAAACAAATCCAGATGTGGTATTTGCTCTTATCAATGCTGTTAGCTTGGCCATTTGGGCCAGTTCCATCAATTTAATCATCCATTCCTCCACTGTAGGGATTTGTGGATCTTTCCATCTTTGTGCATATAAAAGTCTTGCTGGGGTAATCATGTATAAAAGCAAAGTCCCATGTTGTTTCTCAAGTAGTTTCTCCATCAGTCCCAAGAGAAACAGTTCTGGGTTTTTTTGTACAGGTAAGTCCACTTTAAGAATCTTTTGAATATTGATACATATTTGATCCCAGAACATAGAACTTTCTTCTACATCTGTAGCTTAGCCTATGTTATGTATGCCTTCAGCCATGATGTACATGCTGGGAAAATTGTTACATATTCTTTCTTCCAAGGTCCAGTAATTAAAGGCAACTTTCAGAAGATTTTCTTGTTATAGTTTGTAATATTGATATATATGGCATGCAGGGTCAGTGTCACATTATTAGTACAGATCATTTATATTTTGAACAAGCAGGTTAAAAGATAGGCCAAGCATAAATTTTGATTGAGCAAAATAACTGTTTTGATTGAGCAAGATAATTTTGAGATAGGTTACCCCTACTTTGAACTAGAGACATGTGTCAAGATACTACTTTATTTTCTATTTTGTCTTCACAATATTTGACAGCTCTGCCTTTTCCCTCTTCTTTCCATATAAAATCCAGACTGGAAGACGAAACCATTCCTTTCAAGCTTGCCCCAGTTTTTTTCTAGCTAGAGTTTGGCATATGATAGGCACAGTTAATCTTTTTATGGCATAGATCACTGCTGGGTAATATGTTACTTCTTGTAGAATATGTTACTTCTTGTAGTAATGTGTTACTTCTTCCAGAAAAATGTGGTAGTTCTGTTTTTTTTTTTGAAGAATTAAGTAGGCAAACTGGAAAAAGTGAATAAAACCTTGTATATTGCTTTCATGACATTACTATAAATTAAGCCCTTTGGTAATTATTAATTAATAAGGGTAATTAATAAGGTTTATGATTAATGATCTTGTGATTATTAAGCACAGTTACACTATGTGTGACCCTCCAGTTCTTACTGGACTGTAGCTGCAGTTGTGCTTCACCACTGGCAAGCTTGATTGGAATGAGAGTTCAACACAGCCTGAAGGACATACTGCTCTTCCTGTTCGATATGAAAGCAAGATGACCCTGAGCTATATATATTCTTTTCTACTGGAATCTTGTTATTTTATTGTGTGGTAGAGCATGCTACTCTTGCATGCTACTCTTGCTGCTACTATTCTTTATTTTAATTACCATTAGAACTCTTGGCAATCCAAACAAGTCAAGAAAATAGAATCCTAGGAATTAAATTAGCTGCACAAAATCATACACTGAAATTATTGGGTGATGATATCATACTAACAGTTGCTGAAACCAGGGTCTCTAGTAACATTGCTGGAATATACACAACAGTATGGCTAATTGTAGGGTTGCCGTATCTGGGCTGCAAAAATCTGGGCAAACATTTGATGGCAACATAAATGTACAGATAAGCGTCTGCAGTCCAGATGTGGCAGTCCAGCTCAGTGTATCATATAAGCTCAAGCAATGGCCCCAGTCACATATCTTGTTTACCATAAAACTACTTTGTTTTGGATTAGTGCAGTGGTAGTGAAAATGATTTTACCATTTAGGATTAAAAGTTTCCCTGAAAGTCAACCTAAATCTCAACATTGAGGGAAGAAAAGGCTGACTCCAGGGTGACTGGGAGCAAGCTATTCACATTCCTAGCACAGACATGAATGGCTATTGCAGAATCTGCATGATAAGTAACCATATCTTGTAAACAACTATTGTAAGAAAGAAGCATGGTTTCTGATTCACTTAGCATGATCAACCTATAAAATCCTGCCCAAATATTTGGGGTGCTGCTTGGACTTGATGCACCGCAGCTTCCTTTACAAAGTAAGCTCAGGGTACTCCCCTGAAGAGTATGTATGGTAAAATTTCATCAATAAAAGGTACTTCTTTTCCTCTTATTTAAGTATGACAGTCATCTTGCAGTCTGACTGCAAGATGACTTGCAGACTGCAAGTCAGACTGCAGTTGGGTGGGGATCTTCTTGTACAGCACAACACATTCTAAATTCTCTCCTCATTAAGCTAGCAACAGAAAGTGAGAGACCGTTTAGGGCACATTCCCACTGAATGCTATGACATCGAGGGTCTTCTTTCCCTGGTGCAATATCAATAGGTTCACACACTGCACAAAGCCAAGATTTGTTTAACCATTTTCATGGAATGAACTAGAGTGGCTGGACTTCATATCCTACTGAGGCAAAACAACAAATCACTTTATCAGACTACCATTTTGTGCAAAGGAAGAGAATGCATTCCAAATGCGATATTGGAGAATTTATGTAATGTTATAGCTAATATAATTGGCCTAAAGCAGAGTTTATGCACACACATACACACACACCAGCTGTGTACTTCCTCATTTTTTAATCTTTAATTTTTTTTGCCAATCGTTTTCATAACTGCTTCTGTCTTGTTATTGATGCATGTGAAATAAATGTTTGCAACTTCGTCAAATCATTATTTGGCTACTGAGAACCTTAATTTAGAAAGTATTTTGCTTTGTCCCATTTCTTTGGATATAGAGTTGCAACAGTCAGCATAATATTGCCAACTTCTGCTAAAGCATTTATAATTACAGGTCAATCTAATGGAATTAAGCTGAGTTAAATCTTGTTATTTTGTGGAGTCCTTGGTGCTCTCTCAGGGACTCCACAGTTCAACCCTGAGCTGTATATATTCTTTTCTACTGGAATCTTGTTATTTTATTGTGGGACGCGGTGGCGCTGCGGGTTAAACCGCTGAGCTGCTGAGCTTGCCAATCGGAAGGTTGGCGGTTCGAAACCGTGCGGCGGGGTGAGCTCCCGTTGCTAGTCCCAGCTCCTGCCAATTTAGCAGTTCGAAAACATGCAAACGTGAGTAGATTAATAGGTACCGCTTTGGCGGGCAGGTAATGGCGTTCCGTGTAGTCATGCCGGCCACATGACCACGGAGGAAGTGTCTACGGACAAATGCCGGCTCTTCGGCTTTGAAACGGAGATGAGCACCGCCCCCTAGAGTCGGACACGACTGAACTTAATGTCAAGGGAAACCTTTACCTTTACCTAGAGCATGCTACTCTTGCTGCTACTATTAGCATTTATGTTTACCCAATTTACTAAGCCACAATTTGCATAATCATGGTTTATTAAATAAATCCCACCTTTGGCATGAAAGCTGGCTGGGTGACCTTGGGCCAGTCACGCTCTCTCAGCCCAACTCACCTCACAGGGATGTTGTTGTGGGGAAAATAGGAGGAGGAAGGAGTATTAGGTATGTTTGCTGCCTTGAGTTCTTTATAAAAATAAAGGTGGAATAAAAAATCTAAAAAAAATCATAATTGGAAGAGTTCACACATGCTAAACCATGGTTTACAGACTACAATATGCTAAAAAGCAAGGCTTAGAGTGCTGTGTGAACCCACAATTCATTTTTAAGGTGCCAGGAGACTTTTTTCATCTTGCAAAAATGATCAATGCAATTTTTCTTTTTAATATACTATTTACATTCACATTTTCTAAGTGCTTGTGCCCCTTCCAGTCCAGTCACCCTTCCAACAAATCTGCTTATCAACACCCTTGGGAAGTGGCCTAGGGCTGAGAGTTATAGCACACTCTAATGCATACAGAGGATTTACTTCCCTAAAATTCTACCTTGCCCCAAATCACCCAGTGAGTTAATGACTTCGCAGCTAATTGTCTTAACTACTGTGGGCTATCAAATCACTCTTGTTTCCTGTAATTCCAGGTCTTTAATGGCCTCCTACCGTTTCACAGCATAATATAGATGCTAGTCAGGAAGTCTCACTGACCATGGTATGAATGACAAGGAAGAGGTTTAATAGCTCTGTGCTGAGAAGGCTCACATCTCCTCTGGGGAACGAGTTAATGAGCTGCCAGCAGTGTTAGCATGATTCCCATCATTGTTCTGAATTCTCATGACTAAGAAGACCAGATTCTTCCCCCCAGCATCACATCATGAGCCTGTAATTAAAAATCATGAGCGCTGAAATTTTTGCCTTCTTTTTCAGACATAGTTGTGATTCAGCCATTGTCCCAAGCCAGCATCTTAGAACTAATACTAATTTGAGTATTTGCCAGCTCTTCCCCAAAGTCCATTTGTGTCCTCCAATCAGGTAGAGCTCTTGGGTGATGTGGTACATGCTTGTTTTGTGACAGACTGCATTGCCCTCCAGGTTTCCTGATTTTATGGCTTTCTAGACAGTAGCAGCTCTCTACGTGCATTTTACTCATAAGTGCTACAGTAACAGCTCAATAATTCAAGACTAGAAATTATGCATGACTATATAATCTGTACAAGTAGGATATAAGTGGGTTCACCAAAAGCCGTATGGAATAGATGCCAATCTAATCTGCTCTTTTGGAAACAGATTGAGACAGATGAAATGGCACATTAAAAATGGCAAGCCACATCACCAGCCAAGCTCTCCCCATTGTATTTTTCCTTCTCTCTATCCATTTAAAGCTCCTTCTACTTTTGTTTGTTGTTTATTCGTTTAGTCGCTTCCGACTCTTCGTGACTTCATGGACCTGCCCATGCCAGAGCTTCCTGTCAGTTGTCAACACCCCCAGCTCCCCCAGGGACGAGTCCGTCACCTCTAGAATATCATCCATCCACCTTGCCCTTGGTCGGCCCCTCTTCCTTTTGCCCTCCACTCTCCCTAGCATCAGCATCTTCTCCAAGGTGTCCTGTCTTCTCATTATGTGATCCATTTAGTTTTCACAGCAAGAATACTGGGGTGGGTTGCCATCACCTTCCCCAGGGATCGCATTTAGTCTGACCTCTCTGTCATGACCTTCCCGTCTTGGGTGGCCCTTCACGGTTTAGCTCATGGCATCATTGAGGTGCTCAAGCTCCAGCAGCATGACAAGGTAATGATCCTTTGCTGAAGTCCTTCTACTAGATCAGCCTAATTCTACCCACAAGAGTCTACTTGTTATATCAAGTGCGACATCCATGTTGACCTGCCAGAAACTATATTTATTGGTAACCTACAGCACAGAAGAAGGGAGGAATCCCAGATTTGCAGGAATACTCTGAAACTTGAATACTTCAGCGAGGTATGTTTAATGGCTGCAGGATACAAAGTTACCTAGGAGGAAAGGACATGGAAAGATTTGGTGGAAGTAACTGTAGAATGGGACGTTTGTAACAAAGAATATGGATAGCTGGAATTCTCAGCAGGAGGACTTTACCTTGTTAAGTTTGTTGCAAGATAACAAGAATCTCTGGATGGCACTGGAGGAAGATCTTCATCACCTCGAACTCTGTCCATCAGCTTCCAGAGGCATCTGGTTGGCTGTGGTTGGAAACAAATGGAGATTTACATAGGCATTCATTTCCTTTATTGTCTACAGATTCATGTCATTTCTTTCAGAGATCATTCCAAGGGACTAGCTTTTTTTCCAGATACCACACTCCCCCCCCAACCCCCTTCTAAAGTAAGACAGAAAAAAAAATCTTCTTTGAGTCACGCTGAACTCTGGTGACTTAATGGAAACATCCATGCAGTATTCTTGGCAACAATACAGGAATATATTATTCTGGAGGGTTTGTTTTTTTTCAGCTTAGTCCACATGACAGGTATTTCCTGGTCATCTTTTATCCAAGTACTGACCAGCTCTGCCCCCGAATAGCTTTTCTAATCAGTCAAGTTGGTTGGTTTTCCAGAGGAAGGGACAGACGATTTGTGTTCACTGCATAGATACTGCCAGAGTAAGGCACACTCATTTTAAAAAATCAATCTTGTTCCATCAAGTTGTTGTTGAGTCTTAACAACCACATAGACCACTGTTTCTCAACCTTGGCAACTTTAAGATGTGTGGACTTCAACTCCCAGAATTCCCCAGCCAGCCATGGAAAATGGATCTTCTCCATTACCCGGTCTTTCAGGTTGTCCAGTGAAGTCGGACTAGATGATGTCCAAATGACTTCCAAGCCAATACACTTCTCCACTGAAGAAAGGACTCAGAAGCAGGACCCATGCCCAAGAATCTTTCCCCTTCACAGCTGCCAAACCTTAACAAACTTTCATAAAGATTTATATAGCCATACTCAGAAAGAGTATGGCTATATAAAGCCAGACATTTCTCACTTGATGGAAATCAATCCGTTCTCACCACCCCCGAAATAAAACGTTGATAAGGGATGTAGATCCTGTGTTTGCACAAACCACTCAGCCACAAAGCCACTATTATCTTAGAATGTTGTGCAATCGCCGCCAGGTAATTTCCTTCTGGATTCCTGTCTCACGTGCGTCCAGAAAACGGGGTAAATTGGAGTTTACCTTGCGAACAGCCTCTGGCAATCCATACACTGCACACGTCTTGTCTGAAGCTTCGGCAGTAACCGCTCTATGAAGTACCCCTATTTAATTTTTCTGACCTGAATAGCTTTCTGTACTTTTCATAGACGATCTTTCAGATGGGTGTGTTTATGAGACAGCAACAGGAACTGAATCAACCCGTAACTCATCCTGAATCGGGTCTTCGTAAGCCATTTTATTCGGAAATCAGCCCGGGACATTCCCAGCCTGCGTTTTTGCAGCGCAGACGTGCATCCCGACTCGTCAGTCTTTGTACATTCCCCATTTATTTAGACCCGGTATTCCAACGACTCCCAATTCTCGTCCCGCTTTTACTCCTCTGCTTCGACCGGCTCTTCCCGCCTTCTTCGAGGCAGGAGGAGGAGGAGGAGCGCAGTCGGGGCGGACCAATCGCGCGACTGGTATGCAAAAATATGCTTGTTTTCAGATCCGGGAGGCGGTGTCGCCAGTGGGGCTTGAGACCTCAGCCGACCTGTGTGGAGGGAGTGCGAATCCCGCCGGGTCGCCCTCTCTCTCTTTGCAAATATTGCTCAGATGCTGATTAAAACAGTGAGTAAGAAACCCCCCAAAACACTGCGCTTGTCCTGGGGAGGAAAACGCAGATCAGCGGACTCCGGAGCCCTGAGGGCATCGTGGGATCTGTTTTGAAAGAAGCAGGTTTTGAAACCCTTCAGTCCGTTCCCTGCAACGGAGTAGTCCGGTAGCTTATTCATTCTCAGTAGGTAACGGAGTGGGTTTTTTTCTTTTGTTTTAATAATGATAAGATAAATGAGAAGCGTTGCTGATCCTATCCCTGATTACTCGAAAGTAAGTCATTATTGTGTTTTATGAACTGTGTGAATAGGTTTGCAACTTAAATATACATATATTTTTCACAGTTAACTACCAGGGAAAATCGGACTCTGTATTCCTATGATATTTCATTCTGGGATTGAAGCATTAATACGCAAGATTAATAATAATAATAATAATAATAATAATAATAATAATGTATAATAACAAGAATCAGAATATATTGCCTAATACTTTCTTTGCAATTTAGCACTTATGTTTGGATACTTCTAGTGATATAGTGATTCTACTGTATAGCTTTCCATTTCCCGCTTCTTAACAAACTTTTCTGGGGGGAAAAAGAGCTTGAATGGGCAGACATTCTGAGATGCTCAGAAAATTCCACTGATTTGTTAGGGTAACTGCACAATAAAAGGCCACTTGGAAGTGCCCCTGATTCCAGTTAGTGATTAGAAGCAGCATCATGTTCTTTGGGTGGTTTCTGAGAATAAAAAAGTTAATTTGATTTTGATCTGGTTCCCAAACTTTGCTAAGCCCTAACATGGTATATTTGATTTTAACCTAATGTGTTATGTGAACTTAGTCATTGTAATTTATTGAAACTGGTTAAAAAATTATAGTGGTTTATTATGGTTCAGTGTATGAATCCAGTCTTAAGGCCTATAGCTTTGTCCTGCCATGTGACACCACCCAGCTGACCTTGGACCTGGCTAACAGTTGGGTGGGAGACCACCAACTAAACATCTGTTAAAAATCATGGCTGTATGGCCAATACATACAAACATCCTGGACATAAGAGAATTTCTCATTTCAGAGAAGAGGACTCCTTGAACTGTTTCATTGGAAATCCTGAAACCCACCTTCGAAGGGTGCTGGTTGAGAGGTTTAGTATGGGGTGGAAAAGCATCTCCACTAGTAGGCATTTTTTCTTCTCTAGAGATCTACAGTACATCTCTCTCTGCCTTATAGATATAGGAAAATAGCTGGTAAGGGTCCAAACAGAGTAGGAGTGGATGTTAGGGGTATGTAAGGCTGTCTTGACAGGCCTCTATTTATGCTAACCTAGAATGATCAGTCTCATGTGGCACAGAGCAGTAGGCAGCAGTATTGCGACCGAAACTCTCCCCACGACCCGAGTTCGATCCCAGCGGAAGCTGGATTCTCTCTCGGGTAGCCGGCTCAGGTCGACTCAGCCTTCCACCCTTCCGAGGTCAGTAAAATGAGTGCCCAGCTTGCTTGCTGGGAAAGGTGACGACTGGGGAAGGCAATGGCAAACCACCCCGCTCTATAGTCTTCCAAGAAAACTTTGCAAAAGTGGCGTCCCCCCAAACGGTCAGACATGACTCGGTGCTTGCACAGGGGACCTTTCGCCTTTCACCAGAATGATCATACTGATATCACTGGGAGACAGGAGAGAAAATCTTGCACAGTCAGTAACCAGAAAACCATCTGATATACTTACTGGAGAGAGTCAGGTTTGAGAAATGATAGACTTTTCACAGTAGATCTTTTTCTTCTCTTGGATTGGTTTGTTAGACGGATTTGAGAATCTAAAGACAAGATTAGAGGTTCCCTTAAATGTGATTGTACCTTTATATCTGTGCTGTGAAATAGCAGCAGTACATTTCTGATCAGGAATATGACACCCAATAAATGGGACTTAAAGCTTTCACTAATGCTGCAGGTTGCAATATAAACAGTGTCCTGAATGTACAGATAAAAAATAAATATGTTTTTCCAATTCTGACTATTTTAGCTAGTGTAAGTTTCTGCCAGTTTGGGAATGTGACTGTTAGCTCTTTGCTAGAAAAGCATAAGATCTTGATGGTGGCGATGATGGGAGCTGTTGTTCATCACATCTGGGAGCCACCAGATTGTGAAAACTGGTGTAGAAATTGTTTGGATTCAACTTTTTCATTAAAAATATATATCATTTTTACAGCTGACAGGTCCAAACACTGGGCCACCTGTGATGACTGACATACTGTGTGCATGAGGGTGTTCTTGAATACAGAGCATTTCTTCTTTTTACATGTTCAAAGCCAGATCCAGAAGAGATGTACTTCCAGAAAAAATGGCTTTTTAGTAATGATAATTGTTTCTAGATCAAAATGATTGCATGTGGTCATATGGATGTTAATCAAATTAAGAACATTCTTACTGCTTTAACTTGGGTGTGTGGGGAAGAGAGTTTGCCTACAGTAGAGCTGTTTCTTTGGCTCATAAGTTTCATCTGGAACAACCTTTAGTGCCCAAACCTGCTAGACTTCTCCTTAATCTCCAACCAGCTGAAGGCATGAGAGGGTATGTGGCAACAGGAATGTGGCATGTTGTGATAGTTTCACGCTAAGGAAGGCTGTTCTGAGTTTATACCTGAGCAGGGACACACTCCTGCAACAGCTGCGTTTTTGATTGCCAGCTTATGCGTGGGAGGAAAATGTTCCACTTAAGAAGCAATAAGCGAGGCTGAAGAGGTCAATGGAGCAAAGACCTACATCAGATAACCAGGTTGCATCTGTTTACATCTCCTAGGTTCTGCTGGCAAAGCCATAAAATATGTAGTATGTGGCCAGAGTAAAGTGAGCTCGTAGTACAAAGTGCATAACACAAATTAAACTGCAGCCAACAATAACATGCCTTCTAATCAATCTTTCCCTATTTACAGATACATAATTATATTGGGATTTGTAGTATTTGTTTTTTGTGCCCCAGTGAGAATACACAATACTGTACAATGTTTTTATTTTGGTCTTAGACTAGAATAAAGTAAAAAACATAGAGAATATGAAATTAACAATTATTACATAGAAATAGTATGTGTACAGAGCTTTGTGACATATATGAAAGTCTATTTAATTTGGGTTATTCTTTAGTCCTTGGTAGTATGTTCAAGCCATGGAACCTGTTAGTTTAAAGAACAAACAAACCTGGTACTCCTGATTAAGAAGCCAAGCTCTAGCGATAGAAAATTGGCTGTGCTTAAGTTAACTTTGTTTGGGGGGGAAGGCCCTTAGTAATTCATAGAACTCCCATTAGTTCTCAGAAACCCACAGTCTGAAAAACCCTGCTTCAGGTTATTGGGGTTTGTGGGAGGAGATCAATTGAAAACGATTGTCTGAATCTTGTTAGCTATAGCTCAGTTTTAGATGAATAGCTTAATAGTATGAAGTGGCTTTGGGGTCAGCAATACAAATACTGATCCTGATATGTGGCTTCAGCTATCCTGATCTATTGGATTGTCACTGAAGGTTATGTCCCCATTTGTATGACTCATAGAAAAGAGACAATGACTTGGGCTGATGATATTATTCCTGTCCTTATCACAACTCCCAGGGCAACCCCCTCTACTTTTTGTGATGCAGCTCTCAGAAAATCTGAGGAACAGCATCCGTGAGTGTGTGTGCATGCGCGCATGTGTGTCAAAATCTGCAAGATGGTAAGTGTGGCATCACAATCCAAGTTCCGCCCCTTTTGAACCTGCATTACACATGTAACAAAATAGGGAAGGCTTGGATCATGAGGCTCCACCTGCCGCCTTACATGTTTTAAACCCCACTTCCACACACACAGCATGGACATCACAGATTTTGAGCCAGAATTCTGTAAAGAGTGGGGAATCTGGGGGTTATACATCTAATATTTTTGGGAAGGCACCAGACTGAGAGTTATATAAATCAGCTGCCAAGTCAGCAGTTATTGTCCAGTATCTTTTAAGTACTTCCACCCAACTCCAAATTCCACCCAACTCCAAATTGCTCTGAGTAGCTTACACTTTGTTTCTTGAAAAGCAAGAAACAAAAACCCGAGAAATAGATTATGCACATCCAGAAGAGAAAGTCACACATAACAAGAAAAACACCTTACAGGAGATCGGCAGCTACTTCACCTCAGGGTCTGGGAGAAAGAACAGCTGGATTTTGAAAGACTTTCAGAACATCATCAGGGTGAGAGGCATGGGAGGACACTGGGTGAATTATATTTGCATCTGCAGAACTGCATTAACACCTATTCCAGAGTTTCTCAATCGTGGCAACTTTAAGATGTGTAGACTTCAACTGCCAGAATTCCCCAGCCAGTTGAAGTCCACAAATCTTAAAGTTGCCAAGGTTGAGGAACATTGACCTATTCTTTGTTTAGATCTTTTTCTAGGACATTATTCAAAATGGGAAAAAGGAAGGAATATCCAAAAAAGAAATCCATTAATTTGGGCAGTGAAGCTGATCAGTGGATGTCTGATTTACCAGAAAGTCTCTGGGCTGTGCCTCTCTCTAATCTGTCATTACCAGGTAAGTAATGCATTGTTTTGAAACAAAATATTGGATAATTGGAAAGTATTGTTTAAATAAAGAGGGTATTATGTTTAGTGTTACCTTTTCAACTTCTTGATATCTTTGCAACACATCTGTTCAAAAAGTGTAGAAATATAGGGGGTTGGATTTGCCCAGTGTCACAGATACATCTGTGTTAACTTTATGGCTTTAGTCTAGATCTAGAAACATTCTATTATGTTCTGTGCAGCTTGTTAAAATTTATCTAAAATACAAAGATGTTAGTGAAATCAAAGTTTTAAACCACCCCTTGAGAAAAAAATAAATCACCAAGGTCACACAAGGATTCTTTCTTTTCCTTGCTCATCCTATAGTGGCAACCCATCCAGTGAGTCTGAGAATCAGGTGGAATGATTTTTTCAGTTCAGTTTCCCAACCTCCATAAGGCCTGATTTAAAGAAGTGCATAAAACTTCCCAAGATAGCTTTCGTTGAGGAATTTAAACCCTCTGGAATAGAAGTTGCTCTGAGGGCTACCCCAACTAACCTACAAGCATCAATCCCTAAATTAAGATGTGATAAAAATAACACCCATTGGGATGATACTTCAAGTAATACATTAAGGAAGTACCCAGGAAGATCATATTGAACAAATCCCTGCATCATAGAAATCCCAAAAGATGATTGGTGCTAGAGGTACATCTGATCCATCCAGGCATTCTTAGGTGGCCCTTTTACTGAAGAGAAATGTGCTTTACCTTACTTTGTCACCTACCATTTACTAAAGAAGACATCCTTTCTTGATGATTTCCTTATCATATGCCTTTGCTCTCAGGTGAGTTTTATTACTTAAATAATCCCTGATAGTTCACTGAGAATTATCTTAAAGTAAGAAGAATGTTAGAGGTGAAGTTTGGTGCAGTGGAAAGATTTGAAAAAGCTGACATTATCCTAATTTAGAATTAGGTTGACTTTGTCTTTATTCCTATATAGGTAGTCATGATGCAATGACATATTGTCTGGATAAGGAGTCAAAAGTCAGTGTAAATGGATCCAAATTGTTGCAGTTTATGGATGAACATATGCATTGCATAGTGCACCCTATTATTTTGAGATGGTCAATAACACAGGTAAACATTTCTCAGACTTCCCACTTTTTCCTTTTGGAAGTCTTTTTTCCAATATTAAATATGCTTATTCACTTTTTGTTTCTGCAATACATAGCATGATACAGGTTTCATAAGGAGGAACAAAACCTTTGGATGAAAGAGGTTTATATTTTGTGTTAGAAACCTTATGGGTTTTACCAAAGGCTTGTAGAGTGCAATCCGAGACCATGGTTTTCCTGAAACTGTTTAAAACATATGAAATGTATACCATTGAAACATAATTAAATATATCTTTTTTGCAAACATTTTGGAAACCTTTGTGGTTTTTTTTAAAAACTTTTCAGGATCTGACTGTGTTGGAACAACTGGATGCTGGAATTAGGTATTTCGATTTTAGAATTGCTCACAAACCTGATGATCCTTCCATGAAACTGTACTTTGTTCATATGTTATATACAACAGTGGAAGTAGAGGTACAGTTTCTTAACTGAATTATATGGAAATAATTGTTTTAAATAAAATACACTATTTAAGAAATAAGGGTTATGAACTGGCTTTCTGTGCAGAGGTGAGGAAACCCAGCTTTTTGGCAGTAAGATGCTTCTGGCAGAGTGGAGGCTAATGGCTTTTATGTTTTCAGAACTTGGGAAATAACCATTTCCTTTGTCCCTAAAAGCTAGATATTGATCCCTCATATGGATAACACCTACCATGAGCTACTGCATTCGATCCAGAATCTCCATTTTGAGACTGACTTTGAACTTCATGACCTCATGGTCGAATCATATCTTTTGAAGAACTCTAGAAACTCAAATGTTTACTAATTTTTTGTCCCATTTGGTTGTGTTAGGCATTTTTAGATTTATTTTTAGATTTTTAGAATTTTTAGAATTGTTTTTAATTTGTGAACCAATATAAAGTTTTTGGTGCCTATATGATGTTGGGAGCAGGAATTTCCTGCAGTTCTTTTAGAGCTTACAGGCTGTGTCCTGAATACTGCTCCATCCCATCTGGCAGCAGTAAAGTCAGCTCAAACACTCCACCAAAAGAAATACAAAATAAAATTTAAAGTATCCCAAAACTGAGATATACAAATAGAGATCACCTTGTGAAGAAAGAAAACCTTTTGGAAAATTGGATGGCAGATTTTATCACAGCATTATCTTAAATGGTGCAGGAAGATGCCAACTTAACTTGCTTACATAAAGGTACGTCAGATTTGGTTGTTTCATTATTTAGGCTGGTCCATCTGGTTAGCCATTTCAGTCTGACAATGAAGCAAGTCACTGGCCAGTGCTCTGCTATGTACCTCAAGTAGCAGCAGTCTCCCACTGGTCCCAAAGTGAGGTTGGCTTGCTAGATTATTTGCTTCAAAACATGTATATTTGGTTGCCATTCATCTATGACAGGAAGAGTTATCTGTATTGTTCCACTCATGATACCCTCTGAAGGCATGAGATAGGTACCAAGTCACTGAACAACTAAAAAAATGGTAAGTTATATAATGTTGGCTAAACTGAAGTTAATGGGCACTCATAGCAAAACTTAGGTGGCCAATAATATTGAGGTTAGAGAGTTAGATATGAATAGATGAGACCAGAAAAGTTAGCTATGCTTACTCCCTTTAAAATTGGTGGACATGTCTGATGGTTTCTATATGAAAATTAAGCAAGTGTAACTTATGAACTGGAGCCCTTGTGATTATTACCTTATGCATGGATATGGTAATTTTAAAGATGCAGTTGAATTGAACAGGGTTTTTGGTGATGAGGTTTAGAAGTTTCCTAGGTTAGGATCAATACTTCACTCAGCTTCTTTAAAATGAATGTAAATCAACCCATAACTAATTTGCCCCATTGATTTTAATAGAATATATATTAAAGTAACTTGGTCTGGATAAAACCCAGTGTATTAAGTCATGAAGTGGCCAGTTCTCAAGATATGAGTTTGCTGATAACTGTTGTTTGAATCAAGTCCAAAACTTGTGCTTAGTAAAGATTCAGAAATGATCATATTGACTCAGGCATGCCACAGCAGCTCCATGTGACATTCAGTTACACATTTTGCTGTGTTGGAAAATTATTAAGATTCCACAGTGCGCTGAACAACAATTATAGCATACAGTTCTTAGTAAAAAAAAATCAGCTGTTCTGAATTACATGACTAAGTTTAGCAAAATTCATTTGGTCATCCCTCTATGTACTTTCTGGTCCAAACAATTTGTAGCAATGCCTTCAAATTTATTTTTTAATGGATTTTGGCATTCTTAGGCTGGAATACTATATATATGTATCAGCATTATTCACTAAAGCATTATCTAAATGGATTATAAACAGCCTTACTTAATCAAATATTTTCTTGCTATGCTACTATGAACAATTTAATGGAAAAATGGCTTTTGACTTTATTGACATTGAAATGCAGATTTGCAAAGGAGGGTTAACACTCATTTAACACTCCCTCCCAAATGTTTTGTCTGAAATGTCTGCACTTATGAAGGCCTATCTTCAGGGAAGGAAGATTTATGTTGCCCTTAATTGGTTCCAACCCCAACCACAGTTTCAAAGTTATCCAAATTAAATCAAAAGTAATGTGAAAAGTACACCAAGAGCTACTGGTTCTCAGAGCAGAGTTGGAAATTATGCAAATGCTCAACAACTGCTCAACTTCACCAGGTGTTATGCAAAGAGTCCATTAATTCATGGGATGAAAAAGGCTTGGGTCTAAACCACTGCATTTATGAGCAGCAGTTATGCATTCACACTTTGGTTTCATTCTTCTTTGCATTAAGTATTCTTATCTAGCCAAACACTGCCTGTGAGACTTCTGCTAAGGCTAGTCTAGGAGGGGAGTTTAGTCATGAAAAGTCAAGAGTCTGACAGCTCGATTGCCAGTCCTACCCTGTTGCTGCTGTTGCCTAGAGATCAAGGATTAATATTTTGGTTACTTGCTCTCTGCTAATTCCACAAATGGCCAGTTACTTGCTTCAATGTCAGACTGAAATGGCTACCCAGATGGACCAGCCTAAATAATGAACCAACTAGCCCAAATCAACCATCCCAAGTAAGCCCCTCTCAGTGGGGTGTCAGGCCAACTTGCCAATGCTACTGATACAACTTCTGCAGTAAATATGGAAGTCATCCAACAGGAAGCACCCCCTTTCCTGCCAAACAAATATGCTGGAAATCTAAGCCAATATATTGCCTTCCATGTCCAATGTGAACTATACATCTCCCTGAGGCCAGAAGACTTTTCCAGTGATCTGCATAGAATTAGCCTAATGATTTAGGGAGCCATGAAGTGGGCACCCTCTCTTCTGATTCAAGCTGGCCCAGATTTTGATAACTACATGAATTTTGTAGCACACTTGACAACTAATTTTGAGGGTCCAGTCAAGGTTGTGACTCCCAAATCATTGAGATAAGTGTTCTGTGCACAAGTATGCTGCAGAGTTTCAGATATCTGCTTAGGATCTGGGCTGTAATGAAACAGCACTCTTTCTAATGGTTCTGGAGAAAGGAGTAGTATTGTTCATGTCTCTGGGTAGTGTTTTTCAAAAAGGATAGCCTTTTTCAACCTAGTAATTTTCAGATTTGTTGGACTACAAATACTTATAAAACATGAAAATTAAAGCTAAGATTTCTAGGAATCACAATGTAGATAATATTTTATAGTTATGGTAATATTTAGTTGGATTTTGTATGTCTTGATAGATGATCACCACCTGTAACAAGTTCATATACATCAAACAGGAAAGAATATGCAAATAGCAAGTTTCCAGTTCATATGGAACATCCTGTATAATGAACATTTCCTGGTCTGATAGTATGATACAGTATTGTTGAGAAACTGGCCAATTATAGATTGAGTCATTTTCCTCATAGCATAAAGCCATGTTTCACACTGCATTTTACCAGTCTTACATTGATTTTTATAGGTTGTTCTGTGGGATATTTTACAATGGTTGAGAAACCATCCTTGGGAGGTAGTCATACTAGCTTTCAGAAATTTTGATGGCTTGGATGAAAATCATCACTGTCATTTGGTCTCCTGCATAAAGAAGATCTTCAGTTACAGACTGTGTCCTAGAAATGTGAGTTGCTTGGAAAACTTAGTTTTGAGATTTTGAGATTATGAAAGCCCTAATTCACTTTGGTACAGTATGGTCTGGAAGTTGCATTAGAGGAATGTGGATTGATCATATACAAATCTGAATATTGCTGTAATTGGCAAAATTCCAAACAGATTCCTGGGTAATATTGAATTGCCTCCATAGACCTTGTCTGACAGAGTTCATTGCAGCTGTAGTCCAAGGCTATGCAGATAAAGTATTTTGCTGTAATTTTATTATTGTGTGGAGGTAGACCAAACAGTGCTGTCCTTTGTTTTCAAATTACTCTTGTTCACAAGCTGGTAAATGAGAACAATTTCAGTAACATTAAATGCATAATCCTTTTATAAGGGGGAGGAAAAGGAAAAGGAGCTTCCAGAAATTGTAGTATAGTGGTTAAGTTGGACTAGGACCAGGCAGATCCAGGTTCTGGTCCACCCTCAACCACTGAAGTTCACTGAGTGACTTAGGTCAGTCACTTTCTCTCAGTACAACCTACTTTGCAGAACTGTTGTGAAGAAAAGTAGGAGGAAGGAGAAATGCTATGAACTCATGAATGAAAGACAGGACATAAAGTAAGTAAGCAAGCAACAAGTAAGTAAGTACATGAGATGCTGATCCATAAAACTGAGGAATCGCAAGATGTCTGGTTGTGTTTCCTGAAATGCTAAAAAGATAGAGGAGGAGACAAGGACTAAAGAGTGAATTGTCAATTAATACTAATCTGGAAGAAGAAACTTTAAAAAAAACTTCTGTTCAGTGATACTGGTGGAAAAGATGGAGATAATAGGATGACTCTTCTCCTTCAATGTCTCCTCTGCTCTATAGGCATTAAGTGCCAAAATAGCGGCCCATGACTGGTTGTTTGTATATCCATGCATCTTATGTATGAAAATGTGGCTATATTGGACAGAATATATATGATATATATGTGTGAGTATAGTTTTCAAATACATAGGTCCCTTTGCCTAAAGATTTCTATAAAGTAATGCAACCATCAAATAGAAGGGGTTTTCACATCCCTTCTTTTATATTGCAAACAGGTGTGTGTGTATGAGTATATATACATTCATAATTTATTATTAATTTTACAAATGCAAAGAAAACAAGAACAAACAGAATAGAAAATTGATGAAAGGAGATTTACAAACATTATAAAAATAGCTAAAATGTTTCAAAATGTTAATATAAATCTGTATATTGGAATATAATGTATCAATTTGAAATTTTATGTCAATAGTTAAATAAGCTAATACTTAAACCAGTTTATATTATGCAATAATTAACAACTGTAATCAATATACCTCAAATTGTAAGATAGGAAATTTAATATAATTAAATTTATATTACATTAAAACTCAAGCTTCAAATGTAGTGTGAGCCTGTTTATAAGATTATAATCCAAAAATGGTTTCCACATTGACTTAAAATCTGTATCAGATCTGTTTTGTATTGCATCAGATATGAAGATGTGATTATCAGATATGAAGATGTGATTATCTTATCAGATAATTTTGATATCAAAGCATACTCACATAACTTAGCTTGCCATTCTTCTATGGAAGGAATTACTTGTAATTTCCAATGAGAAGTATAGAGAGTCCTAGCAGTTGTTACCATGTACAAAGCCAATTCAGTATAATTTATGGGAATATATGGTCTAGTAATATTTAATTAAAAATAGCAGGCTCAAAGAAAAAAATCCACTTTAAAATTTTTTTGTTTGATTCTGTATAAATCATTTTCCAGAACTGTTGAGTTTTACAACATTGCCACCACATATGAAAAAGTGATCCAACCTGAGTATTACATTTTCAACAATTTTTAGAGAATAAATTGTCTATTTTGGCAGTCAACATTGGGGGTAATATACCATTGATATCAGAACATCTTATACCAATTTTCTTTGAGTGCAATATCTGTAAATTCGATTATTTTTCTTCTTCTGACATTATGATTGTTGCAGGTTGATCACTCCATTTAGATTATTCATATTTTTAATCATAGTCTCTGACATTCACTTTTTGAATTATATTTCACCACTAATTTATAGAATAACCCTAGTAAATTATTTGAATATTGTATAGCAAGTTTTTCAACATCAGTCACATCTTCAAGTACTGTATTCCACCTTCGCATCCTTGATTACTTCGCCTTCTTGTTTCATTCATTTAAAAATACAGCAAAACAAAAATAAAATGTAGGACACAGGCTATAGAGTTTGATGTTCCAGAGAGTTGTCAAGAACCTGGCCCACAGCTTTCTTTGATCTGAATAATAGGAATACAGAGTGTTATCTTACTCTCCCTTTCAGATGGTCCCAACCCTCAGGAATATGTGGTCCAGCAGCTACCAAGTTATTGTGTCCTATGAAGATGTGGGGCAAGTGGTACAACATCTTGAATTGTGGCCTGCAATTCCATACTGGTGGGGAAATAAGGCCACAGCACGAGGGCTTATTCAATATTTGGAAAAAAGGAAGCAAAATGGTCGTCCAGGTATTTGTTTCATCTGCACACATGGTATATATCCTGAATCAGCTCCTGAATTCCCCTCCATGAACATTCCCACATACTGTATATCCATCGAAACTCAGCAACCAGCTTTGTGGTGATGGAGACAAAAACCACTTGATTCCTTACAGCAAAGCTATCTTCAGTTAAAAGGTTTTGCTGGAACTCCAGTGATCAGAATTTGTATTGCTGGGATGAAGGCAGAGGTCACAGGTGTTCCTGTCCTCCCAAAGATGTTACTCCAGTTTGATGAGATTTCACTGCAGTCTTTATGTTTTTTGGCTGGATGATCAACAGGGTGGCAGGAAAAGTGACAGGGATCCTTTGGCTTCACATTTCTCACTTTATCCAGAAGGGTGGTTCTCATCTTTTGCAGATGGATAGATGTAGAAATATTTTGCATCTAAAAAAGCTTTAATATGATCAGAGCAACATTTGATATACTGAATAACAAGAACGTTGAAAACACTTGTTTTAATTTGGGTTGGTTTGGGGATATGCAGGTAGACATTACTAGACTGAATTTGGGAGCCATCCAAATGAGATGTAGCAGAGATATATTTTTTCTGCCCCTTAGTTGTAAGCCATCTGTGGGATGCTCGTAATCCACCTAGTTTGCAAATAAAGTTTGCTACTTCCTATTAAAATAAATGGTTGAGACTATTCACTTCTTTGGAAAACAGTTGGTAATTGTTACAAGAATCAAATGGCAATTCTTATTCCTGTTTTTTTCCCCCCTTCCAGATGGATTATTTGTTGCAGGAATCAATCTTACTGCAGATTTGGGGTGTATTTTGAAAAATATACATAGTTCTTTAAAAAAAATGGCTCTGAATGCTCTTCCATGCCTAAATTTATGGATAAAGAAACAGCACCCCGGATCAAAAAAAGACTGCATTAACATCATTGCTGGAGATTTCATAGAAAAAAATAACTTTGTGGAGAACGTGATAAACCTTAACAGAAAACTGATTTTGAAATAACATTGCTCTTCTATTTTGCTCATGTTTTGAAAGGAAATGACGGGACTAACTGCAAGGATAAAGATACAGTACATAAATAATTCACCTACCTCACATGGCTGGGGAATTCTGAGAGCTGAAGTCCACACATCTTTAAGTTGCCAAGGTTGAGAAACGCTGAGTTGTTTGCACATCTAGCCCAAACTTGTTGATGTTTAGCAGCACCAGCTTTTTAGAATTTTAAGCAAGATTTTCTTATTTGGAGGTGCCAAGTATTGAATATGGGACTTTTGCATGCAAAACTTTACAACAAATGAGCTACAGTTCCTCAGCACTGATGATCTCTTAGGAACAAAGGAAGGCAGGCTTAGCTCATCCTTTCCACGTACATAGGTGGATCTGAAAATCTAGCCAATTGACTGGAATGTAAATATAATTCCAGCTTATTAAGGGAACTTATACTGTGAAACCTTAAGTGTTTGATGTGGTCAGAGGCATAGCAAGATGTATGATGCAGAAAGAGACACATTGATTTTTAATTCCATCATTTATCTACCTCAGTTTTAGCTACCTTTTTCAGATATAAAAAGGGTTAGCAAGATTCCAGGGTACTTGTTGCTGTATTGGCAGCTGTGAAGTCGAACATTTTATCCAGCTTTCTGGAAATGCAGCTATAAAATGAAAAATAAAAATCCCTGGGCCAACCAGTTCTAGATCTGAAGTATTTCTCTGGCCTTCATATAGTACTTTTCAGTTTGAGGTCACACTTGGTTTCTGAGTGGCTTGCTGTGGATAACACTCCCCGAAGTGGTTGGGACCAGGATAAAACCCACCTTTTTTAAAACTTAAATTGTACTAATATTACATTAACTAAAGTTAATATAAATACATTTCATGTATTTAACAATTTCTCTTTTCTATAGCATTACAACTTACAATTCAGTAGCGACTTCTGGAGGAATGCCAAAGACTACACATGAAGTATTGGGGGACCACATGGACCTCTGGAAGCTGTGCACCTGTTGTATTATGCAACTGCAGATGTGTTTCAGTGGCTTAATACTTGTCAAGATTTTTGGGGGGTGGGGGCCTACTACAACATGCAAGAAATTGGCCCAAATAAGATAAGTAACAGTAAGGACAAATTCTAGTATAGTCAGTTAGCTATACCAGAAGTTCTCAAACAGCCAAGGTGGAATGATAATGCTTCTAATAAAACATACAAGATCACTACAATTAACCACCTTAGTGGGAGATGGAAGGTCTGTTCATGCTTACAAAGTGGCTCAATGAGTTAAGTCAGTATAGCAGAGAAGGTGCAAATGTACCTGAAATCGGTATTTTTCTCACTGCCTAATTTTGGAAAAAAATTTTATTTGTAGGTGTTAGCTGATATACAGGATTATGTTCTATTTTCTTATTCTTAGCTGAAAAATATAAAGTTGATTATGTTCCCTCTTACGCTCTAACAAGAATTTTAGGAACGTACTAAAGAGCTTTCATGTTGACAGTAAAAGGCAGATAGTTAAGGCTGAGAAGGAGCATCATTAACTTGGCCTACTTTTTATTACAAGAACTATGTTAGGAACAGATAAATTAATCTTTAAACATTTGCTGCTTTATTTGAATGAGTTTATTTTTTCAAGTTCTAGCACTGGCTTTCTGTACTAAACTGCCCTATTTATTTTTAGACTTTATGTGACATAACAGTAAACATTGGCTGTTACATCTCAATATGCTCAAAGTTGAGATGGTGGTGACTTAAGAAGTAGACTGGTAAATTAAGTATTATTAATAGTTAGGTTTATGGCCCATTTCTCCAGGTCAGCCTTTCTCAACCTTTTGACCCCGGAGGAACTGCTGAAATATTTTTCAGGCCTTGGGGAATCCCTGCACATTCAGGCTCAAATATAGGTCAGAAGTTACAAAATTATATTTGTTTCATGGGTAGGCCTATATATATGCATTAACAGTGTTCTCAAAAAATAAAGAATGGAACTTAACTCTTTTATGTGAAGTTTTGAATTTGAAATAATTTTTAAAGTAAATTGTGATCTCCCAGGGAACTCCTAGTGACCTCTTGTGAAACTGTAGGGTTCCATGGAACCCTGGTCGAGAAACCCTGCTCCAGGTGAAGATAGTTTGCATGGGCTTCCCATCATTTTATCTCCACATTTTATCTCACAATATGGTGAGAGAGAACAGACTGAGAATGTTTGGCTGGACCAAAGTCACCCAATAAAGTTTCCATGGCTGAGGGAGTAGCCTAGAACCTGGTTCTCCCCAGTAATAGCTCAGCACTGCCCTGAGAATTATGTCTGAAAGAACAAGGAAGCAGAACAAGATTTAATTCTCTGCTGGAGAGAGGAAAATGTTTTGTGATGGCTGAGGTTGATGGGGTTGTGTCACAACTCTTTCACAAGTGATGGATTAGAAAGGGGAAGTGGACTGTGAACAGGACCCTGCCTGCCACTTTCCTGATCTACCATCCTGAATAACTGTTTGCAGTGACGTTTGCTCTGAGAATCTTCTAGAGCAATACCTTTAGCAGGGGAGTCAGCAACCAATTCTGTAGCCCACAGATAGAATGAAGCTAATGGGTAGCAGGATGTATTGAGATCTCCAACCTACATGGATAAGCATACAGCATATTATCCTAGCTATTCCCATTTGAGCTGTGTTATTCTGGGTTGGATTGCTTATTCTGTTTCACCCTCTCTCTGGCTACAGATTTTTTTAGTTGTAAGAATCTGCAACTCATGTGAAGCAATCACATATTATTCCAACAATTTAAGAGACTCCAAATGACACAATATAATATCAACACCCATCCCATACTCAAAACTTGAAATTAGCAGAATGCCAACAGAGCTTTATGTACTCCTATAAGTATATTCTCTAGCATTAAGCATACCTCAGTCTCTCCTCAATATAATTGTCACACATGGGTAACCCATTTCCCCCACCAAAATCTTAAAACTGTCCTGGCACATCTTTCATCTCACTGTCATCTCTAACACTCTGTTGAAAAACTGAGAGCCTTGTATCAGCAGTAACATTTTCATATAAACATCTATGTGTTAAATTTTAAGTCCACTGGAGTCACTGTTAGTCTATGGAGTCTCATCACTGTGGCTGGAGCTCTGATGAACTTCTTGTCTCTTAAAAATTTGCTGGAGGACCTTTCTCCCAGAGGCAAAGCAGGTTCTTGCTTTCAAGACAAACAACTAGATTGAGGAAATAGACGTTTGTATTTCCACAAGGCAGCGTCGCTTATGATGACCTTTACTTTAGCTGTATTATCCTCAGGAACAACAACAACTTCTTGTACTACTGCTTCTTTGTAGAGCCAACTGCAACGATATAACACAGTTCTTGTCTTGTTACTAGAGAAAGAATGTTATCAATCATAGTATCCCAAGTACCATGGTTTCAAGGATTAGAAAAGTATCCCAAGCTTGCATGCTTTCTCTTCCCTTCGTAAACTCAAATCCTCTAAAGCAGGATTGCAATCTTGCAATTTTGATTTCAGATGATGGTTTGGAGGACTTTTTGAAATGGGGTTTGTGACTTATAAATACATATGCTTTGTCTAAAATATACAAAGATGTGGGAAAGAGTGGCTGCTACAAATTGGGTATAACAAACAAAGGGGAACTCCTCATTGTTTTCCCCATTCTCATTTAAACACAGTAGTTCACAAGCACAGCACAATCAACAAGCTCTTCTCTGCAGCTTACTCTATAATATATGTAGCTTTGTTTTTAGCTATTGGCAGGGCAGCACTTGTGTAAACGCACAGCCAATAAATTGACAGAGGGAAAATATACGTTTACATATTCAATGAGCTTACCAAGAAAAAAAAAAGCTGGATCAGCAAGTAATATTGAACTTGTCTAAAGATGAAATACAGTAAAAGTAACTGAAAGCAAACTGTTTCTGAAAAGTAGGGTTTTGATACTAATTTGCCTGATTTTCAGCCACTATTTGTGTGCAGTTGTCACTGACCTGAGTTGAGGTCCAGATAAATTGATTTTAATTGTCAGAATTTTTTTCCCAGTTCCTTTCAAAATTCTTGTCTCAATTTCCTCTTTCAGCTCTTTTAAACCATGTCCAAGGAGAGCTGAAGTGGTTATAGCGTTTTGTTCTTTAGGTTGATACCTAGCAGCAAACACAAATCAGAGACAGACCTTGGCACAGAAGGCAATTGAGAAATATCTATGTAGCAACAGACTCTTGCATAACTATAGAAAGCTAGCTTGTTTCTATAACACACACATTTTATAGCACTCTGGATTTCATATTTTTCTTTTGTTCTAAGTAAGAAACATTTATTTTCTGATGAGTTTTTATCATGTCACGTTAATATCATATTGCAGGAAAATGATCTAGTGTTATATACTAAGGGAATTTTTTTTGGAAGATAATTTAAAAGTACCGGAGAGGATCAGAAGGGTAGAAGAATCCATGTATATGTTCATTTGGAGTCTTTGCTTCTTCCCCCTGCTCACCTCTACATAATCTGTACCATTACACCAACTGCCATCTGGAGGGATGGCGGAAGACAGATAACAGTTCCCTCAGAAACCTGCTCAGCTGGTTTCTTCCATTCCAGACCCATCCCAGATCGTTACCACTTCCTGCCCTTTGGATAGAATCCTAGTTTATTTATTTTAAATAAGTCTTAAATGCACCATGTAACCTGATGCTCTTTCCCTGTAAGGAGATGCAGCTGACATAAATTTAACTAACTAACTAAATACCACCAACTAAATCTGGCAAAATAGTACACCTAGCTATCAGCACCACTTAAGCTTCCACAGACTGTGTCAATTCCAAAAGCACCTTCAGGCTAAAAAATTTATCTTCAGAAACTGTAATTTTATCCAATTATAAATGAAACACTGATCAGATTAGTTAAATTTCTGCTCTGTACTTCAATGAAAATAATTTTGGGACACGAGTTAAGACATTTTGTTTCTTCAATGATAAGCTTGTAGTAATTCAACTGAAATACTTATAGGTTTAATTTGTTGTGAACTGAGATAGCCAAAACATAAACTACAATAGCATTTTGAAAGTTAGGTTATCTCTTACCTATCTATTAAATCCACTTTGTTATGTACTTCAATAATTGATTCAAGTAGATGATTGGGAAGATTAAGATTCTTGAGAACTGATAATACAGTTTTCTTCTGGAGGCTGGTTTCTGGATGGCTAATGTCCCTCACATGGACAATTAAATCCTAAGAGCAAATACATACATGTATAATTACTCAGTTATTTGATGGGAAGAAAAGAAAGCTAGATTTTCTGCAGACATTACTATACAAGGTACAAAACTAAAACTGAACAATATTGGAGGACTGTTAGATGGGTGGTATTTAGCATGTTTCTTGAATACTGCAAAAAATACCATAAAGTAAAAAGGAATTGCATGGTAAAAACCAAATGTTAACCTCAATTTCTGTCCCAAACTCACACAATTGATGCCAATGAATGAATCCAACATTATTCAAAAGATGTTGTGTTGACAGGATTCTTACATAAGCCTATTTCCATAACAGTCTAATTAAGGCCAAAATTAGGAAGTTGTTCAGCATATCTTTCTCTTTTGTAATATACAAACAATCCTTACACAGTTGTTATTTGCATTAGACTAACTAGTAAGGTGTAGTTCAAAGTCAGTTCAAGATGGCATCATAACAGCGTTCTACCAAACAATAAAAGTCTATGCTTGAAGTGGAGGATGATGATGAGGATGATGATGATTCAGCCCCAATGAGTCCACTGCAGGATGAAGGCCTGTTCACTGAAAGTTATAGACCATAATCTACCAGACTGCTCCAGTGCAGGTTGTAGATAGATGTTTTTCAACTTCGCCATCTAGAGCTGAGGGACAGTGATTGGCCCAAAGTCACCAAGCTGGCTTCTGTGACTACGGTAGGACTAGAACCTGGATCTTCTCTCTCCTAGTCAGCATCTTAACCACTACATCATGCCGACTCTCAGGAAGTCAGACATTAGCTACAAAAATGTGTCGTTTCAACTGATAGAAAGCAATCCTAGCTTTTCCTATAGGTGGTTGAATGAAAGACTCTGAATTCTTTGAAAGCAAGCACACATTATAGAACAATTGGTATAGCTGCATGAGTCAGAAGTGTAGTTTAAACTAAAGATGCTTACTATCTTTCAAAAGCCACATTCAACTCTGCCGAATGATGTTTTGCTACTGTTTTTTTAAATTATATATTGGTTTTCTTTCCATGTTTTATATTTCCATCTTAAATTAGAAAATGACCTGTTATTCTTTTTTGAATGGTAAGGAAATGAATGAATGAACAAATAAACAAAGGACTGCTGTGGTACTTACTGAGCAAGCTACATCTTCTAATGTAGCTGAAAATGATTCAACAAGATTGTGGGGCAACTGAGAGAGAAATCCAATAGTATCAACATATAGAACAGTCAACCGAGATGGCAGGTGTCCAGCGTGAGCTGTAATGTCCAATGTGGCAAAAAGCTGATCTCGAGGCTGTAACTTTGCATGCCCGGTGAGAGCCTTGATTAGAGTGGTCTTCCCTAACAGAAATAAAGACAGAAATAATATAAATCGAACAATTTTGGCTTCATGTAGTCTTTTTTAAAAAAAGAGATAAATAATGACAATAATAGACAATCATTACTGAATGCATATATATATTACGTAACTGTCTCTAGTTTCAAGACAGATGTTATGTACTTTAAATTGGGAAATTCCTTCCCAATTACAACCTTGTTTTTCCAGTTTGCTTCCAGGTGGAAAGGATGGGAAAAGCTATAAGTAACTAAAATTTAGAATATTTTATTTTTCCTAAAAATGCAAAATTATGCATGCAAATTTTCCAATTAACAAAACCCCCAGTGAATATCTAAACTCATTTTTAAGAATGATCAAAGTTGTACTAAGAAATTCACACTAAGCTTTGCTTCTAGCAGCATTCAAACTTAAAAATGATTGAATTTTTAGTATCAATTTCCCCAGCAGGTTTCAAAGGGTTTTTGAGGTATGCAGAAAGTGATTCAACAAATGGGGAGAGACAGTGAGCCATTTTTTGCCTTTGTATTTGTATTCAGCTCTCCATACCACATGAAGTTTTTCAAAAGGACATCATTTGCAGGGCTGAAAATCCCTGATACAAACTATATGGACATTTACATTTTGGTCTATATCATCATCTGACTATTTCAACCAGGCATAACTTCTGTTTAGAACTTTGTGAATTTCTACCAACGTAGAATGGAAAAATAATTTATTGAAACACTGAATTCTATATGGAAGACATATTTCTAACAAATAAGAGCATAATTTTGCATTTTTAGGAAAAATAAATACACACACATCTTACTTTCCACAAATTCAAATATTCTGTACAAAAGCATTTAACATGTTTACATGAATTTCCAGCACAATGGTTCTTACCACAATTAGTATAGCCCATTACGGAAATAATAGGAAACTCGCATCTCTTCCGTTGTTTTCTGAGTAAACTCCTATTTTTTTTAAGCTTCTGTAGAGCCTTTCGAATTTTAACTTCTTTTTCTTTTAAGAGACGAAGCTGAATTTCCATGAAGGTTTCACCTGTCAAAAACATAAAGCAAGAGAATATTATGATTACTGCATTTTTATTTTTATGCATACTATATACGGTATAAAAATAAAAATGCAGTAATCATAATATTTGATGCCAATACTTTGGTGCCATCAGTAGCCTGTAATATTTACATTAACCATAGGACAGTAAATAAGCATACGATGAAACATAATGTTGATTTGCAGCAATTCTGACTACAATGAAAATAAATACTGGGACCAATCTCAAAAATTATATAGTATTTTAAAAACTTTAAAGTTTTCATTGAAATTCTATCTTATACAGTAACTTAAACTTTGATAATTATTAAAATTGAATGTATACTATGGAAATCAAGAATTTTAGAAGGAATCAAGAACGCAAAAGCTGATACAACACAATACCATAGAAGATGTGTATTCCTTAAGCATATAAAATGAATAAAAGCTAATTATGCCTTCATCAACATATCATAGCTACAGTGATCTCTAAACTTTAACCCATTTACACTAATACATTTTTATAAGCAACGATCTATGGAAAGAGCAAGAGATCTTTTTCTGTTCCTACTTGGAGTTCTCCCTGGAGCCACAGAACCAGATCCAAACAAATATTTTTAATATAGATATGCCCAACATTATAAGAAGAGTTCCATAAAAATACATTGTCCTGTACATGGAAGTGACTTAGTTCTGAATTGGTTTTTTAGGACCACGCATATTGATGGCCAAATACTACAAGACTATCCCAACCAGCAAGATTCTGCCTCATCTGTTAGATTTGATTTTAACAAGAATGTTTGCTATTGCATAGAGAAAAAAAGCATGACAATTAAACACAAGGTCAAATACTTTGTAAACAGATACAATTATCATTTCGATATAAAGTGAAAGATCTCTTTTATGGGAAAAGTATTTTGTGACTGTTTTGATTCTGGGTACATCAGTTATTGGGATATTCTTTTCCAACTTATTCACACTACCTGACCCCATAATGTATCTTGAGCCACCTCTCTGCTGGTCTAACTGAGTAACTTCATTTCTTACATTGGTCCTGGGAAAAGAGAGAAAGAAAGTATTATGTCTTTTTGAATGGATCTACTGATCTACTGAAGGTAACTCTATAACAGCCCTGACTCAGCTGATATACTAATTAAGCTCAACTACTTTCAACAAATGTATACCTTCAGATTTTTAGCTACGCCTAAAGATTTTGCTGCCCAAATGCGGATACATCAGGGCCTTGTTGCTATTAGGGTTCTGCAAAATCCCTCTCTCTCTCACACACATACATCTTCAAACAGAAAGTCATGGAATGAAACAAAATATTATTAAGTGGAATTATAATAATCAGGTTTTCATGTTTGATCTAAACTTCCTTATGTGAAACATTGTACAAATGTATAAACATATCATCTAAGACAAGTAGGCCACGTATTATTATTTTAATTATTACCTGATAGTATATTTTCCATCTTATTGACATAACATTACTTTTGCTACTTTATGTACCTTAGAAGTGGGAGTTCAGCCAAAGCTATCTGGAGTTTTGCCTCCTTTGTTTGAGCATTGCATCGGAAAATATGAAGGACAATTGTGTATCTGTCAAAAACCTTCACGCCCCAGGCCTTTTCAAGTTCTTTCTATAAAAATATAAAATAAATGGAAGTTTTTAATACTGTCTGCAAATTTACTTGCCCTCAAGCCTCTCTCTAGCCTATAATGAATAAATGCCAAAGTGCATCCTGTGGGGATAATTCATTGCATGTCATCATGGAGTGTTACATTGCAGAGGAAGAACTCTGCTCACAAAGAAACATCTGGGGTACCGGTGATCCTTTTTCATAAGTGCAACATTAGATGGTGAAAAGTTAAAAAGTAACAGATAAAATTAAAATGTGCCAAACTAGATCAAATAGCTATAGATAAAAAGTTAAATAAAATACTTATTCATTTACATATATGAATATGTCTCCTCCTATTCTAGACAGCTGATAATAAAACATGTCACAACAGAGCATAACACCTTAAAACATATTAAATAAATACAAATACATAATGTAACTCTGAGATAGATAAAATGATATCTCCCTGATACAGCTTCTTCTATTATATTGCTCTCTCCAACCTGAAGTGCCACTGGAAAACTGTGGTTTTAGTAGTTTTCCAAAGTGGTATAACAGGGAAGAGGCCATCTGAACTTTGTGGGGCAGACTATTTCAGAGAAAGCGTTGCTATTGAGAAGGTCTGTTTTCAAGTCTTCCAGAAGGTAAGTGATGGAGGACTTTAATTAGCCTGGCATCTGAAGGAAGATGAACTATGCCAAGCAGAGTCTTTCCAGGAAATCCCTGACTTGTCTTGCACACAGCTTCTTCCTTCAGATGAAGGAAGGAAATATGGTGGAGCAAGATGCAAGAGGATCAGCCACTTTTGACTTGATAATAACAACAGAAAGCTGCAGGAACTTTTCCCTTGGTTGAATTAAAGTGCTATAGTATTTGAGTTGGCAGAAAACTATACCAGCATGAAATCTGCTGTCTCCATTGCCAATCTCAACTGAAGGTGCAAAACACCTGAACCAAAACCTCCAAGCAACCAAGGCCCCTGAGCTCAAGTAAGCCTCCTTAATAGCTTGCTTAGACATTTGCAGAAGTTGGCTTGCAAGTTATCTGAAATCAGCATTTATATTTTTAAGAGGGAACTAGGAAGTAGCCAACCACAAAAACTGACTAGTGCTGACCTCCACTTTATTATTCTGCTTGTCTCACTATAAGCAGAAAATCTGCTCACCTAGCAGTTCGAAAACATGCAAATGTGAGTAGATCAATAGGTACTGCTTCGGCGGGAAGGTAACGGCGTTCCGAGTCGTCATGCTGGCCACATGACCCGGAAGTGTCTATGACAACGCCGGCTCCAAGGCTTAGAAACGGAGATGAGCACCGCCCCCTAGAGTCGGACACGACTGGACTTTACGTCAAGGGAAACCTTTACCTTTACCTCAGGGGGCGGAACCCTAATTCTTTATTGGGCTCAATGGTGTTTAGTCATAAGTAAATGTCCATAGGGTTATAGTCTTATACTCACATGAAGCTAATGTATAAAGCCAGAATTAAATCTGGACCACTGATGTCAATGCATCTCATTACTGGAAACATGCATACTCTACAGTTTGCACATAAAAAAAATTCCAAAGGGTTGAACTAAAGGAATGGAGATTCAAAGTAAAATGTACTTACTTTAGTTACAGGAGAGAGTACTTCTACATTTACAAAGACAGATGATACAAGAGGCAATCTTTTAATCCTTTCTAAAAGAAAATGATTAAGATGGTTATTTTTGCATCAGTAAGATCTAATTGTTGATTTTAGAAGTGAAATAATATTGGAACACTACAGTTATTCACTCAGGACCATGCTTCAAATACTAATGAATCAAATCTCTGATAGCTTATATACTCAAGCAAGTTATAGCACCACTTCTGTTAAAAAAAAATTAAGACGTACAATATGCACTATTATATTTCTAATTTATCTGAAAACTGCAAGTAAAAGACTTCTAAAATATGGCAATCTATTTCATTGCAAACAAGGATTTGGTCTAGGTTTCATACTAATAGAAATATTCATTGTAAAATCATATCATAGGATACTATAGGATCTTAACTATAAAATGAAGTATTATAGGTAATCATACATTAAAGGAAAAATAGGGTTTTTTGGCCTTAGAATCTTGCATTAAGTTTTGGGCTTCATTCTTACCAGTTAGAAGTTGAAAATTTCCTTTGTGAAAGATAAATTTCTTGTCAGGAATTTGTATAGGCAGAATGATTTTATCGATCACTGTCCAGTTTTGAAGGGTGTTTATTAGAGTAACAGCTTCAGCTAGCTGCAGTTCGGCTATAATATTGGGAAAAAATGGAATTGTAACTGTAATCATACAATATGTATTTCTAACATTTGCTTATCTATAAACAACTACATAAAAAAATGGATGTAATGATACTTTGGAAAATTCATTTATTTGAAATTAAGGGTAAAGTGTTACAGCAAGATAGAATTTCATTAGCAGGCTTTCCATATATCAATAGCACAGCCATCAGTAAAGTGTCAATGCATTCAAGTCTGAATATTTCAAATGATAAAACATACAATATGGATCAAACAGTGGCTCTTAATCTTCCTTTATGAGCACTATGACAGCAGTAAAGGTTGAGAACCACCATATAAACCAGTTTGGCAATGTGGCACTTGCAGGCAGCATATGATTCCTCAAGGTGATGTCTACGGTACCCCAAAATTCAATTTTTTAATTTTAAAAAATTAAATGGCTGAAATCACACATCACCAACTTTCATGAGATTTTGATGTTCCTGTTTAAAATCTTATAAGGTTAAGCAAAAAAATCCAAAATCTTGCAAAATGTGATGATCTCTTAGGATTTCCCCCCCCCCCTTTAAATGTATATTTGGGTATCAACTCTACTGACCACCTGTAATAATCTTAAAAAATAAATAATATTGTTTTGAAATGACAATACTGTATTTACTTTTGGCCTGCCATTTTTAGAGTGGCTGAGAATGGGTGATCTATGAACACATTTGGGATTATTTGATTAATGTAAAAAAAATTCCTGTTTTGTCTATTCTAAAGAACCTGGGACTAAAAGAGCCATGCTCTTTCCCCAAACAAGACCACCAAACATGATTATTTTTAAGAAGAATTAATTCACAACTGGAGAGTTACGTTAATTAGATTTTAGTTAAATGTTAATATAAATGAAAGTGAAGTTTCCTTTTGTTCCCATGCTATTACTTCCTGGCAGCAGCTCAATATTTAATTTTGAATTCAGAAGCTAAGTGGGGCCTTTGGAAAAGTTAAGCACGTCTGACATCCCTTTTCAGTATTGAGAGGTGAAAGTTTACTAAGGTTACCTACCAGATTTGGGCTGCAAAAATTCGAATGACCACTAGAGGGTCTACTGTCCTCTAAGGATCGCCCGGATTTCTGCATCTCAGATCTCATAGTCCTAGGCTGGGTGTTCCTTCCAACCATCTCATTTTCCAAGCAGACGATACCGAAAACACAGAATGTGGACTGAAACCATTGCAAAAAGCGGAAATATTATGCATGCAACTTTGGGAAAAAAACTAATTCTGAGAAAAGCTGCAGTTTTTATTAACTTAGCCCTATTATATCACTCTCCCATGTTATAATCGCAGTTTATTAACACGCCTTAATAGCGGGCTGTTGCTTCTGAGAGGTTTTCAGCATTTGCACAGCATCCAAGTGCACCAATCGTGGCTCCTGAATGCAGTAAGACTGTGAGCTGCACCTCGGTTGGCCTCTCTATGCAGTCATTGCGACAATCCTGATCAAACCTGTGGTCAGCTTCGGCTTGTCTGGTCCCCATTTCACAGCCGGGTGTACAATAAACACTCTCTGCGTCTCCTGCGTGATAAGCGGTAACCTCGATTCCTCCAAATGCTTGTCCTCTATGTCCAGGTCGTCGTTGTCTTCGTTCCCCTCCTCGTTGTCATCCGCCCCCCAGGAAGACAACGCACCCGTCCCACTCTTTCCCCGAGTAGGTCCATTGCCAGATGGCAGCTGACGGTAACTGATAGCAGAGTTGTGCCAAAGCCTAACGGGATTACGCCCGAGACAGCTAGCTGGCAGCAGAGGAACCGCCGGGCGTAATTTCTGAACCAAGCGTGGCAATTGCCGCCACCGGGAGCCCATGCCGATCAATATGTGCAACACTCATAACATTCCCCAAGGCACTCCATCTCAGCTTTCAAACAAGACTTGGACGGAACGGAAGTCGCTTCTTCGTTGACCCCACCAAGTAGTGCACCGCGCCTAGAAACCCCTCCCCTCGCCGCCATTCTTTCCCTCCCGGCGAAGGAAGCAGCCCCCCAATGGGCGGGGTTTGAAGAAAGCCTCTCCCTTCTAGGTAACGACGCCTCAGTCTCTCCGGGGCGGCTGTCACATTCCTTTTTCATTGGGTGGGTCGAGGCACGTGACAGGAGAACGACGGGAGGAGGGCGCGCGCTGTGTCTGGCTCTGCACCCGGGATTGATTCAGCGGCAGGAAGGCAGCTGCCCAGACTGACGCCGGGACCGCCTTGCTTTGTTCTGGTCCGAATCGGGTCCTTCTCTGGACCGGCGCAGGCCGCTGGGTAGGGGGCTCGCGCGGGTATCCGGACGCAGGCCTGGGCTTGGAGTGAGGCGGGCCGGTCGTGCGCGGAGCTTAGCTCCCCGTTTGGCTTTCCCGCGGGGTTGTCAATCGGCGCCCCGTGCCCTCCAGCGTCCCTCCCTCGCCGTCTTTTTATGTAGCTATTCCGGCGACCCCCTTTGCACCGGCTTTAACGTAATCTGTAGCCCCTCTTCTCTCTCAGATAATGGTTCCTTTTTTCCTTTCAAGGCTCTTTCTCTTACAAAGTGAAAACTTCCATGGCTGAGGCTTTGTTTAATCAGATCCTTACCTATGGATTTTTGTGCTTCTCGTGCACAAAGTCTAAAGCTGGCGATAGCGTCTTTTTGTAATTTGGGAGGTGTTTTTTTTTTTTGCATCCGACTTTATTTTACAGGGCAAGATAGACACCTTCCTTCATGTACATTGCTGCCATGTTTTCTTTTGATTTGCACTCATGATCATGCAAGGTGTCTCCTTTCTTGCATTGTATGCACTATATATTGTGCAGCTTTGCACCCAGTTTAGGCTTTTATTTTCATGGACATGTTACAGAGTTTTATGCGTTCTATTGCATCATAACAAAAGAAGTAATGTTCTAAACTTCAGAGGAAGAGAGGTGTGGAAAGCTTCCTGTCTGTCAGATTACAGAATGGTATATTCTGTACAGTATACTCTTCCGTAAACTCTCAGAACAGAGGGATACAGATATATATTTATATCATGCCTCCACATACAGAGTTTTCCACATCCCCTCCATCTTGGAAGGGGTGAATTACTCTATTTTTACAGTGCATATCCTGTATGGTATAGACTCTATATTTAGATGACTATATGCAGGTTTGACCATCTGGCTACCTGTGTCTTGATGATCCCCAATAAGGATGAAACTGGTAATAAGGTGCCTCCTGATTGTAACAGGTGTTACTGTTTGTAAGTATGTTTCATCAGGGAACAATAATGAGTCAAGAGATTTTCAATAGATGCTTAAGAATGTGAGAGCAGAGGGAAAAAACCTCTAGACTGACATTTTGCAGATGCACATGCAGTTTTCCTTTCTGACAATATATCCAGTGACATCCTGACTGAACCACATGGAAGTACCTTTTAGTCATTGGTGGTATTAGCAGTTGCTATATTGGTCCTCTGTGAATGTTGAGCCCTTTTGAAAATACTTTAAGAATAGTACATTCAAAATTCAGTTATACATGGAATTAACGTATGTTTTCTTTGTCCTGAATATAGTATCAAAATAAATGATAAAATAGGGAGAGAAAAAAAACCTTTGTTCATACCACCCTCTTAATCTTTCTCCCAGAGCTCCAAATGTTGATTCATATGAAAGGTGTTCTGACTCTTATATGATAATTGTATCCTGCATATTGCTCAAATTGATGTGAGATGGGATGGGATATAATGTTCTGAATATGACTTTGCCATAGATTTGTAAAACAGCTTTATACAGCTCATGTTTTAGGTTTAGTCCTTTTTCTAATAATATTTAGCATGAATTTCCTTTTTATTCCCCAGAACATGCCAAATAATTTAGATAGTTTATTCTTTGACTTTATTTTATTAGCAGAGTGTACCTCAGTTTTTTATTTTTCCACATCTTTTGTTAACTTGGCCAAAACTTGCGCTGTTTTTTTTCACTTGGACAAGACTTCCATTGTTACAGGAAGCTGTTTTTCCTTTTATAGTTTCATTGATTGTGTCTGTTAACCCCACTGGAAGGCTCTCATACCTATTGGTGCCCTTCCCAAAAAGTATGGTACCTTCTAGCTGAGTATCTATTGTTGTTTTAAATAAATTGAAAGATTTCCTTAAAAGATTTGAATCTCTTGAATCTACATTGCAAGATTGTTTTAGTAATGCTATTGTGTTTTGAAAACCATTGTTAAATGTGACTGGATGGAACTTTTAGGACCACTTTTTATATCACATTTGATTGAAGTGTCATCATTGTTTCAATGGTCCTTACACTTCATTCCTGAGCAGGGGCATTATCCAGAATAATGCTTAAGACTGCCACCTCTCCAGCTTTTTTTCCCCAACTCTTCAGATTTGCTTACCTAAAATGCTATGTAATATTTACATCCTAATTTTGATTTTATTAATAATAAATTCCCGAGATGGCTTACTCAACAAAATATGGAAACACCAGTATTCTAAAATATCTTAATACTCTAGTTGTTTTGGACTACCTGTTACATAATCCAGATGTTTTGTATTACAGTTGTCCTGATCTCTGACTGATGGCCATAGTGGCTGTAGCTTTGTAGGACATGCTAGTTTGTTCCTGCACAAAAGCAGCCACTAAGCCTTATCTGCCTCAAAAATGACAGTGAGGGAGGACGTAGAAATTTTGAAAGAATAGCATTACAAAAAGTCCTTCCAACCCTCTTAATTACTCTTGGTTCATCTGGGGACTGTGCACACTTGCCAAGATAGCCCTCTGGCCTGAAAACATGTTAGTGAGCACCAGACTAAATAATGGAAGATCTTAGTACAAAGAGGCTTGGGCATCTGCAGGGGCAAATGACGTGTGGTTATGTCATCATTCAAATGCAGTGACTTATGTACTTGTGTCAGATGTTAGGCCACAAGTACATACTGGCAGCATTTGTGTGATCTTGTCATTATGTACATGTCATCATTTTGGTGTTACTGTAATTTGCTGAAGATAACATTGCAGCAAGTTTGTTGCAGTCTGAACATATATTTCCCTAGTCCAGTGTTTTTCAACCTTGGCAACTTGAAGATGTGTGGACTTCAACTCCTAGAATTCTGGGAGTTGAAGTCCACACATCTTCAAGCTTGTCAAGGTTGAGAAACACTGCCCTAGTCATTACATGGGTTGCTCTCACACATCTGAGCAGCTTACTTTCTCATGTTCATGTGTTAAAGTATCCTTGCTGACAATAGTGTATTGTGCTAACTTAGCCAGTATCTTTGCCCACAAGAGTTTATTTTAAAAGAGGACTGTGTTTATTGAGTAAACTTGTAAGCACAAAATGAAATGATTTTTGTTAGGGTATGTAATAAATAAATTCTCACAGGGAATCAGCTCAAGTCAGAATGTAAGTCAAAAGGGTAAGGGGCCCTATTAACTGGAGACAACACTAGGTTGTATCTTTTGAATGGAGAACTAAATGGGACAACTGGGCTGTGTGGGGATGTGAACTCAAGCCATGGTTCCCAAGTCTGGTTAGGACTAGCAGTAGACAAAATAATTTCTAATTAAAAAGCTGTTAAAATGGGAGAAGCCAAAGGTGGCTTGTTCCTGGAGATTGCTTGGACTTGGTTTAAAAGGCTATAGTTACCGAAGGACTAAGAGAAAAAAGAGGAAGATGAGGTAAAATGTGGGAATAGGCTATCAGTTACATTCAGATCAGATCTTCTCTATTATAAGAATGCTGGATCTCTGCCAGCTGTCTGAATTAAGTAATTAATTAATTAATTAAGAGGGTTGGAAGAAGACCTGGATAGGGCAGAACATGACTGCAAAAAACCTTCAGTACTATAGAAGGAACAACAATATTATAATAAAAAAGCTTGAATATCATGCAGTCTTGACCAAGTGGTTTACCCAAGTAGAATCCAGTGCTACTGGACATGTTTCAGTTAACATGGTCAGAAGTGGAAAAGATAAAACACATATCCATATAGACATACACATTTACATGCATAAGAAAATAGATTAGGTGCAACATGACTTGAAAACAATGATAGAAGAAAGAGTGATGGCAGCTCCTTTAAGGAGCTGAAACTCACGGAAAAACTGAGGCAGACTGGCTGAGGAAGAAGGCAGCAGTAAATACTTTCCCCACATTTTAATTAAAATTGCAAAAGCTCTGGGGAATATATGCTTCCTATATTCAAGGAAGCATGTCTCAAACCATTAGGAGCATTGGAAACACTTGACAAGTTGGCCTACCATCTAATGTCTTTGCACAGGATGCTCACCTTAAGTTATTCAGGAGAGGGTCTGGCATGGAGAGGCATGTACACAGAGAGCTAAATGTGTCACTGAAAGCTGATAACGGCAACATTTTGTTTTTTCAGGGTACTGTAGTGTGTTTGCTTCAAATGGTGCTCCCTCCCTCTCTTTCTTTCCTCCTCCAACTTTTTCCTGGAGATGTGGATCTACTGGGTCAACAAATTATATACATCAGTTGATTGCAGAATCACAGTGTCTTGCTTGAGTATATTTATAACTCTTGCAACGAGAGTGTCTTTTCCCTTAAACACAATGTTAAATGCAATACTTTTCCCTTTACCTTCCTACATCAGCTACAGTGTAAGCCTTAAAGTGTGAGCTTCTGTATTGCTTCTGTATTATTCCTCATTTGTGTACTGGTCACTGTCTGCAATTAGATAACTGGCTTTCACCATAAACGTTGCTCTGTTAATTGTGATATTTGTAGGATCACTCATAATGACATTTGATTCCCATTTTAAAATGTTACTGAAATATAATTTTCATGTTGCTAAAATATAATTATGTTTTCTTTGGAAATTGCTGAGTTTGCTTCTTACTTTTAAGTGTCTCATGGGATTGTGTGTACTGCCTGGTATTTCAATTTTGAATAGTTTGTTACTGCTGCTTGGAGAGGGGCTAAGGAGAGTGAACTGGAATTTCTTCTGTTTATATTCTTTTTCATATTGAAGTGTCTGTCCTGGATGATTTTCTTTCTGCCCTGCTGAGAGGATGTAGTGAAAATGATAGCAGAGCCCAGTTCCGGTGCCAGTCCCTAACCACAAGTAAGAACCTAACAATAGAATACAAAAATTAGCTTGGCATTTTTATTGAAAAGTATTTATGTTTCATTAGGTTATGTTTGTGGTTTGGAAATGTGGGTATGTGTGCATATGTCTGTATATAGTCCTGTTCATTTGTTACACAATCAGGAGCTTTCAGTATGTGAGCGTTTCAGATAATCCCCAATATCTCTGAAGTTGCATCTACAGTAGAAAAGTCCCGGAGGATAACACTGTATGTGTTTTGGCTTCCAGGTACTTCTGGACTTTGCTGTTGTAAAGTTGTGTGAATACCAACACATATAACTCCATACATTCAAGACTGTTCTTCACATACTTGAGTGTGAATGTCTCCAGGAGAAAGATGTCAGTTCAGTGATGTCAGAGAAGATCATGGGTGAGTACTGTAGCCAACACTAACACCTAAACACTCTGATAGATTCTGTTAGGGAAACAAAAGAAAAACATTTCTTTAATATCACATTTATTCACTACACTAACAACATATTAAAATAAAGCCCTGCCAAACCAGATTTAAAAAGTAAATAATTAGCCAAAGCTGCCTTTTCTACAGCAGCAGATTCAACCAATTTTTTTTAATTAGCCAACACTAACTCCTAAACACTCTGTCCCATTCAATTAGGAAAACTGAAAAGTAGGCAGATTAAATATAACCCTAGACAATATCTACTGTCTTCTTGCTGCCTTCAGGTATCTGGATTCTTCTAGAGTAAATACTTGCTAATGCCTCCCATCTTCTCTTACACATCTTCATAATCCACAGTCACTGTTTTTCCCTATCCCTTCCCTTTCTCTCTCTCACAGGGAGTGCTGCCCTGGATGTAAACACTGTTGTTTAGCTGAAAAAGTCAGCTCTCTGCCTCTTCATCCAAGCCTATTGCTCTGTCCTCAAAGGAGAGAAAAGCCAGTGACTTATCTGCCCACATGCAACACTTCACTCAGACTGTGGTTGGTTGTGAACATTCGCCATGCCACTTAGAATATATCCCTTGATCCTGAATTCACAGCAGGAAAGGAGATAGAGGGATGACTATATATAGGACACTAGAAGTGCTGGTTCTCTGGACCTTCTGCCTAGATATGCTAGTGTTGTCTCTGGCTAGAAGAAGGAAGGAATACAGAATAAATGTACATGTACAGATTGGATGAAGATTTGGGAAGCACTCGTTGACTGCAGGAGAAATCTGTATATAGCAGCATACACAGCAAACCAAATTAGATTTTTATTTTCCTTGCGGGATATGTGGATGAGCAGGGGAGTTTGGTGGAAGGGGAACAGGATTGGAAAGCTAGAAATGATTATCCAGTGAACTATGACAAATGTTAACAAAAGTCAAGTGAAACATGTCCTGGGCCTGCCACCTTTTCCCTTGAAAATGAATGCATTATGGATCTGTAATAGAAATAATCATAAAGGTAGTTGATTTCAACCAAAAATGTTAAGCCCCACCATCCAGGCGCTGCTGCTCCATGTGAAGTGTGTGCCTGCTGCTAAGCCTTGGTATCTGTTTCTGTAATATAATAGGTAGCTTGATGAAAGCCAGGCCCAAACTGAACATGGCTGTGGGAAAGATCCTCAGTTTGGTTTTCTCTTATCTAAGCGGTCCATAATGGATTTCCCTGACAGTAGCAGGCAAGTCCATTAGCAATTAGCAGAACACTCTAAGCCAGTGTTTCTTAACCATGGCAACTTTAAGCTGTGTGGACTTCCATTCCCAGAATTCCCCAGCCAGCATTTCCAGCTAGGGATTTCTGGGAGTTGAAGTCCACCCAGCTTAAAGTTGTCAAGGTTGAGAAACACAGCTCTAAGCAGTCCCAGATGCCATTTTAAGTTTCTTAAGTTTCTCTAGTACAGTTCAAAGCAATGGAGTGGGAAAAAATGTTTTGAAGGTGTCTGAGGTTTAGAATCATCCTTGGCCTTCACTGGTCTCTTGAGATTTTGGCATCTGCACACAGATGTTTTGTCTTTTCCTTTAATAAACCATCATTTTTACACTACTTACTCATCAAGTCAGCTGGATGGAGTCTTGAGACCTTCTGGATGCAAATGATATTTTGTTTATTTGTTTAGTTGCTTCTGACTCTTCGTGACTTCATGGGCCAGCCCACGCCAGAGCTTCCTGTCGGTCGTCAACACCCCCCAGCTCCTCCAGGGACGAGTCCGTCACCTCTAGAATATCATCCATCCACCTTGCCCTTGGTCGGCCCCTCTTCCTTTTGCCCTCCACTCTCCCTAGCATCAGCATCTTCTCCAGGGCGTCCTGTCTTCTCATTATGTGGCCAAAGTATTTCAGTTTTGCCTTTAATATTCCCTCAAGTGAGCAGTCTGGCTTTATTTCCTGGAGTATGGACTGGTTTGATCTTCTTGCAGTCCAAGGCACTCTCAGAATTTTCCTCCAACACCACAGTTCCAAAGCATCGATCTTCCTTCTCTCAGTCTTCCTTATGGTCCAGCTCTCACAGCCATATGTTACTATGGGGAACACCATTGCTTTAACTATGCGGACCTTTGTTGTTAGTGTGATGTCTCTGCTCTTAACTATTTTATCGAGATTTGTCATTGCTCTTCTCCCAAGGATTAAGCATCTTCTGATTTCCTGACTGCAGTCAGCATCTGCAGTAATCTTCGCACCTAGAAATACAAAGTCTTTCACTGCTTCTACACTTTCTCCCTCTATTTGCCATTTATCAATCAAGCTGGTTGCCATAATCTTGGTTTTTTTGAGGTTTAGCTGCAAGCCAGCTTTTGCACTTTCTTCTTTCACCTTCATTGTAAGGATCCTCAGTTCCTCTTTGCTTTCAGCCAATGATATACCTTATCCTAATTTGTTCTGATTGAATGTATATAAGCACTTCTTTAGGATAGATAGATAATTGGACAGTGAGGCAGTGTCTGGAATTGCTACCTCATTTTCTTCCATTAAGTAGGTCAAGCCTGAATTAAGGATTGTTGCCTGCATGTTAGCCTATGCGAATAATAATAATAATAATAATTGTGGCGGAAATTTGTATGAAGATAGAAATAGTGAGGAAAGACACACACCATTGTTAGTGGTTTTATTATGGAACCAGTACTGTTTATATATTTGGTATATTTTATATTTTATTTTACTTTATTTTATATACGTGTATATAAAAACAGGTAGGTGTTTGGTAGATTTCAAAATGGCTTTCTTGAGATGACTGGAAAAGCAAAACAGAGATCATATGAAAATATTTTCCTGTTTACTTTATGTGCATTTGATTTAAATGAAATTTGGGAGTGTAGTATAACAGGAAAGGTGCTAGTTGTTTGCTAAAGATTTGTCAAGATTTCTCATGGGGAAAAATATAATTTATACTTTCCTTTCCAGAGAAGAAAATTATTCACAGATAAGTAGCAGTAGAGGGAAGCTTTTAATTCTAGCTTTCTGTAGTTACTTTTCATTAAAAGAAAACATTAGAATGTTGTTTGCATGATTCTGTAGAATTTCTATTCTGATTTTATGTTTGCTGTATATACAGCTTTGTTGTAGTCAAATATACTGTAGATTCATTATATGTTCTAAGAAGCAGTTTTTGAGTATTAGTTCTAACATATTTTTTTTTCTTTTGGGGATAAATTGATTTAACCAGCAATCTGTTTAACAAGACTGCAGAATAGTATTCTCTACTCTTTTAAGTTCATATCTCATACAGGTTTTTCTACTCTTTTTAAAATTATGAATAGAGAAAATGGAATCCAGGATAAGGTTGTCCCTGAATCCACTGCACCGAATGGAAATTGCTTGAGAAGTAGCAACATTGAAGTTTTTGTAAGTGTTATGTTCTCTAATTTCATAAACTAGGTGAGAAAAGATGGAATTTGATCTTCTTAAATCTCACTATATACACTTTATAACTTAAAACTATATTGGGGGATGCTGTCAGTTTAATATATTTAAGTTGAAGGGTATGTCCAAAGTTGGCCTATACTAATATTCATGTGAAATGGTTACAGTAGTAGATATATTTTGTAAATGCCCATACAGGTAGTCCTCACTTAACGACCCTAATTGGGACCAGAATTTCCTTTGCTAAGTGAAGCGGTTATTAGGTGAAACACATGACCTTACCGCTTAGCAACGGCAGTTCCAGTAATGCCGTTGTAATTTCAAATGGTTGCTGAATGAATGGTTGTTAAGTGGGGACTACCTGTAAATATATTTCCCATGTCTACCACCCCCTCCCAGTGAAATTGACCACTCCTCCCAACTGATAACTCTGGGTCAATGGGATTGGTACCTCTGTATTTATTCTAGAACAGTTCTTTCAAGGAATTTGTCTCCTTGCATACTGTTCCTGTATCATGGATTGAATTTCATCTTTATCACTTTAGAAAGGGAAAAGAAAAATCAGAGAACAATGCGAAAACAGAAGAAGAAACTCTTCCAGTAGTAGACGGTCAAGCCAGCTGCAAAATGGAGAAGTGGTTGAAGCTGTTACATTGTTTGAGGTGGTCAGTATGGGGAAAAGAGCTATGCAGGTACATCTACATATTTTCTGGATTGACTGGACATCTATATGTGATGACTGCCCTACTCAGCTTACCATTAAATTCAATTAATACGTGGTTAAAGTAGAAATCTCTTTAATGGAGTGTAGTATGCAGTACAGTGAAAAAGTTGCAAACAGAAGTTCCCGCTCTTTCTCCAAGTTAAACAGCCCGATGAACTCAACCCCCCCCCACTTCTTCGGTATGCAGCCCCCCTTTCTAGTGCCAGTCCGTTCAGTTCTGTGCAGATGTCTCTCAAGGTCTTGGCAGCTTGACCTTGGATGCCAGAGATAGTCCAAACAAGATGCTTTCACACTCTTGGCTTGTCCCCCTCCCATTTCTACCAACTTGCAAGTCTTGACACATGTTGACTTCATTCATGCATGCGAGCCAGATCATATGTTCTGGGAATGTTTGATCTGGGAGCATGACATATAGATGAAACTCTGTAAAAACCTTGTTGTATCTCACTGTTGAGGTAAGCTATTTTTAATTTTTAATCTGTTTTTTGCAATCTGGTTCAGTCTGTGGTAGATGATTGGGTTGAAGCCTACAAAAAAGATAGAGATGTCGCACTTCTGGATCTCATTAACTTCTTCATTCAGTGTTCAGGCTGTCAAGGTAAAAATCTCTTCTCTACATTATAATGAAGGACACTGATTAAAAAAATGTTTTAATGATTCATTCAGTGGGATTCTTGTTTACAGTGTAGGATTTAACTTGTTGATGATTGGTCCAAATAGGTATAAGGATAGAAGCTGGCAAAATGGGAAGCATCAGTTCTCAGACTAGACAGAACCACTATGTAAACATGAGCAAATGTTTCCTAATCTCAGGGTTGAGAGGAGAGTTGCCAAGTTTCCATTGATTTAAAAAGGTGGAAGAAGAGGTGCAGAATTTACACTCTGGAGCAGACATATATAGGACAGTGTCTGGGTTCTGCACATGCAGCTCTTCTGCACCTATATGGCTTCTATCTTGTCTGTAATAAAACAAGTTGTCTATCTATGTTTTGTTGGTGTGCTTCTGCTCTAAGCAAAATCCTGAATTTGGGATTAAGTGTCTGTAGTGATGAGATTTATTGCCATGTCTGGCATGAAGTCTGACAACCGACCAAGGAAGATGTTCTTCTATTGTTTGAGCCACAGATATCTGGTAATTGACCATTCTTGTTGAGGCTTTGGGGAATTACAGTCTAAAACATCAGGAGAGTGCCAGATTGCTTTTCCTTGGACCAGTGTTTTTCAGCCTCAACCATTTTAAGATATGTGGACTTCAGCTCCCAGAATTCCCCAGTCAGCATGCTGGCTGGCTGGGGAATTCTGGGAGCAGAAGTCTACACATCTTAAAATGGCTAAGATTGAGAAACACTGCCTTAGACAGATGAAATTCGTATTCTGAATGTAATACTTAGGAAAAAGAAAGCTGAAGCTGTAAAAATTAATAGATGGCAGTGGTCACATGTTCAAGTAACCACATTTATAAGCTTTATTAATGTTAAAACCTGAAGCAAAATTACATTAAGGAATATAAAGGTTAATTATTCACACATAAAGATGAATGTTGGAAATTCTGAAATACCAAAATGTGCTTATGAGTATCATATCAAGGGTTGTCAATCCTATGCATGTTTCGTCTGGATGTGTATTCCATTGAATTATTCATAGATGTGTGTATGATTGTAATGAGATCTAATCATTAAATAAAAAGCAATGTGGTATAAAAGTGCAGAATATTTATTATGATGAATGTTAATTTCTTATTGACTTTTGAATCTGTTACATTGCTACCTCATTATTGTTTTAAAATAACATTTATATATGTAATACTTTAATACATTAAAGGGACTTTTAACTTTCCTATTGTTACTTCCATAGGAATGGTTACAGCAGAGATGTTCCAAAGTTTACAGAACTGTGAAGTGATGCATAAAATGACAGAGACATTTGATGAAGTAGGTTCTTCCTTTCCTAAGGCAGGAGAGCACAACTTCATTGGTTTGAGGGACACATGGAAGAGGCATGTAGAAGGCTATAGTCCAGAACTGTTGAGAGTCATTTTTATATGAAATTTATTACATGTCTTTCATTTTTAATTATTTTTTGGTAAGACTTCAATAGCAAAATAAATAAAAGTAGCAGCTTTGTAAAGTCATGATGATGGGGCATTGTCGTTTACTTCTTGAAATAAATCAGGGAGAGCCAGATTCCACCCTCTGTCGTGGAAGCTTACTGGAAAACTTTGAACCAGTTTATCTGTCTCAGGCCAATCTATGCTACAGGGTTCTTGTGGGGAAAAAATGGACAGGGAAGTGCTGTGTATTGTACAGCCTTTGATTTTTTTCAGACAAGGGCACAACACACAGTTGCATACAAAAGTTTAGGCACCCTGGTCAAATTGTGTGCTTCAGAGTTTGCTTATTTTGAGACTCTGTGTGCCTGTGTGTATATATGTGTGTGTGTGTGTGTGTGTGTATAAATATATCACATACACATAATCATAAACAATATATGTTTATAATATACACACATACATATATATGTCAGTACACCATACACGTAATGTCTCTCTGTTTGTATTTGGTAGCTGCCTTAGGTGCTCTCTGCAGCAGAAAGGCAGGATATAAACCAAATATTAAATAGTTTGGAGGTTTGGGGATGCAGTTACAGGAGGCTGGAAAGGTTAGGGGGAGTTGGAGAGCCCAGAGAAATTTGGAGGAGATCTGTTAGGCTGGCATGGATGGCATGGGTTGTTGTAGGCAGCAAGCGATTTGAGAAGGCTGGAGAGAAGTGAGGGGAGACAGTGGACACTTCACTGTGTGTGCTTCTTCATTGACTTAAGTACCAATGGCAGTTTCACTCATGAAAAATGAGGATATCTGTAGGGAGTTTCCAATACGTTGGAAGTGATAAGGAAGTTCTTACTTATATGGAAATGCCAACGCCAACATACACAAAAACTGCTAGAACTTAGCTATGCATGTTTGTAATTATATCAAATCATTATGAGAACATTGGTGTTGTCACACTGCACTACTTACGTTTCGTTTTGACCTTATATATTGTAGGAAACAGGATTGCAATATAAAAAGTTCATGGCTTATCCCTGGATTTTGACTGTTACTTGGCCAGTGGACATGGTAAAGTACTTATTTCATATATACTTAACCTGTTTCTGGTGAAATTTATGAGGGGATACCTACTAGGGTTCCCTCCAGTCCATGTAGTGACAGTGACCAAGATTGCGCCAAACTTCCCCAAGATTGCTGCTTCCCATTTAAAACTTTTACAGTCTGTACGCAATGGGATCTTTTCAGTATATAACAGAAAGGTTTGCATTTTGTAAAACACCAGCAGGAGTTCCTTGCTTAATCAGTTTTTGTCATATATTTTATAGAATTCTTAAGAATGATATTCTTTATGCTTCTCCATTCACTGAAAAGAATTACATTGCTTAACGCACCTCTTCCTCCTCCTCCCTTGAACCAAATAAAATTCTTTTCATGTATGCTGGTAACATCTGGCCAGTCACTGACAATCGAGAAGAATATGTGCAGACTTCCTTGATTTTACCATGCTACACTGTTCATTCCACCTCAGGTCTTCACAGTTTGCAGAGGTGGGAAAGGTATGAAATGCTGGAGCTGAAGTGGGCCTTCTCAGAGCTAATTGTGAGGGTTGAGGGAACCACTGGCTTCCAGAAATGGCCATTATTAAATATACAACAGCTGCTTAGCTTCAGGGCCACCAAATGCTGCACCAAGTATCCATTAATCTGGAAGGGTGAGAGGAAGAAGCCACAAGTTTAATTCCCCTAGTGGACTGTAATGGATAAAAATCACATCCCAAAAGGTTCAATACGAAAGAATTAATGAAAGCTTCTATTTAAAATCAGATGTATTAATCAGATCTAAATCTGTCCATGTAGATAGTGGGCAAGGTCTATCAGAGCTGGGAAAATCAAACTCTGAAGAACAATCACGGGCAGGAAAATTCTCCTTTCAGGTGGGATGAGCAACTCCATTTGGCTTTTGTTGCATTTTTTCTCTCATGGAGAATTGTGGAGCAGCTCTTTCCTGGATTGCCCAAAGCCAGGTTAGCCAAGCCCTAGTTCCCAGGGACCTGAAGTTGGAGAACCAGGGAACAGTGGAACTAAAAGAATATTAGGATTTTAGATGTGTTTAATGGCATGATGGGTATTTGTCTTTGTTTTATTTTGTTATACTGTGGCTTATTTTATTGTGCCTTTGGTCTATATGTATTTTCCTGCTGGCTGAGAGGACCCTTTATGAATTATTTGTTCAGTTCATTTTTTGTTGCCCTTCTTCCTTTGTTTTTCACTCCTGTTAATTACCTAACCTTGATATACATAATAAAGGGCTTTGATTTCTTTAATGAAGCTGCCCACTCGACTTTAATTTTAGCACACTCTTCACGCCTCACGCAGTTTTCTCTGGAATAAAGTGGATAGTGGCAGTCTACCAAACAGACTACTGTTCCCAGGAATCTGGGTAGTGGAGAAGGAGGATTGTGGGTGGAGGATCTAGGGGCTCCCTTGTGGAAGCCAGAAGACTGAGTCTACCACATCCTTCTATGTGCATATACAAGCACACACCCCATTAGAGATATAAATGTCATGTCTATCTTCTCATTGGTAGTGGGAAGTCAACTATTTGTATGTCTTCATTCTCATCTGCAATTAAAAAGTCTAATCTAGCTGGGCCATGAGTGTGAATCTTCTGCCAAATGAAGCTGAGGAGTTAAGTTGTGAAGTACAAGCAGATTTTCTTTACTGCTGAGAATTGGTTGGAAAGCTTGAACGGTGACTGACAGAGCTGGGCCTAACATTACAACCATGGCTTATGCTGACTTTTGGCTACCACTGTCATTCCATGCATACAGCATACAGCATACAGCACTGTATGCTATAATCACATATACAGTGACTTTAGCAAGTTATTAAAGGTCTTTAGCAAGTCTAACTAGGAGAATCATCTAAAAGTCAATGTCTATAAAGTTTTAGACCCATCAAGCTCAATGCAGTTGCTTCCATGTGTGATTCCAGATGTCAAAATCTGTGTGAACTTGCATGTCAGAGCATTGTTCTCTGCAGTGTTCCTGGATGCCTTGGACTCTCTTCCATCAAATTAAACAGTTTTGTACTAAATGTCAGATCATAATTATCTTTTTACATTTCCTGCAGGGCAATGAAGACTATCCACTCATCAAACCGGGGTCCTATTGGAAGAAGTTCAAAGCTAATTTTTGTGAGTTCACTGCAGTACTAGTCCAACAATGCCAGTGCAGCATTTTGTATGACAGCTATTTGATGGACACAGTCATCTCTCTCCTTACGGGTTTGGCAGATTCCATGGTTAGAGCTTTCAGGCATACCAGTACATTGGCAGGTATGGACAACAGTCTGTACTGTTACTATTTAGTAGTTGGAAGTTTGATAGCCTGCACTAATGAAACTGTTAAAACATAGGGACTGTTATCTAGTCATTAACTAAAAGGTTTTTCTAAAATTTGTAATTGATGACTTTTTGCAGAGCTATTAATGAATATGAGGTGTTGTTGTGCCTTTTATTACTGGAAGTATGGGAAACATCTGGCATTATACTCACAACATTCTCTTTGCATGTTGTCTCCCACTGATTCAGACACTGGGGTGGTCTCCCATCTACTGTTTGGTGCTCTTCAGGAATGATCCTGTTGAACTCAGTTTCCACCTGTTTGCAGGTTGGAGGAACTATCTAGTGATACGTGAAGTAGGCTTCAGGACAAGGTTGCTAATGAAACAACAGGTGCTGTCCAGACAAATAGAAGTATAGAAGTATCAAGATCATTGGCAACATGGCAATTTTTATAGTTGCTCTTTCAGCCATTCTTTGTCTTGGAGTATACAGTAAAAAAGCCATATCTTCAGTGCCACACACCTGAACTCTTTCTGATTTTTCTCTCTCTTAAATAGGCTTCAGACTAATGGAAGATCTCATATTGCCTAAAGCACACTGTAACTTCAGGTTTAGGTCTGAGCTTTGGCTAGGACTCTTTGCCATTTCTGATCCTGAAACCTCAGAATGGATTAAAAAAAAATTCAGAGCTAGAGAATATGGCCAGTTTGAATGCTTCACATCCCAGTATCTGGAGATCTGAGTTGCATATCTCTTTGGTATTATTCCAAATAGTGTGTTAATCTCCTTGGCACCTGTAACCACAGGAGTTTATACCTGTATTTCTATTCCTGAGAGAATGAAGTTGAGACAGGTGGCTCAAAATATGGGCCTCAGATTGATGTGACATGCACCCCCTAAAAGGCAATTTTTTAGAAGAGATGCTAAGACAAAGACTTAATTAGGTTGCAGGTTGGAGGAACTTTCCAGTTCTTCCATATTAAATAAGGTTGTTGGATTTGCTGCCTGTTGTGGTCATCAGGCTGATTGAACTTTTTTCACACTCTGTCCTTTGCTAGATAAAGCTGAATGGTAGACAAGAAAAAAAAAGCTAAAGGAGGAGGTAGAAATTTTAAACACAAGAAGTCAGTCTCAAATGATGGAAAAGTTGCTCTTGAACTACTTAAACTATAAAAAAGGCATTCAAAATAAATATATTTTAAATTAATAATAGGCTTAGAACATGATCATATTGTTGGGACCTATTAAACATAGATCATTAGAGAATGAATTGTGATGGTGATGTTTTATTCGTTTATTATTCACATTTCTATCACCACCCATCTCCCCCTAAAATGTTATGTTAATTGCAGCAAGGCATATGTTGGAAAGAGCTTGGCGATCAATCCAAATACCATCCATTGAGGAATGGAAAAAGAAGATACGGACTATTAAACTTGTGAATAGAATGACTAGTTATATCCTGCTGTGGGAATGCCAGATCAACTCAGTACAGACTTTTTTAAACATGGACTCCATTAATTAATTATCGAAATAGGTACAGATCAGATGAACTGATAACTTTTGATATATTTTAATATGAGATAAGTCTTTAAAAATATCCATTGAAATATCAGTAAGAATGGCTGCATGCTGTATTTTATTTTGCAATGATATGGAATTTTTAATAAAACATTAATATAAAAGAAAACTTTCCTCAGAAGTGATGAAAATATCAAGATGTACAGTATATAATCATTTAGTAATGAATGATTATTTCTTGTAATAACTTATAAAATTATGAGTCCCTTATATATTATAAAAGAAAACCATGGAAAAAAATTAAATAAAAAAGGGGTCTAACAATTTTTATGACATATGCTTTGCTGTAGTGTATTAATAATACTTAATTCAAATTTTCTTACCACCCATCTCCCCAAAAGAGAGTTTTGTGTAGTGGTTAAGGCATCAGGCTAGAACCCGGGAGACCGTGAGTTCTAGTTCCGCTTTAGGCACAAAGCCAGCTGGGGGACCTTGGGCCAGTCACTTTCTCTCAACCCTAGGAAGGAGGCAATGGCAAACCACTTCTGAAAAAAACTTTCCAATAAAATTGCAGAGACTATTCCAAGGCAGTCAACAGGAGTCAGTACTGACTTGAAGGCACAAAAGAAAACAAACAAACAAAAATTTTTGGAGACTAGTTGGGAGTGGGGTTTTTTTTGCTAGACTTTTATGGGTTTGACACTTAGCAACAAGTACTTAAATTAATCAATTTGAGATTATACACACACACACACACACAGGTTTTTTCACTGCTAAAAAAGTAGTATCAAACTTCTGTTGAAAGAAGATAATTCTGTAATAAGTGTAAACTATAGTCTAGATTTCTAAATTCTGTATGTTGAGATTCCAGACTTGAATATGGTATTGTATTTGTTTTTGTTTCCAGCTGTGAAGCTTCTTACAGCACTTGTAAATCTCAATCTAAGTCTTGATATAAGTAAAGATAATCTGGAAAGATTATATGAGGTGGAAAAGAAGAGGAACATGGGAAAGAAAACTAATTCTAGACTGGACCAGCTTGAGAGGAAAAAGAGAGAGGTAGGACAATTTTTCAGGGGGAGAGAAACTGCAATTCATGAACCTGAGATAGTGTTACTAAATTTGCCATTTAGTGCCATTAGCATTTAAGCCTGTGATTGGGATTTGCATAGCACAACCATCCTTGCTTAGGAAAGTAGCCATTTGTTGGCAAATTATGCTCTCATATGATGCTGTAAGAGCTGGAGCATGGTTGAGGGGTGGAGGCTTTAAGATCTATATGGCCCTGAGCCATTACATCTGAGATTAGTATCTGTTGGGAGAATTTGTGACCCTTTCCCCTTCCCATGTGATGAAATGACAAGTATAGTTTGCTAATAAGAAAAGGCAGTTGAGCTTGCTTTCTGCTATAGATAGTATGACCAAGGAGGAAATACTGTACAACTTGATAATATAAGAGCTTCTTCAAAATTTCCTACTTTTTTATATACTGCTTTTCTAACAAAGCCTATTCTTTCTTGGCCTGGTAACCTCTAGGTGTGTTAGAGTAAATTCCTGTTATCCTCAGCTAGCCAAACTAATGATGAAGGAAACTGTAGTCCATTATATCCAAATTACTGTATGCCTGCTCTGTTGGTATGAGCAAATTGGATATAGCCCAGCAGGTGGGGATCATGGGAGAATGGAAGGAAGGTTAAAGAAAATTGCCCTAAGAGAGCATCTCCTTTAAGCATAGCTTCCACAATCCCTCTAAAGATTCTGCCAAATTGTGATGTTAAGACGACAGAAAACATAAATGTGAAGAACTAGTAATGGTATTTAATTCACTAATTTAATGTAATTAAAATGAACTCAAACCTCATTTTTATCCTGATACCACCACATTTTGGGAGTGTAGCCACTGATGAACTACTCTGAAGTGAAAGTGTGGCCTGAAAAGTCACTGGATTAAAGCCTTTCCTATGTGGAAAAAAAATTCAATTCTTCTCATTTCAGTATGAACAGAAATCTCTGGAAATAGAAAATATGATGAATGCAATTTTTAAGGGGACCTTTTTGCCACGCCATCGGTAAGAATGTTTATGTGCTTCCAAGGAGTCTAATATATTAAGGATAGATTGACTGAGGAGCTTGTCTGCAAAAGCACACAGTCTTTTGAAGTCTGCAGTGTAAAGATAACAATATTCAAGCTCCAGAATAAATTGTATTAAGAGGTGCAAGACGTTACGTTGCCCCTGATTTCAGCTTGCATTCACCTGATCCTTATGTAGTTGAGAGACTTGGTAGAAAGAGCCTTGTGCAGATTCAGGTATTATATTCAACTACGATGCTTGAATAAGACTATAGTGTCTGTATATTTGACTGGTTGCATCAGGTAGACTAGTCAGATCACTTCATACAGTTTTATAGTGTCCTTTTAATAAAAGATTATTTACATGTAGTAGCCCACATTCTGATTGATCAGATGATATCACAGATATAGTATATGTGTGACCCAGCTTGTGGAAGATCATAAATATTTTTTTTCATTTTTTTTAATGAAGTGATATTATTCCGGAAATCCGGGCTATTTGCATTGAAGAAATGGGCAACTGGATGAAAATTTATCCTGATACATTCCTAAATGACAGTTACTTGAAATATCTCGGATGGATGCTGCATGATAAAGTGAGTTCTTAACTACTGAAAAAAAAGATTAAACTGCTTTTTCACTGACTAAGTGCTAAAAGTTAAAAGTAGTGTTTTCACTCATACATGCTTCATGATAACCTTCTATTGAAAAACAGAAATAAGTTTGAAGAAAAGCGTTAAAAGACAGCACAATTAGTGTTATTCTATTTTTTCTTTTTCCAGTTTAGAAAGCCAAATAGAAAAGCATTATAAATTTAAATCCAAACTGTTGTTGAAGGAATTGTCTAATTGTGTTACAAGACTGAAATATTACTGTCTTGAGTTTGGAACACTGCTGCTAAAATCAGAAGAGCATTGTGAAGGAACAGTCCATTTTAAATTCAAAGCATTCCAAATTCAAAATATTTTATATACTTCTGTTGTTTACTCATGAGACAGGATACATGTCCAGGAAACCAAGAATAAGGCAGAAGAGAGGTCAATGCTGCAAATGCCAGAGAACATTGAGAACCCAAAGCCTATCAAAGTGACAGCACCTGCCCTTCCCCACATTCCAAACTTAAGGAAGCTTGGATACTCTCCTGTACCTTGGCTGAGATAATATCCCCAAGCCACACATGTACATGCATTAAAAAAAATACAGAAAAATACACACATCTCAGACCGTTTGTTCCAAGCTACCTCCCAAATTATAGGCAAAAAAATCCTATAACGTAAGCAAAGCAGTACGGTAAAACCTTTTCTCTTTGGTATGGGTAGCTTTTGCTACCAAAAGGTTGGCACTTGGACAATTGAGCCTCCTGGCTTTGTCTGTTGAATCATGTTGGTATCTGTATAATTTCACCTGTGCCTGTTATTCCCACTCTGTTGTTCTTTTCCTCATAGCATCCTGAAGTACGACTGAAGTGCCTTCAGGCGCTACAGGGAATTTATGGTAAAAAAGAAGTTGTTTGTAAAATGGATCTATTCACTAGCAGGTTCAGGGTAAGTTGAAATGAGCCTTTCCCAGTGTGAACATTTTGATACTTTTAGGAGTGATAGTTTTTAGAACCAAACTAGACTCACTTCAGGCCCTGCAATTTTGGGGAGAAATTAGTAACACAAATCTTTTCATAGTGCGTGTTCAGTACTGATTTCTTTCTAATGCACAAGCACATATTGCAGGACTTGGATGCTTAATAATATGTAAACTGATACCACTATATTGTTGTTGTTGTGGGGAAAATAGGAGGAGGAAGGAGTATTTGGTATGTTCACTGCCTTGAGTTACAGTATTTATAAAAATAATAAAGGCAGGATAGAAAATAAATAAAAAAATAAAATAAATAGCAATTTAGTACACTAGGTTCCTGTACAGTATATTAACTTTAGTCCTTTGAAGGTACATGCATTCCATAACTTTTCTTGTTCAACTTTGTTGTGATATGGTTCATTTAGTAAAAAAAGAAAAAGAAATTCTCAGGGTTAGTGCAGAATCAATGATTAAATTGTTCTGGAATTGCATCTGGAAATGAAAACTATTGATGCAAGGTATGTATTCTAGGCTGTTATAAAACTAATTAAGAAGTATTACCAATTTTTCTTGTGAGTCCAGTTATTAGAACCTATGTCTCTGCAACCATTTCTACAGCAGTAAGTTTCATCTAATATATTTGGAATCACTAGCTTGAGATTTGTGTGGTATTTTCATACACCAGGACTCTGAATTATTCAAAGCCTGTAGAGGGTGCTACAAACCACCCATTGCAAATTCTAAACATCAGCATCCAAGCTAAAAAAATAAAAGGTAGTTGTGGTTATTATTATTTTTTTAACCCCACACAATATATGCTTTTCAGACATGATTTGGCAATGAGCTATTTTGCTATGTATGGTTCTTTTGAAAATCCCAGCCATGATCCTTTGTTGTAGTTTAATAAAATTGAAGGAGCAGTTAATGCTATCAGAAGCATTCAGTCAAATGGATACATTTCTATAGCAAAAAGCCATTGGAATAGAAAGTATTCAATCTCTCTTGTTGCTTTATATCCATTTAGGATCGAATTGTGTCCATGACTCTGGACAGGGACCATGAAGTAACGGTTCAAGCCATGAAACTCTTGATGGTTATGTCACAGTAAATAACTTTTTCACTTAAATATAATATAAAATCCAATGGGTGTAAGATGCAGTTTTATAACTAGTTAAATCCTCATTAGCATGCCAAATAGGCAGTTCCCATAGATCAATGTGAAGGTTTTACTGCATAACTGAGATTTGCTATATATCTGAAGCCTAATGCAATAACACAGCGTATTACAGAAGGGTTCTTTGCAGATACATTATGAAGTATAATGCCTTGTCTGCAAACACTTTTGTTTAAAAATGTGCAAATGTGTTTTTTGCGATTTGAATTTTTTACTCCTCTAACTTGCATTTTTAACTCTTGCATTTCAACCAGATAAGTTGAATACACAAGTGGTTTTTACCTTCTTTTTTGTGTGCAGTGACTGTTCCCAACAATGTTCTGAAATACCATCTGTATGCTTCTGCAATATTCTATATTCAGTTGTGTGAATATGTCACTACGCCAAAAGTACCTGAAGCCTCTTTAAGTGGACAAATTCTCCAGGATGGGGCCATCTGAATTTAGTATATTGAATTTGCCATAGATCATAACTGAATATGGTCAAGCTGGGTTTTAACTTCTTTAAATAACACTCTGTGGCTTCAGAGGTTAGTTCCTATTTCACTTGGCCAAGCATTAACATAAGATAGGGCACTTTTAGAAATATAATAATGAATAATAGTGGTTCCTTGCCACAATTCTCTTTTTTCTGCTGTGGGGTTGAGAAGTGGAAACCATTGTACTGGCAATTACTACTGGAGACAGATGACCCTTGAAAACAACAACATTATGTCATCTGTACATGACATTAATGCCTAGCAGTTAGGAACTGGAACAAAATACATTGCACTTATCATTGTGCACATGTCGATCCTGTACTAGGAGGAGTAATGTGCTTTTGTTATCATACAATGTTGTATCCATTAATGTTATGCTTGTTCTACATCTGAATTGACAAGTATTGCGTTGGTACTGCAGCTGCTGAGCACTTTTGACTTTGCGTTTGTTCCTCTTGTTCATTTAAACAATGATTAGCCACTGACTTATCTAGAAATAAATCCTGTGACTGTCTGGTCAGGTAAATCATGTTCAGTTCATCTCTAGGTAAGTGTGCAAAGGGCTGCAGCCTGAAACTAAGTACAGGTAGTCCTCTGTTAACAATGGTAATTGGGACCAGAATTTCTGTCACTAAGCAATGCAGTTGTAAAGCGTGTCGTCACATGATAACGCTGCTTAGTGATTAAATTCCTGCACTTCCTGTTGCTGTTGTTAAGTGAATCACTGTGGGTCGGTAAGCAAGGATGTCACATGGTCACCATTTGTGACCTCCTGCCGGCTTCCCCATAGACTTTGCTTGTAGGAAGCTGGTAAAGAAGGTCACAAATGGCAATCACGTGACTGTGGGATGCTGCAATGTCATAGTTGCCTGGATCACAATCACATGACCGTGGGGATACTGAGACCAATGTAAGTACCACTTGTTCAGTGCTGTTGTAAGTTTGAACAGCTGTTGAATGGGTGGTTGTTAAGTGAGGACCACCTGTATTAGAGCTGTGTGAATTATTTGAAGTGATGCTTTAATTATGTGCTGTTGCTTCTTGGTTGATTCATTCCAAAGATTTGGTGTAGCAGCTTTGAGGGCCTTCCCAAGCTATTTGCACGTACATCTGTATGCACAGAAACATTTTTTCTGGGATTATTTATTTATTTAAAAGATTTTTATGGCCGCCTATATTAAATATTAAAATAACTCCTGGCAGCTAACAGATAAAGAAGTATTAATATAAAAAAATTAAAAACTCTCTCATACCATAACAGTCCCATCACAAAAGTACAAATGCTGGGCTTTCCTCCTCTCTGGAGGGAAAAACCAGATTTTCACAGCCTTCTAGAAGGCGAAAGAAATAGAGGCCCTCTCTGCCTTGGGCGGGTGAGGCTGTTCTACAAGGTAGGCCTAGCTACAGAGAAGCAGTATGACAATAATCTTGGTGGACATGTCTTTTGCATGTATGTATGTATGTATAGATAAATACCTGGGAAGGCTCTTGAAATGCATGAGGACCAGCTGAATTATTGTGATTAAACATGCCTTCAAGTAAGTCACACAGTCCTAGTAAATATACAGCACTGAGCACTCCTCTAGAAATTCAGGCTCATCCTAAAACTTACTTTATTTTATTTTTTATTTAAAAAATTTATATGACTGCCCATCTTAAGCAACTCTGAGTGGCTCATAACAACATATTCAGTTAGTATAGCTTATTTTTAAAAATTTTCTCATACTCACTGCATTACACAGATCAGTAATAACGTTATTTTGCTGCTTGCATTTTTAAAGAGAACTGTTGTCTTCGGAATGTCATAGTATTTCATTAAGATATTTTTCTTAGTCTAAGCATTAACTGGCATATTCAGTATACTGTATTTGTTAACTTCAGAACTTTTTGACTATAGTATCGAAGTTCAGAAAATTCATTGAAAACTAGCTTGCTGTTAATGATTAGATAAATGTAAGAGGTAACCAAAGGAAATATTAGAAGGGAATATTGATGTGTCACCATAACCCTACAAATGGCAGAGGGATTTAAACACCAAAAGTACAAGTAATTTTGGATCATAATTTGGACCATTAAGCTGCAAGAAATGTACAGAAGGATTGTAAAAATCCTGCCTTGCTAGTATTATTTTAATACATATTGTCCTTCTTATGGAATGTTATTTAAAAATGTTCTATTTTTAAAGTAGCTTTTAATTGAGTAGGACAGTATTATTTACGTGATTTTATTGTATTGTTGAGGTCATTGTCGTGTGAAGGGGACTTAATACCCAAATCTGTAAATACTGGTAGCATTTTACTTTCCTCTGTGGGACTAGAGGCCACAAACAGATGTTAATATTATAAGAATCATAAGGATGATTCATTTATTTAATGCAATGTTTAATGCCCATTGAATATGCTCTGAAACAAACACTAAACGTTCAGCATAGATTTAGTTCCTTGATCTTACATTTTTGTGTTATCTGTATTAAAAGCTAGGTCTGCCACAGGAAAAATTTGATTAGGTTAAAACTGCATATATATATTTTTTCTTAGTTTGTCCAACTGGGAATACTTCTTACCACAGCATGTTATTAACTTGTGGAATTAATTTCTACAGGAAGTTGTTAAGCTAACATAATTGGCTTTAAATATGATTAAACAAATGCTGTTGATGGATAAGTGCTATTTCTTCTAGTAGCAGATTAAGCAAGTAATCCTGATGGTTTTTGCCCAGATGCATTTTAATGGGTATTTAATTCCTCTCAATTGCCTGGAGGAAATTTTATTTAGAAAAACAAGATGTCCTTTTATAAATAAATATGTCTTCAGAGTAAATATTTGCCTACCAAATGACAGGAATTTTTTTTCTTTATTCTCCCATAGCTGTTAGCTTGCTAAGGCCTTGGTTTATTTGTGTATAGTCTTTGCCAACATGGCAGAATGATTTTGGTCTACAACACCGATGATCTTTGATTATGGTCACACTGGCCAAGGCATAAGAGATGTATGCCAAAAGATTGGGAAACCCAAATTGGGGAAGTATGATTTTTCATAATATAGTTTTAATTTTCATTTTGAAAACATAATGGCTGACCAGAAGGATCTTTGATTTGATCAAGTAGGAATTTCTTGCATTCATATTCTAATGATGAGATTTTGCATTGGTGATAGTAGTAAAGGTAAAGGTTTCCCTTGACGTAAAGTCCAGTCGAGTTCGACTCTAGGGGGCGGTGCTCATCTCCGTTTCTAAGCCTTGGAGCCGGCGTTGTCCATAGGACACTTCCGGGTCATGTGGCCAGCATGACGACACGGAACGCCGTTACCTTCCCGCCGAAGCGGTACCTATTGATCTACTCACATTTGCATGTTTTCGAACTGCTAGGTGAGCAGGAGCTGGGATTAACAACGGGAGCTCACCCCGCCGTGCGGTTTCGAACCGCCGACCTTCCGATCGACAGCTCAGCGGTTTAACCCGCAGCGCCACCGCGTCCCTATATTGGTGATAGAAAGAGGCCTAAAACTTTGGCAATTATTGATGACTGGCAGCTGTACCTGTCATGAGTGAGGATGGCGAGCAGGGGGCTCCCATCCAGGCTGTAAAGTGCATGCGTAGTACTGAGGAATTAGGTGGCCATTCAGAGAGACATAGATCGGGCCCGTCTTAGTCTTTGGGGTTTATATGTCTGGGTTTTTCCCACGCTTCTTCAGTGTGTTAGAATTTTCTGTTATGTAGCAGTAATAAAACACTAGAGACCTATTCCTTGTCTCAGCGTGGTTCCTGGCTGTTAGGACAGTACCTTTCAGAAAATTCTGCAGATTGAGGCTATAAATCTGATTTTTATCTTTTCTTCCTTTTTATTTTATATTTAACCTCTTTCAAAGAAAATATTCCATTACTAGATGCTTCTCTTGCTATTATACACAACTTACTTATGTTCTAGGCAGGTTTAGAATTTAACATGGTTTTTATCATTATTGTGGTAGGGAAGTTTATTGTTCACTAGTGTAAACCCTGTTTCTGAATAACTCAGTAGCAGGTCCAATTTTTGACAAACTGTTTTAGAGCTTAAGTGTGTTTATTATAAATCTG